>NC_050605.1:10790845-11513345 GCF_013368585.1 Megalops cyprinoides
GTGTGCTAGTGCTAATGACTTTGCAGTGTACTCTTGCACTTGGGTCCTGCTCAGTCTGGTCTGATCGGGGACAGAACGCTCAGTCCCAAACACGTGGGGAAACGGAATCTCCCGCCCACGGCGCCTCCGGCTGGTGAGGAGCCGTGACGCGCTACGGGGGCGGCCGAACGCAGCACACCCCTCCGCCTCAGACAAGCGGCGTGCTGCGACAGGGAGAGAGGCGAAAGACCTGTCACGCCACAGCGGGACACTGAGCTAGTGTTACAAGCCCTCGCCACGTGACACCCCGGTGACACACAGGGAATGATGTCACGTCCTTTTCCCATTGCGGTTAACACCCCGGTCAGAACTCCTCCGTTTCCTTCTGCTTCACTGCGCAGCGGCACCAAGCAACGGCAAGACCAATAAAGAATACCGACAACACCAGAAACACCAACAAACACCAACAAACACCAACACCTACACCAACACCTACACCAACAAAACCCCACACCAACAACAGCAGCAACAAAAGCATTATAAGCAACTTCCTGCACAGCCGCTGAGACCCCCTCTGCACTCTGTGGAAAGGGACGTCACAGCCACAGGTGTATTGTCCTCGGGGAGATAATATTTCCTATGATAACTCAGGAGATAGAGGTGTTAAGACAGCAGGTTTGCGCACGCTGGCTATTTATAAATGCATGTGGGTTAAGCTGCGGAGTCATGGTCCGCCTGCAAAGCTACCCTCAGACAGCCCTGTGGCTGGGAGGGTGGGCCCCACGCTGGGTTTTCAGAGAACCAAGACTTATATTGCTTATGGAGGTTCAATGTGGTGCTGCCTGATCACTAACAGGCAGTTGTGAGGCTAGGCGGAGGCACAGTCGAAAGGGACATGAAGCTTGGGCTTCACCACCATTCAGCATCATTATCGATACATGGGCTGTAAATTGATATTATTAAGGATGAGTCTTGTAAACTGAGAGCATTTCGATACAACGTCATTTGATGTGCTGTGAACTGATATCTCATTTGACTGGGCACTGAGTGGCCCACAGAGGGTCACTTGCCGACTGACCGAAGTCCCTCCAATAAAATAACTGTCAGGACTGGCCAATAAAGAGCAATCACTGGGTACACTATTGCTTGGTGCACACATACAACACTGACCACCATGCGACTGTAAAGTCCCTATCCAACTCACTCATCATCCAGAAAAGCAACAGTGTACAGTACTTCAGAGTGAACCGTACTTACTGATACAACAAGGAACCGCTGACAGAACTGTAGCATCAATGAGAAAGAAGTTTTGATTTGGAGTGCATTCTACCACTCTTCCACAGCATTCTTTACTTCACACCGAGTGATACACGAGCAAATGTTTAAGTGAAGCAGTGTGCACATTATTCTGAGCAAATTCACAGTGACAGTCTCAGTATTCCTGTACCTAAAAAACTACTACAGCACTATTCATCCAAATACATGTGAATTCATACTCCATTCATGTTTTGGTAATGATATCCTTTGACGTTGAGCAAAGCCCACTTTTTACAGTGTGCTGGAGATATAATAACGGTCTGTAACAATTTTACAGTAAAAGCACACATTTCTGCCTGGAAAACCAGGACAGCTGTGAGAAATATTCAGAAAGATTTCTCTGGGGAGACTGTGGCTGTAGCACAGTATCAGGATCTACATTTAATTATTTATCTGTTCTGTCGATTCCTTCATCCATTAATATGGCTTACATTTTACCTAGCATCCATTTCTGCAACTGGATACTCTCCACATCATTACAGGTCAAGCATTTCAGTGTCTCCACCCAAAATAAAAACCTGTAACCTTTTGGTGACACGTTCAGTTTCCTAATCAAGAATACATGAAAATGTGGGCTTTACACAAAGGTGCCTCCGAGAGTGAAACACAAGTGGAAGCAGAGACCTTTCTGTGTTCCATCAGATTCTAATTTACCAGATATGCACCGAAAGCTAAACTGTACAGAGGAACAAATGGAATGCATTCAAAGGAAACAAAACAAATTTGCCCAAATGCACATTGTTTTCTTTAACCCTATGTCTAACACAGGAAGTGGTCTTTAGAGAAAGTTTATGTGTTATTATTAAGAAAGACCACTACTTTTGAAAAAGAAAAAAAAAAAGACTCACGCTCTTGCAGGCATCTCTGTGGACGCCAGGACAGTTGGAGGACAGTGAGAGGACCCACCTGGCAAGACGAGGGGCAGCTCATTGTAGCCCCCGAAGGAGGCGTTGCGGATGAGCTTGCGGCCGTCGGGACGGGACGGGAGGATGGAGGCAACCCCGCTGCACGCGGAGAAGCGGCGGCGGAACAGGCCTCCCTCTTCTCTCCTCATGGGGACGGCACACGGGGGCGAGGGGCCGAGAGAGGGTGTGCGCTGAGAGGTCTACTGCCCCGAGATTCTGTCCCGCAGACTGACAGAGCAGCAGCAGCAGCAGCAGTAGTGGAGGAGGCGGTCGTAGTCTGCACCACACCAGCACTGCAAGTTCTTTCCTTCTCTCCCTCTCTCTCTCTCTCTTCCACTCCCTCTGTGTCTCAGAACGTGAGATGCCGCCGGATCCCTCTCTCAGCGAATCGGCATCAAGCCGGCTCCGCCTCCTCTCCCCCCCTTCCCCCCTCCTCCTCCTCCTCCTCACAGCTGGTGGAGGTGTACCATCACACTACCCCCAGCTGCACACCGCTCCTCCCTCCCCCCCACCCCTCAGCCACTGCCTCCCCCCCCTCCCTCTCCGGCGTCTGAATGAGTCCGTCCTCTGTGTGTGAGTGCGTCTCTCCCGATCGCGCGTGCCCTCCGCTACCCCGCTGCTCCAGCACTAATCCCTCGCCTCCTCCTCCAGAGAGCTTCGCCACTCAAACGACGGCACCCGTGGACTCGCTCACACACATTCACACGCTCACTGCACGCCCCGACTGACCTCCGGTTACTACACAGCCTCATTTAATTCTGTAGAGGAGGACAGCGGCTGACAGGGACTGCTCAGCCCCCTGATGGTACTCTCCCATGGCCCAGAGAACACTGGGATCGCCTAAATACATCTCTGCGTACTCAGGTCTTTTCATCCCCCGGGGGAGGAGGAGACAAAGCTGATTAGCGGATGCGTGATTCTTAGAGCCTCGGCGGCTATGCTGTGCCGCACACAGACCAACTCCAGCGCCACAAACTGACCGCTATCTGTTTATGTAACATTCAGCAAAGTGCCACAGCTCTGTTGCGGCGGTAGTGACTACTACGGACAGGGCTGCAGCATTTCCCAGAAGGGACGCGTTCGTAATCCAGAAGGGGCAAACTGCACAGACTGTCAACACGGCTCCGTCGCCAGTGAACAACGTTGCACATACTGAAAGCAGGCCGCCTCTTCAGCCTGGCAGCAGTCTGTCAGCCGGGCCTGTCTGCTTGCGAAGTTGACTCACTGTCACGACGGAGAAGCAGTTCAGAACACAGCAACAGAAACATCACTTTGACGTTTCCAAGGCTTCAAAGGCATGCAGCTTGGATATCTACACCCTATTGTCTGCTGCAGTCTGCATCCTGGTCTGTATTCCTTCTAAGAATAGCTTCCTTCAAGCTACTAAAATTAATAACACACACGCAGCTGACCAACATCCTTCATAATAACACAGCCATTGGGTAGTACTGTCAAATCCCATCAGCCGTGTTTACAGCCGCCTATGTATACATACGTACACAAATAAAGTTGCCAGGTTATGCCATCCTGCGGGAAGGGTTCCCAGGATGGCTCTGCTTGCCTTGAGGGACACCTGCATGGCGTTTTAAGTGCCATCCTAGGGACCCACGGCAGGCACTTAGCGTGACACTCGCCATTATGAGAAACACGGAGCCTGCAGGGAGACCGCACTGAAAGGCCCATCTCAATGAACACGTCCAAAAGGGGGGGAGGGAGCCCACGGTGCGTGACGGTGTGATTTAACAGGTCAGAGCGTTTTTTTTAGGCCCACCACGGGAGCACATTACTCAGAAAATATATGAAGGCCCAATTCTCAGATTTCATTGTTACCTTGCATGCTGCATCTTAGGTCCTGTCTGAGAGGTAGACTTTTGGAGTGCTTCTACTGTAGTGTAAGTTTAGTGGGCAAATACGTAGCTTTATTTAATTAATGCCATCATTCAGTTTCCTTCTTCCAAACAAAATAACTTACTAATTTGACTAATTGTCATGGGTTCCTAAATAATTTAAGGCTTACATGTTTGTTCTTGGTAGAGGTGCGGCTTCAGTATGAAAATTCCTGTCAAGACACTCACTGAATATAACAGAGATGTTTTACTGTCATGATTTACTGTCATTTAAATGGGCAAAAGCACTAGCTTTCATCACAAACATAAAATTCTCCTCCCTGTCCACCACAAACCCTGAGGAACAGGTTGCTTTGGGGACTCCAACAAACCCTAATTTCTTAACACAGGTGATTATATGGATGCTGTCATAGATAATTGGATTTCTTATTCTAATGGAACATCAAGTCATATGTAGGAACCTTCAGCAATCAATTTTTTAAAATGTTGAACAATCTGGTTTTTGAAGGGCAAAAACATCACTAAGTATAGTCATAAAAATGATCAGGGATGTAAATTCATGCACAACTTAAAACAAACCTGATGGTCACATTTTCTACCTGACACACAACTATCATATACAGAGTCTATGCAGGGAAAAAAAAACACCTGCACACCACACTGTTTGTGCTCATAGACCTTAAATCACACATAAAGATGTATACACTCAATGGTAAAATGTATTTTCTCATGTGGGAAAGAGCAGTTAAATTACATATAAATATCATAACCCCAACCCAATATCACTAAAATGCAGTACTAAACTGAATAACTGCAATCAGGCTGGAAGTGTCAGAGCCAGTAGTTTCACAGGCACGTTCTCAGGTGAGGGAATCTCATTAACATGGGGGCAGAGCGGAGTGGAGGGAAATTACCAGCCGCTGTTCCCGGATTACAGGCTCCTCTCCTTCATTCAGCAGGGTTTAACTCCCATGAATGAGCGTGGAGGCCCAGGTCGGCCCTGCTTTCAGGAAAGGCGGCCACCGGCACCCTGCACAGCAAAGACCCGCTGCGCCACAGAGGACCACGGAGGTGAGGGACGATAAGGAAATGATTTATTCATCGGAGCAGGAGGTGGCTGTCGGTGTATATTTGTGTTAAAGCCAGACAGCCCTCGATTAGAAAACGGCTGTTTGGAGAAGAGGTCAATAGGACAAGAACGCCACTGTTCCGCCCTGTTACCTGACTGAAGCGGCCAGCCTTTGCTGCCTGGCATTTTCAACGAGTGCAAGGCGCACATGCTGCAAATTCACCTCGGCACTTTTGGTATTTCAGTTGCCAAGCGAGCAACTGCGTGGTAACAAACTGACAGTGACCTCCCAACCTCCCAAAATTGGTTTACGAACCAATTTTTTTTTTTGGAAGCGTGGCAGAGGGGCCGTTTTCTTTTCCGGGCCAGAGGGAAGTACGGCGCACATGCCAAAAAGAGTCTTTTAATAAAGTGCTGTCCACCGGTGCAGCATACTGCCTCCGGGTCTGTCGAAGACAGAGGACAGCACATGATATTTTAACACACTCTCCTTTTTGTTTACTGAAGCAAACACACACAAAAAACAACTCTCACTCCTGATTCAGGCTTAAAAAGGTGAAAGAACAGGCCCGTTATGTGGCACATACTTCATTTCTGAATGAGAGTTTATTCTTGCCAATGTGGGAAATCAGCTGACCCAATATCACTTCCCCAACTGCCTAACAAGCTCGTTTGGGAACAGACCGATGAGCCGGACTGAAGGTCATAGGCTTCCCCTATGCAGCTGTTGAAAGTATGTGTTTAAGGATTAGAAACAGACTTACATTTGCTTATAAAAGAACTATGCTCCAAACAGCTACTAAACCAAATCACAGTGTCAAAAACTGAAGCTGTGGGGAAAAAAATGAAGCCTGAATATTTTAAAACACATTGTAAACTGGGTCCCTGTTGAAAAATCTCTAGAGACACTTTGAAATGAAATTCAAATTTACCTTTAAAGTAAAACACTGAGATATGGGTCATTACACCCAGAGAGGCAAATAAGCAATGCAATGACAAGCTAAGGAAGCTACACTGCAGGGGGGCTACATGGCAACTAAATTACTGTGAATTAGCATTAATTTCACACAAACACGGCTCCGTCTAACTACATATTAGCACCTACATTAAAACTGTGAGCCTGCTAGCAAGCTGATTTACATTAGCACTTCACAAGGAACAGCATAAAACAGCCCTACACTACACTCACTATGCACACTGTAGGTGAGGAAAACAATGATTTGTTTCCTTGCTATCAGTCTGAAAAGACTGTCAGGTGTCCAAGAGTGTCAGGTGTCCAAGATTATAAAGCATCCGGGTGATTGGTTTACATGGTTCCCTGCAAGCGTAATGTGATCCACCGATGCCGTGATTTTTAAAGAGACTGAAAGCTCGAAAGCTGGCAAAGCCCCAGCCCCGAGTCACAATTACTCTGATTCTTATCAAACCAACAGACAGAAGCTCAGAGCAAGTGCAATAACACTTGAGAGGTGAAGTGGAACATAAGAAACCAGATTTGTCTCTCCAGTGCCTCAGTGCAAAGCCAAGGGTGAAGCCAGGAAAAAGGCCAGAGGTCATTTCTAGTGATAGAGATGTAATGCCCCCCCCCTCCCGAGCACAGGGGTTGGGGGGATTCACCTCTGCCCTACAAAGGCTTGTGCTGGGAGTTAATCTCTGCAGACATGTGTTATGCCTTCATGCAGAGCTTGTGCCCGTAGCTGACCTCTGTCAGTGACCCCACAGAGCACCTCTGACTGCAAGGTCTCAGGTGCTCTTTAAACAACCTAGCTTTTTCAAGAGCAATAAGGTACATGTTTACCGAGATGAACAAAGCTGATGCATTCTATGAGCCCATTTTTTAAAAAATACACATAGCACATACTTCAACACGCCTTGATCGTTTAACTTCATTTCATACCACTGAAAAAGAACAGCACAAATAGAGCTGTTATAGCTGTAAGTCTGCCTTAACACCAGATGTTAACGGCACTGAATTCTTGAATCTGAAGACAGATTTTCTGTTTGTTTTAATATGAGTTCCATGTTAGCTGAGCTAACTGTAATGGCTTCACTGCTCGTGTCTCCTGAGTCCACCCTCCTTATGATCTGCACTGACAGCAGCATTAGGTGTCCATCTACACCTCACTTTAATCTCTGCCATTCGCACAAAATGTTAGAAGAGAGAAGAGAGTCAGGAGCTGCTTATTTAAAAGCGAGACTGGCATACCTCAGCAACAGTTACCATTTAGTCGTGTAAAAAATTACCTCTCTTATAATGACCCAATGTATTTTCATTGTATTAAATTGCTTCCAGTGAAGATTTTTCTGTGCGCACACACACACACACACACACACACACACACATACGTATATATATTTGTGTGTGTGTGTGTGTGTGTGTGTGTGTGTGTGCAGCAAAATCTTCTTAATTATGAAAAAACTGAAACTAACTGAAACTTAACTACTCTAGTGTGAGGGTTTAAAATTTTCACAGCAGTAGTCTGATGAAAAGAAAGCCTTACAATATTGAATGTATTTTTTTCTCTTTGAGGTTTGTGATCATGCGTTTATGATTCTTTAATACTGTATAACCCCGTCAGCACTGCAGTTTTTCATGTTCAATGTCAAAGCCTGCATCACATGACTGCTCCTTCGCTGGATGTGAAGGAAGAGAGCAGAGGCGGGAAGGGACCTGTGTTCCACTTTCCCTGCTCCACATGATCTGCTTCCTCCTCCTCTGCCCACAGACTGAAAATGGCACTTCCAAAGGGAGTTCCTTCTGAAACCCCATTATTAAAGAGCACACATGCCTGGGTTCCGTCCTGTTGCTTTGTGGTTTCTCAGTAATGTTTAAAACTAATTTTAAGCAGTTTTCTTTGTTTTGCTTTGGTTCTTACACAGTGAACAGTGCAAAAAAAAAAACATTGAGTAAGAAATGAAAGCACAAAAAAAGTTTGCTTATCAAAGTTAAGGATACAGCACTAGGTTTCATTGCTATTTTATTATTTTTGACCCCAGGCAGGGGTCCCAGTTTTACTTTTATGTAAGCTATAGCTTGCTATACTGAAGCAACACAACACATAAAAATCATACATTTTTGAACTTGCCTGTCTTATTTTGAAAAAATGAAAAGTGTTAAGTTGGTTGTTCCAAGCACAGACCAGCTACACATCCCAACAAGGCCGATAAAGCATGTAGTCCAGTCAAACACTTATCTGAGTTAATTGTTTGTAGAGGAACTCATTTACAGTTTCTTCAGTAGCAGGACACTAATTCAATCTGACAGAAAACTAGAGTACTGCGTTGACAATGGAGCACACAGAAAGCCTGCACTACACTCCCATCTCCTGCAGTAGTACAGTCATGCACCGCTTAACGTCCATTCGGACAACATCCGCTCGCTTATACATCCATAGACCCATGGATTTAAAAATCCCGACTGCAGAACAGGACGTGGCGGACATAACCGGACGTAGTGAAGGCAACGCTTCCCGCACGCAACACGTGTATCTCATGTCTCGTGGAAATAAAGCGATTGCGCTGCCAGGCGTATAATGGTACAGTGTATTAATGTGTATTATGTTTAGTATTAATGTGTAGTATGTAAGTACAGCGTAATATATGGGTTGTATTAACCAACCCATATATTACACTGTACTTTACCAGATACATTAGCTGAAATACAGTATGGTACTGTATGTTTACAGTATCTTGGCTACAGTAGTTTACTCCATATAGGTTTGCTAACTATATAGTATGGTGTTCACATAACGTCCTGTTTCACAGAACGTATCGTGGGCGTTAAGCGGCGCCTGACTGAGGGGCAGTAATGCAGTAAAGCGATCAGTGCCAGACCTCAGTCACAAACACCACCAGCAAGCACGCTCCAAGCATCAAACAAATAAATACATGCAGGCGGTGGCAAGACACTAAGTGCTAATCAGCACAAATGATGGTGCAGTGCTATGCATGAATCTGCTGTGTTTATTCAGCTTACATCATTGCTGGTAACTGTACGTTGGACACTGAACACTCATCTTTTTCACATTATGTGAGAATGTCCAGCATATGTAAGAAACTGTTTTCTTCCTGTCTCTGTAAGATCAACAGTGCAACTACAATTTCACTACAATTACAGTTTCACTTTGCTACATTTCATCGCAAAAATGATATACTGTCATGCATTTCTTAGATAAGTATACTTCCACCTTCAAGTCGAATTAAGCTATCCATATTCCTGCTTTATTATTGCTTATTTAAATAGTTTGTAAAGGTCTATTGTGCTCAAGAGGAACTGATACAAAGTTACCATTACGCTTAATAATATTACCGTTATTGTTGTTAAAGAACATAAAGTTCCTACTCTTACAGGGTTACATTTCTATCTTGTCCTTTTATTCACTGATTTCACCAGAGGATGGGTTCTTGACTGGCTGCCCCAAACGCAGACCCAGTCAGTTGTCCCATCCTGCATCCTAACCACAACCAATGTGTACAACAAAACTGGAACTGATCAGTAGCTACACCTTAATATCTATCAAATCCTATTCCCAGAACCGGGACGTCACTTGACCGCCTCCGTCAGCTAACTCCGTGGGATCTGAAGGAGACAGGGGAGATTCGGGCAGTTAAATCGAGAGCGCACACAAAGCCGATTGAGGGCGGTGAGTCAGTCAACAAGCTGGCCTATTTTTGTCCCACATGGTACTGGGAAAACGGCCAATAGCAAGATGTTTGAGTTTTCACTCCATGACTTAGAGTGGGCTCGGGCAATGCTGGGCATACGAGTGTCATCTGTTATGCCATGAGGGCCGAGCCTCCCCAAATGACGAAGCTATGTTCTGCCTTTATGCGTGCAGGGAAAGACCAGCTGGCTAAAGCAGCCCATAACCGCATGTTGCACAATGAACAAATTATAAATGTATTCTGTTCGGTAAAGACATAAACCATGGGTGAGCCCCTATAAATAAGTCACAACTGAGCTTGGGGTCTCACTGAATTACAGTTCTGCAACTTTTGTAAGTCAATTTTCACTTTTTAATTTTAGAATTAAATAATGCTCTTCGACTTAGATGAACACACCACTTTATCTCAGCCCACAGAAAATACTAATTGTAGCCTGCTTGATGGTAGCCTTTGAGTCTTCTGAGGAACAACATTAAGAACTAGATTAATACTCAAGTGCACAGCACAATATGAATGCCATGAAAGGTCTTTGCTTGAACAAGGCCCTGAAAAAGCAATCGAGACCTTCTTGCGAAGGACCTTACTGAAGATGCTGTTACCTATTAACTGTTTCTTTAATTCTTTCTGATAAGTATTACAAATGGCCAAGCCAACATAGATAAATAAATAAATAGAGCTATGCAATGCATGTTCATATTAGATGTAATATCCACACATAAAACAATATGACAGAATCACATCAAAGGACCTTCTGGAAAAGCTGCATTTAATCATTGCATCTCAAGCATTCAATAGAGGTAGTACTGTGAGTACCCAACTGTCCAAACACCTACCTACACAGTACTATAATGGAGTCTCACTAGCAATACTTTAGCGATTTGCTGGTTTTCAGTTACAATAACCCTCAAAACAGAATTTTAAATGAAACACCTGTGATAGAACACATTCATGGAAGGTTCTGTGGTGTAAAGTCCATAGCTCTGGGCACAGCTTCAAACTGCCACTGACCCTGCATTCTTAATCATTGTTCTCCAAAGTATGTGCTGCCCCAACATGCAACAGACCTTCCCCTAAACTGCGACCATGTCTTACCCTGTAGTGTCACAAACAGCACTGAACTCTGCAGGACAGACACAGCTCAGCTAGGCTGGATTAGCAGCCTGCCTCTGTTTTGGCGTGCAAGGAGATCAGCCCTGCAGATGGTCCAGTAGGAAACGGACTTGGAGCCACGTAAACACTCTCAGGGCCCTTCTCTGGAGCAAGATCAGCTCCTTACCTTACCCTTGTCATTTCACTTACATAACTGATTTGGCTTTCAGAGTGACAATAACCTCTTTGGCGCAATTTCCAGTAAGTATTTGAAAATGAACCCCAGGAAAAGTGTTTGGCGAAAGTATTTGGCCATACCAAGCACACACCAAGTCAGAGACTGGTGAGTTATAAATGCTTTTTACACTTTCAGGAGCTTCTATCATTTTCTAAAAGACACATGTCCTTCTTATGACTGCTTGTGGCTAATGGATGCCAGGTGTGAATGTTCTTGACCATCTCTATCCCACCTGTACACTAATTAACAAGCTGCCCAACACAGACTGAACAAAAGGATCAGCAACAGTGTCACTCACAGACAACACACACACATATTATGTACATGTACACATATATGTTGTCAGGTCAGTGAAAGTACAGAGCAAACCTGTCAACTATGTCTATAAACCTTATCATGTACTTTAGCTCCCTCCAGTGGAAAAGAGAAGAGCAAACAAAATAACTGGATTATGTGCAGAACTTTGCAAGCCTGACAGATAATTTTGTAATTTCAGTAATTTCAGTCCCTCAGAAATCAGAACAAAGCAACAAAAATTAGTTGATCAAGTATAATAATACTGTATTTTATGACTTTCGTTATCACAGAAGAGCAGCAACGAATCTCACGCTCAGCAAAATCCTGCCAAAGGTTTGAAGTCAGGCGAACTGAATCCAGGGACTTGGTTACTGACTTTAGTGTTTTGCTGTAAACACTGAAAACACCTAGAAATTCCCTCCCTCGTGTTTCATGGTAGCCTAAAATCTCAAATGTGCGCCATTTCTTCAGGCGAAAATGTTATTTTACCCAAGACTTCTCCCCCCCTTTCAGTGCCCTGCTCCCTTTTTGATGGACTCATCTTCAGAAAGAGCAAAATCAAAATCAAAATGTATGGAAAATAACTGAACGAATAAAGAAGCAATGTATACGCCCTCCCCAAAACCACCACTAGAGGGAGCTGCGCTAGGACGCTGCCAGTAAGCCTGTGACCTTACCGTGGCTGTAGCTGACCCCGGGGCTGAGAGAGGGACTGGTGAGGAGGTCCTTCCCGGGCGCGAGCAGCCCCTCCTTCCCGTGACGCTGGCTCATCCTGCCCGGGGTCAAAGGTTGCGTGTCATCTCCGGGCATTAAGGCAGCTGCGGAGGAGAGGAGAGGGTGAGGTGAGGTGAGCTGCCTCACTCTCATTCTGTTTCAGACTCTGCAGCGTAACACACCACAACACACATTTAAAAACACACAGCAACATGCCAACCAATGAGTTTCATCATTACACTCACTCACTTACAGGGATGGTTGGGATGTCTCCAGTAGCTACTGTGCTTGACATAAATTCTACAAAGGTAGACTCATTTAAATGTAAACATTCATAATTTGGTTTGTCATTCATGACAATTTTTTCATAGGCTGTAAAAGATTTAGAGCAACTGAAAGCATAATAAGCCATTCCTGAAATTTGCCAGCTGGAAAAGACATAGAGCCCTGATTTACCCTGCGTGCAATCACTACACAGAGAGAGGCTTCAATATACTGTAGTGATAATGTGCACTGACAAGAATACACAGACCATTAATGCATAATGACAGGGTGAGGCAATTAGGAAGTTTGGAACTGCAGTGCTACAACACAAAGTTACCACTTACTTTTTCTGCTTTAACACCACGCATACTGAACAAAGAGCATACAGTCTTCCTGCTTTATAAATGTGACATGGCTTGTCAGGGTAGCTGAGAGACAGCAGCACCCGTTTTGCCGATTGTGGCCCACCTATGAGAATGCCGCGACTTATGAGGCAGAATGCTTTCTCACTCTAGAGCTGCGTGTCAGCTGTTAGGACTGGATCCAGTCTGAAGCTCAGAGTTCTGATTCAAGGTCATTTTCCACTACTGATATCTTAAAGGCTTGCTTTACGGTTTCTCACCTTTCGCACATTTAGTGGTCAAGCACAACAGAGCTCGTGTTTCACAAACAGACATTGGCCTAAATCCAGTCAAGTTCCTTAGGCCGTTGTTCCTCATTCGGCAAGGTTAGATGTATGCTGCCCTCTAGTGGTACAGAGATAAAGTCTCCATCGCCAACGGACAGTTTCTTGACGGTTGTTTTTGGCATCAAACGATTGCTAAGTGACCAGTAATGAACTGTGTTTCTGAAAGCAGTCCAGTCCACAAACAGCCCAGAGCACTCCATTCCTTGTAACTCTGCAGGCTCTTTCCAAGCGCTACGAAAGTGAAAATCATGCAGCCAGCTGGAATGACTCAAATTACTGCCTTGCCTTTGTTTCAACCATCCAATGCCAATTGTTAAAAGGAGCTGGTCAGAAACTCAATGCATGACTGTGCTGCGTCTGAACACCTCCTGCTGCTCTGAAAACTACCCCTAAACCTTTTCTGCCTGGACTTCACTGGTAGCAGGTCTCCAGCGGATTACGGAGACACCGAGACTGATTCCACATCAGTGCCCGTCTTGAGTCCAGTGCGTTAAACCTGTACACCCCCGAATGCTGCTGTCATAATCCAGCTATGAAACAGATATCGGTGAGAGTAAACAAGCAGTCAGCTGGCTCTGACAGGTGTGTGGATGTGTTTGCGTGTCTGCATGTGTGTGTGAGGTCTGAAAAGACTATGAATCATATGCTTATTTACCGGTCAGACCGCAGGTCAGTGCATTTGAGTTTAGCGACTCGATATACAGCAGAAGCACTGGAAGACTGATCACTGCATATTTTGAGGAAAAATATTCCAATTAGAACAAATTTTGCAACACACTGCATTTGCATTAATTCAGTCCATTTTCGAGTTTATCGTTCACATTACATTATTTATTTGCTCAACAGGCACCCAGCTTACATAGAAATTTAAACAACTGCAAATTTGCTAAAGTAGCTCATTTCAAAGCAGTTCAGTTCGCAGCTAGTAGCTGGGTACAGCAGTTGCCTACCCAGAATTCAACACTGCAACATTCTGACTGCAAGTTTGTTTCGTTTGCAGCCATGCCATAATCCTTTTCGAAGGATTGATCTGATACAATCCACTGCTTAACTGACTGATTAAATTAATGATATGCTAAAACTATGATAAAAGCAACCTATTCAAAACCAATGGGAAAGAAGCTTGCATGTGAGGGCAGTGCTACATAGTAACCTCCGCCATCTTGGCTAAAACAATCTGAGCTGGCAGCGCTCCAGAGAAAGCGATTAGCATCCTAAAAGTGTAGCAGTCTCCTTGTTAGTTGTTCTTGCCAGACAGCAGTCACTGGGACTCGGTGGAATTTAGTGTCTGCTGCCACAAACAGAGATCCCGGCCACTTATAGCTGAGGGTATCCCTTAAATGGCTTTTCAGGACAATGAAGCACAGAGCTTGCAGATCATGTATTTTCAAACTCACATGGAAATACACAGATGACGTGCCAGAAAAAAAATTGCGTCCAGCACAACTACTGTGGGGTAATTCTTTTTTCTATCACTGGTTCACCACACTGTTAAAACTTCACTTCCGTATGTTAAACAGGCAACCACATTACTTGAAATGGTCTGGAAAAGAACTTCAGGGAAAGTATTTAGTTCTACAAGCACACCCTGGCACACTGTTGCATGGCTACCATATTGTCCATTCAGGCAAACAAAAACTGATTACTAGTTGTCCAGTCAACCGTATTTTAAAGTAAGCATTGAGCCCTTTAATTTTATGATTATCACATCAAGTATGAATGGGCTTCAAGAAATTAACTCAATCTTACTTAATCTAGTGCCGTAATTAATTCAGATTTTACATAACTTACTACAGTACGTTGCTGTCGGCATGCAATACTGATTTCAGTTTTGGATTCAGCAAATTTGGGGACATTAAGCTGCTGTATTTAAAGCATTTAAACAGTGCTCAGTGATCACACTGACCGAATGGGACTGCCTGATAAGCAATGTTAGGCCTGTAGATCAATCCCAGGTTCCTCACAACAGAATTCAAAGCACAAAAAAATAAAAGATGACAGTGTTATTTAAGAGTATCCAGGAGGACTCAGACTCAACGGCCTGGTGCTTTTGCTGCAAGGCGCGCCCGGCTTGGGAGTGGCTGTCTTAAAGGAGCGGCAGAAGGCCCTGCAGGACCAGCACACAGGAAGCAACTGCAGGGCGAGACGCTCTCATCCAGCTCGGGGAGGAGGGTGTGTCTCTTCCTGTCTGCACAAGGCAGGCAAACACTCAGTATAGTACGCTACAGACAATGCAACATCACTGCCCTCACGCTGGAAGTGAAAGCCACTTCTTATCCTACTCCAGTTCGGTGACTGTCTGATTGTTCGAGCAGATGCAAGATATAACCAATGTAAGCCTCCATAAAGCAAAGCAATGATGCTCCTAGACCTACACTGGTCCCTCTGGACAGAGTGTGCTGACCCCAGACAGCCGTTCCCCTCTGGCCAGTCTGTGTCAGTGCGGTTTTCCTCTGCAGAACACTTGGACACCCCGGGTACACACGTGGTTATTTATAGCCTCAGTACCGTCTGTCACTGTGCCAGGCACATTCATCACCCGGATTGAACGCCACGGACCAACAGGGAACTCTTACGCCTGGCCATTTTAAACTCAAACAAGTCCTCCTAAAGGCTCAAGCCCATCTTGTGTTGTCACTCACCTCTTTACCAGTTCTATGTGAAAGGTGCCTCAGACGTTTCTAAGAGAAAGTGAACCCCAGGGAACCGTGTCGGGTCGGCCGTGTGCCAAGCATCTATAAATAAACGCCAGAAGGGAGTCTGATTAAACGCTTTCCCTGGGGTTCATTTTAAAATTAGCTACCTGTAATGTCAAGCTTCAATTTAAATCGGAAACATTGAGCGGTGTAGAACGTACATTTTCCAGAGAACAGCCCTGTTTAAACAACAGTATGGTCCTAAGGCTTCCATCCAGGCTACCCACAATGCACTTAGCCCTTAAGTTTAAGCAGTGAGTTGAAACTTCATCTTCTTGCACAGTATTTGAGTATGGCAGTCACTGACATTATTCTGAAAAAGCTGGGACAGTGAAAAAGTATAATGCAAAATTTCCTTAAATTCACTGCATAGAGTTAAGGAAAAAAGCACTGTGCTTTGCACAAAGTCCAACTTGCCACCACAGTCGTCCCCAAACGTGGCATCAGTTAAACCACATGGTCAGACAGGCTTGTTGTAGCCTATGCAGCTGTCAGAGCTCCTAACTGCTAAGTCACCCAACACAAGCACAGAGGCCCCCTCATTACTCAATGTAAGGGGTCTGAACTCAGCCATTTCTAATTAGGCTTGGAAGAATGATCAGAGCCATCATTACATAAGTCATATACACTGTGACAGAGTGCTGTGCTCTGACTGCCATACCAACGTGCCTGGCTCTTTGGCGTCGCGGTCAAAGTCGCATGTTTGGTACCCCGCAGACCTGGGTTCGAGGCCAGGTGGGGTGACTGCTCTCACCCTCCACTACATACACAAAAGACAATTCATATTCACACTGTCCTTTTACCAAATTAATTGATCTGCTAATTAATTGATTTATTTCACCACCCAGAAGGAAGCTTCACCGACATGAATGAATGAAAATGCCTTTCATAGTCAACAGATACAACCTGTGACACAACAAAGCCCACTCATGTTCATATTTACCTGCGCTGTAAAAAGAACATTTGCATACATGGTTAAGGTCATGTATTGTTCACAACGCAGCACACACAGCCAGAAACAAATACCAAGCACGATAAATCAATAGAGGACCAATACATATGAAATGAACCAAATAAGTTACAATATGAATCTAACCAGTACATGCTATAGTAAACTAACTCCTACTCCCGCTGAAGGTGGAAAGTACAGTAGATGACACGGAGCCTGCAACATGTCAGAGCCGGTCACAGAAAGGCCACCAACGTGGCCCGGCCGCTGGCCTTTAGCGGGGCGCTGTCCCTGTGTCCCTCTCACCCCACCCTGCTGCTACCTCCAGCCCCGCAAAGGGCAGTCACTTACTTGATGTCCCCGGGTGGTCTCTGATCTCCGCATGCTGCCGCGGGCAGGGTGTGAGACAGAGCAGGTGAGGAAAAGGGAGAGAGAGGGGGAGAGGGGGAGAGAGAAAGAGGGTGAGAAAGAAGGAGAGAGGGGGGGAGGGGTAGAGAGAGAAAGTGTGTGGGAAAGAGGGAGAACAGGGAAAAGGGAGAGAGGGAGAGAGAGAGGGTAAGAAAGAGACAGACAGAGCAAGGGGCGGTAATTGAGAAGACAGAGCAACAGAGAAAAGGCAGACAACAAAAGAAACAGGAAAAGAGAGAAAGGAGGAGAGAGAGAGAGCAGTGGTTTTGAGGGGTTTGTGTGGGTGAAAGAGGTGAACAGCAGCAGCCGTAGGAAGTGTAGCAAGCCGTAGGATTGGAGGGAGGGAGGGAGGGATTGAGGGAGGAAGAGAGGAGGGAGAAACAAAAGAAAGACAGAAAGCATTAGTCTGCGCTCCGTATGCAGCCAGCCACAACCACACCGTTAATACACACAGCACAGCGGCGACACATCGGGGCAGGAGAGGACAGTACCGTAGAGTGCCACAGCCACATTGCCCGCGAACGAAATCCACTGGCAAACAAATACAGCTGGCCGCAAGTTATGGGGAACACAACCCTTACACACAGCGAGGCAGGGGGGGCGGATTAGCGGAGATTAGGGGAGGACCCAGGGTGAGGCAGAATCAAGGGACCCGGTGAGGAGGAAAGGGAGCGGGCGTGTCCGCCAGGCAAGTCCCCGCCCACCCCCAAGGGTAGTAAACAACCAGCGTGGCTCCCCGCAGGCTCCTCCCACCGCACTGTCACTGTCCGCGGGCGCTCCTGGTACAACGCCGCCGGGGGGGGGGGGGGGGGGGGGGTGGGGCGTACTTCAGACTGGTCGGCAGGTTTATTGTTCGATTAATAAGGCTTAAAGGGCTGCACTAGATTAGCTTTTCAGTTTAATTAAATCGAACGGCGCCGTTGTTCCCCTGCCAGCTGCGGAGGTGTGGGAGCCCGACCGAACGGCATTTCCATCGACCAAATATGATTTCACATAAAGCGCTTTAATGAAGCGTGGAGCACGCCACAGAGAATGAGAAGACAGACGCCGGCTCCAAGGTGCTGACGCAAGTGACAATAAGTACAATAAATAATCACAAATAATAATAAGCGCTTGCGAGAGCCATCAGACCGCAAATCAGCATTCCCTGCCATTTTGATTTTAAAACTCGGTGGCTTCTTGTACAGTATCAACATACTCCCTGTGTTTGCTTTCTCAAGATGATATAAGCCTAATGCAAAAAAAATGAACATATCAAAATTATATGTCACGAGAAAAACTTTTGATATATTCTCCAGGCAAACCAGTCAATCCAAACTGATTTCATATTGCGCTCTTCACAAAAGAATTGTCACAGAGAGCTTCACAGAATGCATTGCATATGAAAAATTATAGTCATAGCAGATGTAATATGAATATATGGGATGCTTCAGGAGCAGAGATAAGAAATCACCTGAGACAGTAGAATCCATGGGATGTGGTCAATCTGTGCTTGTCTTAAGACAATAAGATGTCCTAATGGAACATCCTAAAGTTACATTTATATAGTTATATTTAGTATAAAATATTTGCTCCTGAGAGTATGAAAAACACACACACACACAAACATTCTGCATTGTTGTGGAAAAAATTTCCCCTCAGTCCCCTGACAACAACCAAAGATGGGAGCAACTGTCCTGCATTTAGGCTCAGTCGGTAATAATGTGCGGGACCCCAATACACTATCTGCAAATCTGCAGATAAAATCTGCAAATGTTTAGTCATATGAATTTTAACAACCTGAGCATGATGTTGGCTTTTTTTGGTATTCACCCGCCCCCCCCCCCAGACCCAATTTAACACCAAGCCATCGTCCCGCTGATTCCAATTCATATTTCCTTCCTGATTAATCAAGAGCACCATTGAGAATCCTAACGAGCCTCCTCTCTTCACCGCGGAGTCCTCCCCATCCTCGGCGGGCGGGAAGCGAACGTGCATTGAACAGAGACGGATTGAACGAGGGGATGATCTTAACGAGGTGATTACGGGTGATTAACGATGCAAGAGGAGGCACTTCGTGCTGCTTACGATAATAAAGAGACAGGGTTAGAAAAATATCATTTTTCAGACGACGCGCGTGCCTTTCGGTAGGCATTAAGTGACCAGCCGACCGGCAATTTCAAAGCTGGTGGGCAACCAAACACTCTCCCGGGGTTTAATACTCAAAGTAAACAGAACAAGCTGCCTTTGGATGCATTATACCAAAATTTCCTTTTGCTTTCAAGAATTCAGGTCACATCAGCACACAGCCAGCCATGAAGAATATGCAAACAGGCTGCAGTTTAGGTTTCAGGCACATACACAGCTTCACACAGTAAAGACAGTCACTGCATTCACAGTGCAGGGCCCAATACACAGACATTTACCATCACTATAACAGCCATGGGGCCTTGAGGTAAATAGTTTTTCTGAATGTTCTATTGACAGCTACAGTGACCTGGCAATCAGATACACTGAAATCAACACAGATCTTCAGGAGGTCTTATAGGTAAGACTGCGGACTTAGCGTGTCTGGTCCCAGTCTAACACACTGCATTAGTGCCTGCCAGAAGTGCACACACCCGACGTCCTACCACTCACCATCATCCGGTTCACTCACACAGGCCAGCACCTTGCACCAGCTCTCACATTTACTTGCTAGAAACTGCAAAGAAACGCATTCAGAAACCAAGATCGGCAGCTGAGGGGAAGGAAAACCAAACATTAAATGACTGATGGAGCGGAGTAAAATCAGCCAGGTCTATTGCAATAATATATACTACCAGAGCACGGACAAATTTTAAACCATTGCAATAAAAAGGATTTGCTTTTACTCAGGGCACTTCACCACCTAATCCACCAGAACACCAATAATACAAGCATGGGGGGGCAAACATAAAGAACGAGGGGTTGGCTTGAATGAACCCTTTAAATCACCCGTTTCAGTCCAGTAAGATTCAGCCTTAACTTCCACAGCATACATTAGGAGAGACTCAGATTCGATTTAGCCCACTTGGACCAATATGCCATCTGCACATTCGGGTGCCACGGTCACCGGTGGGCGCGCTTCAAAGCGGCACGGGGCCACATTCCTTGAAGGACATGCAAGCACACCTGCGGCACTGCCTCTCCCTGCCCCACCCACAGAGGTTATCAAGTGCCGTGCGGTGCACCTTATCCCACGACAGAATAAAAGCAGGGAGCTTTGACTTTAAGAGTATGAAGAGGATGTTCAAACTCTACGTCCTCTGAAGTCATGCCGATTCCAATTTCACTGTGTTTCAATGTGTTTCGGTCTGACTCTTGATATTTAAAGCAATATTAAATTAGTGTCTGGACCTCCAGCAGTCATTTGGCGCTTCGTTTTCAGCTATGAGAATAGAGCTGTGCCATTGGCAGACATCATAATGACCCATAATGACCCTCTGATTGCTGCTCTTCACTGAGCTGAGACCGATATTAATATAAAAACATAGCCGAGCACGGAGCTGACTGACAAAGGGTCACATAATCTTTTCAATCAGGTGTGCAATTGGTAGAGGTGTCATTTCCTCTGCCTGAGGCATTTCTCCATCTTTTTCTTCATTCCCGCTCAGCACTAGAAAATGCTCCCTGCCATTTTGAAGGCTTTAAGACACAGTTTTCTTGACTTGACATGATTCTACATTACATTATTGTCATTTAGCAGACGCTCTTATCCAGAGTGAATTATACAGATTACAATTTTTTACATGTTTTATACAGCTGGAGATTTAATGAGGGAATTGTGGGTTAAGTACCTTGCCCAAGGGTACAACAGCAGTGTCGCAGTGAGGAATCGAACCAGCAACCTTTGTTACAAGCCCTTCTCCTTACCACCGTGCTACACTGCCGTCCCTCCAAGATACTTTATCTCAGCCATTTACAATTTCATTAAAAATGTTATCTTCACCAATTAAACATAAACAGGAAAACTTCATAGCTCCCAGACAGTGCCACACCCCAAAGTGAAATGGCCTGCATCTCTCATAACCATGCCTTACAGACAATTAAATGTTACAGAATAAATCACTTTGGGTGCATGCCACACGCAGGTCAAAATGTTTCCGATGTCTGATCTCTGATCTCAACACAAGAAAACACAGCCACTCAACTCATATACCTGACCCAGGAAACAAGTTCAAATGTTTTCCAGGGTTAATCCTAAAATTTAATTTGTGGCCGCCTCGTAATCCACTTTTGTCACCACGTTCACAGGTTGAATCACCATGAGCGACGGCGAGCTCCACACAAAGCATTACAGCTCAGACAATAGAGACACGTCTACAAATAAGCGTTTATACATCGTTACAAAAATCCTTGTGAAGCCTAACCATTTGAGTTTACAAGAATGAATAAAAGGGGAAAAATCCTAATGACCCATGTCTGACGCGTGGCTAACGTGACCTTTGCTACGCAGTGTTATACTGTGCTACATGCGTGTCTGATTGCAGGATCGGCCGCTTTTCCTCAAAAAAAACCCTCCCCCTCTGAGCTCCTTATGCCCGGCGTGGCCGTGACCCCCGGCCCGGCCCGGCATGGCCGTGACCCCTGGCCTTCAGTGCTTAGGCCTGCCGACACACCCTCTGCAGGAGACTGACTGCCGCACTGCGACCGCATGTCTCCCTCTCTCCCCAAAGCCAGGCAGCAAAAAGCGTTCTCATATTTTAGAATCATCAAAGTACCCAAAAAATATATTCTTTTTTTTTTTGCAAAGAAATACATACATAGGCATCAACTTCACTATTTATATTTGTGTAAGAAACAAAGTTCAAGCATTTAAGCATAAGTCTTTAGATCTAAATGTCTTTGAATGCATGTTTCCTAATATCTTAATCAGGTGTTTCCAAACTTTTGAATTGTACTGTATGTACTGAGCATATTCCAGGGTCCCGCCAGGCTATGTGCGTGCTTTAAATGGAGCAGTAATCTCACAGAGGAGAGTCGACTGGCCCTGGACTGCCAGGGCAGCCTCTGCTTTCTATCACTGTCAGTCATCCCCTGAATTAGGGAAATTAATTGGGATCAATTACTACTCGTTAAGTGTAATTGGGTGTAATTGCTCCCACAGACCATGCATTCTAAGCATATCTATGCAGGGCGACCGGGAGAACCCGTGGTATTTTGAGAGCTTGAATTTCCATTTGAGATTATCAATTACCAGACTAATGAGTAACACACCGCTTCAGAATGGATGTCACGGTGTTTGTATCCCAACTCACGTCATTAATAAGGACTAAAGAATCTTCCCAATGTTTTTTAAAGAGCAGGTGACACAGGGAATTGCTCACCAGGGTAGCTTTAATGTAATGAGTAGACAGTTTAATGTAGCATACTTCGGGGGACAACATTTGGATTTTCAATATGGTTAATACTGCACATCCATAAAATATATATTCTATGATGTAAATGCCTCTGGAATAGTTTCCCTGGGGCTTATTTTAGCATAGCCCATTTAAAATCAATTTGAAGTGTGAATATGATTTACTCATATGAAACTGTAAGGTAAACTCCTTACCATTCTTCACAGTAACAGAACAGGTGTAGGTGTCCTTCAACAGGAGACATGCCAAATAGAGGCATGCCAAAAAACGACCTATGTACTGAAGGATGTTCATGAACAGCCTCTTATCCAGCTCCAAAATTAAAATCCCAAAAAGAATAAATGAAAAAAAAAAAAAAATAATAAAATAATGAAATCATATCAAGAGGCACATTGCCATTGCCCATTAGGAGCTTGCTTCTCACTTCCTTTTATTAGCTCATCTCTAGACGGCTTTTCTGCTCAGCCAGCGCATGACTTGATTCCTCATCTGCTTTACCTGTGACTGCTCCCAGCCAAGTTTCATCAAAGCGCCCGGCTCTCTTTTTGTGTTTTACACATGAATGGGAGTCGCTGTAATTATGAGTCTGGCAGACGCTTTTATGTGAACAAAAGTCTGGCTCTGCATTCAGAATTCTTGGACGGAGCTCCTTGTATCACCCTGTTCCCGCATGTGCCTCACTGCATCACAGCCTCTCCCTCGTTTCTCTGAAACAAATCATAGTGTAGAGTAATAAAAGAAAAGTGTTTTTTTTAATATATCTATAAACTCAGAGTATAAAATATTTCCCTAATTTATCTCTGTCCAGACCTGGCCATGGAGATCCACAGTCCTGAGGGGTGCAGGGATGCTTTTTGACAAGCTGCTGATTAACAACTGGAAAGATGTGTAAAACACACTTCCATGCAGTTAAAATTTCATTATACTCTTACCCAGACCGACTTCCACAGGTTACAGTCTTTTAAATGTTATCTATTTATATAACTGGATATTTACTGAGGCAATTCTGGGTTAAGTACCTTGCCCAAGGGTACAGCAGCAGTGCCCCACTGGGGAATTGAACCAGCAACCTTTTGCTTACAACCCCTGCTCCTTACCACTATGCTACACTGCCACAAAGTACTGAAGACCTGAGTTGGAATGAAAAGTGAAAACCTGTGGATCTCCGCTGAAGACCACTGATGTGCAGTATAGCCTCATCCAGAATGCAGTGTGTTTTCATGGGTCAGGTAGCAATGCGTACGTGTTACAGTTAAACTATGTATTCATGGCCCCAGAGCTGGGTTAGCTAATTTAGCATTAACAAAATCACCAGCATTTCAATGGCATGTTTTACTAAACAAGGCACATACTCTATTCAAGAAGTGGAGCACTGTGGAGCACTGTCTCAATGAAATAATGAGCCCAGACTATTCAAAACTCAACATGTATTTGTAAGTTTGCAACACAATACATCTGTGAGAAGGTTACTTAGTACTGAGGCCTCAAGGATTTTTTTAGTAACACTGTCTGCAAATGAGGGAATGAGTAGGTGAGATCGACCAGAGAGCTCTTCACCCTGTGCTTGTTCTGATGACATTTCCGCCACCGGTCCTATCGAAAGCTTTGTCCATTCAACGGGTGTTAATGATTGGATTAAACCCAGAATCCTCAGCTTCCGCCCACTTGCATCTTACGGGGTGCTATGTTCACATTCAAAAAATCAGCTCACATGCATGGTGGAAAACTGACCACTGACTCAGAGCTGCAGGTAAATTAACTGATTTTCAAAATATAAATAAATAAAATACTATTATACAACACATGGGTCTAAGTGCATTCCATGAGGTATAGGCTTACATTACCAACAAAGACGTAACTGATACTTTGGTTACAAGGATGCATTTTAGAAATATAATAAGGGCTCTGAAATAGAATTACAAAGCACTTTGTCCATAAATGTTTTCCTGAATCCAGACATTTGTTAAATTTTCTTGACAGGAAGCTGGTGCAGAGGGGCTCACAGCTATTGCAACTAATAATTCAATACAGATTGCATTTTTCTGAAACCAGCTCTACAAAATCATGTTTATTATGTCTCAGTCCATGAGCAAACTGTTCCATTCAAATGCAAATTAAAATTTCACCTAATTATCCCAGTGATGGAGAAGCAAAATATTGTGGATTATCATCTGAATACAGGTCTAGATTGCTCCAGATTTTTTCCCCAAAGAGCAAGCAGCAGTGAGGCTATAAAAACTGTCATTCTCTATTGTTTTAAAAAAAAAACAAAGCATAAACCATTACCCCCCAAATGCTCTTAGTTGTTCCACAAGCTTCCAATGGCCACAGTTCATTTAATGAAAAAACATTCAAGAAGCTTCTCTGTTGAACAGACAAAAGAACCAGGGTAGCAAACACAAATCCCAGCCTGCAAAAGTCAACGGCACGACCCGGGCCAAAAGTGTCTCTCAATAAATAAACAGAAAGAGATGAAATCCAGCCACTTTGGTGTTCTACTCTGTGATCCGGCACATATTCTCTGTTCCAATTTTGTGTGGTCAGGGCAGGTCACTTCTGAGTTCTGCCCACCAGCTAAGGGCAGCGCTAAGGGTGAAACCACATCGAAGTGTCGACCTGCTGCCCAGCTGACTGATTTACAGACCCGGCAGCCATTGTGGCCTTTGCATTTAGAGCACAAATCCATTTGAAATGAGTCTGTCAAATGAGTCTGGACAGAAAGTATCCTTAAATCTCACTCTCACTCATTTTTGCTGGACACCAATGACAGTCTCTCAGCTGTTACCAATCAAAGCAATGCCAAAGCAGCAAGAAGCCCACAAATAAACACAGAGCACACACATTTTCTCTAAAATGCATTAGAGTATTAGCCTTTGTGACCTTTGATCCAGTGAGGTTATAATAGCTGTCAATAGAAAGCTGCACTGAGCTCTGAAAAAAGGTTAGAATCTGCTGTCCAGGGCAGAAGCAAATGGCCGCGGTTCACCAGCTAGGAAAAACAGCAGGAGTCTTAGAACCACTTAAACCCCAGAATATGAAAGGTTTTCAGCTGGTGGAGAGCGCTGTCGGGAGGCAATGGGGCTTGCGGAGAGCTACCAGGGTGTGAAGTGAGGTTTTGATTTTGATTTATTGCCTGTGTGGAGCCCTGGACAGGACCTGTAAATAAAAATTTCCCCTTAAGAAAAGAAGGGAAGCTTTGGGGATGCAACTGCCTTCGCAAATGTAAACACTATTCCAACAACAACCTAACAGTGATTCCCGGGCCCACAGCACTGACTCCTGGTCTCATGACAGTGGCTCCAAGTCAACAGTAAAACAGGCTTGCTTGTGCAGGGCTCATACTTATGTTTAACAATAACAGCTGAGACACTTAAAAGGCAAGAAGCGCATTGGATTTTTACATTTATTAACCAATGGCAAATTTTCATACTCACAAATATGAAAACATATTTCAAAGAAAAGGAAACATATTTGTGTGTCATTGTCTCTCATCATAAAGGATTACAGTTATTTCCAACTTTATTTGGTGTGGTTTAGCAAACACTTTAACATTGCTAAAGGAGGTTGTTAGTGTTTGTATGCAATAACCTGTTATGCTTGAGCAATCTGTTCCCATAAGGTACATGAATTAAATACCACAAGTGCAGGTCAATAATTCATGCTGCTCATGGATCAACCTCACTGCTTTTTATCCCAGGCCATGCAGGCGGCATTCTTCTCTGTCCGAAATGGACAGAAAGAAATTCAGGCAAATGTGCGATTGGCTGGAGGTCAACCAATAATAGAATTTGTGTGGACCAGAAAGGCGTGACTGAAATGTCAATATTAATATCGGGCAAAACAATTTTGCAAATGGGTCTCTCAGGCACAAACAGCTTTATATTTCGTCTGCATATTTCATATGGCTTAAACGATTGGTGAAGTGGCGCAAATGAATAGGCCTGGTGATGCAGCGGCACTGCTTCACTGTTTGAGGAGGGCTCTTGGCACAGAGCTTCCCTCTGCAATCCTCACAGCCTGGGTCCTGAGATTCCAGGTCATCGACCATCGGCCTGGGGTTGACGCCTAGCATTCTGTCCCTGGGATCCCCAGTTCTGTGTTCCCCTGTTTCGGAAGAGTCAGCACCCCCGCTGGGGAAGCCACACGAGGATGGGACAGCAGCCAAAACCACAGAATTGACTCAGGTATCAGGTTCCCCCGAACCAGATGCAGGGAGAGGGTGGCGTAGTTCCAAGGGACAGGAGGGAAACAATCACACACAACATGTGATGATACAGAACATTGCCCACCTGCACTGACTGTACTGGGGACTCAGAGAGGCCTCCTAATGACTGGGGTCTTTGTTTGCAGTCGAAGTTATTCACTATCAGAACCCCTTGCCTAGGGGACACTGACAGAGGCAGTAGGAGTTGATATCATGTATGCTACATCCACTCCACAGGCAGGTTCAATGACAAAACATGCTCTCAAACACTCCCTCCTCTGGTAGCAATCTTCTGTGTGTTAAAAGAAAAAACATCAGTTTTGTTGAAGAACCGAATATTTCCAGGAACAAAGCAAGATCATTACTCTGAGCCAGTCTCAAGTCTCCTGGTACTTCATATAGCAGCATATAGTGGTATCTGAGAGAGAGCGTGTTATATAGAGGGTGTTATACAGAGAGCGGGAGTCGCGTTTCAGTGCTGAAGAGAGTGGTGATGCTCAGAGGAAGGATACAGATCACAGGCACACCCACTCAGGCTGTGAGAGGCTGTTACAGGCTGTGATGAGACAGATAAGACAGATGGAGAAAGCCCAGGAAGATGACGCAGAAGAAAGGAATTACAGGCCAAAAGGCAGAAATAAAGGCCGCTAAACATTTTTCTTCTTGATCGTGGACCACATCAGGTCAGGTCTGTGCATGCAGCTGCTCGGAAATGAGAAAAATGAACTTGGAACCAGAAAGTTTCAAGTTACAAATCTGAGCTTTCAGTAAGGTTCTTCAATTGAATTGCTTCAGTAAAATATTTGGGCAGAACATAATTTGACAGAATTTTTAAATAAGCTGGATATATTTAGAGGCCAAGTCACCCTGACCTACACTCAAATATAGCACAGCATGTGGCTTCTAAGTATCTCATCCTGAAAGTAAGATGAGCTCTGTGGCAACATTCGAACATGCCAGGAGCCCACTGAGGTGGAAAAAATTGTTTTCCTTCTGTTGGGGTGGGTAGGCCCGCTGTAGTGCAAACACTTGAACTTGTCTCTAAACATTTCTGTCAAGGTCCATCACCACCGAACGAGATCACCTTGGCACTTCACCACTTGAACCCACAACAATCCTCAAAGCCACAACAGCGGGAACCAACAGACCAAGCAAAGCAGGCACAGCAAAACAATAAGCAGGCACACTAAACAAATATCTTTTAGACAAAACGACTGCTATTTTATTACTCAGCTTTAAGATCGCTATGCTACGCTACCCCAGAGGTCAATTCCATTTTGAAGAAAGGCCATCCACAAATGCACAGCAACAATGGCAAACCCAAAACACACCGCTTTCACCTTAATGTCATTGAACTCCAAAAGTTCATTTGAACTTTTGAATAAGATGAAAATTCACAGTAAATTGTAGGGATTTACGCCTCCCTCGGGTGCTTAATGGCTATTCCATCCTTCCTCGCGGCGACACTTTTAAAACATTGTTAGTAAATCACGTTTAGAGGAGAAACACTCAGGCAGGGCCTGCAGGAATGATTACAGCCGAAACTGTTCACAAGAAATTTACAGTGTGTCTAATTTGCACACAAGAAGTGACCTTGCCTTGAATTTGTAAAAAAAAAAAAAAAAAAAATGCCACGACCTCGTAGCAAACTTGCATCAAACTTACAAGAAGTGTGTGTCAGACTTTTGCTAAAGACCTCTATTTTGGTAAGGAAGCTGTGACTGGAATTTTTATCTGTACTTGGGTTGCGAATTGTTTTTTTCTAGGCACTTGTTTTTCCTGGGGTGTGCTGCAGTGGGGTATTTTGGTAGTCGCTTGTATTTGTGAAAGAATTCCATTAGTGTAGTTACGTTTGACAATTTGCACTCTACCCAGTACTCTGTACAAAATTTGTATCTTCCAGTATTTTGTAATCACCCTAGGTGTTGGCATGACACCAAAGTAATTAGAACAACTGGAAAATTGCATTGGTTAGCATGACGAAACAGGCAGCATTACACAGCATTCAATGGCATGTCAAACCCAAACAGGAAGGTCAAAATATTCACATGGAACTGGAAGCCTTTTCTTTTACAGCAAGCCTCAAAGCACGAAAGATGAAATACTGATACATGCATCGTTAACCAAACTGGATGCACATACTACATAAAACACATAGGTCCATTTCAGAAGAAATGAAAGCATAATAAAATTTGTTTTCATGAGTGTTTGCAACATGTGTACGCTGTTTCCAAGTCTTGTGTGAAACCAGAGATTTCTTACTATCCTTGGAAAAAGAGAAAAACATCTAGTCTGAGTCCAAGTTCAATGTCTCAGACTAATGGCTTCAGTCAGACATGATATCTGTAGGAGTTGCCTCCAGTACAAATCTTTTCTTGGTAAATAATGATTGCTGCCATACATGATCCACCTCAGAGATGCACAACGCCTTGAAAAACACAGAAAATAAGCCATCACTGTCAAAAAATCAATTTATACAGTAACTCTCCCCTAATGGAAATAATCTGATTACATGCACTCAACCAAAAAGCAGCTGCCTGAGACTTAACTCCTAAACCATGCAAGCAACCGCAGGCAAACGGTGAACAGTCTGTCATTCCTGGACTACACTCAGAAATTGAAAAGCATTGTGGGGTAGTGAGCATCTATCAGCATATTCTGAGCTATGCAGACAGCACATTACTTGCTAAACTACTAGTTATTTCTGCCCACCAAAGGGACTGTAGGAATGCACATCTCCACAGGGAGATGTGCATTCAGCAAACAGAAGTCTGCTAAAACTCATCACTCATCTCAGAACTCATCTCAAACTCGAGAGAGATTCGATGATCGGCAGGAGGAAGGAGTCTCCTCCTAAATTCGTGGGGCTTCTGTGCGCTCTGTTTAAGAAATCTCGCTCAGACTCTCTCCTCGACCCCCCCTAAAGTAGTTTGCCGCAAGATCCACACAATCTCAAGTCCAGTGAAGTGCCATTGTGGCTACAGGTTAGATGGTGCCACGTCTATCATTCATTTCATCCAAGCTGTGCCAGTCCGTCTCTGCTGTTCTTTGATCAGACTTGTTCTAATTCTTATCTTTTGGGAACTCTCATATTAATGGCAGTGAGTCCTCTGCTCTGTGAGCCAAATAACAGTGTGAAGAAACCGTTCTTCGGTTTCCTTCAGACACACTGTACACACAATATAAAAGTAACAAACTGTGCTAAATATAATTTTTTCTCACAGAGGTAACACCCAAATACTTTAGAAAGAAGTACAGCAGTTAGCAAGGAAAGGACTGCAGTACTGTATTTAGCAATAAAATCGCAATTCAGACAACCCCAAATGACAAATAGGAACAAACAAAACTCTCAGTCACAGACTAAAACAGAGAAACTTCAGCAACCTACCTCAACCAGCTAGTATTCCAAACTATTTTTAACATTTATGCAAACAGAAGTCAGATGGTTAAAGTAACCACTGGTACACAGCCATGGTAAGCCTCACCTTGTTTAGGATCGCTCCCTTTAAGAGGGGAGAGACTGTAGGTACTCAGGGTGGCTGTCTGTGACAGCGCTGCGGGCGGGGTCCTGAGGAAGCCGCTCTACAGGAAGGCCTCCTGATGCGGCCGTCTCCGGGGCTCTGGCCTGGCTCGTCCTGCCGCGGCTACCGCTAAGCTACGGGGCTGAGACCCGACACAGCCGCTCATAACTGAGAGACAGAGAGAACGAGCGAGAGAGGGGGGGGGGGGGGGGGGGGAGGGAGAGGGAGAGAGAGAGAGAGAGAGAGAGAGAGAGAGAGAGAGAGAGAGAGAGAGCATGCTCTTGTGCTGTCATACCACCCGCCGCTCTGACCAGTGCTGCTCACTCCCTCTCTCTCTCTCTCTCTCTCTCTCTCTCTCTCTCTCTCTCTCTCTCGCACTCCAAATCTCTTGCTCTCACTCACCCACCCTTGTTGTTTGCGCTCTCTCTCTCTCTTTCTCTCCATCTTGCTTTTCCCCAACTCAATCTTGTTTGTGCTTTGCCTTTATCTGTCCTTTTCATCCAACTTTTCCTCCTTGCTTTCTCTCTCTCTCTGTCTCTGTCTCTCTCTCTCACACACACACACACACGCACACAGACATTTTTGTCTCACCACGCATGCTGGTTAATTCTGCACCATAAACCAGTCAAGCTTTATGTCTCCATCAGGACATGAAGACAAAACACCAACCAAGCACTAAAAAAAAGCACTAAAAGTGATCTACCTTATTACAGTCCAGCTGGGCATTCAGCCTTTCAGGCGTTTTCCATTAATCTACTTCACATGTACATGTAGTTTACCCCCAAAACCTGGCAACCTCTTTTCTTCAATTAAACAGCCTGTGGGAAGCATTTAAACCAGTGCCATTTAAATCACAAAACTATGTGGGCTACATCTGCAATATTCCAGACACAGGTTAAGGAGCTGGGTTTGTGATAGCAGATTTACATCTCAGGAGGGTCTTTGGGTGCGTTAACCCAAACTGCTTCAGGAAACATCCGACTGTGAGTGTGTCCCGGCATGAGAATGTGGATCAGATTTGATATGTATTTTTAAACACCGTCGAGGGGGTGAGACGAAGAACATTCACTTGAGATTGACTCACAGGGGTCTCTCTTGGGTCCCAATCCCTGAAACCATGAGTCCCTGAAACATCCATCGCTGTGGCGTCCGATTATTCATGCAGAAGCGCTCCCACGCTTTCCCGGGACAAAATCCCCAAATCCCAGCGCTACCGGCCACAGTTGAGAGTTTCATCCACTGTTTTTCCTCACCACTAGACAGTCAACTGCATATAAGAGCTGAAGAATCGGGCGTATGCAACACCTTGCATCTGCGACCATATTTAGAACATAGAGTGTGAGAAATTTGACTCAAAGGAGAAGTTAGGATGAAAGGCATCAAAGGCCTGTTTACTTGTCTTTATTCATCGGCTGACCTGACCATCTCCCTCCACAGGCAGCACTTTGCTCAAACGTTCAAGCCCTTGTGGTGTGCACCTTTGAAAATCGACAGCTGGCGCAAACCACACAGAGGTAACTGCACTGGAGTCTGTTTCAATAAAGATTTGACAGTGCCATTTAAAAACGTGTACCCTTGAAACTACACCCGAAAATCAATTCTCTAATTAAACGGAGTTTGTGCTTTTGCAAAGGTAATGCAAGATAAGAAATTAACAAGTAGGTTTTATTCGGGCACATAAAATTTGAAACATTAATTATTTTCAACTAACAAAATCAAATCTTTCTTGCATATCCTGGAGATTCAATATGACAATTTATTGAGATCTGTTATCATATGTACCTGGTGTTGTTCAGCAGGCAGCTGTATAACAACTACAACAGTTTGTGGAAACCCCGAAGGAGGGTAAAACTGAATGTTTTATGCATCCAACAGAGGTCTATATCACAATCAGTTCCTCTCCTGTACACATAAGGAATATTGGAAAAGACTGCCATGGGTCTCTGCAGTGTTGTGTAAATTTACAAGTAACACTGTTGAAGGTTAAAAATGACAGTGCAAAAGCGTGACTCAGTGCATCAACTACGGGCTCTTTATGGTCTAACCCTCTAACAAACACCTTTGTATGCTTATGTTTCAAGTGTTCTCTGGCAGCATGTCATGAGTGCCACATGAGTGAATAATTGCTGTGGCATAGAGGACACTACCAATATGTAAACAAAGCAGGCAGAATTCAAAGAAAAATAAATATATAAACTTCATACATACATAAAAACCCTGTCGTCTGTGCTCCATGGCTTCAAGGTCCATGTTCAAAGAGATTAAACCGAGGCAACAAAGCATAAATCTGACCATCTACAGTAGCTGCAATTTAGCAGAAGGAAACATGGCTCTGGAGCGAGATGTATTGAATAAAGAATTTGCACCAGCACAACAACACTCTGCGTCTTGCACTCAGCCGAGGGGGTGTCAGACGGCCACGGGGCAGAGCTGCGGCAATATACAGAGCTACAGACCCGAAAACCCGAGGACAGGCTGTATCTCCCACGCTAACGAACCTGAGCTCACCTGCAAAACAGTGCAGACCGTCTCAGCGGGGCTGCAGAGCTGTTTGCAGGAGAATCCCAGCAGAAAGAGCAGGCTGTGTTGAATACGCTGCCTCCAAAAAGAGACACAAGAGGCCAAGCCGCAACAGCAACACCAGTGATGGGTTGCTTTAATTCCGTACATGTGTGCTGGGATTTATTCGCACCACAATGTTAATACAGTATAATTTAATTGCTGGGCAAAAACAGATAGGGATTCCTGGAGATAAACTGGTGTGTGAGGCTCTTGCAATACTCTATTGCTTCTTAAATACAACACAATATTGACAACCCATCTTAACTGATTTGCCTACTGGCAGCTCACATATCCATACGCTGCATTCTGATTTCCCTACCACGCTTGCATAAAGGGTCAGATAACAGAATCCACACCGAGCAGAATGCTGGAAAAACACTTGATCGTAATTACAGCAGATAGCCCATATGTTCTCTCTCATATGGCCTTGGCAACAAGGTGCCAGTCTCCAGATTTAGCCCTTTTTCCACAGCTGCACTGGGATTCACGAGCTCCTCCGAGTTCCGTCATCCGAGCGTGTTGCAAATCTAACACACGATCGATAAAACCTGTCAATATATAGACCAGGTGAGTTATGTGGCTCGATGCATCTCCCTCTTGTCCAGCTGAATCAATATGGCCTTCTGACACAGCATTTCAGCTGGTTTTTAAACCACTTACAGCTTTGTAAACTACTAACACTTGCAAAAATAGGTAAGGGAGATAAATTGGCACAATCAAGACAATCATTAGACCGGGCTGGTTAAGCACCCAGTTGGAGGGAAAGCCTAGAGACAGCCCGTTCCTCCTCAACCAGGAGGTCCTGCTGGCCCATTCCAATGCTTAGGCTGTAATGATTTTCGCATTGGTTGGCGCCCAGACCACATCCAACAAACACAAACTGAAACATACCTCAACATGGCATGTTAATGTTAAAAAAAAAAAATACAAAACAAACAGTGAAGTGCATGAACTCTCACATGGTGTAAGCTTCAACTATGCTTGCGCTCGGCATCCATAAGGTTTTTTGCTGGGAGTGTATCATCTCCAAGAGGTCTAATGCCCATTCAGAGAACAATCCCACAAAATTGATTTCTGATGACCTCATACCATAAAAAATTGAGAACAAAACAGCAATTACAATAGACAATAATAATCACGAGGGATATATGCAGGTAGCAGCAATAATAATTACTCACTGCTATTACTGGCTTGAAAGCGTAATGATCACAATAATTATCCTTGTAGTGGGAGCATAAAAAGATACTATATGGCCGCGTGGGCAAGGTGTGTTTTGTGGAGAGTGGATGAACACCCACAGCCCAAAATCACACACTGAGGAGCAGCAAGCACTGAGGAGTAGCCCTGCGTCCCGGGGGTGGTGTTCAGTTCAGTCGTAGTGCTGTGCGCTGAGGCGGCCGACAGCTTCACGGAGCACGGAGGCGCGGTAATTCACAGTGATGGACCGGGAGATTGAGGGCGGCCGTGTATTACTGAAAAAATGATCTGGATTTGGCGTTTATCTCGCCACCGCACTCAGGCGGAGGGGGGTGGGGTGCCGGAAGGAGTGGGGGAACCGCTTTTATGAGATTCCGATAAAGCGGGGTGGTGAGGTTTAGATTGCAACGCAGCAATGACACCGCAGGCTTGGGTCCTCCGTGTCCGCCGCAGCTGAGCTGGAACAATCGGAGAATGCCTCACTTCGATTCTGCCTCGGAAGGCAATCTGCGCTATCATAAGCAATCAATTAGGGGCTCAATCTTCCATAAACGCAGGGCGCTATAGATTTGTCATGAACAGAAAAGAAAGGTATAGATTCAGAAAAGGAACATCTTCAGTTCTCTTCAGAAAAGACAGTGATCTGATATTGCATTGTATCTCTGCACGCCCATAATGCCCAATAAGAACAATATATGGCAAGTACACCACAGGACAGTGACACAGACATAGCACTCGTTTAAAATGAGCTTCTCTGTTACTTTCAATAAAAACGTCCCTTTATTTGTAACAGCAGTATTATTTTATATTATTAACACCTTTGTGTGTTTTGCAACTGCGCATAAAGTGTCAAATTTAATATACGTTCATGAAAGCCTTTGAAACACAACTCCCGGTCGTTCGCAAATGGAGAGCTGAAAAGGCTGTTTTTGGACGGACTCCCAGCCGTTTGGAACTGGCACGGCCCTGTTTTATAGAGAAACACGCTTTTCAATAGTTGCCTTGATACAAAAGGCAATAAGGTTTTATGAGTCGTAAAAGAACATTCATTTTTTTTAATCAAGTCTCCCCACCTCTTTTCAAAGTTACCAGCTTTTGTTGAGGATAGTTTGCTAATGTGATAAAATCATTAGCATTGATTTGTTGACCTCGGTACTATACTTCATTAATAACTGCTATTCAATCCATCTGAGACACAAACAACAAGCCGCCTATGCAATGAAAATATTTATGTACTCTCCTTTCAATTTATACAGCACGGTGTTAACAGAACAAGTCTATTAGGGAGGTTAAGAACTGTATTAAATAATATTCTCAAATTGCTGAAAGCATCTTGCCCATTGTTAAACATTAGCTCCTTAAATAGAAGAATATTTAATACTATCAATTTTAATCGACACAATCGGAGGTTAAAACAACAGTATTACATTGTATTCTCCCATCTGAACAGGCAATGCAACATGCCTTCAGCGATTTGACAGGCAAATGGTTATTTACATAGCACTGCATAAAAGAGAAACATATTTTGGTGTTTCTCCATTATGTCTCATTTTTGACGTTTATGACAGCATTCAGAGCTGTCATGCTGCTTTCTCTGCTTCCAGCTCTTTGGCCTCCTGTACCTCACACATGAAAAGAACTGTGGAAGCAGAGTCAATTCTGCTAATGCTTCCTTGCATCACATCTACAGGGTCAAAAATGAAAACCTGCCAACCTGCATATGTGGGCAGATTTTGCTTTTGGTGGATTAAAGTTTGTGCAATCTTTAGTTGTCCAGTCACAAGCTAAATATAACAGTACAAAGCAATTTTTTTTACCACAGGAAGATTAGGCCTGATTCAACAAGGACAGAGGTAGTTACCCTTCACTGTGCCTGCCACATCGTATTTTGATAGCTGCCTCTACTACCGATTAAAAAATGTGGAGACAATAATTACACTGATTGAACAGATGGAGACAAATGAAGACTATGTTCCAAATGGTACATGCCATCAAAAAAAGGGGGGGGGGGCCCTCTTCAATTTTGAGTATTTTTTTTGATACATTGTCTGTCTGGATAGCTAACTAGCTAGGTAGTAGTAGTAGCATTACTGTGGTCTAGCTGTTACTAGCTGTAATGTTATCCTGCTGTTGTTTAGATCATGTACAGTGTTGTTGCCATACAGATATGTGCAGAGCAGGATCCAGTTAAAATTCATTGATTTGCAAGGTATGATTTTGGCTGGAGAAAAGTATAACTGGCTGGTGAATTTTTCCATCTATAAGCCACCTTGGCTGGTGAACCAAAAAGTTAATTTCAGATCTTGCATCTATTATCATTACTTTTTCCTCTGGGCCTAACCACCACCCTCTTCTTCAGATGACTGCTTCTGGAAGTTTCAAGTCTCATCGCAAGAAAAATCTCGGAAACTGCCGGACGCAAAAACTTACGAACAACCAAATTTCAAGCAGCATCGTTGGAACTGATCTGACAGTCCTGCTGCCTGAGCAGAGCAGCCTTTCACTCCGCTAATTCACATTCATCACGGTGATGTTGTGAGTAAACCTTCAGGGAGAGAAAAGCCTGCAGAGTTATCAATCCAATAATCAGGAGTTATAACTGCCTTTGCACTTTCGGAGAGAGCCAGTGAGGATGAATGTTGAACGACAGATTTTGAAAATCCTGTTCCTGTAGAAGAACGAGCACCTCGCAGCCAGCCGATGTCTTCTGACATTCAGCAAAAAAGGATTAATGTACATTTTCAGAGGCCATATTTTCCACACTATCCACCTAGACCACAGAACGGAGGAAACTGAGACAAGTCTCAGAGAATACTGACTGCCTGAGTCATGGAGGTCCTGAGTCTTAGTGAAACTGGGCTCAAAGAATGTAGCTGTATTTACCTCTGAGAATGTAGTGAACATCCTAAAATACATGTGAATATTCATTTTTCTGTTTCCTGCTTATTGTCCAGGAATCCTGAATCATTTTTCGAGAGAATGTGAAACCTAACTACATTCGCTGCCAAACATCCCCATGCGTGATGCCAGGCCGGCATTAACAAATAGAGAATGTCAGTCTCAAGCTTTATAGACTCATAATTTGTAGCCACAAGCATTATCACACCTTGAAGAGGGACTTTTACACACAATCCAAATGAAGCCACTGGTTTCGTCAGCATTTGCTTATAGGTGTTCTTGCTCTTTAAATACATGTTCACAGAATACACTCATAAGATCTGTGATCTTTACTCCTGTGGATGCGCTGCCTCATCTCTTGCCACAGCCTGTCTTTGTGTTTCCACGTGTCCGTCTGCAGGACTGACCTGAGCGCAGTCCAATGAGGGCCAGGTCTGCAGTCTTCTCTTGGGTGCCAGCCTGACTGCAGTGTCGCAGGTCTTCGTGTTAACACCGCTGAACGTCCATCAGACCCGGAGCACTTTGAACGCGCCCCTCTGTTTCCCACAGCCGCATTCCGACTACTCTGCTCTGCGTTCCAGCTGCGTTCTGGTGACTGTGATGTGTGGTAGCATACTTGCCTTCGCTTGTCTAATAGTGTTGTGCTCACACTCACTGGTTTGGGAGTGCTGCTAGCCTGGTCTGACACTGTTGCTCATTCAGCTTGAATCCATACACTCCTGTTCTATTGTGCTGGAAGTGGGTCTGGATAAATGAATGTAATATAAACCATGTCCGTACTTTAATCCAAATCCATGCTTCATGTGGCATCACACAAGCGCACACTTCAGGAGTGGGGGGTGTTATTTGGGAGCACATCTGAGACACACTCCGCTGCCATCATTCCAGCACTGGGGCTCATGACAAAATAAGAGAAAAAAAAAAACTTAATTACAAGACTCATTTTGCAGATTTTGATACCTTCAGCCATGTCATTCAATGACATTTTTAAGGGAAGCCTTTAGGGAAAATGAGCAGAGTGAGACCCAGCCTCTATCTCATCTGAACCAGCATCAAACAGGAAACACACATCTAGCGGGGTACGCTGTCATACCAGAGACTTTGAAGGGGGGGAGGAGAAGAACTCAAAGTCGGAGGACTCACTTCACAAACTGCGGCGGAGATGAGGAGGTAAATATACATATATACCCAAACACAGAGGTCCCTGTTCCACTCACCAGTGTTTTGTCAGGTTCCATCTGGGACTCGGTACAAGGCTCCATGGTTCTCCAGCGTCTGCTCCTACTCCCTCCTCCTCAGCGCCGCTCAGGCCTGCATGTCTGTCAGCTGAGGGCAGGGGCCTGCCGGAGGCAGATCAGGCAGACTCAATCAACTCCAAAGCGCACCAGACATGTTCAGTCAACATCAGAGTTCATCAGATAGTGAGACAAAGCCACGGCACATCAGACAAACTCATTCAGCCCTGAGAACGCCAGGCTCAATTACTCATTACCGGAGCACACTGGGTGCCCTCGTTCAGCATCAAAGTACACCAGGCATGCTCAATCAACACCAGAGCACCGCAGGAAAAAAAATCATTCTACATTACATCACACCAGGCACACTCCATCAAAAACCGGAGCGCTACAGGCACACTCTGTGTTATTGGCACAATTAATCAAAACCACGGCGCACCAGGCTGACTTAGACGACATCACGGCACACCGGTCAAACTCAAACCGCGCCGGGCGATTTCAAACAAACTCAGTGAGCGATGCAGAAATGCCGGCACATAAAACAAAGAGCCACTTTAGCTCCAGACGACTGATGTCACGGCTGGTGAAATACGCCGAAGATGGGAGATAACAGGGGAATCGTAAAAAAGGCACCCCGCTATGTGCACCCGGCAGGCAAAGAGATCGCCTCATCATGTCGCCCCCGTTTAGGTTCAAAATGAGCCCGGAGCCTTTTGCCCGTCAGGGGTGACGGCTGTGCAACACTAGAGCCATTAGGCCTGGAGAGATGGCCTTCCTCTAGTGTCAGCAGAGGACGAGACAGTAACCCTCCTGGAGCTTTTGAAAATATGCACCTGAGGAGCACTTCAAGATGACAGTATATATCGTGCCCTTTGCAAGGCTTTTCATCTCTGCTAACTGCATGTAGACTCACAGCCCAACCCAGAAGTGAAGCTCAGGGCCAAGGGCATATAACAGAGGGCAAGGGCATTATCATAGAGGTGTATTTTATTCTTCATTGAATTTAACTTCTTCACTACACACTTATGGCTAACACACAGATGACAGGTTTTTTCCATTTATTCACTAATTGTCTGAAACCATACACTGCACCTGTTCTCAGTGTCGTGTTCATTATTTTTATTGTTCTCGTTAACAGTTTTACTCTTGAAACTACTGTGCTCTGTCATGCTGGATAGAGTCATGTGCCAATCAAAGAATTATGCATGGGCTTATTGTTATTATTATTACCAGTAACAGTAATAGTAGTGCAACTACTAATAATAATATAGTCCACATATAATGCTCTCATTGTAAAATATCTAGTCACTTAAAAAGAACTCAAAATCTTCACAAGGACACCTTCAATTAATTCAAAATTACTCCTTTTACAAACCATCTGGTGAACAATCTGTCTTGAGTCATCCAGCATGTACAATGTGCCTCATAATAATTCAGTAACAGTTGCTTAGTCTCACATCCTTTGACTGAATGTCTTTCTTGACAGACAGAACTGCCCTCTCTCAACTGCCAGCACTTCACAGAAAGGGGTCCAACCGCCTCCAGGGAAGACATTCAACCAGCCTAGAAAAATACATAAAAGTATATATAAAATATATAAAAGTCTCAGAGAAAATCAAAATAAATATGGCTCTTTACGTGCAGTTTTATGAAGGATATAATGGCTTTTGTGAGTATGCTGGTCGAGGAGAAGGAGAAGACCCATATTTCGTTAGCTCTGCTCACGGCAGAGCGGGGCCTTTTGGCAGCAGCCCTGAATGATGGCCTGTGATATTCTGGGGAGCGAGCGCGGTGCTTCGGTGCTGACACACTTTATCACGGCAGGAGCAGCGCGTTCAAAGGTGCTTCCGTCATGCCGAGGCCGGCCCGTTCTCCGTGCGGGGGCCAGCCGTTTCATCTCCTGACTCCCGTCCTCCTGATGATACACAGCCGCGCTGCTGGGAACGAGACGACGCTGAAACCATAAAACACTGAGACAAAGGCGGGGAGGCAGACCTCTGCTCCCGCAGACAAATTGAATACTTCCGACAGTGAAGGAGGTTTGGGCCATTCGTAATGGTGCGCCCCGCCGCCACAAGACACTTCTGTGATGATGTACCAGCACAGAAAAGTTTCTTATTCTTAGGATTCTTACAGATGCACAGTATAGTTGCCATTGCTGTGCTGCTGGACTTCCGCCATGAGCAACAAACAGACACAAACACAGATGCTTGTGACACATTTTCCAGCCATTATCACGTTAACACCTTCCTACTCAGCAACAAGCTGTCACCTCAGCATGTGCATCTGGCTGTGGTGATAAACCGCACCATCTATGGCACCTAAAATTGCATTTTTTTCTTCTTTCAAAGACTGACAAGTGCTACAAGACGGCAGCGCTAATTTCCCTGCGTAACGTGTGGAGTATGATAATAACCATTTCAGAAAAGGCCAGCAAGAGCAAAGACCCTATAAACAGTGAGAAGACACGCTGAAAAAGCAGAAAACAACCAGGCCGCAAGGAATAGACAGGCAAGAAAAACAATCCATAGCGTTAGAGAAGTGCGTGAACAATGGAGGATAATGTAAATCTTAATCCTTTTGTCGTATTTGCAGTCATGAAATTGTATTAACTGCACACAATTTGCCTGGCTATTGCTGTAGTGCTTTGTACTTGGCATTTTAGGCACTGCTTCGTACTCCACCATTGTATCTCATAATGCTCTGCAATCTGCCCAGGTTAAGAGCACCTGCTACACAATAAACAAACAGTGATAATCTTGTGTGCACTGCGTTACTATATTACATTTAGCAGCTGTTCAGTTAAATAACCATATCTGGGCCATAGAAACAAACCAAACAAGCTTTACAGAAAGCAACAATGCCAATGCTCAAACATATCATGTAGTAAACGGCAATTAATTACTTTAAATGAGTTTTGGGTTACTTCCCAAGTTAATTCTTGACTACGGTCACGAGTGAATGCTTTGCCAGCACACTAGATGATTAGGCCTTAAAATTTTGAATGGATACTCTTAATGGAACTGATACCATATCCTTTGTCTTTGAATGACCCTGAAACCTACCACAAAAAAAACATGCTGCTTTTACACTTCTCTCACAGACAGGGGCTCCTGCCCATCAGACTGAAATCAGGCCTGATAAAAACCCCATTTAATCAGGAGCAGATTGTCTTCTGAACAGAACCGCGCATCACAGAGATGAGAACGGACAACATCACGAGGCCCGGGGGCATAGCAGGGACTCTGATACCACTTACATAACACATTACCCGCGGAGGAAACGAGCCATCGTTATGCAAGGGATGCGACCGTTTATCTACAGTAATGGTGGAAAGTCTTGATTTCTGTGAGCTGTCTTTCTCTGTAGACACAGCTTGGAAATCTATGTGCAGATATTTACAGTACCAATGTTCCAGTACCAGTGAAAAAGTTGGACACTTTTCTTTCTTAATATTTATTATTTTCCACATTTTAAAATAATAGTAAAGACATCAAAACTATGAAATAACACAAATGGAATTATGCAGTGACTAAAAAAGTGTTATAAACAAATCAAAACTATCTTACATTTTAGAATCAAAAAGTTTTTTTTTTTTTTTTAATTAAACATTTTATTTTTGTCTAAGAAACAAATTTCAAGCATTTAAGCATAAGTCTTAACATAAAAATGCATGTTTCCCATTATCTTAATCCAGGGTGTCCAAAATTTTAACTGGCACGGTATTTACAGTGAATCTAAACGCAGCCCCAAAGAAATTGCGGGTCTCGGATGTAACCATCCCTCTGCACCTTGAGAGTTTCAATAGTAAGCTGATTGGACACTGGGTGAGGTGGGGCAAAGGGTGAGCAGTTAACAAACCATTAAAAACCTGAAGCACCACAGAAATGAGAAGCTACGTATTTGACAGATTGAATTAAAAAGGTTATGTAATTTACGGTAATGTAGTTGATTTTTTTCTGGGAACAGCAGTGTTCCAAATGAACATCACATGAATGGACAGGACACAGCTGTGTACTGCGACATCATGAAGCAAGATGTGGAGCACAAGAGGGGAGTATGGTAACAAAATAGCCATCACTGCACTAGACAGTTTATTCAGCAGCCTGACACTGATTTCTGTAAACAGAGCTAGTAGAACATTCTCCTTCATTTTTGTGGTAACAGCACATCTCTCTTAACAGAAGGGGGATAAATTAACCTCATAATGACAAAGTTCAAGTCTAAGAACCAGCATATCTCCCCTGAAGCCATATGCCTCCAGTTGAATAAATGCAGCTCGATAATTTACTTGGCACCAGTAATGTGTTCCTGAAGATGACAGAGCGATCAATTCAGTGGCAATGTTTCAACTACTACTATGTTCCCCATTTTACCGCATTGCGAGTGATAAAAAGTTAGTGTGTGTGAGTGAGTGTGTGTTTGTGTGCCTGTTCGCAGACTCCGATGTTTCTCTTAACTTATTCCACAATTAGCCTTGCAGAGTGTACCTCTCACTCAGTCACCAAATAAGACGCAAAAGCTACGACCACCAGCATGTATACACTCATACCACAGAGGTCGCAAGTTCAAATCCAAGGTAACAATTGCATGGCTGTACAATGCGGTGCTTCACTTAAAGGAAACTCATAAACACCACCAGTTAACTTCAATAAGGGCCTCTGCCAAGTGAGATCATTACTACAACTCTTGCAAGGAATTTTATTTAACTCTATATAAATTTATAATTGGCAAATCTAAAACTCCTGGGTGCCTTCCATTTTTTTTAGACTTTTTAATGAACACTTTAATTTGAGGACACCCTCACTTCTGGTCCATGGGTCAGAGGGTTGCATGCCTTGTGGGCCACCACTGCCACCCCTTGGCACAGCGAAGGGGTATTTTTATACTGTCCCGAAGTGGATGGCCAGGAGTAGGGATTAATCATTCCCAAAGACTCTAGGAATCCCAAAATAGTGGCACGGCATTAGCGTTGAGACAGAGGAGATTACAATGGATTTTAGGGTAAGCCTGTTTGGATGGGACGTCAGCAAGATTTACTAGAAATTCTGGCCTGGAAGCAATCACCACAGGCCTCCCTGGCAAGGCATGCTAAGTTCTTCCGTGGCTTGAGTGGAACCAGACATTTTCCAGCAATAGTACCCTTGAGCCTTTTTATGCTTGACAACTGAAGTGGGGTTGGACATGCATAGCTCTTGAACGGAGACCTCCCTCAAAAACTGGATTGCTTCTGGATAAGGGAATCTGCTAAATGACAATGTAATGTGATGAACATGATGTGGGTGAAGCAGTAGGGGGCATTTCTGTATGGACCAAGAAATTCTAGTTCCCCTACAGTGAGGGAGGCACTCCATTATGGGGGAGATGTCTTTCAGATAATGGTCAGGACTCAGCGTGGCCCATTGCACTCACTGAGAGTATAGGGCTATTAATGCCAGTAGCCAGGGAAAACTGACCACCTACTCATCCTCCTCTCCAGTCAGCAGCTCATTTGCACTTCCGACCCAAAAAGGGCTTTCATTTGACCTTCTAGGTTAAATAAAGGTCACATAAATACTGCATTTATTGAACATAATATTTATTGCAGGACAAAACCCAGTCCTTCCATAGAACACAGTATTTTTTTAATTTATGTCTAAAGGATGCAGAAGTTGTACCCCTACAAAATAGTCAAGAACAAATGGTCACAATTGCTGTATATGACTGAACACAGTAGAATGGCAATTCTGCCAGAATACCTTCCCAAAAGATTGACTACCCAGCCTTTACATCAATACAAAATAAACGCAGTAATAAAAATGAAAACTTAGTAAAATGTACTTAGTAGGAAACTTGGGGCAAACTATGCTTCCGTGAGACATCACTTCCCGGCAGCGTGGACGGAGACAAATGGCTCGGCTCCAACACAGCGAGCCGCGCACGTCCAAATCAGTGACAGCGAGGGATGTCTGTCATTTCAGCCATCATTTGCGGGGGCTGACAAAACAGTCACTCAAAGTTGAGGGAAGGGTTGGGGTGAGTGTCCCCAGCCTGAATCCTTGCTGTACCTCTTTAGCATGAAACAGCATGGGGGGGGGACTATATCTTCTTCTTCCAGAGGAATGACAGTGTCATTGCCAGTAAATGAACTTTGTGGCCAGTCTGGCTTCAGTACATTACATTACATTACATTATTGTCATTCAGACGCTCTTATCCCAAGCAACTTACATAGGTTACAGTTTTTGCATGTTATCCATTTTTACAGCTGGATATTTATTGAGGCAACTGTGGTTTAAGTACCTTGACCAAGGCAACAACGGCAGCGCCCCAGCAGGGAATCAAACCGGCAACCTTACAGTTCCAAGCCCTACTCCTTACCCACTATGCTACACTGCTGCAGCACTTTGGGTTTGAGACTGCGGTATGCTGTAGCTCTTTGCATGCAGCTCATAAGTACCACATGAAGGAGGATGCTCAGAGGATGTTCAGAGAAACTTAATGGATCACAGTGTTGTTGCCTGCAGCACTTTTTCCAATGGCAAAGTGCCCAATTTATGCAATTTACACTGGGGGAGATGCAACTGAATATTTGATTATTTGAAAATAAGATCGCTAATGGACTACTTGATTCAGTTTTTGAATGTTTGTTAATTAACCAAAGAAGAAAAAGAAGAAGAAACTGTTTATCATTTCTCATCAATATTCATTAAGGATACCCAAACAGCCTTGCATTCAATAATAATGAAACTTATTTAAAATTGATTTAAACTGTCATTGCACCACTGATGGCCAGGCTAGGCACAATCCATCAGATGAGAGTGAGTGGTATAAAGATTTCTGTAAAAGATGACAGACAACAAGCAGGCAAATCTCAAAAAGGACAACAGCTTATTTAACAGGGACATTCGAGACCAGACGTTTGAATGATAAAATATTCAACCATGAGAATCTGAAATCAAACACACACAAAAAATAAAAGAGGGAAGGAAAAATAGAGCTCTTCCTTATTGATATTCATGAAGGAGAGACTAAGAACCTCGCAGAAAGTAGGCCTAAGTCATTCACTGATATTATTAATTGTCCTGCCTGGCAGAGTGAGGGAACACAGATCTCTGCAGTCAGCCATTAATTACACAGAACCAAGAGAGAGCTGGAGTTAGAGTGCTTGTGAAAAAAAGCACAATTTGATATTTGAATATTTGGTCTTGGGAATGAAAGAATATATGCCTATCCAATAAGTCAAAATGCATATCCCAAACACTGAATATTTAATATTTGATTTACTACCTCACTGATTGCCAGGATCAAAGAATAAATGCTTTATAAAAAGTTCACTGCTGCTATCCCTTATGACACAGGCCAACTGAAATGCCCCAGAGCTTGTATTTATACCTTTTAGTACACCCTGGCAGGCGGTATGTGATTTTGCTGATTCTGGCAAATCTCACTGCATACTCAGCTTTAAGGAAAAATTAAGGAAAGAAAAAAATACTTAAAGTAGATTCAGTGCTACCCTTAGTATACTCTCTCAGTCTGAGGTGACCTGAATATCGATTACATTAAATTTATTCATGGCAATCGACACATGGATGGGAGAGATATTGGCTTGATGTGCCGAAGTGATGGAATCTTTCATTTACTTGTGTGATCAATAATCAGGATGTTTTTCTCACTGACAACATCTCAGACCTCTAAACTGGTTCCAATTAGGTGCATTGATTCAGTGAAACGCTATGGATGCTGGTTGAATTTTAAACCTAAAGACTGATTCACAATGACTTGTTGCATCCTTAATGTTTAATGCTGATATTGATTTTTCTGGTGCAAGGTGCAGGTCACAAAGATATACAGCTTCCCAGAACCCTTGGCGATACTTGGCTCAGCAGTTGCTGTTATGAACAACAATAAACCACTGAGGCATACAATCTCAATGGCTGTAATCACGTCTGCATTAGTTGTGTAGAGAGCCAGACAATGAGAATACTTTATGTCTCCTGAACCTCTACCTGTACTGTAGTTCATTACTACTTTGTATCTAAGCCATGAGTTAGTTTTCCGAGACTTACAGTCATGACCGGCAGTACATGGGGCAGCAGTGTAGCACAGTGATAAGGAGCAGGGCTTGTATTTTACAGGTTTCTGGTTCAGTTCCCCACTGAGACACTGCAGCAGTACCCTTGGGCAAGGTACCAATAAGTAATTGCAAAATATCCGGCTGTATAAATTGATGACATGTAAAAACTGTAACCCTTGTAAGTCGCTCTGGATAAGAGCGTCTGCTAAATGCCAATATTGTAATGTAAAGTAATGCAACATGCATGTGTTAAAGATGTGGTAAAACAGACCTTCGTCATACTTTTACCATGCCCAGTGCAATGACCTGGGGGTTCGTGGGTGCTAAAAATGAGGGATGGAGGCCTGCTGATGTTAATATGACAGTGCTGACTGAATTACATAGACAGCAGCTTGTCAAGTCCCAACCTCAGTGCCTCACAGTCATTTACAGAGATCAATTCTCAAAACCAGTGGCACATTTCACAGGCAACACAGTAAAAAGAAGAGTAGGGGGCTGTGATTGTTTTAAGTTGAGTGTCATATAATATGGCTTGGCACTGTTCCATTTTTGAACGGGGCACACCATTTTTACCCTGCTTTGTAATATTTTATCAAGTCTGAATGTGATGTGTGCACCACCCTGATGATATGGACTGCTCTTCCCACTTCATGGAATGAAGACAGTGCGTGGATCCAAATTCAATCATTAACGATTTCAGAGGACTCCGTCTTAACAGAAACGTCTGTGCTCAAAGACAGGTTGAGCCAAATGCTCCAATACGTAAAGCCAGTAATCTTTACAAGATCAACGTTCCATGGAAGATCTTTGGTAGAACATGCCGTTTTGTAACCGATGGTACACTAAACACATGCGGGAAGCACTGTTACAAATATAGCACCCACCTCACATACCCCGCAGAGCACAAAGCTGCTTCTCACAAACAGAGAGAGAGAGAGATGACATCACAATGGTTTGTTTTCTCAGTATACCTGGCCTATCTGGAGGCGTGAGTGGAGTTCTGTAACACTCATGTTAGAAAGCGCGGTGTTTCCAGTCGGCTCTTTGGCAGAAGAGGCAGGCCGGCTTTATCGGTTCCAACTGAGTGGACATGATGTACTTTTCCTTTGGACTACCTCCAGAAAACACTCCTTCATCCTTCTCCACAAGGTCCTGTTTATCTAGTGGACATGGAGCCATTCAGCACATCAGACAGTGGGTAACAATGACCAAGACAGGGTACAGTGTACTTGCTGGGGGGAGAATGTCACATGTGTTCGGCAAGGACAGTGCAAAAGCAGTGGCTTTAGGGAGAGAGCTGCTTTTTTTGCAGACAGCTACTCATAAACACTGCAAGGCATACGCAAATGGTCCAAAAACATTAATATGCAACTGTGCCATTGGTCTTGTTTGCCTCTGGGTTAAATAACCAGGATCACTATGTCGGTCTCCTTCACTTTCAACAACACAGGAACATAGTGGAATAGTCTGCTCTCCAGGCAAGCTGATAAATTCTGGCATGCAAACTGAAACAGCAGATCACGTGGTCTCCGTGCAGATCAGAAAAGGGAAGATTACGTAATCTCATCGATTAGATCTGAAGTGCGGCAGGCTGGCTTCCTGTTTTTATGTCGTTTTTCCTCTGTTCCACCCTCTGTTATCTGGCGTAATTGTATTACACACTTCCACGGGTACCGAGCGTAGTGCCAGCACTTCCAGCTTGACACAGAGGCAGCTGCAGAGTGTCTGGAGATCTGGAAGCTGTGTCTCGGAAACACACTCCACAGCATCTCATTGAGGACCACGTTATTTCACCTCCAGCTCTCCTCACCCACTGTATTTCACTGCAGGGCAACTCGTCATCATGTGCCCAGGCTTGTGGCACATTCGCAGCAAGTGCAAATGATTTTATATGCGGGAAACTCCCCAGCCATCTATACACAGATCAAGCGAGAGCAGAGAGAACAAAAATGCACTTCTGTTCCATGTTACTGCAAAGCTCTACTGATGCGCTCACCCTAAAACCAATTTAGAAATACTGAAATGAGGTAAATAAGGTGGTGTGTTAAGAATTTAAATTTGAAATTGTTTGAAGGGAGGGTACTTCACTGGCCGGACCCTGCAAGTGGAAGGACAGTTCATTTCTGAAACGCTACATCTGGAAACGCTACATCTCCCAGAGGCATTAAAGCCCTGTTGCTTCGGGAGGTTTCCATAATGAGGCACAGTGATTCAGCATTAATGTTACTTTCCCCACAGCTCAGGTGAGCACAAGTGGATATGGTAAAAGAGGCAGTCATTGAATATGATCCTGTACTATGCCCCTGGCACCTGCTTTGACTTCTGCACTATTCTGCAGCATTTACATGGCCAGTACTTGTATCCCGTCACCAAATTACCTGCGTTAGCTCCATCCCCCCACTTTCATTTTTCATCAGGCCAGCCGACTTAAATGAGAGCAGTAACCAGACTGATTAAAGGCTTGAAAAAGCAGAACGAAGTCATCGATATCTTCTTCAAGATGTTACCCAGCAGCAAGTCACACACCGTTCATACTACGATGTTATTTTTTGCCTGGCGTAAGGGTGGTGCGAACTGTGGCAGGTGCTCTTTATCTATTCAGTGCTTATCTGCACTGCAGTGTAAATACGCTACTAGCTGTGTGTGAGAGCAGACCAGGCAGATTAGGAGGCGAAATGAAAAACTGGGCCAGCTGTGCGTATCCCATCTGTTTTGATGTGATTTGCACTCAGTGGACACTTTTCGAGAGTGTTTATCCCTGTAAATGCATCGCCGTCTGGCCACCGCAGCCCCCGGCGACGGGGCCGCCACGCCCGGCAGGACATCTGTCCCAAATTCTGACATCCCCCTCCAGATGGGAGCGCCTGGTGGTGCCACCAGCCTTGCACCCAGAGAGCTTCCAGGGGAGGATGTGCTGGTGTCGCTGTGATAAGGAAATAGCGGGGAGCTCATCTGAAGTGTAGAAAAACCACTTCACCTGTAGAGAACAAATCATGACACAGGACAGTCTGCCCGTAACAAGTGTGGTAACAGAAGAACCAAGCAAACAAGAAAAATTCAATATCGTATGAAAAACAAAAAAAATGTAAAAAAAAAGAGCCATTAACAAAATGCAAACTGCAAAATCATGAAAATTGTACTCAAAACAAGAGTAATCACCTGCCATAAAATGCAAAATCCTATCCAAGCTGCAAAATCAGACACAAAATAAAAATTCTTGTACAAAATGAACAGCTCTGCTTTGATAGAGATTCTTTCTTCTTCTAGAGGTTCTTCTATCTGTTGTATAATGTCTTGGGACACTAGTCCAGCAGCATTAATTGAGCTATTTAAAGTCTCTGAAGAGCAAGAACAAGCATTACACTCATTTAATGCGACTGCCTGGAGATTAAAATAACATTTAATACTAGAATAGAATGACAACCTGACACTCAGATTGTTGGGCTAAACCAAATGTCTCAAATGGAAAAAATATCTAAAATTTACCTCATTTCTAAATGACTTTTCTGTCTATACAAACATTTTAATCAATAAAAGCCCACATCCACCCCATGTTCACTGTACCACATATAACAACATGAGAGTATGATGATGTTTTCAGCTAAATAAAATTAAGAAAAAACACCACCAAAACGATCATGACAATGAAAAGGCCTGTCTGATAGCCAGTTATTTTCATAAACTCTAGCTAAGTGTAGTGAAAAATAAAACCATATATCAAATAAATACCTATCTTTATTGACAATATCTGCTATGTAGTGTATTCAATAGGTAAGGCTTCACTACATAGCCAAGCCTTGATTGGAGGATTTGAGGATTTATGAAGTGACATTCAGCTTTAGATATTTTTGTTATGACAAGTTAAGCCTCCCTTTGCTGCACTGATCTGTTGGCTAATGCTGCATTTCCTGTTGTGGGGCGTGCTGCTTACACATATTTGTTTTTTTGTTTTTTTTTCGCTTATCAGGCCACCATGGCCCTTTAAGTTCTGTAATTTACTGGACTGTTCGGGCCTGCCTTATTAATCATCTCACCATTGCAAAAACATTCCTATGCCCTGGTCACCTATAGCTCCTTAGTTTTCGTGGACAAGGCCCATCTAAAAAAATGCACTGCGTCTCAGTGGCATAATCTTGAGATCAAGCAATACCTTCTCTCGAAGGTCACATGTCAGTCCCTTTTCCACCCTGCCTCGCTCTCAGTCTAGTAAACAATTAACAGTTAATTGCCTGCTGGCAGCTAGCCAGGTGGAAAAGTATACTTTTTATACAGCTACTCACGCAGGTGGTAACCTACAGATAACTGTATTCTGTAAGATTGTGGAGTATATGGAGTATTTTGCTCTAATGGTTCTATTATAATCAGCTACTGTACACTGAAGAAAAAGAAAAGTTACTTAACACAATTAGTCAACACAATATTGATCCACTGAGTACATGCATGCAGGTTATGTGTGCAGTGTTTACACATGCTGAAAAGGAGACATATTTGTGATTGAGGAAAAGCACCATCATCATCCACATCACTTACTGCTCTCTGAAATGTCATCTGTCAGATTTTCTTTGTTCTCAGCCCAGTAGTTATGGTTTTGGTATTATTACAATCATCTGTGGAATACGACTGTGGTTTAATGCTGTCATTTAATGAATCATCGCTCTGTGTGGTTAACATTGATGGCAAAAATATATTTAAAAACTCAGAATAACCCTCCTCTCAGTTACACTTGGTCATGATGGCAATTGTAGCAATAATTGAGTCATCCATGTAGCCCTGGTAGCTACCTCTGAAAAAGATACTGGACCCTGACTCGGAATGTTTACATTTTATATTTATTAGATGTCCATACTTACAACTCCACAATCTAGTCAAAAACCCAGTAAACCAGCAAAAGTCAGCCATAAACAACCATATGTGTATGGGTAAGAAAACTTATCTGTATAAATATCCAGTTTCATTAATTCAATCTATACCCATTCTGGACCGGGGATAATTCTTCAACAATTACAGTACATGCAATCAGTGTTAACCTAATTACATCAGAGAGAGCTTTCAACATTTCCATTCCTCTAAACACATTCTTTAAATGTGAACACTTGAGAAGTCTTAGCAAATGAAAGCGAATTTCCTCATGCTGTCGGAGAATTTCAGCAACTGACGGTCAATCCAGTGACAATTAAAATGCATAAGCCTTCAGTAAGAGCAGTGAACTCCATCACATGAAACCCACACTTCCTGCAGGCAGCCTGTGGTTTAATCCTTTTCAGAAGTCACTCTGTGATCCAGCCAATCAAATTTGGACTTGCTCCTCATTCTGATAATTGAGAAAACAAGATATAAGACACAGAAATCTCTTAGGGTCATATTAAATGAAATATTATACCAACTTCAAAGAGCCTCTCTATGCTCACCTACAATCATCACTAGTCTGGCACTAAAAGGAGGACAATTCAGTAAGTGGAGTGAGTACAGTAGCTCTTACCGGCTGAAATAATTAATTTACACTGCCACTTTGCAATGTCTTTCATTTACATCACAGTAAAACAGGGCTTTAGGCCTAATTCATCTCGGAGTTCTAATACAGCTGGATAAGAGGACAGTTTGACCCAGCACCAGCGGGTTCAGATGGACTCAGCAATTACAGCAGTCAAACTGTGGGCATTTTATTCCCCATTTTTACCCTTCAAACGCTGCGATCGAGTTGAAAGGCATGCGGTCACCGTCAGCCTTAAGGGGAGATGGGGCGTGCTGTCGGCTCATTCCTGCACTTTCCTCCCCTAACCCTCAGCTTCCCGGGGATCCACTTTACTGCCTCGCCATTTAAAGATGGTCTGACAGGCTCTGCAGAGGACTAGATGGAGAAGTGAAAAGGAGTTACTGAAGTGGAGACACGGTAAAGGCACCAGATAGCAGGAGAGAATCAGCACAGCCCCACTGAGCCCTGCAGATCAGCAGACAACAGCAGACACCAGAGTAATCTTGACAAGTAGCAGGCTATTTCCATGCCGCAGGCTTCCCGGAGAGAAAACAGCAACACAGATGGTAACTGTAGCCCTACACGGGATGTCAGAATTCCCTAAGGCCGGGGTGCAAGTGCAGTAGGCTGCTTTAAGCCATTTTCCACAGCGAAAAAACTGCTTTGTGCAGTATACACTAGTCTCCCACATTGCAACAAGTATTTCTGGAGAGCAAATCCAACTGGGTGTAACTCTCTCCCTGTCAGGCGATCAGTAAGTGTTGAACTCACACTGCTCCACAAGTTTGAATAACCCCTGGACAAATGCATCTGCTAAATAATCTCTTATCTTTGGATAAGAGTGTCTGCTAAATGATAATAATGTGCATGTAATGAAATGTGATGTAACTCCCATTTAATGTGAAACACTCCCATGCCGTAGTGTAGGCGGCACTGCACACAAACCCACTGAGATTTACCCTTATCTGAGGACATGCTTTTGCATAGGCAGAATAACCAACTGGGTCATGTCACCCGAGTGGCAGGCCTCAAGTGAAATAAACCTTTCAGATTATTAAGAGCTGCCGACGTAATTTCAAAGTGACACTGCAGTGCAGAGTCTGACGAAAATTAACACTCTATGGTTTAGAGACTCCGAGTATTGATCGCACAGTGGCTTTTCTTGGGCTGTAAAACCAAAGCCACCTCCTGGCTAGGGATGTATCCTGGGGTGACATATTGCCTGTAAAACTATAAAAATGCCCTACAGTTTCCAATGCTGCACAACTGGAAGCATCTTACTGTGTCCTACCCGCTCTTTAAAACAGCACCAAGAAATAAGTCCAGAAAACTGGTTCCCTAACAATCCATTTACTCATTGGAGTATTAAAAATATATTCGCTGCCTTTGGTTCAGACCTGAAATTCTATATAAAAAGCCATAGAAAAACATTTATAACCACCAACTTGCAAAATGGATCACTAGCAGTAAAGAAATAGCCGAAAAGGGATAATAGGAATTAAGAAAGTAATCATAGGGGAAATATAACAGCATTGAACTGTAAATTCTAATACAGTGCTTAAAAGCACAGAGGAACGTTTAAATGAAAAGTATGTTCAAATGTGCACATTTCTGTAATACTATAAATGTTCCTCTTGGTGAGTTAAGTATTCTCAGATGACTTTATTGTGCTACTAGCTGCCTTCATCAGTACACAAGTATCCCAATCCAGTAATTCAATTAGCTCAATTATCATTGATTAGATATAGAGGGAAGCTGGTCAGAGCCATTGGAGATTAATCCATACCTTCAGACACTGTATTTCATGTAAGGAAATGTGTTGGTGATATTAACATCATGGATATATTTACCCTGTGTCTGAAAGAGAAATCAGTCTTTTTCCATTTTGCCCATGCGGTGTTCACAAGTATCAGTGATTAACAGCCTACCAATTAAACCAATGAATAATTAGACCAATTAAGCTGTAGCCTACCCCTCTTTCAGCACCTCTGCTTCATCTCCCTGGACACTTGAGTGCTGTAGCTATTCCTGTCACAGAAAAGATGCCGCCAGTGGACTTGTTTGCATCAGGCTGCCAGGTCAGTGAACACATGTTTACTGCCACTGTTATAGAATGTGCAGTGCCGCATTTAGAACATAGGTGGGCAGCTCTGCTCCTGCACCAACACAATCCCACTGATTTTCTTAGTCTCTCTACGAAATGCTGAGCCTATTCACCTGCATTTGGTTAGCATAACAGTATGATGAAATTATATAACAGCAGGTTTACGTGGAAGACAAACCAGGGATGCCTATGATGCTCTATAACCATGGTTAGCCCTAATATTTAAATATTTTTAAATTGGTAATACCCCTAATAAGTTAATATTTTAGAAGCATTCTCCACAGATAAGGCAGGTTGAGGCTTTCACTTAGACATCTACAGAATCCCCTCTGTAAATTAACAGTAACAATGAGATAACTAGGTCAATAGCTATGAAAAAATGAGTTGTACTGCCTTTTTAGAAGGTCAAGGACACGATACTCCTGTAAAAATCTAAGAGGAATCGTGTGTCTGCTGCATCTGGTGAACCAATCAAGAGACTGCTCCAACTGTTCTGGTCCAAGAATGACACTACAGGAGCAGGGGTGAAACGGATACGTTTTAATGGTTAGAGAGTACTCAAGGTGAAAGTTAGAACGTGAAATCTGATCCATCAACAGTTCGCAATTAACCTGCTGCACTTAAAACATAAAGATAAATAACGCACTACCAACGGCGGGGTTACACTATAGGCTCGGTCGGTCAAGCACTGTCTTGACTCAAGTGTGCAAAATCCCACAACGTATCTACCCCGTTAGGAGGGATGGGGGAAAAGAGACACGGATTCTGTCCAGAATACCTCACAAGATTCTCATCCACCCTCCCAAGTAGCTGGTCTAAGCAGACCACATACAAGACGGACATAATTAACGCTTGACTGGATAGATTGTTTCCAGACAGCTTGCTTTGACCATTCTGCCATTTCAAATCAACAGGGAAATGTTTTAATATTTGCTGCATCGTTTTACTTATGTTTTGGTATAACGCTCCCAACTGCAGCTAAAATCGTACTGCGTAAAGAAGGGTCCAGTATTACGGGTTCTCAGATGTCACTAAGCAAGAATTATTTATTTTGCCCCATGTGCGGCGTGTTCCTGGCGTGCTGCAATCTGGCAGACAGACAATTTCCTAACATTAATTTACGATTACTGATTTATTCCTGGCTCAGTATCGGTCCAACTGATGAAATAAATCTGATAAATAAAATGCATATACCGTCATGTACATTTGATTCAAGACACCTATGCAGACAGCTTGCAAGAGCTAGCCAAGTTAGCTCAACGTTAAAGCTTCATACAGATAAACACGTAGATTGCTAACTTAAATGAAACTTTTCAGAATATTTCGTAATCTTGATAAGTATCCTTGGACTTATATTTAAACATTATTATCTCCCATAAGAATAACAAACACGACATGAATTTGTTTGCCAAATCCGCATAAAACATTACTGACTCATTAAGGTAATATTACAGTGAGCTACGTAAAACAAACACGGGGACATACAAACATCCTACTACAAAGAAGAAAATGTCACAATTAATTTTGCATGATGAGTATCTTAAATCTTAAAGCTGTTCAGACAACTACGAAACACATTAGATGAATGTTACTCGAAACGGATAAATACTCCAAAATATTTGTTATCCAAATATTTGCTATAAATTCTTTATGAACTGCAGCTTCTACAAAAAAAGCCAATCCATGTACATTCGAACAGACAACGTAACATTCTTTCACATGGGTTCTACAAGGAGAAAGGGAACGGTGCTGGAGGCAGAACAGCGCTGCTTATAAACGCACTTATAAAGAGGCGTTGTCAGAGGCAACTTGTCATTGTGTCATTAGTTTTGTTTTGTGGCACAATGCTACAAAAATATTTTGAAAAATATTTTTATTTAGAATGCCGTCTCTTTGTTGTTGGCATTGCAAAGTGTCATGACTTGTTAAACTCGCTATTTTGACTTCATATGGCACTCCATCATGTAACCAATACCTGAAACATTTACCTAGCTACCCAACTGGTGTAGCTATGTATTCACTGAAATACTGTTGCATTAGCTAGTCAGCTAAATAGCTAGCAAGCCATCGAAATACATTCGACTGAATGATTAACAGGCGATTAATACTATTGTTGCATACATTAACCAGAAATGTAGACTACTTAGTCTACCTAACTTAGTTATTTTAACAAGCCAGTTAAGTAAGATCACTGGGATGGTTCATCTGAGACTGCGACAGTTGCTACTGTTAGCTTCATGATTCTCATTAATAAACATAAGCGTTAAATGCTCAATGCTCATATGTTCCTAAATATTCAAAAAAGCAGCCAACAAGCGAACGCATCAAATATGACAGGCCATTTTGTCGCATTCACAACTGGGTCACTCACACACTGACACGCACAACACAACTAACGTTAGATAGCAAATGTTAGCTAGTCTAATTAGATTATCGCAGCCAACAGGCTGGATAGCCAACTTACCTTTCCTTCCTGTTTCTAGCCTCTATTCGGATATCCTTAACGGTACAAAATTTTCATTGACGGCCTGTAACTTTTCAAGGCAAAGATGAAACGTGTCTCTGACAGTGAACTGAAACTGAAGAAATGGCAATGGAATTTAGTCCATCACTGAGTCCGTTAACTGACGGCTGGCTAGCTAGCTAGCGATCTACAACAACCAAAAACGCAAGTACAGTTGGCAGCAAGCCGTTCATCGAGAATGTTTCATGGCCCATGGTAGGTAGCTCTGCTCATTCGATTATGTTGCTTAACTGCTTTTCTACTTTCGGACGACTTCAGGTGGTTCTGCATTCACACGGTCTGTCTCGCTCTTCTTTAACGTCAAACCTAGCTCTATGATTGATTAGTATGCCTGCACGCACGCTGCTATGAAATCGTTGTTCGACTGATTTCGACTTTTAGATGTCTCGTAGTTACGTCACGCGTTACGCAATATGTGTGTATGGGAATGAAGGAGGTGTGTGATGGGCGGTTGGTGCAGTAGTGAAATGCGGTATTGTCACAAATGATTTTGTGAGAGAACCTATGTGAATGTTTTATAAGCATCATAAACGCGCCACAAGTGCCCATGTCTTCATATACTACTGTTGTATGAGAAAGGGAGATAATAGTCGATCGAAATTTGTTAATTAAATATCATAATCAGGTGTAGTGCGAGATCTACTGAGAGGCTAATACAGAAACATGAGGAAGGTTGATTACTATTGAGTAGTTTGATTTAATAAGCTGGTTCCTAATGTTCACATGAACAACAGAGCCGAGGTCTTTCTATTATGTCACGTTATAGAGAATCGCACTACATCAACAGGCACACCGAAGGGACTGGAATAGAATTCAGAAGTGAAATTCAGGTGTGATGAAATATTGAATTGGCAGTCATTTGGAAAAGGTTAAGATCAGAAGCTTTGGAATTGGATCCAAAGCGGAATTTAGAGCTTTGAAATCTTCGATCCTTAATTCGAATCAATTAAGGAATCTGAATTGAATCTTGGATTACATAATGTTAAGAAGAGGGTTTTTTTTCTGGTTGATGAAATTGTCAGCTCCATTTCAAATGAAATGAACAGCATCCTTTTTAGCAAAATCACTGCTTAAAATTAATTTTAAGGGAAAGTATCTCCAGTGTAGATTGGAATTTGATTGGAGGATGTTTTTGTGAATTGGTGAATGGTGTTTACAGCATCCGAAATTTAAAGCGGATTGATGGAATTGACCACGATTTGGAGCTGGGATTGAACAAATTGATAGTTGTCTGTAACCTTGTTTTATACAACGACACTGCTGTGTCATGAGCAATTCTGCATCTATGCTATTGCTCACCTTACTCATAATATACACTGTGTTGTTGCATTGTTCCAGATGAGAGCGTCTGTGAAATCTAAATGCAAATGTAGATTCCCAAATATGATTCATGTGTAATGATACAAATAATTCACTTGAATACAAAGCTACATCCTAGGTTAGGGGTTTATGGCGGCGTTTGTTGTGGGAGAGTTTTCAGTTGTTTTGTGTGGTTTTTGTAATGTTATGTAACAGCTTTATCTGGATTCTGTATGATCATGAATACCAGTTGTAAAATGATAATATGGCGACATCTATTGGTTGAAACATGTATTTCAACTGGCAATCGTTCGGATGTATTAGATTTTTCAAAACCATGCAGGTGACTAGAACTTATTTTAATAAACAGGTCCTTATCTTTACCGAACAACTGCAAAATAACAACGATAACTATACTTTTAAGGTACATTTTCATTTAACATTCATAGTGAGTATGTATGTACTCAATGTAACCACAAAAAATGTAACCACAACAAAATTCCAAACAAATGTTCAAACAAATAAACTTTATACGTGACTGGTCATTCTCTGAACCACAGGGGAGATTGAGTGAAGTCATCAAACTGTGCAATACCTTCTATAAATGCTTGAGCATTATTATCTTAACTGTTCGATCTGCAGAAGCTCGTATTTTTTCTCTGTGCTCATTCTTATTTCAGGTTTGCACAGATTCGCATTTTAATGTCATGCCAGAGTTTAAGCCTCTGAAACAGAAAGGCTTACCACAAACAGAGTGGTACGCTATCCGCAATTAATAAGATTGCCACAAAATAAACCACTGCACTAATGGAATTGTACCGTAATTCCATATTTGTTCTCTTGTATAAATTATTATGATGATATTAAGACTTTGTCTCCTTAGCCGTGGTGACGTGATGACGTAATGATAGCGGAGATGCATGCATTGAGTAGGCTACATATGCCATATAGGTGAGCGAGGAGCGCTCGTTCGCGACGAGCCCCCCTCCTGTTTTTTTCTCCCGACTGGAACCTTTGCTTCCCACAATGCTCAGCGAGGTTTAACAGCAAGATGGCTGACGCTATGGATGAATACGAAAAAGAAGCTGGCTGTGTCCCTATCCTCCATCCGGAGGTAAGTCGGTCAGCCGTCCAGTTTGTTGCAAGGCTGCGGAACGGGGACGCCTCGAGTGCGGGGTGGTGGAAAGTTAGCGATCGGGACAAATTCGCTCTGTGTACAAGGTGGATGCCCCATGCGCATTCACAGCTACAGCAGGAAGGAGGGACGAACAGCACCAATTAAATCTGTCAAATTGTCTCTTGTTGGGAATTTTGCAACGTTATTGGAGGACGGGAAGATGAATTCAACCTCCTATATAAAACACCGTAACGACTTTGATTGTGTGCAGTTTATAATAAATGGTAGGAAACGCTATACGACAGTAATCGTGTCGATAAATGAAAACCCGTAAAAGCCGCAGCAAGCTTGCTAGCTAGCGAGCAAGCGATGCACATTTCATTTCGGTGCAGATTAGCTTGCTAACTAACTGTACAGCAAATTCAGGGAGCCAGACGATAGAGTTGGACCGATTTATCTCGGCGATGTGACCAAGATCACATATTTTTGACAGGCTGTTATTCCTGGAGATGGCATTGTAAAGGAAAACAGTTGCCGCCGCCCAATTGCGCTTGTTAGCAAGTTAGCACAGTGTGTTACATTGTTTATCATTTAGCATGCAAGATAGTGAGATGGCTAAATGATCATTTAGATATGACTTAGGCCTGTATTTAGTCCAGTGCAATTTCTTACCATGACAAAGTTGTTTAGACAATCTTGCTAAGCACAGGCAAGATCCTGAAAAACTAGTTCATGACAGGCGTCATACCTGATAGGTAGATAGATACTCAAACTCAGTTGACACATCTCTAAAGGAACGGTTGTCAAGATTACCGCTTGGTTACCTGTCTTGAAGTGAGTTTGGTTCTATGTTGTCTGAGTTTAACATATTTAACCAGCACTCGGTTGAGTAAGAATTGGCCAGGAAGTGGAGTAATAGCAACATAGACAGGTGTTATCAAATAAAATAGCCAAACCACCAAGGTGTTATCAAATAAAATAAAAGTGTTATTTTTAAACATCTAGTTTGAATCACTTCTAGATAGCTAGCCAAGTAGCTAACGTTAGACCATTGATCCAACTGAAACGGTTGATTAATGGTCAAAACTTGAGGTTTAAATAAGTTGAGTGATAAAATCAATGCCATGGGAGGTAACGAAACTAATCATTGCAGCCTGCTCGCCTTTTTATTTAAAAGGCCCATAGCCTCGCTTTACTGATTGTCAGTCGTATTGTTTCCTTAGCAAAGTAGGGACTGATCGCCACACATAGCTTACATTTTCCACATTTTGTCCCTGCATACTTAGCTACGAAAGAAATTTAGGTCAAGGGTACAAAAACAGTGTCCCACCTGCGTTTGAAACATGCAGTGTGTACAACATTTCAACACCGTCTCAAAAGAAGCAACTCTGCGTTTTTGCCCCATTTTTTCATCGAGATATTGAAATAGGGGGTAATGGTAGCCACATGTTAAATGTGAAACAGAGCTAATATTAAGACACACGCCTGTATACCACGTCTTATCTTTACACGGTGTATTAAAAAGGTAAATTAATCAATTCCAGAATGAAATAAGATGTTTCTCTTAAGGCTCTCTGTGAAAACAACAGGCTCCCAGGGGGGTTTTCACCCAATCAATTATTCATGATTTATTTGCCTTTTTCCTTTTTGCCTGACCCAAGCCTGTTCAGCCAGTCTGGCCCTGAAAGCATTTTGAGGTCCTTTGTATCCAGTGTCTCTATAGTACCTAGACCTTCAGCTATATACACTTCACTGCATTAAAACTGCAACCATTGGCGCACTTGTTTAAAATTACGGCAATGAGTTCTGGAGAGTGAACATTTGCACAATCAGTTTTGACTTGACAGTGAATACAGGGCAAGTTGCATTTGTAGTATATTTGGGGAAAAAATCCTGCCTCACATTTGGGCCAATACAGTGGGGACTGGAACCGCACTTTCCATGAAGACATATTTTTAGCACTGTGTTTTCAGTGTTGAAAATTGTGTCTCTGTCAAGGTTGAAGCAAAAAATGTTCTGTTGTGCTTTCTTCTTGTGAACATGCAAACAGGGCATGAGGCAGTGCAGACATAACCGGAGCCTCCTATGACTAGCCAAAACCATGTTGACATGGAAGTCCAGAGAGCATGCACAGGGACGGCAGAGCAGACAGTGTCCTGTTGAGCAGTCTTTACTGGAATGCAGAGAGCATAGTTCCTCTGGTGATTTGGTCTCTGTTTGTTCCCTCAGATAGTCATTATGGTGTGTAAATGCGTGTCATCTCTCTGGGCAGCACTCCAGAAAACTGCTCCTCGGTTGGCTGGGCCTGATCACCCAGCTGATAATCCTAAAAAAATAAACCGAAAGCAACGACAGTGGTCATGGTTGTAGCCAAACTCGTTTTTCTCCCGGATCTTTCATGTGTAGCATCTATTGCAGGATTACCTCTGTCTTGCCATGGCCTTATTTCTAGTGTCTAACCAGCTAAATTCCTCTGGGATTTAAAGGAACATCTGTTCAAATGGACAGTGTTTTTAGGTTTAGGGTTTAGCTTGTAGATGAATTCATCATTTAATTGGCCCATTCCATGAACTTGTAAACCTTTGTTTCATTCAAAGGCCAGATTGTGGTTAACGATTAATTAGCTGTGCCTTGAAGCTGAAAAAAACAAGTTTAACATGTAGGGTTCTGTGCCTGGGTTGCTTACCATCCGCAGTCTGTTAAGAAGAGCCTCTCTTCAGGAGGTGCTCAGCTAACATCTGTTGAGGGAGACACCTTCCTCAAAGTCAGTCCCTCCAACAGATGTCTGATCGTCTCTTTTTACAAAGCAGCTGATGTAATCAGACAACATTTGGTTATGAATGCACTTTGCTGGCATATCATTTCACTCCCCTTCGAAAGTGGCCACGGTCAAACTGAATGGGTACAGGGCATCATCAAACTAAAAGTCTTGTTGTAGTTTCAGCAGCCCTTAAAAGCAGCAAGGGTTGAAAGCCAAACACAGGGAATGTTTTTTGGTTGAACATGCCAAGCATTTATAAATGTGCTGTGTATGGCCCATTGATGTGCTTGTGCTTGCAGGGTCCCTGGGGTTGTTTTTAAATTATCTCATTACCTGATCCTGATTCATCTTTTCCAGAAAAGTAAGTTAGTGAGAGGCTTGCATGTTAAATTTGTAAGATGAAGAACATTTTTTTTTTTTCAGGAACCAGTCTGGTGCCTTTTTGTAAATGCTGATCAGTTGTAATTGGTAGGCTACATCATACTGGTGTTGCAGATGTTATGCTCCAACCATTGCAGAGGTGTGAAGTGTATGGCTGTGTAGTTTGAGCCATTCAGGCAAAATAAACCACAAATGTGTTTGAATGTATTAGGTGCCAAATAGAGCAGCGTGTAAGCCCTGCTGTACAAGCTGGCAGTTTCCCTCTAAATCGAGGGTCTGAATTCCAGCTAGTTAGTCAGAACTCTTCCTTTTCCAGAAGGTTTTGCATCAGTGTACAGTAGTTGCAGAGTCAGTGGAGTTTGTGAAAGTCTTGAAATCAAAGTCTTGAAGAACAGAAGTTCCTGTATAGTATGCAGCTGCATGCATTTAGTAGTATGTAGTATGACAAACACTCAAGTAAAAAAAAAAACTAGAGCATTTATAGAGAGCAAGACAGTGTGTTGTTCTGATGTATGCTGTTCCAATGAAATTCCTAGGTTAATCTTTCTTAATTTTTGTAAATTTCTGGTGATTTGTGGATTTTGGATAGGCTCATAAATATGCGGGTTGTTTCCAAGCCCCTCAGCCTCAATGAAAGATGGGACCAGATTAAGTCCCCTTTTTACTGGCGTTTCATTCTTGAAAAGCACAGGTCTTTTCATTGATAAAAAATGAGCATTTTACTGTACAGTTATCAGAATACCATACTCTATTCTATCTTAGTATGAAATAGTTTTTTGGATTGTTGAAAAATGAACCCATATGGAAAGAGTTGAGTGAAATGTACCAACCTAAGGGCAAACTTGAGTCATTGGCTCTGACATGTAACACCTTGTTGCATCCAAGAAAGCACTTTCTCTGGATTTTATATTGTCACAGAATAGCCAGAGATTCATTGTAAGCCATTTCTAAGCAGGTGAAGTATACCAAATGTCATTTCCCTTAAGCAATTAATTAGCTGTCCAGGTCATGTCAGTGTAGATGAATTACAATTTTGTAGCAACCCCGCTAATTTGCTGAACGTTGCCTCAATATGTTTGCAATCTCTTCCTGTATAATAGCGAGAATTAATCTTCCAAAGCTTTTTTGGACCATCAGCAAGGTTTTTATTTAGTTCAATCTCAAGTATGTTTTTGAAATAGGAGTTGCTGTTATTTGGTTTGTACAGTTGTAAATTACTGCTAACATGTGGAGGCCCTGTTTGTTCTTACAGAATGAAAAAAATCTCTTTTTTCTCCTCAAAAAGTTTATTGGTTAAATTATTATCTTGAGTGACCATTATAAAGCTGTTTTCAGCTTAAACAAAGATAAGGCTTGGATGTTGACATAAAGATATAAGTGGTTTTGCAAAATCCAACTAGCGGGACGAGATCTGCCAGTGTGCAATGCAAATGAAGAGATTTGACTGGAGAGAACTAGAGAGAACAAATCTGGAGGTGTTTCTCAAGGAAGTTTTTCAAGTGCTCCATGCCCTGAGGTGGTAGTGTGGTCACTCTGTGAATCCCCTCCTTCCTTCCTCTGGCAGAGCTGTGGTTTGGATGCCAAATCACATGTCCACACAATGAGTCATCTTACACTCAACGCACGCCAGTCTGATTGGTTCTGACAAGTCACTTGGGCCATTCTGGTGGATTGAGGGAGAGTGCGCATTGTGTGCCGGTAGAAGAGTACTTTGCATGTTAGATAGGCCTGTCTCAGTAGGCAAAAAACATTGTGTCTCAGAATATTATAGAAAGTTCAAAGTTCAAAGTTTATTGTCATATGCACAGTAAAGAAACAAGTTCCCTGTACAATGAAATTCTTTCTTTGCCTTCCACTTATGAGTGCCGTTAGGCTTTCTGTCCAAGAAGACAACAAAATTAACACTTGGCAAATTAAATTGATTAATGAGATATGGTTGAGCCAGCAAATTGAAGAGCATGCATTTGGGATCTCCGAATAGTAACGATGAAATATAGCTTTACAGATATTCTTTCACCCATGTAATAAGTTCCATTATAAAATGTCTTCCATTGTTAAGCCATTAGTAAGAAGTAGGCTTCCGGAGCCATATGGCATATGTGCTGTTGACTAATGTTACCAAATTTTGGATCACAGCCTGTTCAAACAGATTCACTTAAAATCCAGACACTCTGAGGTTTGGAAAAACCTAACAAGCATTTTATCCACTGTGGCCTGTAGCCCTGTGTATAGTAAGATTAACTATACAGAAGCCCCAATGATAGAGCTCAACCACACACTGCCCACTGCAATTAGACACATCTGCACTCGCCTGCAGTTGTAATTAGCATGACTGGTGGCAAATAAGAACAATGCCAGGCCTGCTTAGTTCACTTAGAGGTCAGAGGTCGTCTTAAGTTCAGAAAATGACCAAGACAAGGACCACTTTAATCAACTCTTAGTCCTCTGTGTTGCTTTCTGTCCCTGCCAAAGAGTTAGAGCTGCCTGTATATACTTCCAGCAGTGGCAGCTCTTCCCCTCAAATCATGAATATTCATATGCAGTCAGGGCTAGAACACATCTGAATCCCATTGAGTATCAGCCAAATGTAAGTTGTTACCCTTCAACAATAGCTCACTATATGTCCAGTAGTTCCTACTTGTCAGTTAACTCAGTGGTTATCTAGTAAGGAGTAAAACATCCACAGTCATGCGGGGAGAAGCAATATCACAAAAAGAATGGTTTCTGTCAGATTCAGGAAAAAAGAGCAGGCAGGTTTCAAGACATTCAGAAGGATTATGGTTAGTGTGGGTTGTTTGAAACTGATTCTGACCTGAACTTCCGAAATGTTCTTTCTGTTATTTTGGGGATTGTGACCATAGTTAATGTTATATGTCTAACACAACTGGACCGAGTTGAAGTCAGGTGTTTCCAAGTGTTTGTTTCATTATATTTATAAAGGTAGAATGAATGCCAACTTCATTTATGATAAATGTGATAAATTATGAAAAACATACTGTGGCAAAAACGGTAAAACAATCCCAACTGAACAGTCACAGCATGTGTTTCACTCTTTCATTAGTTTATTAAAGCCATTAAAATCTGAATAAAAGCATAGGCGACCTCTCAAGTAACATGTAAATGAGAATTCAAAAGGATATAAAACACATTTTTTGGACTAAATAGTGACTACTTTGCTGCTTTTTGCTGGAGGAGACCGTTGGAGGGCTTGTGCTCCAGCTTTCAGCTGAGGAATGTGTCCCAGGTGGATCAGGTGCAGCTTGATGGGCGTCTCTAAATCAGTCATGAGTGTGGGTGTCCAGAACCAGATGGTGATGCCTCTGCATGACTGGAATGGATTTCTAGAAAAAATATGGATTGTGACTATATTTCTATATCGTATAATAAACATTTTTTTAATATTAAAAAATACAAAAGCAATATATGTAAGAAGTAGTGGTCTTTTATTTGGTATTGCCTGTTTTTTTTTTTACAATTATTGTAATGAGGAAGTGTGTGAAAATCAACATGGAGCAATAGTGTAATAGTGGGACAGGTCAGACAGACTGTGTCTTTTTTGCTGTGTCACATCCAGCTACTTCAGTATGTTTTTAATACATTCATAGACCTCATGTTGGAAAGAGTGACACAGAGAACATTACCGAGACAGCTGTTCATATCAAAGGGGAAAAAAAGGATTGGATTTGGAGGAAAAAAGAGGAGCTTTTAGCGAGGTTTGTTTACGGGAGGAGACAACTCTCACTGGGACATGAAGGTTAATTGCTGTTGCCCCGGCATCACCGCCGAAGGTAATTGAATGTGAAGTCCCGGGCAGCCGCGCTTCACTGCATGTCATATGTTATAGGTGCAGAGTGCTTGCCAGCTCACCGTTCCACCCTGCCCGAAGTGACACGAGGCCTTTGACATCTCGTGGGACCGGAGCCTTCTGGACAGGGTTAAGATTGATTGGTGAATTTGTTCTTTCTCTTCCCTCCCCCCCAGGAACTCAAACCTCAGAGTCACTATAACCATGGCTACAGCGAGAGTGTGGGCCGCAAGAGCCACGTGGAGGACTACAGCACCTGGGACATTGTCAAAGCCACACAGTGAGTACCTGGGGCTGCTCCAAGGCCTTGTGGGATTTTACTCTGGCGGTGTTTAATCAAGTCTGACTGTGCGTGAAAGCAGAGCACAAATAGGTATGCGAATATTTATGTATTAGTCATAAAGAGCTAAAATTGGTAATATACAGTTTAGCCTTATGTTTCTGTAAAAGGTAATATCCATTGAAGGTGAGAAAAATCAACTGGGAGTGACATGTCCTTGAGTATGTTGACTAAATTATTTCATATATTTTCCAGTCAATATCTTATGCTTCCAGGTTTGTTCGACTTTTTAATAAAACTCGGACTCAACCCCACAGTGGCGCTAAAAGGAAGTAAACAAGGCTATTCAAGCATTTTCTGTAAAGTGCCAGGCAAGCTGGCCTTCATACACCACTGTCCCTCATGGTAGGTCAGTATTTATTGATTGTAAAGACTAGAATGGAGATAAATTGTGAGCCCCCTCTGTGGACCTACAGTGGTGTCTCAGGAGGGTATTCCTTTTTGTATTTATTTATGTGCCCCCCCCCCACACACACAAACTGTTTCACATTGCCAGTGATACTACTGTTGGTTGGCTTGAAGTGTTTCCAATGGCTTTCCTCATTCCTTTATTTTCTCTAGGAAATAACATTGCACAACTGTCTACCTTGGTTTACAGGAGCCATACCACACAGTTTAACTCAACAGGATATAAATTGAAGCTGAATAACCAGTCCCTCTGGTTTGGACGTCTGGTACGCACTTAACATGCGTACCAGACATCAAAAAAGTAATCAGTTGAAGGGCTGTTGAGTGGCTCAGAGAGGCACTAGTTTCAAGAGAGGGCTAAACCTTATGTCCTTGGTTCAAAACCGACTGCGTTATCTGCTGACTGCAACCCGGGAGCCTACAGTGCAATTGGCAGTGGCAGGAATAAAATAGGCTTCATTCTGTCAGGGTAGGAGAGGGAAGGTTAGCCAGGGTCCAGATTATCAGTTATACCTGCAACAAATTCACCAAGTTATCATGAGGGAAAAATACAGAATCTCTATGGCAGATGCACCGACAATGATTTTGAATGGACATGCCTGGAATTGTTTTTCCATTTGTCTTGTAGATTAGGACATGCAGGTGCCTGTTTAATGGTTTCTGAGCCCTAGATGCCACACATCTTACCATCTACCCGCAAATTTTCAATGTGGCATTGCTAGCACATTCTCATTTCACAGTACTGCAGTATTCACACAAGTAACGTGAGGACACCGTGTCTTGTTACGTGTGTGTTTATACATCAGGAAGTGTCTGCAGGAAGGGCAGCAAGTGATGGCCCAAGAAGGATGTCCTCACTATAACACCATTCGTTCAGTGGGCCGTCAATCACTGCAGCAGAGTTCTGCAATGACTAGACGCTCCTCCCCAGAACAGCCCACTTGGTTCTCCACATCGATTGGTCCTTTGCACACGACAACTGGCAAATCATTAAGCAGGCCTGATGTGCTTCACTGTGGTCTGTACGAAATCCTCTCTCTTCACTAAAGAGGAGTTTGCTATGTTGCCAGCACATCCACCTGTGATGCTGACAGTCAGTCCGTCAAGTGTGTTGTGGTCAGTTGATCCTTGAGTACAGTGTATGCCTATACAGAATGGGAATTTGAGGTTTAATTTATGTTCGGTAGAAACAAGTAAACCTGAATTCAGGGGAAAAAGGAGAGGGAGAAGTTTAATGTATCTCTTAGACCAGTTCATAGATGAGTAGGAGGTGCCTTTTAGCTTTATGCTGGTTGTAAAATGGTGCTCAATGCTCCTTTGATTGCCTACCGTTCCCTGAAACGCTGGCAAGTTTTCCATCTATTGTATATGGCCTCATTCTGTGAATGCTGAAAACACTTCCTGTACGATTGGTTGTCATATCTGGAGGCGAAAACAATTTTGTGCTGAAAGGAAATCCTGAAAATATTTCACTCTACGTGCGACTCAGGACATTCTGACACATCTAATTAGCACAGTAAAGACGGTGTGCGTGGCTCCAAACTTTTATCTTTTAAAGATCATCATGGCTGTCTGAGCAAGGAATTGCCAGCAATTCCACTAGAGTTCTGCTCTTCGCCCTTTGTTTTTGGCAGAAGACTCTGTTCTTCTTTGAAGGTTTTTATTACAACAGTACTGCTTGTATCAAAATCTTTGGGGTTGTTTGTGAAACTGCTGATTCATAATTAGTCCCAAAACGTCAGCATTGTAAAAATATCCATTTGCATTGTCTGCATTGTCATTGTGAATAATAAATAAAGTGAAATGAAGATTCCTTAATTGCAAGGACATTTTGTAGCATTGATCAAAGCTGCTGTTACATTCCCATCTGAAATCAGAATAGAGTGGGAGCTCAAGAAATGATATCTTGCAGTGAAATTGCCAGTCTGACCTTCTCCATGAAGGGTGAACATGCAGTATGTCATTCATCAACATCTATTTTCCATCGCCTGTTTGCATAAAGAAATGGCAAGCCTCAGCCTGCAATATTTTTAAACAAATATGGAATATACCAAAAAAAGTATGTGTGCCGTATACATGTTTTCCATGCTATTCAGCCTTATTTCTGTTCAGTTCCCTTGCTAGTAACAAACAATAAAGAAATATATGGGAAACCAGAGTCTTTCTCCCTGGTAGGATCTCAGTGTTTCAGTCTCCTTCGTGCCTGGCAAACTGTGCCCCAATTCAGTGGTTCACATTGTAATGTTTAGCAGGGAACATTATGAGATGCACTCGCGGTCTCAAAGGAAATTCAATGTAGGCCAGCGGAGTTGTTTTGCAGCTGATTGGTTGATCTTCATGTGGGGGTAAAACTCAGTCTCCGCAGCCTTATCACCCACCAGTATTATTTCCTTAGAGCCCTAGACATTATTAGCATGTCCTCTCTGATGAGGTATCTGGACAAAGCACATATTAATCCATCTGTCCATAGAGTAAGAGAATCAATAAAAAGCATTGTGTAAGTCTGAGAATTGGGCAGTGGTGTGGTGTTTGCCAAAGCTTGCCAGTTCACTTACCAGGTGGGTCACTGCTGTTGTACCTTCAGGCAAGGCTCTTAACCTGAACTGCCTCAGTAAATATCCAGCTCTGTAAGGTGATAACCTAAGATTCTCTATGTACATTCTTCTTTTATGTAGATACTTAATTATCATTGGACCGCTGCATTTCTCATGACTGTAACAGTAGATTGACACCTGGGATCTGAACTCAGAACCATACAGTTATGCAGTTCTGGGCTTTAACTGCTAAAATTACGGTCATTACAAATTCATGTTATTGTGTGTGTGTGTGAAGCATGTTCCTCTGTGCTGCAGGTATGGGATCTTCGAGCGTTGTCGAGAACTGGTGGAAGCAGGCTATGATGTTCGACAGCCAGACAAGGAGAATGTCACCCTTCTACACTGGGCAGCCATCAACAACAGGATAGACCTGGTCAAGTGAGTACCGCAACACACACACACATGCATGCTTGAACACAACACACGCGCACACACACACACACACACACACACACACACACCATACACATGCTTGCACACGCTGTGAATAAGCTGGCTGATTATTTCTCAAATGAAACGTTTGTAAAAAAACAAAAGAAAGGAGAAAATGGGTTTACTTAAATAAATATGATGGGTAAAAACATTTGAAAAGACGTAAATCAAAGGGATGAAAATGGTTAAAAGAAGCAGTACAAAATTGTGTCCTTGCTCTCCTGTCTCGCAGTCCTGCTATTTATATCACTTCATATTTAATTAGGAGGTGTGACCATTCAATCAATTAACCAATTACCCAATTACTGCACAGGGACACTCACATGCACACACACACTGCCAAAGGTAGAACTGATGACTAAAGCCTTGCTATTGCATGGCTTGCAACCATTTGAAATGCAGGCCCCCTCAAAGCACAAGTGATTACATATACACTGTTTAATTAAAACATGGAGGAATCAGTCACTCATGCCAGTGAAGATTACATTATCCTCACACACAATTACATCAGACGCTCACCAGACTTGCTCAAACATACACAAACACACCAGACCCATACCAGACACACACGCTCAGCAGGCACACCTGCAAGCACGTACACACCAGGTGCGCTCTCCAGACACACACATGTGCACACATTCACAGTGCGGCTCTGGGTATCCCTCCACAACATATGGCATAAATTTGGAACAATGCAAGGCCCAAGCCACAAGCCTGTCTTTGTATATTTCTCTTATTTTATTCTTTCCGTTCTTTGCAGTCCTGTATTTAGTGGTACTTAGCCGTCAGAGTATTTGTAGTGCTTCATAGAATACCAGCTCACTTTCATTCCAGCCTGTGCGGCACTGTGTGCTGACAGATTAAAGCATTTCTGCTAATTGACATGGCCTGGGTTCTGATTTTTGGTGAGGAGAATGTGGTTTTAAATGAGCTCCATCTTTTGGCCCAGTTTTGTGCAAGACCAGATGGAGTCAGTAGACATTGTCGGTATGTATGTTTTATTTCCATCACAATTGTTCTGTAATTGCGGACCCTGTTAGGGGCGAATAGGAGAGAGCGTGTTTGAGTAGTGTTTGTTTGCATGTTGTTTTGAAACATGTTTACACATGTCCTCCTGCCCCCGAATATTTAGAAGTTAGCTGGCGCAAGACTGTAAACCAATAATTGACCTTAAATTTGATATTTGGAAGTCAGACTTTGAATTCTAAATAAAATTTAGGTTGACTCTTTTGTTCCGTGTTTTTGTATATGATGTTTATAAGTACCAGAAACGTGGGACCCAGTTTGTTTTGCAGGATCTGGTGATTCTCAGTTTGTATCACATCCTCCCACCTTGAAAAAGACCTGTTGTTTTGTCCGTTTATCTGGGGAGAGACCCTCTGAGGCGCACATTCACGGTGTTGGAGAGTGCTGATGCTCCATGCTGCTGTGTTGTTGTTGTGACGCTGGTTGGTGCAAAGCCATTACCAGGCTACCTCTGTATTCCAGAGGGAAGCTGGCAGCGTGGGCGGTGGATAGTGCCAATACATGGTTTCTCTCTGGTGTGTGTGTGTCTGCGCGTGTGTGTCTGTGTGTGTGTCCGTGTGTGTGTGTTTGTGAATGCAAACGCATTCATGTGTGTGTTTGGGAGGGCGAGGGAGAGTGTATGCATATGTGTGTGTGTGTGTGAAAGGTATTGTCATGTGAAGTCCCCCAGTATTAAACCTGTTGCCGGCCACCTGGAATATCCTGCAGCTCCTCTGTCATTCCGAGCGGATAAAGGAGCTGATAACATTTCCTCTACAGCAGGTGCATCACCATCAGGGGCTCATTTGTAATATTGGAAGTGGTGCACAGAGGGAGAAACCTGAGTTTTGCATTGGAGCAGGCGTGTGCAAAGAATAACAATGGCTCAGGGTCGGCAGCAATCTGTGAGGCACGCCACGGTTCTGATGGTGCTTATATGTTCACACGCATGCAGGAGCCTTTAACAGAGAATGTTCTGGAAAGACTTGAAATACCACAAGGTCATGTATTGTATGACCGCACACATAGCAGTCATCTTGAGCTAGTTTCCATTCTTTTTTCTGACCTTCAGAGGAAAGAATCCAAAACGGAATAATCCAAACTTCATATTCCAATCACTTTCACTTGCAAAAGCTTTCTCTCTGAAGTATACATAGTAATGAAGCTTTCAACATTTCCAGATCATCAGTGGCATCAGTTGAGTTTGCTACAAGGGGAAATTTTAAATGTAGCAGTGTATTTTTCAGTGTTGATTTGGCACTGACAGATAGAGGTCCATCAAACACTGTTTACATGACTGAAAGCACAGTGGTTTCTCCTTGTTTGGTGACATTACCCATTTTGTAGCTCTGTGTATCTCTGCAGAATGCCTGACTTTCTCAAGTTCTGACACAGCCTATATAAAACCCAATTTGAATCTGTCCCGCTGAGTTACCATCACCCATCTCCTTGTCTCCCTGTTTCCCCCATCATTCAGTGAGTGCTGTGTCAAGGAAGTTTGCCTGAATTCCAGTCAGCATTTTAACTGTCCTGTCAGTAGCGTACCTGGACACATTTCTCTCTGTTTTTGCAGATACTACATATCGAAGGGTGCCATCGTGGACCAGCTGGGAGGCGATCTGAACTCAACGCCATTACATTGGGCTACAAGGTAAGGGTCAGCGGGGCCATGTGAAGACGTTCCAGTCCTCCAGATGACATTGTTTATTTGCTTTGCAGATGCCCCTGTTTCTTTTTGGATAACTGCGTACAGATGTGCAGTGGGCGCATACTAAGAATTAGGCATCCATCGTCTTGGCAAAGTCTGTCCGTTCCGGGTCACACAGGGCCCTTGCCCAGTTCCTGACCCCACCAGTAATTCTGATTATTTCCACTTATGTTATGACTGAGAACCAGTAGCAGAGCTCATTTAGACCATCCAATGTGGACTGATTATCCACTGTTAGTAACCTGGTTGGGGATTCTCACAAATAATGAAATGATCAATGCAGGTACTGCTTCCCTACTTAATCATAATGCAAATCTTTCCTTTTCTCCTTTATTATTTGAACTACTGTAGGGTATGTATTACTGTGCTTTTTTTAAGCACTTCCATATTCACAATGTCACTAGTTGTTACAGCATTGTGTGATGGGTTGGCACTTGTTCCAGTTGTGGTCTGTTACGTTTTGTAATGTACCCTTGTTCTTGTGACTTTTTTAGATGCACTATTGTGCCCTTGTTCTGGAGGTCACTCTGGAGAAGAGCATCTACTTAGTGACTAAATGAAACATAAAGTGCTGCTGTTACTAATACTACAGATACTACTATTGCTACTAAGACTGCTGATAATACTAGTAGTATTATTGCTGTTGATAATATTGTCAATGCTAATAAAAATGTAGCAGTTGCTTAGACGGCATCAAAACATGAGAGGGAACAGTCCTAGATACCCTCTGTCCTGTAGACTCCTGCCCAGACACACACGTTTTCCGAAGGCAGTTTCCTCATTGCCCACTTACAATAAAAGCAGCTTAACATACAGTACAAGTATCAGTCTTCCTAAAGGCCATTGTGGACTCCGTAACCCCCACTCAGAGTAGAGAGGGGAGGAGTCAAATGCATCTGAAGATCCCTCACTGCATTATTTATTTGTTCAGCTGGTGCCCTTCACCCAGGGTGACTCACCCCGCTTCCTGTTTAAATGTTGCACAGCGAGGCTCTACAGGAGCAGCGGGGAGAAGCATCTCTCTCCAGTGTGCAGCAGCAGTGCCCTAGTCACCTGTAACTTAGGTCACATGACTCAGAACCCATGACCTCCTCCCTTGCCTGTGGGCTGGCTCTGTTCTGGTTACTGTTGAAATCAGTGGACCTACTCCTGGCTTTAGCCTGATATATTTTATTTATTTAATTATGACAGGAGTATCTTAACTGGGCCTTAAAATTCATGCTTTTAAAGTTCTGTGTATAAATTCAATAAGTAGAACCCCAGGGAAAGTGTTCAGTTGGACAGGGTTTTAGTTGGAGATATTGTATGAAGCACACACCAAGCCACTGACCCTTACAGTATAGATTCAGTTCTTAGTATGTATACCCAAACTCTTTTCCTGGGTTTGATGTTGTTGCGGTCGGTAACAAAGTGTGTCTGCCTTGCTTTCCCGCCCCAGACAGGGCCACCTCTCCATGGTAGTGCAGCTCCTGAAATACGGGGCCGATCCTGCCCTCATCGACGGCGAGGGCTGCAGCTGCATCCACCTGGCCGCACAGTTCGGCCACACCTCCATCGTAGCCTACTTCATCGCCAAAGGGCAGGTAGGTGCCATATACACTACGCCATCTGGTGGTTGGAAGACTCTATGACATCATTAAGACCGTAGTACAGAATAGACACTAGCATGAGAAGAGGCCAGATCCTGGAAAGAGCAGGAAAATGGTTTGGCATGCAGGGCTTTATTCTTCCATAGAATTTTAGGACTGTATGCGGTTTTGTTTGCCGGAATTTCTTTTGTTTATGAGATTTCCCCTAGCATCGTCAGTTACACATGCCTTGCAGAGCGGTATGTGTTGTTTAGACTATAACTATAATGTTCTTTGCTCCCATGTGGTTTTGTGCAGTGTAATTATCATTAAAACTTCCCTGTGTTTTGTAATGAGGGAGATAATAGACAGATTACCTTCTCTGTACCACACAGATGGAGGAATTTAGAGGATTGCAGGGCACCCAGGGTCATTCACTGAAGATGATCAACGTATTTCTCATTATTCGGCACACAAATTCTGTGTGTCACCATGTGAAAATCAAAACCTGGAATGGTGTTTGGCTGATCAATTAATGCATTTTTGCGTCCAGCCGGCACAGGTGCCTGGGTTTATGTCGTGTATCTGTCCCAAGCAGATCTGAGTTGGGATAAAACCACAATGCAGCAGTTTTTCTAAACGGCTTCCAGTAGTTTGAAATATCTCTTCAGTTTGAGTGCTCACCCCTCATCTGTTTGAATGCGCACACTGCCAGCTCTGTTACAGAAAGATAATGAAAGCTGTCCTTCTGCTGGAAGGCAATATATCAACTAATGAGGGAGAAACTAAACAGAAACAATTGAATTTGACTTTGGAGCATTTGTGTTGTTTGCCATGCAGATTAAAAAAAAAACTGTTTTTCATATAAATGCTGATTTGTCAAAGCCTGGGGGTTATGCATTTCAAATAACCGTACATCTCTACTCCGGGATTAAGATTGTTTCAGGGAAATAGATATACAAATGTATACACTGCCCTCCTTATTTATTTATATGCATGTCATAATAATATGATTCAACAGAAAAGGGATTGACTTTTTTTAAATTTATGAATAAATACTGAGGGCACTAAGAGAGGGACAGACACACATGCATTTAAACATGTAGAAGGTCATGTAATATATGGTCTTAAACCAGCGTGCAGCAATGGTCCTGAAACTAACACTAATCCCAGCCTGTCTAAAAATAGAATGTAAATGGAGGCAATCCCGCACAGTGTTGTGAGGTCTTGAGTAAGATGCATTCTTTCATGTGCTGCTGTGACATCATTGTGCAAGATCAAGGGTTGGTGGTGAATGGGCAGTGTCCAGCTAGGTCACGGCATAGCCCGGGGGAAATCTGTCTACCCAACCAGCCCACCCTGTACTGTACTCTGCACAAGGTGCAATACAATACAGTGCTACTTAATTAGCCCCCAAGGGGGAAATTAGTTTTCGGCTACAGCGCACATGATGGACATAAAAATAAACAAATATGGACAGATATACATGTACAGTAAATACTGCTAAAAGCAGTTGCTGGAAAATACAAAATATCTGTATGAATACTACCACTTTCTGTCATATGAAGTGTATTAAAAGTATTAAACGTAACTGTAAGCTTGTGTTGAGTTTCCCAATGTGTCAACCCCGGCTTCTTCCTTAATGACCCATTTACTAATGTTTTTAATGTTGGACTAAACATCAAATATGCATGTTTTAAATAATGTGCTGTGCAGTTATTAGTGCTGTATCAAGCATATAGCCGAACTGTGCTGCAGTGTGTTTATGAAAAGTGTAATCACTGCAAATGGGAACGGCTCGGAGTGGGTCCCCTGGGCATTGTGAAACAGCTACTGAGTACATCGTGCTGCTGCATTCGGGCAGTGTGTATGGGAAGCAAGTCAAATAAACCACAGATGCAGGGAAGCAGGTCAATAAACCGTTTGATATGCAGCAGGGGGTGCATGCATGTCTCATCCCGTACCAATTAAGCCGCACCAGACAGCCTCTAAATTGGTCCAATTTGCTTCTAATGACCTGCTGTCAAATTTGCCGTGGAAAAGTGTCTCTTTTGGCTGAATGCGTATGGCTCTCTAGCACTTCCCCTATTTTTGCTTCAGAACAAAAGTGGGGATAAGTAACAGATGAATCCAATGCACCATATTTTAGATCTTCTTAATGCACTCATTTTTATCACATTAAAGACAGGTAAAAATAGATCTTCCACCAACAAAAGAGTGACCCTGAATCTGTATCAGATTTTGTTCAGGTAATGGTAGAGATAATGATTGGGGTTTGGATTGCTGATCTTGGGTCAGAGGTTGGGGGCAGAAAGCACTGTGTCCAGAGCCATAATTAACTGAGGTGAAATACTTTTGAATCCACCAGAGGGAGCCATACCATATATTTTCCACTGTTTTAGTGACCTTTGGAAACTTTGTTATATTGTCCCTGTGCTGTCTCTCTGAGTCTGTGCAATAGTCCTAGTATCTTTCAGGAAATGATATCAGCTGGTAGCGGCTTTGTCTCATTTTAGGCTTTGACCTAAAAATGTCATTGCAGGCCTTTTATTTAAGGAACAGAACTCTCTAAGGCTTTCTCTAGGATTAATCTCTTGTAATGCATGATTGTTATTGAGGAGTCTCATTTGGCTGGCCTTGCTGACTGTCTCTGTCTGTTTCTCTCTCCCTTCTCCCCTGGAAGGATGTCGACATGATGGACCAAAATGGCATGACTCCGTTGATGTGGGCAGCCTACAGGACACACAGGTGTGTGTGTGTGTGTGTCTGCCTGCCGCCTTCAGTACTTCCAAGATATGTACTCCATTTAACCCTAATCTCCATCACTAGTCACTATCAAGTATATTCTCTTCACAGTAAAACCATGCTGCTTGCATTCTCATACTGTTTGTTTTGTTTGTTTCCAGTGTTCTCTAAATTTCGCTGCATTTGTCTATGACTTCTGTAGCTACAGTTGCATCACTGCCTCCGGTTTTAGTAGTTACAGGATATGCTATCAGAGAACTCTGTAAGTTATCCTCCACCAGTAAACCTACTACCCCGAGCTGATAATACACTGGAACTGGAGCTCCAAACCATTTGTATCCCAACCCCCCTGGATGTGAGTCCTCTTTAAGTGGAACTTTTGGGATATGCATAGCGGAGTGACTCAGTGGCTGCCACCAGTCTTACTAAATGACACAGAGAAGTGTCTTACAAGAGATGATGGCTTTTCTTCTTGCCGCCACTATCTTTCGCCCAGTGATCATGTCTGTTTCTTTTTTGATCCCATTATGGTTGAAGTGAGGATTAGGGTTTGTAAGCTGACCTTGAATCCATTTCTGAGATCGCAGAGTACTCAGACTGCTCCTTGAGCACATCTCTTGCTGGCTACAGAACATGTTTCTTCTAATGCGCACCGCAAACTCAAAGGCAGTGTGCATTTAGGGAGCAGATCTTGCCGCTGTCTCTGATAAAGCAGTCTGGGCTCCGCCTTGCTGTTTTAGAGGCATGAATATTTCAAGTAGATGGGCGCATCGGCAGCATGATGGCTCGTTAGCTAATCATCTGAAATCTAAGAGTATAAATGCTCTCAGCGCTGTGGCTGCTTTTGTGCTCTCTGTGGAAAAGCAAGTTTGCTGCCAGTATACTCTATAAAGCATGAAACGCTCTCCTGACAGGTCGCACGTGTGCTCAGAGAAGCAATAGCATACAGGCACATAGCAGGAAACATTCCAACCGCTTTCTGAAATCTTACTTCTGCAAGCCTTACAGTGCCAGGCATCATGGGTCAGGAGTTAGTCTGACAATTGATTCTGGCCTGACTCACGACTTGGCCTTGTCGGGAATTCTTGTTCTTGGTGTTCCAGAGATGCCTCTGTTTTGCAGTCTTAAGATGCTGTTGTTTGTATGCTTAATAATCGGGGAGAGTCAGTGATGCCTTGGAGATAAGCAGGTTTTGTACAGCGAGCAGAACTCGGGTAGTACTTCATCAAGTATTTGTATTCCTTGTGCATCTTCATGGCGTTAACAGCGATGTGCTAAGTGTTTGTACATTTCAACAATTACAGACACAATTACATAGAATGTCAGTAAATATTGGTGTATAAAATCATGAATAATTACTGTCTCCAAATCCTCCTTTCCCCTGTCCTCTTCCCTGCCTACTTCACCTGAACAGTCCTTATATCCAAATGTAGAAAACCTTCCAAATGAAAATAAAAATCAGCTAGCAGGCGTTGTGCAAACTGTGCAGACCTGTTCTTGTCCCTTGGTGATGACATCACATGCAAAGTGTTTAACGGCTCCACCTCTTGCCTTCAGCGTGGATCCCACCAGGCTGCTGCTGACCTTCAACGTGTCCGTTAACCTGGGGGACAAGTACCACAAGAACACGGCCCTGCATTGGGCAGTGCTGGCCGGCAACACCACAGTCATCAGCCTTCTGCTGGACGGCGGGGCCAACGTGGATGCGCAGAACATCAAGGTAAGCACGAAATGGCCGCCTCTACCCTACATTCAGCCCAGCATGGGGCACCCCAGCTAACATCAGGGGGCCTTTGAAACTCAGAGCCCCCTCTTCTCCCAGTTTCAAATCCAACAATTCCTGGAAGCCGTTTGATGATGATCCTTGATGATGATGTACTTTCTTTTTTACTGTACATACCCCCCTCAATTAAAACACAATGTGTGGAAACTGATATGATAAAATCACAAACAATACGCTGCACTCTAAGGAATGTAATTGAAAAATGCAGGCACTTTGAGGGACACCTTTTCGTAGATTTGTAGATGGATGGTGTTTCAGCATGCACAGCTTCGAGAGCCTCCAGCCTAAAGTGAAGTTGCTGATTTGCACTATTCGTCACGTTTCGCAATAGAGTGGAGTAAACACCTCATTTAAAAACAATTAGGAAGCAATAACACTGCCAGCCACTGTCACTTGAGAGGGCTAAATCTGTCCCTCCAGTTATATATGTTCTGATAATGAAATATCAGTGCACTCGTTAACTTAATGTTATTGCTTATTCATCGTTAGTCAGTGCCCTCTATTTTGAGATACTCAGGAACTAAGATTGGGCTAGAATGGATGTTTTCTCACTAACATAGAGTAGGCTGGAATGTTAAGTGAGGTGTTTTTAATCAGATTCATCTGTATTCATGAATGTAACTGGAGCGCAGTGATAAGTGTCTGGGCTTTATCTAACTTTTTTCAGGTTTGCGCATCGGCGCCTCCTGACAGTCGAGTCCACGAGTTCGTACGGTGTTTTGTCCCAGCGCAGCGACAAGCAGGACACTGTTCTCTGAACTTGGCGCTCAGCTGGGGTCACGGGTGCTTTTCTTGTTTCCGTGCCACTGTGTGCGATTTCCCAGGGCGAAACGCCGCTGGACCTGGCCAAGCAGCGGAAGAACGCCTGGATGATCAACCACCTGCAGGAGGCACGGCAGGCCAAGGGCTACGACAGCCCCTCCTACCTGAAGAGGCTGAAGGGCGACAAGGTACGGATGGGTCGCCCTCCTTGTGATTTGAAGGACCCCTTTGACTGTTCTGGGAGAATTTAGCAACCATTTGCCATTGTCATTTTACTTGAAATGCATCAATAACAATTTTAAAATGGGCAAAAGTGTTTTGTCGGACGCACCAAGAGCGCATCATGCCAGTGGCCCGCCAGAATGAATTTACCATTAATGAATTCTTGATATGTACAACAAAACACTTTCCCTGGAATTAATGTCCATACAAAAAAGGTATGTTTAAAAGTAACTTCATGAAATGAATGAAACTGTAGACCTGCTGTTTTTGTCCACCAGTAGTTTTTGGTTGTAGAAGCACAGGCCGTCAAGGAGCCCACAACAGCAAAACAGATTAACTTCATTTTGCCCTCACTGCTCCACTTTAAGCTCGCTGTGACTTGTTCCAGAAAGCTATGAGTTACTTGGATAACCTCAGATAACCTCAGGGAGATGTGCCTGTCCACTATTGGGTATCTACTTCCTAGTGCTCTGTGGGACTTGAAGTGTGGAAAATAGTCAATGTAGTTGTGTGTTTGTATCAGAGGATTCTATGCCCTACACTCCTGTGCAAGTGCAGAGGCTGTTGCAGTGAGACAGTTGTATTGTACAGTCGGCGATTACAAACATTTTGGTGTAAATGGGGAAAATTGCAAGAATGTGTGTAAAAAGACTGCTGTAATGCAAAGTTGTTTTCCCAGAAACCACTAGAACAGCACTTCAGATGCACAATGAGGTCAGTTTGTTCATTCTCACACTGCAGGTTTAGTTTTTGTTTTTTTTTTTCCCCCCATCTCTCCATGTTCCCTCCAAATAGTCCCAAGCTGTCATTACTCTGGCTCTCATGCCGCAAGTCCTTTGTCTGTAGAGAATTCCTAGTTTACTGTAAGACGTCCACTGTGAGGAAATTGCTGCTTTCTTGTTGACATGGTAGGTGCAAACATTCAATTTCCCTCCCCACTGTGCAGTCAATGGAAGTAAGTTTTACTTCAAGGTAGCGATTAGAGTCCAAGCCTATCTTTTGTCTAGCCGACCGCAGCTGTTATTATTTTCCCATTGTGAGCGTGTCTCCGGAATACAGATCGCAGCCGTGGTTGGTCGGCCCTCTCTGCCGAGTTGAAATGTAGATTCCAGAAAAGTGGGCTGTGAGGACAATGGTGAAGTCAGAAACTGTACTGTTGGTCAGTGCCGGTGGTGTATAGCTCCAGTACAAGCTGGTGGATATGTAAGAAGGGTCAGCAAACAAAACTGATTGTATGTTGAACAGAATGTTAAACAAACGTGAAATGCGCATTAGTATTAGTATAGATTTGCATGTGGAAAGAATGACTTCTGAGGCAAGAACAATGTGATTTATTCTGTGCATTCTGTGTCCAATTTGTATGCCTAATTAAGAATTAAAGCATGAATAAAGAATCCCTGGAAGTTAAGAATATCTGAAAGTGCAGATGAGAAATTGAAAGATTAACAGTAATCCCACAATGTACTTTTCCATGACTTGAAATGTAGATCTTGGGTTACTATCTTCAGTTGCAGCATTGAAAGAATGCATGTGGAATATGTGAATAGTATTTGTTTAATAAAATATGTGCGAACAATGCTCTCAAGGGTATCTTGTCGAAAATTCTAAATTGAACCATGTGCCTGGGTTGAAGTTTCCAATCTTAAAGGATGTTTGCAGAGGAGTGTTAAATGAATTTCCCCCTCGATTTGATATGCCAAATGATAATAGGTAAGCTAGCAAAATGTTAATAATGTTCCAGCCAATAAATCCCCAGATTCCCCCAAAACCCTTTTCTGTTAAAAAACCAGACCTAGAATTCCGTTCCGCCTCCATCTTTATCTCACTCTCTCCATCCCACCCTCTCTCTTTCTCTCCCAACCTCTCTTTACTCCTCTTGCCTTTCCACCCTCTCTGTCTCTCTCTCTCTGTCTGTCTGTCTCTCTCTCTCTCTCTCTCTCTCTCTCTCTCTCTCTCTCTCTCTCTCTCTCTCTCTCTGTCTCTCTCTTCTTCCCTCTCTTTTTCCCTCTGCAGGAGTTCAGGCAGAAGGTGATGTTGGGGACACCCTTCCTGGTAATCTGGCTGGTGGGCTTCATCGCTGACCTTGACATTGACTCCTGGCTCATCAAGGGACTGATGTATGCAGCTGTGTGGGTCACTGTGCAGTTTCTCTCAAAGTATGTCTTCACATCAAATGCACATATTCCCTTTTCTTTTATCATACCAAAAATGGACTTGCTGGCCCAGACTTTTTGTATGTGTTTGACAGCTGTAGCTATCCACATCTAAGCTAACTTTACACTTATCACAGAAAGCACGGGTGGCTGTTTGCTGGTATATTGCATGAGGTGTGGTAGACGTGCTCCACCCATCTCTCTTTCCTCTGCCACAGGTCCTTCTTTGACCACTCCATGCACAGTGCCCTTCCCCTGGGCATCTACCTGGCCACCAAGTTCTGGATGTACATCACCTGGTTCTTTTGGTTCTGGAATGATATCCTTTAAAGTGGTGAGAATGGGATCTTGCATATGTGAGTTATCTCATAAACGGGTCCTCTCTGGGAGTGACATGTTCGTAGGGCACGATGTCTGAGTGCTCAGCTTCCTGTTACCAAGAGAATACGAAGTTTCAAATTTGAAACTTTCACAGGCTTTCTTTGCATAGTAACTTGGGGAGATAATGTGCTCCCACCAAAATATTTCATGTGGGATATGTATACGGAGATTTGGCACCAACTCCCAGAGCCCACAGTTGGTGAATGTGCTTTTCCTTCTCTGACAGCTGTTCTGTTCTCCTCTAATCATTCAGTCTGCATTGCAGGACTGGGAAAGTGAAAGAGCTATTTCCTGCTTTCACATACAGGCTTTAATACAGTGTTCTAGGAGTAATGCACTTTCATGCTTGAATTAATATTTAGTCTTTTTACCTTTTGAAATTATGTTATTATATTCAAGCACTATTGTAGTTTTTATGTATTACTGTTTTCCCCTTTCAACATATTTTATTTTATAATTATAGCACAAAATTACACCGCAACATTTAAAATCTTAGTGATGTCAGTATTGTTTTGAAATGCTTTAAATGTCAAGTTGCTAAATGCTAGGAGCCACTAATAGGTATAATTTCCTGATTCTCAGAAGTACTGTACTAATTTCAGTCAGTGGATGTTTTTTAATCCAATGCCTAAATCATTCATTATGAGGGATAATAACTTCGTCCCATATACCCAGAAACAAAAGGCCAGGTTGGAAGCAGCCAATTGCAGATTTAAGGTATAAGCTAACTCAGGATTGACACAGGAAGCAGAGTCCATCTGAGAAGGAAGCCTCCTATGGGGAACTGCAGATGTGGAGAAAAGGAAGGGGGGGGGGGGGAAATATAACTATCGGGGTGCTGCAGGTGGTCTGGAAGGCACACTGCCACGGACAATCTATGCTACTCCATAACAATAGCAAATTAGCTATGAAGGAATAACAACTAGAGGAATAAAACTTAGTCCTCCTCAGCCTGAGAAAAGTTTACCTTGGATGTGAGGCAAAGCAAAGCACGGCTTAAGTGTGCAGTGTGCAGTGCGCTTGACAGCCGGGTCAATTCCGACATGAAAGGGTGACTCCACACAGCGGCGTTCCACACTGACCCCGCTGACAGGTTTACTGCAGGGGGCCCGGAGATGCTGCATCAGCAGGCCCTGTATTTGGATCTGCGGGGTGTTGAGCGCGCACAGCGGTTTGCTTCTGCTGCGGCTCAGACACCCCTTTCCTCAGTCTTACTCACGGAAAACTCGCCAGCAGTTTTTTAAATTTAGGTGTTTTTAAACTACATTTTACGCTTCTATGGCACCATCTTTATTGCTGACCCATACGGTAGGTTGTCTGGCCCTGAATTATTGCAGTCACGCTGTCTGAGAATTGTCGACATGGCCTATTTTCACTGAACTAAAATAACAGACACTGCCCTGGTAAAAATTATATTGTCCAATGTCTTCTGGTGATATTAGTCCCATCTGAGTTAGTACTATGTTGTAATTTTTGTGTATTGATTACACTGGCTCATCGTGATGGGAGCCAGTGTGACATTGCTTGGCAGCGTCCATATGTATCTTTATGATGCCGTGTGCCATAAATCTTCTCTGAACGGTTGGCTTAGAGCATTCATTAGTGGGGGAAAGTTTGATACTATGCAGTCAAGATGAGGTACAAGGGTGTGACATGAGAATATATTGTTGAGTATAGAATAGGAGGAATAATTATTAATAAAAGTGGCTGAGATGAGTTGCAAGCATTTTGAGTGATTTAGATGCCAAGTGCCCTGAGGCACACCTGGTCACACTTAGGTGTGTTTCTGGAATGATAATGATCACAACTCTACTAAAGTCACTTTGGGCTCTCTTGCTTTTTGAAACTTGCGCAAGAGATACAGGTGTCTTCTGAGGCGCCTCTGTAGCTGAAACGTCTCGTGCCAAAGCCCTCGTGAAATAATCACCACCTCTCTCGGGTTCCCTCCTGCGTCGAGCAGCTGTGCTCTGGTAAAGAGCCGGGCAGAAAGACCCATATTTCTGGTTTGTCCCCATGGCCCACAGCCATCATCACGCGTGTGAAATTTTTGCTCGCTGCTTGTCAGAACTCGCACGCCGTTTTTCTCAGCACGGCCGTGCCATCTTCGCGCTGTATCACAGATTTCTGCCTCTCCCTTAAATATCCATCCTTGTCTCGACAGCACAGCCAAGAATCCCCAAGTGCTTCCCAGGAGGATTACTCCGCAGTGAGCTTCTTGCCATGCAATGCCTCAGAAAGTGTAAATCACGGCGGGAAGGCGTTGATCCGAGTAGAGTTTTGATCTGCCGCCGCCTTGTTGGGCCAGTGCGCATCGTCTCCAGAATAATAACCCCGCTGAGAAAGGCTATTGTTGTCTGAGCTTTGAGTCTGGGTCCATTTCCAGGTGGGGGTTGAGGTTCACTGTAGGCGAGCTCCCGGTGTTTCTTTAGGACATGTAACAATAACATATATTCTCCAAACAGCCTGTGATTGAAATAGGATAAACTGGCTTGGGTAAGTCCCAGCCACCCATTCTTATTTTCCTAGTTCCCTCAGAATTGTGTTGAAAGCATGAAAGTGAAATAAAATTTCAGAGGAGAAGTTTTAGAGGAGAATTTTTGCCACCAGTCACTATTTTTGTCATTATTACCTACGGCAAGAGGGAAGCTTTTTGAGAGCATGAAAAGTTTATAGCCTTGAAGAAGTTACTGGAGTGCCAGTGTCCTGCTGTCTGTCAGCAAGAGAACACCAGCTCCACCAACATATCAAAATATCAAGCAAGAAACCAGACTAGCTTTGAGCTGGAACAAAAGCTGCCCGGAAGAATTTTTCACTCAAGTGTGAATCATCTGCTTTTTGTGTGCTCTTTGTTCTGTTATTTTCGAAGAAGCGGACATTCTTTGACTGAGTAGCTTGCCCTCTAATTAGTGGTTTGGAGGAAGATGTGTGGTTTTCAGCTCTGCAATAACCACTAGCTCAGAGGACAAGAGAATGAAGAACTAGTGTTGACAGTCCTGTCACTTCAATACATCACAGAACGAGTGACCTAGGCCCCACACTACACTGTGTCTGCAAGGTATTATTGTGTTTGTGAGTCGTTGTGAATCACCCGTGGATGTAAATCCCATTTATGTCCCTCTGTTTTTGGCTGTCTGCAATATCAGGGGGCAAGGGGTGGATCTTGTGTAATTTCCTCCACTCAACTACATTGATGAATGCTCTGTAGCGGCTCACCTGGGAAATATTCAGGCTAAGGTCTTATAAAAACCTGTCTGTAAGCCTGTCACGGTCTCCAGTTACACACTAACATTACCTGAGCTTATCTACTATACCTGCTGATAAAAGGTTTTATTGAAAAGCTCTTTTGTATTGTTGAGTGAAAGTTTTCACAGATTGTTGAGCAGATTGTTGACCTTGCATACTCCTCAAAGGCAGTAAGAGCTTCTTTCCCTGTTCTCATCAGCTGTATAATGAAAATCCAATGAATGTTGTAACCAACAGTAAATAGCGTCATTGGTCAACAGTTCTGAAGATCATATGGCATCAGTGCAGTATTCAAAGCATTCCATGTGGTTTATGTAAGGTTATTCTAAGTCCGCATGTCAAAGGGCCACAGCCCTTTGATTCATTGTGAATGGTAGCCAAAGTATTTCATGTCTTTGGCGATATGGCCTCTTTCAACATTTTTGTCCAGATGCAATTACAAGGGCTCAATAAATCTAACAGCAAAGAATGCAGATAAGTACAGTGGCTGTGTACAGACACTATTTCAATTTATTAGCCCCCCCCCCCAGCAACAAAGGTCTTCCAGTTTTGCAAGAATCCTGCCATGTTAATTGATAATCTATGTGGAAATAATCAGTGAACCACCAACTTTCAGGAAAAAAAGTCATGCCCTCAGTGACATGTGCAGTGTGCCCGTTATGACTACAGAATAATCTGCCCTATCTGAATTCCGTCTCTCTCAAGAATGACACATTATGGCATTTGAGAATTAACCTCTCTTAAAGGGTTGGTCTGTATGTTCAGATAGTCAGAGTCTAAGTGTTAGAAGATTCTTCTTGGATTTGCGTCATTCACACAAAATGACTGAAACACATGATTACTCCAAACAGAAATGAAGGAATTTCTCAACTACTGTAATAATCAGACACACTTTGAATTCAAGTGATGTGTGAGTGCACTTTTCCGTGTATCCATCTGAGTGTAATCCATAAACTCATGTACAAGACCTACAGGGAAAAGTAGGTTATCAACACAAATTCACAACCAGTTACCAACTTCAGGAGCTTATCGAGTTTAGATAATCAGGTATGTGTTTCTCACTCCTGCTTTGTTTCCCAAGGGTAGACTTACTTCCCTGCTCCTCAGACTGGTTGTAGTTGTAGGGAAGTGACCTCCCTTCTGTAGTGTGCTCATTTTTATTGGCGTAACCTCCTGAAAGATCTGGCTAATTTCCTCAAAAACACTTTTTACAAGAATGGCTTTTGAGTTCCTTTCTTCAGTCTAGGATGGATAATCCTGAAATGGTGTGTTGATAGTCCTAGTTGTAGCCTGTTGGCTAGTCAGTAGGTTTAGTTTCAGAGAAGCTTCATTGGGTCGTTGAGGTCATTGAGAAGCTTACTCACTTTGTGTTGCATCCATGGGATGTCTCATAGTTCCTTTACATTATCTGTGGTCTGATGGTGCGGCCCAGTAGGGTTTATATCTGGGCGACGTCATCCTTAGGGCCAGGGTTTAGGACAGAGTCAGACGGGAGGTGGGGGGGTAGTCATGTCTGTCAGCTGAGTGAGTTAGCTCTGTGACAGCGTAGAATTGTCTGAGCTGTCTGACCTCCGTGGACTGAGAGACACAGCCAGATGCACTCACAGCTGAGCCTCATCCCCGGAGTGTTTGTATCACCTTTCACAGATGGAGCAGCTTTTCCAATGCCTACTTTTCATCAGTTTCACACTCCAAGAATGGAGTAACACAGTGAGGAATACCAGACTCTTTCCCCCTCCCTGATTTTTAACTCTTTACCCTCTGTTTGAGTTAAATCTTTCCAAAAACAACTTGGATAATGCTGTTCACAAATTTAAATGGAACTGATGTGTGGCCAAAGAAATCATTATAGTTATCGCTGTGTTAAGCAAAATGGTCAGCATTTTGAATTTGCATCTTGGGTTTGTAATAGACCCGGTAGATGGAGAGTATAAACTGCAATATGAATGGAACAGTAGGTATGTCTGTGAGGTTGCTGCTGCATGGAAACTTACTTCCTTACAAGTTAATCCAAAGAGGGAAATAACCTGTGATGGTCCTCCTGTCACACAGTCATAGCTCAAATTGAAGGTTCCTTAACTCCTCACACATCTGCCCTTCGTCACCATCCACATCCCCTTCCTCATAAACAGCTTGGCGCTGTTCTATAACTTCGGCAAGTCCTGGAAGTCTGACCCAGGGATCATCAAAGCCTCTGAGGAGCAGAAAAAAAAGGTAAAAGGTCACATTGCTGTTCACTTTTGTGAATTTATATATTAGCCTTGTTAGGACTGCTGGCAGGGGTGGGGTGCTGAGTGCTTTCTTTGAGGGTTCATTTTTTGAATACTTAACTCATTAAATGCAAGCCCTGATTAGATCTCTATGTTATTTTGTGATGCCACAGAAACGTGTGTGAGGAGAAATTAAATTAAACTAAATCGTGTACTAAAGAAAGAAAAATGGTGTGCACAATGTATAATGTTTACTATTTCTCACAGATGTACATTGTAAATATTGGTCAGAGATCAACATAGTATGTTTACTATCCATCACTTTAAGAGACTGCATATAGGTACTGAAGGGGAGGAAGGAAAAAATATCAGCTGATGGACAGCTTAAACTTGCTACACAAATGTGATTTTTTTTTTTTTTTTTTTGAGGTAGACTGCAAGAGTGGGATTTGCATTGGATATGGACATTAATGATGGACATTTTGTTGAAAGACTGAAATTAATCTAAAAGGATTTTCTTTTGTTGTTTAAACTGATGTAAGTTTATGTGGTTGTTATATACTTCAGATTTTATGCATTCAAGTAGCGTATTTACTTGCATTGATGGGGGCTGTTCACCCCTAGTGATGGGTTTGAATTTGGTACAATTTTGTAATCTTTAGGTAGGGTACAGTTATTTCAAAGAACAGTACTTTAAGCGGGTGACTGATAAACACATGAAGCCCACTCTTGTGGAAATTCTAAATGTTGGGTTTGGGTTTCATCTTTCAGTCAAAATCCAGTGGTTGTGTTCTCCAATGGGCTTTTGGCCTAAAGAGAGAGGCACTGAAGATCAGTCACGGTATTCTCATTATCACACCTTTCAGTGCTTCTTCTCCCATGGCTGTCTCTCTGCTCCTTTTGAGAAACAGCTGCTGGAACATATTTGTGGTGTAAACGTATACCTCATCCTTTGCTGTTTTCTCCATCTTCCAGACCATCGTAGAGCTGGCGGAGACAGGCAGTTTGGATCTCAGCGTATTCTGCAGTACATGCTTGGTAAAAAAGCACTTTTTTATGAATAGAACCTATTTTTCTCTTGGACTTTGTTACAGCTCAGGTTAAAGCAATAATAATTTAGTAACTGCAATGTCAAGTTTCAGCTGCGTGAACTTTCCCCAGAATGTGTGAGTCAGTAGACAGCAATGAAGACTGGAGAATCAATTGCACTGCAATGAAGTGCTATCACAGCTGTATAGTAAAATGCTACCTGTTTTTCTTTGCTTCTAACAATGTATCACATTCCTTCTCCCTTGAGAACAAAGTTTATGTAGCTCACAGCATGTAATAGCAATATAAGAGAACCACAGTACTTTTAAGTTCACTTTTTAAAGGATGTAAAAGCCTCTGGTAAATTCTGCATGCTGTCGTTTTCTTCCTTATTTGTTTAAATAACAGCCACATACATTACATTACGGCCTTTTGCCTTGATGGGTCTGAGGAGTGTGTGATTTTTCACTCCATGCTGTTAAATTTGTCCAACAGATACGGAAGCCTGTGAGGTCCAAACACTGCGCTGTGTGTAATCGTTGCATTGCCAAGTTTGACCACCACTGTCCCTGGGTAGGCAACTGTGTGGGTACGTATCTGGGGCCCAGACACTCTGCAGCACTTAGTTGTACCCTGTGCATCACACCTACACAGGCCTCTTAGGTGGATAAACCTGGATGTTGTTTTGTTCTCTGTAATACACCTTCATCAGCCTAGAATTCCTGCGTAAGCAAGGGCACATGTTAGCATTAAGAATAGACCGCTCCCAGAATTCATTAGCAAACTGGCAAGGGATTGAAGGAAAGATAGGATTTAATTTAATGGAGGTTAGCCTCTCCAAAATGCGTAAGGTGCATTTTAGCTTTGTAGTAACGGCATTCAGACGCCCTTTCGGCCCAGTAACATGCTCTTGGTCCCTAATTGAGGAAATTGGGTTTGCAGTCAACTCTCCCCAAGGTTGTTTGTACATTGAAGGTGGTGGAAAAACAGCCCAGAAGAGCAATGTTTTGCACCAGCACACCAGACAGAGATTTCCTGAGAATTGCAGGGGTTGCAATCTACCCCCCCCCCCCCCCTTGCCTTTGGTCCTTGGCCTTTTCTTGGCTGGTGTCCATAGGAAATGCAAGGGGGAAACGGCAAAAGTGTATTGCACGGATGAGAGACTGAAAAGACTTAGGAGGCTGAGCTTTGGTCATTCATAAAGGGCCCAGAGGGCTGCATTCCACAGTCCAGTTCAAGCCTCAGTCCATATTCACAGGCAGCTGGTATGTTTCCTTGATTCACTGCGCAAACTCAGAAAGAAATCGCACTCTAATTTACCACACGGACGACAGAACATTTTTGACAACTATCTGCAGGTCTTCAAAATTGTTCCAGTCACTGTCCTTTTAAGTAAATATTAATGATTTTACAGCAAGAAACCAGAATCTATTTCTGCTTCTCCCGCATATGTGGCTCACATCAACAGCAATCTGTCAAGCCTCCTGCTCGGCAAGGAATGGCAAGGCCTCCTGTAGGTACTCTGTGCTCTGCAGGGCTGAAAAAAGTAGCATATTGTAAGCCGCAATTGAATACGACACCCAAAATTCAGTGTTGGAAAGGTCCCATCATTTTTCCATAGTTCATTACCGGTTCCTAAAGTGAAGGGCGCTTGACAGCTGTCAGAAACCCGTGAAGGCACCGTCGATGTTTGGCTTTCGGGGCCTTAACCATCTGTCTCCCCTTGGCTCCGGACTCACTTGGAGGAGGACCAGAGAAGGAAGAGCGTGAGGATGGAGGGGGTGGGGGAAGTGCGCTGCGATTCACCCCTCTTTCTCATGTGCCGTCCTCAGGAAGCGGGAATCACCGCTACTTCATGGGGTACTTGTTCTTCCTGCTCTGCATGATCTGCTGGATGATCTACGGCTGCATCTGCTGTAAGTCGCGCGCCGGGTTTCAGTCGTTATGTCACCACGCCCGCGCTCTCCGCTAATCTGCGCTGCCTGACTGGAACGTCAAACTAGTGCAAATGCTGAAGTACTTCATTCATATTTAGCCAGACAAGAGCATTTCCTGTTCCACCCACTCCGTCAGCTGGTGTACCACTTAATACATTAAAATTGCTGAGGTTCAGCAAATGATCTAATAATCCCTTGTTCTAAATTATATATTTTTTTTAAATTGATAAAAGCTTTGTTGTAAGCCTTTAGGCCACATTTGCACATTTTTATGGATAGAGAGTCAAAGTTTGACTTAATCCCATACATCTGAAGTTGAATGTATTTATTGCACTGAAACTGACACAATGGAATTTGTATTATTTCAGACTTGACTGTAGGGATGAGGGCAGAAAATAAATGTGCCGTGTGAATAGGGAAGAATATGAAGTGCCCAGCTTTACCAGTCACCTGAAGCGTGTGGAGAGAATGATTACGCAGCCTGGAGACCTGTCTGCTGGTTCCTAACTCCTGTGTCTGACGTCACTCATTGTCCTCAGACTGGAGGATCCACTGTGCCACCAGCTACGCCAAGGACGGCTTCTGGACCTACGTGACGCAGATCGCCACCTGCTCGCCCTGGATGTTCTGGATGTTCCTCAACAGCGTCTTCCACTTCATGTGGGTGGCTGTGCTCATCATGTGCCAGTTTTACCAGGTGAGCTGCTGCCGCATGTTGGAGTCCGGTCTGAGTCTGGACAGCGGCACTACAGCACAGCCTCCCTCTGATTGGCGCTGAACTGAATGACTAATGCGTGCAGTGGTACAGTGAGGTCATGGATATTGGAAATTTCCAGCAGTGGAAGAAGGGGGAGAGGCAGACAACAGTGTGTTTCCTTGGTGAATTCCTCATGTTATTGTCTCACAGGGGCACAGTATCTAGCACAGAGAAGCAGTAGCAACATATACATATATAGAATTTTAATAAACCTAATGGCGGGTCAGAGGTCAACAGTTAGACGCCTAATAAAATTATTTCTTCACTTGTCAGCGCAGAAGTTTTCATTGTAAATGGGGCAGCTTATTTGCAGAAATAGCCAGCTCTTTTATTCCCATTTAATGGGGAGAGAGTTTCTTGCTCTCATTATTGTTAACCACAGAAAGAGAATTCCTTCTACACCTTTATCTTGTAAAACTGTTTATGAGATCCCTTTTGAATTGAGGCTTGCAGCTGCCGGTAGTTAACAAGGTTTGTGAAGGTATTTAGGGCACTGGCAAGCGCTGTGAGCAAACAGGTGCCTAATGAATGTCTGTTTATTCTGATTCTGCCATAAAGCGTGATCTTGCATTGATGCGGCTTCCTCCCTCTCCCCAGATTGCCTGCCTGGGCATAACCACGAACGAGAGGATGAATGCAAGAAGATACAAGCACTTTAAAGTCACAACAACATCTATCGAAAGCCCCTTCAAGTGAGTACATGCCCCCGCCCAGCCATGGCAGAAGCATGGCTTCTCTGTTTGAGGGTCACAGTCCATCTGGATGGGACAACTCAGTTTCCGCAGGCTCTAAACCATAAATACCCAGAAATGTGGAGGGCAGTTAAACTGGTCCAATAGAGACAATGATTAGTAGAATCAAGTGATTATGCGCCTGGCTAGAACAATAGCCTGGATAAACAAAATGTATATGGGGCATGTGAAATGAACTGAATAGATCAAGCATTTAGCAATGAAATGAAGACATTTTCCAACCCTGCAGGACAGGGTGAGACCTTTGGTCTGCGTACCTTAGCTACACATATTCTCAAATTGATGCTAGCACCTAATCCCTTTGAATGTTGTGAACATTTCAAAGTCATTTGCTATTGCATTTGCATGCAAAGAGTTCAATGTATGTTTGATATGTATGCAGCATGTTCTCTTATATGAAAACTGAAAGTCTTCACATTTGTGTACAATTAAGTCTAAAGCACTGAAGAGCATATTATGAAAAAAGACTACTGTGTTAATGATCAAAAAGCCTGTAAACACACTAGCCCTCAAAGAATTGGGCATGACAGGCCAGTCCAAGACCTGGATCTGCCTAGTCTTGGCATTCAGTGCTGCACTTGAAGGTATACAGCTAACTTACACCCCACGTTCTCTCTCTCTCTCTCTCTCTCTCTCTCTGTCTCTCCACAGCCATGGGTGTGTTCGGAACCTCATAGACTTCTTTGAGTACCGCTGCTGTGGCCTCTTCCGGCCGGTGGTCGTGGACTGGACCACGCAGTACACAATAGATTATGACCAGACGTCTGGGTCGGGCTACCAGCTGGTGTAGCGGGCTTGTCCCGGGCGCAGGAGTCGTACCGAAGCGAGGCCGGCCCCGGGAACTCTGGCCCCGGGTCACCTCCTTCGCCGAAGACTGGAGTCAGCTGAGACGAGCATGCTGTTACAGGACAACGACGATAACGCCACCACCATACCCAGAACACAGAAAGCGCCTATCCCCACCAGATCCACCTCCCCCCCGGTTTTCCCCCAACACGGACAGTGTGCAACTGCCAACTGTGCAGGGGGGAAGGAGACATGGAGGAGGGAGGAGAGCAGATGTCAGAAAGGGATTTATTCGTTCTCTGGACAGGAGTCATACTCTGCAGTACATGCAATATTTCTTCGTTTTGTTTTGTTTTCCATCATCGGTTTTTGTTCTATTTCTCATTTTGTGAAGCTTTTTAAATTATTTCATGATTTTTTTTTTTATTATTTATGCTTTGAACTTTTCCATAAAATCGATAGAAGCCCCAGGAGATTGATTGTAAACGAGTTGTCAGTATTAAAACAGGATAGACAACCTTTCCGTGATAGGGACACTTTCAGGACGGGGACATTTTTACGTGTCTCAGCTTCTGATCCGTTAAGAGGGTGCAGTGGCAGTTGTCCAAAGACCACGTAATGTGATTGTCCCCAGTGGTCAGCTGTGATCAGTTTCACCGTTACCTTGATGTTTGAATGATGTGACAAATCAAGTCATGAAAAAATGACATATATTTGAAATCAAGAATGGGGATTTGGAAATTATGAGAAGGTGTAGGTCGGAGCTATATGAAACTATGAAAATATGATGCCTATCTATTTATTTATAAAATTCTCTGCTTAAAATTTTGTTTAAATCATGGTACGATTAGCTATTTTATGTTTGTATTCATTTTAACGTTACTGTGAAAGAATTTAGCTGTATTGATAACTTGACTTGGTGTATGCATATATATATGGATGTGCATATATGTGTGCATAAAATATATGTATAAAGAATCTCTTTTATAAACTAGACCTGACTCTCTGCACCTTGGTCAGGTGTTCATTGTCTGAGAAGTAACACTCGTGAACCAGAGAATTTTACGGAACGGATTAAGAAGGGAGTTTACAAGAATGGCTCATTCCACAGATTGTTTCTTTCATGAATTTATGTTCTTTTCATTCAGTTCTTTTGTATGTTTTTTTGTGATTATGACAATGCACTGATTACCTTTGTTTTTTTTGTTGTTGTTTTTTTCTTTGGCTTTTTTTTCCTCGTTGCAGTAAAAAAAAAAGACGGGCTGATTTTGTTGCTTCCAAGAACACTTCCATACGTTTACAGTGACTGGAGGGCCCCAGGGTTGTGTTCAGTGTGCTCTTTACAGCTTCCAGTTGTCCTCTTAGTTCTTTTTTTATCTCTAAGCAGCATCCACAAGATTAATACAAATGTAAAGAATGTGTATCTGTACATAAATTCTATAGTTCAGGCCTTTAGTTTTTTTTTTTTTTTCTTTCAGGTGAGTGATTTTTGTCAGTGTTAGTCAAAGCTGCTCATTTTAAGTTTGCCCCAACCCAAATGAGGGGAAAAAAAAAAGTCAATTCAAGTGTGTCACTGTAGCTTTTAGTGATGTCCGACACTGCTGTCTATAGGCATTTTTAACCTGCAAGTACCCTGCATGTGTGATGCTTGGAAATTGGGCTGTCCTGTACTGTAGGTCATTTGTCACCATCGAAGGTGCCCAGTGTCAGACCTGACCCTTCGTCGTACCGGAAGGGGAGCCATGTATCTGTAAATAATCAATGTTCAGCATCTGCGAGTCATTTTTTTTAACCCCAGTATGAGTACGTATCTGCAGTTATGCAAGTCCTATGTGGTCTGCAAGACACCAATATCAATAAGCCTGTTCAGGAGGTGTAATATATTTGAATGCTCCGTGCTGGAAGCCAAAACAATGGCGGTTCTCTCCTTTTCTGTGTGAAATTTCTGGGTTTGTTATGCCCTCATAATGTACAAAATTGGAAAGCAAAACCTGACAGAAATTGGGAAGTTTGTGTCTCGTTTGCAGTTTCCCATATTGTCCTCCTGCACTGATCCAGGACAAAATTCTTTGAATTCTTCGCGGCCTTTTAAATATACCGGCACAGCAAGTTTACATCATCAGTAATAGACACAATGTGTCATTGTGCATACCCATCGTTTGTTATGTTTATGGACTATGCACTGTAACACTCCGTTCCATGAGATGCCAGTTGAAACTAGAACCTTCGTTTTTCTTTTTTTAAGAATAAAGATTATTAGATGTGATACAGATAGTCCAAAGTAAACTCCCCCTCACCTCTCAACATGTGAAAAGCACATGAAAATATTTAAAAAAATATTCCTTGTTTTTACACTGCCCTCTCTCTGCCTACAGTAGAGTTCATCAACATAACTTTGCTTCAGACAAATGTTTTGGGCATGGTACAGTTTTAATGGCTTTGATAATAAAAAGTGTAAATGTGAAAATTCTTTGTGTTCATTTCTGAATGGAAAGATGGTCCCAACACTTTCTTGTCATGTGGCATCTAACAACAGAGGCAATGGAATCAGTTGAGTCTAAAAGTCCAATCTTACTTTAAAAGGTACAGTATTCTAACCTGTCCATAGGAATGCTTCTCTCACTTAGATGGACAATATTCCCATAATTATAGTAGAACATCTTTGGACAACCAACCATTTTGACCCGAATAAAAATCGCAGCAAAAGGTTAAGTGCTATTACACATTTTTAAGTGTCTGACATGAACCCATGTAAGATTCTGTAAATAATGCAAGCTGTGCAAGAGAATCAAAGCTCAGGCAGTGTAGCAACACCTGTAAAGCAGTTCTCCAAAAGCAGATACCCATCAAATGTACTTGGTTACATATATTAAAAACCTGTAAAGGTTGATATGATGATACCTTGACATGATGGTGTAATATGACATTGCACAAGTTTGAGGTGTTTGCTATTATAAACACATAACCAGAAATGTTCATTTCATTACATGGAAAAATTGAGCTGTGTTTTGTAATAATCACTGATGGTGGTGAAAAGTATTCAGCTACCATTATTTTCTATGAGAAGTGTAAAATTAACATGGCTATGAATAGCTACAGATTTATTTCTTGGGATATATGCCATACCTTCCTTCATATATCTTCCCTAAAGCTTTGGTGCTGACTGACACAATATCACATCAGTTTGCTAACCCCACCCCCAACTGCAGACAGATTCACAGTTGGTTCTTCCTCAGTTAGACCAAAAATACAGTGGAAAATGAGCAGCCTCACAGTTATAGCGCAACAGTGGAAAAACAGCACTAGTGTGTCTTTGGTGCATGCAAGAGCTTCTGGGAACCATGACCTGCTGAGAGAGACAGTCTCAGTTGACTGCATTTTTTTTCCCCACACCTTGGCTGGAAAAAGGCATAGTCTTCAAGGATTATTCACCTTGAAAAGGCTTAATTGAGCAACAGATGGCATGAAACACATTAAGCTCTCCAATCCCTCTTCTCTCTTTACAGTTATCAGTGAATGGAAAAAAAAAATCAATGCACTGAGTTTTTAGACACTAATGTCAGTATTGTCAAAATATGTTCTTGCAGCAAAACTCATGAGCTATACATGATCAGCTTTAAATGTTTGAGTCCTTGCAGTTTCTTGATTACAGACAAGTCCATAGTTTGGAACAGCTTTATTAATTGCAAAGTGGAAAAACAGACAAAACCAGTTTTTTTTTTGTTTTTTTTACAGCAACCCCCATAACGCAACTCATTAAAATGCTTTTCACAGTAACAAAGAAACGTACAAAGCTATGCCACTCTGGGCAGTGCCCTTGTTAACCGATGTTGGCATGCTTCATTATTGGGCGTGGACAAGAGCACCTGCCCCCTGACCATACCCAAATCCCTTGGGTCCAAAGTTCTTTGCATAACAAGCTGAAAAGGGAAGGAAAAAAACACCACTGTTAGATTATAAACCAAAGGCAATTTTAGGAGATAAACCTATGCTTTAGACAAAACATGTATATTGGTCAAACTTGCTGACACTCAAGAGAGTTTTCTCTGCCCCTCAGCAAAAGCTCAGTCTCTTTAGCTTAGTTCTGTACAGGTTATGTCATTCCATGTAATGTGTGATGGAAATATTTTCTATCAGAACATTCTCACCATAATCAGACACTGATATGGAAGAATACGGTGTTCTGAGCAAAGCCTGTACTACCCATCTGGCTTATTCATAGATCATAGATTATTAGAACTACTGCTGTGGTATATTTTAGTATTGCTAATTAAATATCCAACTGTTTGTGTATATTTATGAAGTAGAAATGGAAGCATGCAGAACTCGTACATCCATGAACGATTTCATGTTATACCATGTATCCCTAGCACTGTAGCGCCACAGACAGGGGGCCTTGATCCAACATATTACACTGTTCTCATTCTTTCCACTGAGGCTCCGAACCTTACACTGCAGTATTCACACCACAGGCACTGAATGCAAACTGGACACCTTTGTCTTTCTGACTGCACCACCACAAAAAAAAAAAACTTGGTTGTTTACAGGTGATTCATCCTGGTCTGTCTACGGTTTCATGGTGAACACCAAGTGCCAAGCAACTGGTGTCAAAGCCTGTCCTAGTAGGTTGGTTGCACTTCCATGTGTGCCTCAAAGCTTCCTCATTCTCCTGGCAACGTGTGCATCCCTCAATCAGCCGTGTAAACATTGTGCAGACGATTGCCATTTGGAGATGGAGTGTCAGGTGAAGCCTTTAATTTTTTTATCTGCGAGATGTCATTCTATACCTGTCCAAAAAGAATTATTTTTTAACACAATCACAATCCCCCACAATCCACTATCTAATATGCCCACAATTCAGTGGGCTGAGAGCACAAGGACTCAGTAAATACCAGGTCTGAGCACAGTCCTTGTCCTTTGTTTTTCAATGCCGCAGCACAACAAACAAGTTCATCCTGTTCCTCGGCCACAGGTTTAATCCTGTTATCTGTCTGGCTGCTGGAATGTGCCGCTGTCCCCCACGCCCTGGTGGCCGGGGATGAGTGTCGACACCGAGCCGTTGCGGGGAGCTCACCTTTACAGTAGATCTCTCCCTCCTTCTCTGTCTGAGTGGTGGATTCCAGACTCTTCCCACACTTGGCACACCGGAAGCAGTTCTTGTGCCAGGGCTATAGGGGAGAGGGGGCGGACAGAGTGTGTGGTCATGACCATGATATTGATCACCACAGGTAAGGATTAATCACTCCAGGCTGATTTACTTCATATCACCATGGAGAAATTAGATTCAGGCTGCAACCACCTCCATTTCCCTCACAAAGTGTATGCCCTCACAATGTATAAGACTTACATCTTAAGAACACCAATTTTCAAAAAAGGTTATGACATCAATATATGATCTAGACCAGCGTTTCTCAATCCTACTCCTGGAGGCCCACTGTCCTGCATAACCTCTCTCTATCCTTGCTCCAAACACACCCGACTGAAATTAGTGCGCATGCTCTTGATTAAATCAGGTGGGCTCAGCTAATCAAAAATGCCACTGATGAGTTCAGTCAGGCAGGTAGAGCAGGGAAAGATGGAAAACGTGCGGAGCAGGTGGCCCCCAGGAGCAGGATTGAGAATCAGTGCTCTAGAGCATGGCAAAATTGAGTATTTGGCTCCTTGATGAAGGAAAAGACATCTGTGGAGGTCACATACTGTAGCTGTCTTGTGTAAAGTTGGGCATTAACCTCCTTGCACCTGAATCCTAGATTGCATAGATAAGTACTGGCACAAAGAACACACCCTAGGAAGAGGGCGGTAACAGGTTACCATATTTTTGTAGCCATATACCGACTCTATGAGACCAACCAGAAGTAAGCTTCTAAAAAGTGAGATCACGTGCCTGTGCATAACATAGTGCATGACACAGTATTATCTAGCAATAATAGCAGCCATGGTATTTTGTACATTAAACAACAACTTGGAAATTAGAAATTTCTTTACAGCTTCTCTTGGGGCTGAGAGGCACCACCTCTTTCCATCAAGTTGTTGTCTACACAGATTGGTGGATGTGAATAGTTAATTTAATGGCATTTTCTTTAATTTTGGCCTGTAGGAAACATAAGGATAATGCTTCCTATTGTTTTTCCCTCAAATGCTATATGACATAATAAGTGCAAAAGCACAGCCTGATTTTTTGGGTTTTTTGCCCAGTTACATTTACATTGTTATTCAACCTGCAAAGACCAAGGGGGACCATTGCATCTGTCTGAGTCGGGCCTCCGGACTCAGGTCTGCACATTTCAACACCATCTGTTTGGAAGCAAGCCCCTGGCACAACAGTTTATGGTAAGCCAAAACTGTGGAAAATGGGATTGCCATCTTGTTAATATTACTAGAACAGAGCTGACTGACTCCATGTAACCTGCTGTTTAGAATCAAAGAAGGAGACTCCAGGTGGCTTGGATTTAAAGCTCAAATCCTCCTGCTCTCTGCCGCCTCCTCCTCTTCCTCCTGCTGCTCCTTCTCACCTTGCCTGCTCCCACGATCTTCTCAGCAGCATACACGGACTCGCCGCACCGGGCGCACTTCTCCGACCCCCCGAACTTCTGGGCGAACTTGGAGAAGTTGGGGTTGGTCGTGGGCCGATGGCTCTGAGTCCTAGATGGAGGGTGAAATGGGAACACTTGAGGCTTCCTGGCCAGCTCAGATTGGCAGCGCTGCCTAACGAGGGTGGAGAACCCTCCCCCCGCCCCTCCCCACCCCAGGTCCTGAATGGGCAGCATTGTGTGGATATTAGGGTCAGCAGTGCAGCGATAGGTGCCACTGTTACATAACAGGCCCTTTCATAACAGCCACCTGACACCATGCTCCGATTCCCAGTAAACAAGCCCCAGTGGGGGCGACTGTCTGCTCCTTGACGACAGGGAGCTGATCAAGGCCCTATGCAGAGCAACTTGCCCTAACTTGTGGACTGACATTAAGTGCTGACCCTGACCAAGGTAGCATGTCACAGGCTGTAACGCAGTCTCTTTATTCAGTCTTGATTAAAAGAGGCTCCAAGACTTGAACAAGGACAGGCACCCAGAGTTCCTGGCCGCTTTCCAAGACACCTATTCGTTCTGCACTCATATTTGATGAGCGCACAAAATGCTGTCTTGGTGATCACTGATCTGGGATCAGTAGGGTACAGTAGAACTCATGGGAGTGTTTGGGGATGCAGTCCCTGAATTGAACGATGTTGCAAACTACTTAGGTGCATGAGGCACATGACTGGAATTCTGGTCAAGATTACTTCATCAATAATACGAATATCCCCAGGTGCATTGCCAAGGAGAACTGCTAGCAACTTATGAGAACTGTATTTTCCCATCTGTGCCTCCAATTTGATTTAATTTTGGTCAGAACACAATCACTTTTTCAAACCATTAACATAACTCAAAATAATTAAATCTGGTGTTTGAGTTAAAAACAAAAACAAAAACCTTCAAGCAACCTATGATTCTTTCCTTCAAAAATACTTATTGCACTTCACAGCTCCAGACAAGCAGGTAACAATGTTTTTAAAATATTGCATATTCAGTGTTTATATTCCAGTTACCTGAACCTTCCTCAGTGTGTGCGGTTCACCACACAGACAAAGTGACAGCAGTGCTGAAATTAATTGCTACAGGAGCTGAAAGGAAAATGCTACCAAATGATCAGTGCCTCACTGTTACTTAAAATGTAAATCCAAATGAGGCTTGAAATTTATTTTAAATTCTCCTCCATTATGTTGTTAAGCTTGATAGCCTTTAACAGTGCAATATGCTAACCCCAGCCACAGTGGCATGCGCACCTGCGTGATGGTGTAACAAAGAACCACATTCAATAACAGCTCTCCCTCCGAATTATCTGAACATTCTGATCTCCAAGGTGAGCGACACTGCTGTGCCGAGTACATCTGAGCCGGCTGCCGCGGGAAACACTCACTCCTCCGGTTTGATGCCGAGCCGCTCTCCCCGGTCCATGTTCAGGGTTCCGGCCCCCTGACCGTAACCGTAACCCTTGGGCCCGTACTTCTTGCCGTAGCAGGATTTGCAGTAGATCTCCTTGTCGTGGATGGCCAGCGTGGTGCTGTCTAGACCTTTCCTGCAGACCACTGTGACCAGAGACAACAAGGTCAGGAGCGGTATGACCCAGCAGCTCAAGGCAGAAACAACAGCCGTCAAAGCACCTCTTTGTCTCCCCCAGTCAAGGACATTATTATGCAAATTATGTGAAAGGTCTATTCATCTGTGACTTGCACATTCAGCCTATGAATAACTGTTTCTTTCCCTTACAAAAAGGCTGTGATGTATAACATACAGGAGCAGGCAAAGAACCTATTAACATGTGTAATTTTAAAAACACCAATGGCAAGAGGTAAATCATTTTCCTTGGTTAGAGTTCTTCATTTAATCATATCAGGTGTATTTGGTTTATTTTGCATAACATCATGGTACTGCCAAGAGGCACAGAAACTAGTACTGTGGAGCACTGAACTTAAAAACAATCAACTTTTTTTCTTTGATTGCTAAGAACCGCAGACACATTACCTGACAAAATGTGTTGACAAGCTCAACAATACCTCATCCTCTGGATTAACAGATCCAGTGTTTTCACAATATTCCTGTCTGCCAGGTCTACATAAAATGCAAATCTCTCATCACGTACTGTACAGCATGCTGAAACAAGTGACTGGACACACCTCATCACTTCATCTCTTTGTTAAAGTCATTGCTCCAAGGAGCAAACAAGGCCACCAAAGTAAAAAAAACGCAAAAACAAAACACACCCACAGCCTAATCTCATACAGTAAAGCAAATGAGAGAGACAGAGAGAGAAAGCCAGGCTCAAGTTATTCATTTGCCTATCTTCTGATTGTGCAAATTAAGTAACCATTATAACAACTAGAGTCCTTCAAACATAAATGCTTCATGAGGGCTGGATTGTGCTGCAGTTTCAACAACCGTGTATCAATGCAAAACATGTACATTCAGCCTCTGAGCACTGCTCATGTCACTGTCACCAACATTTCAACAAATTTCACAATGACACACAGGCACTACACTGCTCTCCTGTCAGTGGTGTTCACTGTTAACCATGCTATCAGTCCTCGAACCTCACAGTGACAGCGAATCCGTACACACTTACTGCCAAACTGGGTCACACCTTTTTCATCCTCGATACATTGCTGTCACTACCACCTCAGACCCCATCCTTCTTTGTGTAATCATTGAGACCCCCTGTTAATATGGCTTCCCTTTTTAAAAACTCATGCACAAAAATATGGAATGAATAAAATAACTGCCTCACCTCCATTATGTTTGAGACTAACTCCCACAAGGACTGAGATATGCGTGAAGGTGTAAACTTCACTTCACCATGTTCAGTTTTCATCAATCGCACACAGTTACCCACAGTTGCATGCAATAACACTCTTTTGGATCCACTTTGTGAACATGCATAGTGCATACATAATGCCCTGGTGCTTTGGTCTAAGGTTAAACTAACGCAACCTTTCATCATATTGGTCCATTGAAACATCGTAGAAATTCACGGGGAAACCTTCCAGCCTTCTCAGACTCGACCTGTATGTCCCTGGTTGACTATCACTGGAAAAAAGCCCTTCTCAAAGAGTTCCCTAAACCATGAATCAGCCACTCACTGCACAGGAAGCAGCACTTGTGGAAGCTCTTCCCATCACACTGGACCTCTTCGGCGTGGTACACCGTCCCTTGGCACGCCCCGCACTTGTTCCCACCTCCCCAGTTTGGCATGTTAGCGCTGAGGAGAGAAGAGGGAAAGGAAAATTCAAACTTTGCAAAGAGGAAGTTGAGGTATATACTTCCTGTCTGAGGGTGAGTAGGATATTTCAGCGACACATTCCTGCCCTTGTGAACTACAGGCCAGGCTCAGTACCAGGAGAAAATACAGAAGGGTGCAATTGGAATCCATGGGGAGGGCACAAAACGTCATCTTAAAAAAGCGTGATAAATACTATGTACACATCGGGATATAAGGAGACATCTGGGGGTGCACTGAGGTCCCGTTGGGGGTGCACCCCTAAGCACCCCCAGTGCCAGCTATGCTACAGGCAAAAGGCAATAATGTATACCTGTTTTTCCTACACAGGTCTTCAACAACTACTGATCGTATAAGTTCTAAATATTGAATCCTATAGAGCATTTTCACAGGATGCTACCGTTAACAATGCACTACTTTTTACAGCATCTCCTTATAAATCACAATTTAAAAAGCAACTCTGCCATCTGTATGCCAGGACAGTTAGAGTACACAAATTACACGGCACTGAAGAAAGCAGTGAGGGTATGCGGCGAAATCAGAACACACATTTGTCATTATCCCAACCACAGGTCAGTGTGACTCATTAATCAAGCGTACGAACCGCTACACTGTGAGGCAATCGGTCTTCCCCCGTCTACGTTATTACAGACTGAGACGTACCCCAAACACCGAAGATCAAAAGCAGGAGAAGGAGTGTGCTCGCTCAAGGTTTTGCAGAAGCAATGCCTCTTTCTTCAGCAAACCAACGTGCAAACCTTTCAGGATTCTGTACAATTCATACAAATCATATTTAATTCAGATTTTGTGTCTTAGCATGGGTGGGCATTTCTACCGCAGTACATTTTACCTAATTGTGTTTAATTCATTCTGGAATCCATGACACTATATGTCAAAGGCAATAGCACAGACTGAACACGCAGTAGATTGCTCAAATGAGCCCATGTTTTTTGTTGATGAAATGTGGTCTCGTTTTTGCAGGAAATCCAAATTCTAAATGAAACAGCTTGCTCATAAAAGGCATTTCCTCCGTTTACAGTCGTGAAAGTCATTACGAAAATTTCAAATAGATATTAAATAACATCGCAGGAAACGATGATGTGTTTGTTTTACCGCTCCCAAACACAGGTGTACACTCAATCAATTTAGTGAGTCTATGTAGTGGACATCCTGTTGCTTCACGTTTAATCAATGGACGTTTTTAAAACTGAGTCCTTGTAGAACAGAAAATCCACGCTGAAGTGAAATAACTCGCTCTGCCTACTTTTAAGTCTACATAGCTCTGGCCAAGGTGTGGGCGATATGAGAGGCAAGAAAAGGGGAAAAATCCAAGCATGCCCTCATCTTGAGGTCCCCAAAAGACTCGACTGGGATTCTAGCAGTTTATGTAAGTAAAAACCGTGTCTGAAAGTATGAGGACAAAGCATTTTTCTAACAAAACTACCTGTCACAGAATCATAACTTGCTTAACAGGACACCAACTACAATCGCAAACGACTTGCAAATGAATGCTTGCACTCTCCCCACGTTTTATCGATAGGAAATCATGGAAATACAGAGATCAATGTGGAGTTATTAATGCAATGCTTAGTGGCTGTTTCAATCAAGAGTTCACACGATCCATTTCCTAATTTAAGTAGTCTAAATGGATAGAATCCCAGCTAATCTAATGTTCAAACCAACTGAACACTGCAGAATTGTTACATATCTATAGAATGAAACGCGGGCATGGCACATAGAAAACAGTATAACCTAACGGTGTAATCATAAAAACAACTCAAAAGTATAGGTGTACGATTCCGCATGCTGCGATCCTATGAGTAGTAGAAGAAAACCATTACGCACGCTGTTCACAAGTCTACCGTTCCGAATACGTGTCCAGGTAATTCCAGAATGGATCATTTAGTCCACCCCAAATGCATTCACATCATAAATTCATGCAAAGATGTATTCCGACAGAGGAAAAACAGCCCGAAACGATTTTTTAAAAATCCTTACATAGCTTGCAGCTGGAATTCGAGCGCACCCCCGACGGATCACTGCCGTCCTTTCAGTAAACTCATTGACACACAGTGTGAGTGTCATATTTGAGGTAAGTGGAAGGAGGGGGGAGTGGTTTGGGAGGCAGGGGTGGAGAATTTCACTTAAATCGTGCCTTGGGTTTGGCTCCCCGTGCGTCGTCACGCCATTACGTAATCGTTTCAGTTGATGAGCAATACCTCCTGTTCATCTGCCGCACCCGGCATACTACGTTGGCAATGAATTGCTGGATATGATGTAAGATCTCACATAGAAGAGAGAATATTTGGTTCTGCTTAGCTTTCTCATTTTTGTACGAAGTCGGCAAACTATTAACAAAGCACGTTTACCAATGGATACCCCCAGCGACAGTGTTGACATGATGTCACTGTGCCCATGGGATATCGGTACATTTATTTGGGAGAAAAAGCTTTGAGATGCATCTTGCTGTATCGCCTGGATCAAATGTGTTTTTGTTTAACGTAAAACTCTATACCGAATCCAACCTTGAAATGCAAACAAAAAGGATTTAATTGTACATGATGTTAATTGTGTCTTGTGGGTGTGGCAAAGGATACATTTCACAAAGAAACCAACATGAATTTCATTTCCTTACAGTAACACTAGATATGTATTGCTCCAGTGTAACTCTAACTTTACGTTAGTAACAGATGTCATTGTGGATCTTCAGAAATGTGTGGAAAGGAATGTGAGATAATGACGAGTTGATGAGCTGAGAGTGACATGAATATAAACAGTAATACTGTTCACACCAGTTATTTTTGTCACTTGTTTATTGCATGCTGCCTCTCATCGGTGTTATAACGAGGCCAAAGGAAATTCCTCCCTATCTGTACAGCCGTGTTGAATTTATGCACGTCCTTGCCAGCTGACATTCTGCAGAGTCAATCACAAAACTGGCTGCACAAATTTCAATACAATCCCTCAGCAGGCCACGTTCCAGCCCCCTGAACAACCACAAACCCTGCGCAGTCAGCAAAGCCTTCAGGCCTGCCATGAGATATTTGTACTAAAAAAAACCCCACTGTATAGTGTTACGGATATAATTATGGACTTTGGTCCATTTGTCATCACAAAGAATTAAAATCCTCTATTTTTGAAAGGGCTCTCAGATAGCATGCACAGTAAATCACCAAACATCCTGCAATATGAGATACTACCATCGACTTTCTACACCTGCGAATACTTAACATGAATTGGCTTTCTAGTATCTGTGCTTGTTCCCTTTCAGGTAGAATGATTAACAGTCCCCAGCGATAATAGCATTGTCTGATTTATGGCAGGGCCGTACACACTGTGGTCAGTGACATCACCGTCTTTGCTGTGAGTATGAGCAAAGGGGTCATGAGTGACTCACACTGAGATACATGTCTGCCCTGTCCTGTTTCTTCCATCATGACACACGGCTCATTTTTTTATCAGTCTTGTTTTTTTTATTACCTGGATCTGTAATAAATAACACTTTGAGAAATCTCATGTCTTTAAACACAACACCGGTGAGTCTGGTTCATAAGATGGAATTTTGTTTGGTTGACTTTTCATGCGTCTTTACCTGGAATGTATACTTACCCCCACTTTACCCCTCTTCGATAGGCCAGTCTTCCATTGGCAAAGTATGGGGTGTTTGTTTGATGGCATTCAAACACAATGAAATTGACCATACAATGTGTGATGTTACCAAAAAAAAAAAAGCAAATAGAAACACATTCATGTGTAGCGTGACTTTTTTGACAAAGGAGATGTGATAATGTCACAAAACATTTATTTTCTTTTCCAAAAGCACATTTGGTTTTGAATTTCTTCCTGTGATTTCTAAAGATTTTTTCAAACAAAATAAAACTTTTCAAATGATCAAAAATATAACTTTATTGTATAAAGAAGCTTCATCCTCTTTCAGAAGCTTCTGTAACAGAGGTATACCTGTATGGAATTATATTTTCAGCAGATTCAGAAACACACATATGTTGAAATAAAGAGGCATTCAGAGGACTGGAGCCAAATCCATCAGGATCCGTCAAGCTGGCTCAAAAGGACAAAAGCACTGCGCTATAAATTTATGGACTTGATGCTCCTCTTTGAAATCAATGCCACTGCGTAAGATTATATGCATACAGTTGCTCTTAACATGAATGCCATGGGCCATCACTTATACTTAGTTTCAGCAGTAATGCAATCAGACACAGATGTCTCAATTCCAAGCAGAAACTTTGCACAAGTTTCTAACTATGAATAACTTTTGCTTGAATCCTCAGTGGAACCTTTACCAGCTGAACTGGTATGCTTTTCTCTGTTGTCTCACACATGCAGTATTACTGTGTAAGACCCTGCATTAATGAAAGTATGCCTGATTATGATATGTGCACCGGAGGTCCTGGAAGAGTCTTGTAATGAAGTAGTGGTGAATCATGTAGATTTGAGGGGTGAAAAGTATTCAGAAGGATTTGGCATATTGCACAATGCAAAAAAAAAAAAAAACCTCTGACATCAGGGTAAGCCCATTTTATGTGCTTAAGAGACAGTGCTTTAGTCATACCTATGGCTCAGACTAACAATAAATCAAATAAACAGAGAAATGAGTCAAAGACTCAGACTGTGAATCTTGTCTGGGTGTTGAACCATATGCAATTTATATATTTAGACTCACGGGTGAAGCCAAGTCCCTCACACACCTCACTGCAGTCTGCGAGTTGTGTAATCCCTGAAACGTGTCTACAAAAACATGCTCAGGGTCTGATTAGACTATCAACAGTGTTACACAATGTGTGTGAGCCCTGCAGGAGATTTGGGCTGTCAGCCATGAGTTTGATCAGCTGGCAGTGACGGATGTAACCTGGGAACGAAATGTAGCAGGCCCTGAACTGCATCTGAAATGATTTTTTTGTGCCTCTGGTTGATGTTTATGCAGGCTAGGACTAAAATGTAGAGAGAGGCAAAACTTTTGCTTTTCTGTCAGATGTCCATGAAGTTGTTCTCAACAATCTCCCTTCTATACCAAATCACATTGTTTATTCATATCATGTTTCTGATTGCAGATATACAATACAAAACTACAACACTACATACACTAATAGTTGGTCCAGAGTAAACTTACAGGGAAAGCATATTTTTACAGTTTATGAAAGCAGCAGCTCTCATCAATGATGGAAAAAACAGTCAAAAAATCAAAATTATTCAGTGTGTATTGAAAATAATGCATCATTTGCTGTCATTTTTAATAGCAAATTACATGCCAAGAGCTAAGTTTATACGGGATCATTGTGTCCAGTTGTTCTGTTAATCAGTGAAGTTGCTTGTTCCCTAGATGAGTTTGTTTATATAAATCTAAGCTTCAAAGACATTTCATCAAAATGCATTAATTATGCTAGATTTTGAAAGATTCTTGGAGAGTTTGGTTTTCTTTCCTTTATTTATTATTTATTTTCAGGGCATTGTTTTGCATCTTGTTGAGGACATTCAACCAAATGACCTGGAAAGAGTTTTGCCTTTGCTCAATGAGAAATTAAGTGCTTTGCACACACTGAAATACAGTAATTACTTTGAAGTCAAAACACCAAACACTGTTACTCTCTTTGAAAAAACCAACACCCTTTTCAGCAATTTTTATATTTTCTTTACATATGATGGTTTGGTGAAGTTTATTTATTTTCTTTATACAGATGAGTTCAGGTATTTGACTGGAGACTAACCCACAGATGAACTAAAAACACATATCCCATAAAGTGAACAGGGGAGATTTGTTCCCCTTCAGATCCGTATTTAATTCTTGGGCTTTGGCCCAGCCCACTAACACTGCTAATGCCCAAGGCTCCCCATTTCCAGACATATTTTTGTGCAGTCTTAATAAATGCATTAAATATTGAAATATTCTGCACTAAGAATGAAACAATCCTGCTGTGTCATACTGTAAAGTCATTTATTTTGTTTTAACTGTCCCTTCACTGTGGAGATGTATTGAACTAGCCACTGTGAGTCAAACTTGATCCCTCTTATACTGCATGTCTCTTTCTCTCACACCTGGTTATGTTACTCGCAATGAAAACAATTTGATATTAAACTATCGCTGCTACACTTTGAATGCTGAGAAATTCTCTACTTGAGGACAGTGGTCTTGAGCATGTATGTTGTCTGTCCTGGATCTTCCTCGCTTAGTGGTCAGGGCTTTGCAGATGGAATGCAAATAATAAGTAATGTCATTGTGAAAGAATTTAGGATGGAGGGAAATGCATGGAGTAAATGATAATGGGGAACAGATGGGCCAGGTAGCTCTCTCTCTCTCTCTCGCTCTCTCGTTTTTCTCTCTCCTTGGTTTCTCCCCTTGGTTCCTTTTATGGTAAAACCCCACAAATAGTATTTCAAGGCTGTTATTAGGCTGAGCATAGGGCCTCAAGGGCCTTAAAGTGTCATGAGAGAGCTGAATTCCTCCAAGTAGCGGTTCTGTGGTTGCTCTCTACGCGTGCTGTATTCGGCAGCGAGGCGTGTGGCGTGTTTCTAATTTAGCAAATGTGCCGATGCTTCTTGAATTCCCCATTAATGCAAAAAGCAACATCATCCCGCCAGACAAGTTGTATTTTCTCAGAGCTGTAATCGCTTTCCGCAATGGGGATGCCAGGTTTACTAATCGCCATTCAAGCCTCTGCTACTTCAAATTCCCAACACCATTCCTGTGCTACTTAAGGTCACGCTTAAACATCATTTACTGAACTGGCAAATGTCTAAATGTCTGAGAATGTGAAATGTGTGTGGGAGGGGATGGTGGTGGTGTTTGTCTTTGTGTGTGTCTGTGGGGGGAGGGGGGGTGGACACTAATACTTTTGTGTTGTTCTTTAGTGTTTTTGAAAGAGCATGCCGAAAGTGCACTTCCTCATAAATAGCAGCAGTTATAAGGCCAGTGAATAGTGGTGTTTTGGTTTTATGCTGTCCTGTTAAAATCCCATGTGCACAATGCTAGATTTTACAATTTTACATTCCCTGCCAGTTTGAATAAAACTGTGAATGGGAGAATAATCCACAGATGATTAAAATAACTGTCGAATTCAAACACTGAAAAATCTGAGGATTTGAAGATTGTGAACCATTTTGTGTGAAATGGGACTGACTTTTGCATGACCCTCTGGGATTGTCTTGAAAGCTGGCACACATTTGAAAGAGTACATGAGTGAACTGGGAGTGAATTTTCTTTCATTCAGATGTAATACATCAGTTTTGGCACAAGGTATAGGAATTTTCACTTTTTTCTGAAAGGAGGGTGTCTGTTGATGGAGTTCAGACTGGCTGCTTGTTTCCTGCTGAAAGAAATTGGGTGACTTTTATTTGTTGTTGTTCACTTTTTGAACCAAAGCTCAAACGTCACACCCTACCACATCAAACATGCTCAGTGTTAGACAGGCTGTATAAAATGTGGGAAGCAGGGTAATTACACAGATTTCTTCCCCTTGCTTTCTGAAATCTGGAGCAATGCTAAGAATGTCAACTCCATTCTCCATTCTCCATGCACAGTTGAGAATATATTTTCCTCACAGTCCCAGACTGTTTTGCTATTTTAAACTGCTAATAAGACCAAGATGGAATCCTTAAGATTAGTGCCATAAACAAGGATGCATGTGAATTCATGTATTTGGACCTAGTGAGTAGTGACCAACATGCTAGTCATGGAAAGCCGAGAAAACTTGACCAGAAGGCGAAGCTGTTCGACAGCAATACACTTTGACGGGTTTAAGTTCATCTCAGTGAGCATTTGATGGCAACTGGTTCAACTAGTTATGGGGTTTAGGAAGTATTACTCCTTATCAACAAGATTTTCTTTTCTGAGTAGGTGAAAGCCCTTGCAAGTGTCCAAGGACATTTTATAATCACTTTTCTATGTTAAAGATTTTCCTACCAGCCTGTCTGCCCTTGAAAGTTACTGTTGCCATTGTAGGGTACCACAATGGTGGTGAATGAATGGATAAGAACACCAGGGCCAGACAGTGACTGAGAAGAAACAGAAAAACAAAGGGTTAATCATGTGGCCAGCAAGGCAATCAAAGGCTGTGTCCCAGAAAGGCCTTCAGTAGGAATGGGAAGGTCCAATATGTAGGTCCGAATCAGTGCCGTGCCTTTCAAAGCAGGAGGGTTTTGAAGCAAAGGTTCATTAACTGCAGGTTTTTGCTTCTTTAAGTTTTGGCATGTTGTCACTTATATGGGTTTGCCATATCACAATAATGGGGATTTCAGCGTGTCAAACCTGCATTCATTGTCCCCTCTAGTTCACATCTTGTGCTGCTCATCATTGGCCTCACAACTCAGATCACTAACTAAAATTCCTGATTAAAAAAGGCCCTCATGGAATGTATATACATCATTAACTGAGAAATATCCATATACTCTCATTCACATGCACGCACGCATTAGACACACTTAGAATATTGGAACATTAGGATAGGGGTCTATGTAGTTACAATACATAGTGCCTGTGAGAAATAAAATGTCTTGAGTAGCAGTGTGGTGCAGTGGTTATGGAACAGGCCTTGTAACCATATTGCTGGTCTGAATCTTGGTTTCAGTGGTAGCTCCCAGGAGAAAGGTCCTTAAGCTGGATTGTTTTATTATATATCCCACAGCACAGCTAGGCAATATGTACAATACAATCTGTGCAAGCTGAATAAGGTGTTCTGCAAAGCAGCTGAATAAAGTAATAAATACAGATGTATTCATTTGAATTGAATGTTGTTGCATATTAGTCAGGCATATCTGTTTTCTTTTGCAGTATTTAACTGAGTTAATATTTACATTTACATTTATTTATTTAGCAGACGCTTTTATCCAAAGCGACTTACAAAAGTCTAGGCCTGTATGGAGGTCATATTCCTCTGAGAACCACAGCTTGATAGACTGACCTAGTTTTTTAAAGTAGTAGAGTCCAGTTGTTACAGTTCACTCCTGGTTACTCTGAGTGACTGTAGACTTAAAAGGCCTTAGGCAGCTAGGAACCATTAGAGCTTGCTCTAGGTAAATCTACTTGCAAATTAACATGACAAATACCAGCAATAAAACCAATTCACACGGTAAAATAGATTAGCACATTTCACCAAGCTCTCGATTGACTTGCTGTAGATTTTCATCTGAGCCATTAAAACTGAACCAAATGGAGAGGATTAAATCTAAATTAAGGTCCTGCTTGACCATCCTATCTTCATATATCACAAAGTGTGTCAAGGGAATTTATGCAATGCTAACATGACTATACAGACCTGTAATTATGGAAATTATGGTATGTTCATGAAGATGTAAAGTGCTTCTGGGTCACAGCACATCCATGGGAAATCCTTCACCAAGCATAGAGAATCCAAAGTGAATTACTCTATACCTTCTCACCAATGTTCACAAGAACCACCTCTGGGACCTTCAGTTCTGAGAAACATACTGCCATCTATTGGACAGAGGGATGTAAATTACATTAGTGTCAGTGTCTGACCAGTTAACGTGTAATTTATGCAAATATTACATTCATACAATAAAGTGAAATATGCTGTATAGTTTAAGTTTAAAACATCATACCAGTAACACAAAAGAAACTGATAAACACTTGTGATCTTAGAAACTCAAATTATGTCGCTCTTCTGTCCAAATGCATTTTCAGAACATTAAGATTAAAGTATAAACTATCCTTTTGTAACTTTTTTTATTAAAAAGCTTTAATAGGTATATACAGGTGAAACTGGGTTGATCCATAACAAAGTACAGAGTACAGCTTCGGGGAATGGTTTGAGTTGTGGTTAAGAAACAGCTAAAAAGCAGCATACAACAGTAAACTATTGAAACTAGCAGTGCAATTACATTAGAAGCAGCATGAACAAACATTTAGCATTTCAAGACATAGGAATACAGGGATTTACTTTTACACAACATACAAAAATAGGTGCATATAAAAAGCACTGTATACAAACTACATTTGGAGTTCAGTTGATAATCAGCACCTTCTGGTGCAAATACAAAACAATGCGAAATTCATTCCGAAATGATTTGTGACATTAAATAATCAACCAACAGAAAAGTACAAATTACTGTTTATTCGCTTCTATTACAGTACAAAGATAGTTCACTTTACCCATTTAAACCTCTGAATATTTCTCACAGGTTGTGATTCAAGTATGTCGGTTCCTTATTTTGGCCTTATAGAGAGCTTGGCTGAGGACAATGTAGATACACCTGCTTCCAACGTCTATATTGTTTCGCCCCAGCTTTTAAGAGTGTCACAAGTTAATGCTACACAACCATTTCTTTCTGAAACCAGGTATATCCCCACACTGGTTTATACAGAAAACACCTTCACATTTTCAAGGTTCTAGTGGCATGTGTCATGTCACTTTTACCTTTGTTTCCATCCACACTGGGTACAATTACAGTTTGAGGCTGTAGACTAAAGGGGCCCAGGTAACTGGCTGGCATGGTTAACAGGTCACATTTTGAATGCGTTGGCTGACTTACCCATATTGTTGGGCAAATATCCTAATACTACACTCAAGTCTCAAGTCATATGTTAGTCTGACACAAAGAGTAATGTCAAACAGTAAATGCTATAACTGATGTCACAAAGGTGACCTTGTGAAATTAATTCATGTTAAATATTTTAAAAAGTGATTACAGAGTAAATATAGCATTAGAATCTCAAACAAAACAGCTGGTGTGAGCATCTCTGCTGATACTATGCACTCGCTTAGTGTTGTTTGAAAATAAATACACTAGAAATCTACTTTTGTCCTCTACATATTTACCGAAAGCTAATTTTTACAATTTTAAAGTTAAACTATTGTGCTCTTTTGGAAGCGTACTCATTTGTCCAATCATCCATCTACTAATTTCACAGTATTACTTTCAAGTTAAGTATGCAATTTTACATACATGTATGTAGTAGGCTATGAAATAGCTTTAGTGTCATTCATACAGGACAATCATATTCAAATTCATAAATGTGATAATGCAATCCTTTGGTATAACCATGCCACCCATCCTCAAACCTACACCACCCATCAGCCTCTTTGTCTGGTGTCTCCCTCTAATGACTTTTAGACAGTAGACTTCTACACATCAGCATCTCCATGTCTATAAAGGCACACAGGCAACAAATGACTCAACAGGCTGTACAGTGAAGGCTGCTCCTACATTTCAGCTAGGAGATGCCGGAGATCTATCCAGTTCTTCAGAAAGGTACTTCTCCTTGGTAACCTCTGGGGGTGCTAGCGAGCAGCACACCGTAAACATTAAAACAGCACCTAATGAAATACATCCTAAGAACATTTTTTTCAGTTACATACTCTTCATTCCTGTGATTACTGAATTTAATAAAAATGAACTCATTTTCCTACTGTCACCATTTCACTAAACTGTTACAGCATGACCTATACTGACACATTCATAAAATCACATGCATTTTTAAACATTAATACTTAGTGCTATCAAATCTGATGGAAAAGATCACATTTTCAAGTTGCTAAAGCATACCATCAGAAAAATTGATCTGTCCCACTGCTCAGCATAGTTTAAAATATATATAAATAATTTTGGGGATAACATATCTAAGGGCAATGTTGAATTACCCAGCTAGCTAACAGATCTCTACGAGACAGGAACTACTACAAATTAATTTTACCCTCCTACCACAAGAGGGCAGTGCAACAAACTGCAACCACTAGGGCTGGCAGTTGTGTAACATGTCTCTAACGTACCTAAAGAAAATATTTACAGTAATCACAGATGGAGCACCTGCAGCTTTAAACCAGCACAGCTAAGGTAAGAAACAATAATACTTGATTTAGGATGGGGTTTAATTCCTTGGTGTGCCTCAGAGCTGACCCAGCCTGACCTATGAGCAGTGCTGTTGAAGTGCGCTGTTTGTACTTTAAGGGAAGGACAGTGGGTGGTTAACACAGCTTTCCACACTGACATGTTGCAGCCAACAGCCTTGAGAAGCAGAGGCCTGCCCACAGTTGGCTCAGTAGCTCCTAATTGGCTGGCGGGTGCCCGATATCCAGCCTTCTCTGGGCGGAGCCTCGTTTGCGTGCAGCAGGGGGGCTGGAAGACCCCAGGGTGCCTGGAGTCTGGAAGAAAGCCCGGGAGGCGGGCGGGTCGGCCTCTTTTGGGGTCAGCGGTGTCTGTAATCAGAGAGCAGGAAGAAGATCATGAGTCACTCACTTTCATTGCCTCACTTTGAACGATATCCTGTACATTAAAATGACTCTACACTGCTCTCAGAGACTGATTTCATCAGTCCTACTGGGCCACACAAAAAAGAGAGGGTTAACTGTCTATTTATGGCACTGATGAGCTCCAATTGACTGACACATAAAATAGACATCTACACAGGACACCAAGTAACAATAACCCCAGACAGAAACTGAGCTGAAATGGAGTGAGAAGGTAGAATGACTAACTGGTATCTGACAATTCTTGCAGTCAGAGGTGGCTAAATGCTAAAAGCATTCCGTTTCCCTGCTGAATACAGACTACTATCACTGTGTTTGAGTGAGACTTTAGAACGGCACACATATCTTACCTGTGGTTCTGTTTTGAAGGGGGCTGTAGGCTGTCCAGGCTCCACCGGGGAATCGGCCGAGACTGCCTGCTCTGGGCTGGTGAGTGTAGGTGAGGGTACACCGAACCCGGGCACCCCTGGCACAGTGAAGGAACTCGCCCCCACCACAAAGTGAGCTGGGGACATCACCGCCGGCATGCCGAAGCTGATTTTACCATGAGCGTCACCGCAGGCCACGGGGAGGCCGGCAGCGACCAGCTGGTAGGGGGAGAGGGCCGAGGAGGGCACCAGGACGTAGGGCACGGCCAGGGCGGGCACGGCGCCCGGGGAAAGAGCCAGCCCGCTGGGCGCAGATCCAGCAGAGAGGAGGAGGTTCAGGCCTGGGGGACAGATGAGCAATATTATCGCTGAGAAACATCTGAGCTTCAAATTCAAGCATCAATATCATCACAAGCACACAGCATTCACATTACATTACTGTGATTTAGCAGAAGCTCTTGCTCCAGAGCAACTTACACGTTACAATTTTCACATGCTATTCATTTATACAGCTGGATTTTTACTGAGCCAGTTTTGGGTTAAGTACCTTGCCCAAGGGTACAGCTGAAGTTCTCCAGTGGGGAATTAAACTTTTAAACTGTTTACAAGTCCTGTGTCTCATCACTACGCTACAGTACCACCCTATTCTTTTAAGTCTAAGTCATAGCAGGACAAAAAAAATGAAGCACAAAGCAAGTACACAATGCGGTCACATCTGTTCATTATGAGGACACTGGGAATGTGTGTCTCTGGCCAGCTGGTGTTGTACCTGTGGAGTTGGGCACATAGAGGTAGTGTGATGGTGGGGGGACGCCTAGAGGCACGGGTGGTGCCTCTCCCTGCGGCAGCACGGCGGGGTGCTGGAGACCACTGCCTGGGGACGTCCTCGGGCTGGAGCTCTCCGACTCACTCTGTCCCCACCACCTCTTCTGCAAGAAATGGAAAACACACCTTCTTCAGCAGACTGTAAGAAGAGAAATGCTGCACAAAATGTTTTCACACCAGCTAAATGTGACCCTTACACAGCTACTGTGGCAACAGATTACACATTCATTCCTCAGATAGATCTGAATTTTTCCCTGTATTGTAATTACAATTATCAAAAAAATTCTAGATTAAATCTTACCATCAACCCCTCAAAAAAAAAAAAAAAACACTTTTCACCAATATTACTCATTTATTAAAATTACATTGCAGGCTGTTAAAAATGATCATTTTACATTAAGAGCTGCTTTGCCAGTTTTGCATTAAATATGCTGAAATATTCCCCAGGCAGTTTAAAATGTGCGATATGCATTTGGACAAACGAAAATAGAGAACCCTGTCAATTAGAATAAAGACAAACATTACTGCAATTGCCTTTTTAATTAGCTGGTCCCATATCTGGACATGCCATTGTGGTTAATTACAGTTGGCATTACTCATGCTAATTACTGAGCATATAGTACTTCATATTTCAATTTCATGGTCCCATTCTAGATATGTCCTCCAACTGTGATGGTGACATTATTCATACATATGAATTTAATCTGCTAATGGTGCAGTTTCCATTACCAAAGAGATCTCTAATGAAGGACAATTGATCAGCATAATGATGCCAAACCAACAGAGGAAAGGACCTTAGCTCTAGCCTCTTCACATATTACACCCCACTAAATGCAGTGATCCAAAGTGAAAACTCCCTCATGAAAACATTCTTGTGAATTGACTCTTTGGGAAATTGGAAGAGTGGTTTATGTTTCCACCAAGAAGAGACAATTTTTAGACTAAGTTAGGCTATGGAACCAGGGACGCAATTAAGAACAAGACGTATGATTGAATTATCCGAGCTGGACATCCAGACAAGGGTATCTGTTTGAACCACATCACATACTTACATGGCAACACTATTTAGAGAACTGTTGTCACCTTGGGAACTAACTGCACCAGTTATGATGATCGAAGAGTGCAAAATATAATTTCCCCTTCCTGATGCAGAAAATCAAATCAATGTGGTTCAGAAACAGACTGTCCCTTGCGACTGGCCCATGTGGGACTGGAGCTTACCTCATGAGATGGCTCTTCCTCCTTGTATGTCAGCCTTCTGGCCCTGTGTCCTTCCTCATCCTCCTCAGCACTGATCTTCCTCTTTCCCAGCATGCCCTGCCTTGTCTCCGATGCGGGCGACCTCTGACCCTCGCCCGCCCCGTTCATGCGCTCCAGCTCTCCTCGCCCGTACAGCATGACCACGGGCGCCTGGGGCGGATTTAGGGTGTGCGCCGGAGGGTGGGCCTCACTGCCTCCTCCTATTGGGGTGGGGTCCACGGGCGGCACTGGCGTGCGGGGTTGGGCAGTGCCAGTGTAGGGGCAAGGCAGAGAGGGGAGGGATTCTTGCTGGATGGGTACTGCCACGGGGACAAGGCTCACAGGACTGATCTTTGGGGTGAGGGTCCTTGGTTTCACACTTGGCTGGGCCCTACAGGGCAATAACAGGACAAAGTATTCATTATCTCTCTGTTTTCTAGACGACACACAGAGATTGTCACAGCTCACCAAGGAGTGTGAGGCCAGGAATGGGTGCCTTGAGTCCTGGTGGGTCACAGGGCCACACAGTGACTGTTTCTGTTTCTGCTCCACTTCTGCCCTTAATTGTCTCACTGAAGTTATTATATAGTTGATACAAAGTTGGCTCACTCTTGCTCCAGGCGTTTTGTTGCTGGCTAAAAACCAACTTTAAAACTGCAGGACTCTTACCCGCACCTCTTCACCTCTATATCAAACATACTAATGCTCGACACCTGAAGTCTAAACACAGAGGATCATGTGGCTTACTACTATTATCATGACTGAGCTGTTGTCATGACATCGTTTCTGTACGTAGCAGCATGTGATTGTTTGCAAATAGCTGGTGTCCATAGCTACGTTGTAAAAGTAAGCCAAATCGAAGGGACTTTAAATCATAATCTTTCTTCTGTGATCGCAATACTGTGCGTGAACTGTAACAGAAAGGTCCATGGGCGGACAGTTAAGGCAGAGTGACCCATTTGTGAATCCATCCCGTTCACAAGCGCCCTCATGTAAACTCACCCTCTGTCATCTCCAAACTGCAGTCTACAAACTGCGTTGCTGCTCACAGCCCTCCTGGAGTAATCCACAGGCTCGGGAATAAGACCTGGGCAGAACAGAAGACTAGATGAGGTCACGTCACAATACCGTGTAGCAGATCTGAGCTACTGGCAGTGACAGAGCGAACAAAGCTGGAGCAGCCAAAGGGAATTCCTTTCCCAGAATGCCCAGTCAACAGAGGGGACTGTTAGGAATCTGCTGATTGTAATTTCACACCAGATTATTTTAGATACTATGTCCCCTGGAATCTGTAATTGGTATATGCACACTAGTAGGCCTATCTATATGTATATATTCTAGTATATATGCTGTTTATGCGTGCTTGCAGCTTGGTCAGGGTTTCAGTACTGATTTTAAAAACTGTCCCCCGATGTATCTACTAATTTTCATAGAGACAATAATTACACAGAAACCATCTTATCATAGTGGCAGCAGTATGAGTGATGTCAACAGTGTCAGTGATGTTCCCTTGCTGTGATCATACTCTTTTCTAGTCTACGGTCTGCAGCCATGGCTGAGGGTGTGTGGGGGGCGGTCCTCACCTGTCACTTCCCTGTGTGGGCTGCTGGGGGCGGAGCTGACCCTCCGCTGGGTGGCGGCGGAGGTGGGCACCACGTTGAAGGAGGCGTGGCGCGCCAGCCTCCGCTTCCCTCCCCCGGATAACGGTGGCAGCGTGTCCTTGTGGAGCTCTGGCAAGGAAATGGCAGCCCTGGCCTCCAGCTCTTCTACACAAAACATAATGAGACCAGCCAGTGAGCTTCACACCAAAACTTCAAGGATGTTATCAATAAGCGGTGGCAGTGAAGGACCTCTTGGTGTGGGCAGCAGTGTAGCACAGTGATTAAGAAGCAGGGCTCGTGACAAAGGTTACTGGTTCTATTCCCTGCCAGGGCACTGCTGCTGCATCGTTGGGCAAGGTACTTAAGCCAGAATGGCAGAATGTATGGAGTGGCAGTGTAGCATAGTGGTTTTGGATAAAAGCGTCTGCTAAATGAATAAATGTAAATGTAAATATATTCAGCTGTATAAATGGATAACATGTAAAAACTCTAACCTATGGAAGTCATGCTGGATAAGAGCATCTGCTAAATACCAATAATGTAATGTCGTGTGCCTCATTGCTAAAAGCCAAACTAATGTTAGTTAACAGTGCCTGAATGTGGGATTTGTAATGGTTTACCAGTCCTTCCTTGGAAGTAATTCTGATACAGTATCAGCCCTGAGAAACTGGCTTTGAGGAAGATGCACCAGACATAACTGATGTTACAGTATAGGAGGATGGCTGATCCCAGATCTCTGTGGCATGGCCTCTCTTACCACAGGTCTGGAACTGGGCGGGACCGATCCATTTGAATGCAGGCTTCCTCCCTCTCTCCTCTTTGACGTGGACCTTCTGAATGAGACCCAGGCTGGTCAGGACGTTGGCAATGTCATAGAGTCGCCTGACTTTAGCTGAAAACACAGGCAAAAATGACAGCGCATAGAAAACACGTTAGACAATGAGAAGCAGATGAGGGTAAGACATCCTAATGTATCATTTACCTTATGCATATTTTCAAGAGGAAAAGGGCTTTTTCCTGTTTGCAGAGCGTGTATATGAACACATACATTGAGCTAATGCTTAACATTGTAACTAAATTTCTGCCACAATGTCAGTATGCTATGAAACCCCAGCTACACTGAAAACATCCATGAACAAGAGGAGATAGGTCTTGATTATAATGATTGATTTGGCAGACAGAAACAGAGAATTAGAATAAGTGAATGAGTGCACTCTTACAAAGACAACAGTGCTAATATGTCCTCCAATCTGTGCCCATGGATGGTTACTGTATCTGCGTTAAGGAAAACGGGCGCTCCTACTTTTGTACTTGCTGTGGTTGGCCATGTCCTGGCTCTCCTCGATGAGGATTTTGGCAGCGACGTCCAGGGTGACGGTCTGTGTGTCGGACACCAGGAACAGCATGACAAACTTCTGGCTCATGATCCGCAGAGACTTGTCTTTTCGCCGGCTGGCCGCTCCTGGGAAACAAAAACCAATCAGGGCTAGCAGAAATGGGACTTGGAGAGGACCACGCAGTCCTGCTGGGAACACCCTTCACACAGAAGAAATCCACCCACACAATTTCATGACCCCTTCATTCAAACTGATTTACAACCGTTTTACTAGGGAAATCCACGTTGTAACTAGTTCATTACCGGCTCTTTCCACGCAAGCAAGCAGCACAAGTGATTTAAACTTGCAACCCCTCCAGTCATTTAAGAACCCTTCCCACTTTCAAAGAAGAGGCTGCCATATACTTAAGTGTTACTAAGTGATCCCCCCCAGTCATCTGCTTGAGCACCCTGCATCTGCATCGTCTGTGCAGGAGGTGACATCACGGAAGTTCCAAAGAAATGCAGGTGGCAGCTGACCACAGAACCCACAGGCACCAAAAGGGTGCCTAGCATCCCTACCGCAAACCATTACCGGCAAGCTTCACTACTGTACAGTACAGAAGTACCGCATGCATGTAATGCACTTGGAGCTGAGAGCCAAACTGGTTTCCTTGAACAAATGACATAATCGTCAATAACACTAAATAATTCACAACAAACACAAAAGCACCAGCAGCAGCCTTTTACGTTATACATTTTATATTGTTCTGCAATAAAAGCCTGGTGCTGAAAGGAAGGCAGGAGTGACCTAATGTCTGGTAAGCTTGCAAGGTTTGAAGTCTATTTTCTATACCACTAAAGTATATTTTGTATAGGCCTAACACATTTTCTATTAACACACATCAGACACAGACAAACAGGATAAGAAAGTGAATTTAAACATTGCTCACTGACACAGTAATTCAAAGAGACCTTTTACTTTTCATGAAGCCTGATTAGGTCATTTGTTTAAGTGATTTGTATTGACTGGAGACTTGCTTAGTGATTCGTCAATGCATATCCCAGCTGACTGTGCTGCATAGCAACAGCTGTGGAGAGTATTAATACTCTTCATGAGAGCAGAGGAAGTTTGGTTATGGCTGTGGTTGTGCTAGTGGTTCGCACATCTTATAGCTGTAAACTAAATTCTATTAATTCTACCAGCAGCAGATTACAGTGGTAAATGAATCACTTGATAGTCTTGCTTTTTTTTACAAAATACAATAGCAATACATATGGGACAGAGACATACAAACACACACACCAACAGAAATTACTGTACAAACTATACAGTATACACACAGCAAATCTGAACAAGCACAGCATCGTGACCACCCAGACACAGGTCTACCCGTGCCGACTGTTACACACACACCAATAAGAAATTTGCCCAGAAACAGAATTGTAAACATGCACACAAACTCACATACACACACTTCCTGTGCTAGGGTAGTCCCGCACACATCCTGAGCACCCAGGACACTCTGTCTCTGTCTCTCTCTTTCTCTCATACACACAGAGCCTGGTTCCCCTGTCTGTCTCTGTCTCACCAGAGCTTGTGTCTGCATGGTCACTCCGCTCTGCAGCCTACTCTCACTCTCTCTCTCTCTCAGACTCATACACATACACACAAAGGTTTCCCCCCTCTCTCTCACCAGAGCCAGTGTCGGTGTGGTCGCTCTGCTCAGCGGCCTGTGCAGACGCCCTGGGCCTGCAGTCTCTCAGCTGCTCCATCTGCAGGTGGTAGCCCTGCTGCTTGCCCAGGCCCTGCAAGCCCCGCAGCGTCTGCCGCAGCTGTTGCCGGCCGTGCCACAGGTAGTGGTTTTTGGCCACCCGGCTCACCAGCATCAGGGACTCCAGCACGTTCACGATGTCATAGATCCTCCGGCGTTCCACGCCTGTCAGGCACATCGAAGAGGGGAGGTACAGATTTCTGATTACACCGGTGTGGGGCAGCAGTGTGGCACAGTGGTAAAGAGCAGGAATCGTAACCGAAAGGTTGCTGGTTCGATTCCCCACTGGGGCACTGCTGCTGTACCCTTGGGCAAGGTACTTAAGCCAGAACTACCCCAGTAAATATCCAACTGTATAAATGGATAACATAGTAAAATTGTAACGTATGCAAGTGGCTTGGAATAAGAGTGCCTGCTAAATGACAATGTAATGAGTATGTTGTCCACGGCAACTGCTTAACAGGTTACCAGCAGGGATGTGCGCCCCCACTCTTATGATGCACAACTGGCAGAATGCCTACAGAGGCAAGCATGCCTATCACCAAATTAATATCAAAATATGGGATATTATCAGTGATTATTTTACATTTTATAAATTACCAGTGCGCTCCTAAGGTGCAGACAGTTCTATACACGTTAAGTGCCTTAACCAGCTGGCAGCCTGCTTTGTTTGCTTTCACTTCCAGGTAGGCGGAATGGGGGTATCCATAGCAACCGTTTCCAAATTTAATGCCTCTGGAAATAATGCGGCATGTGATCTAATTGGCATTACTTTTATTGCTTTCTGTTAGATGACAGACATGCCGTTTCAAATTAAAGGGTGGTTTGAACTTGGTCACCATACCAGAAAGAAAGTAGCGTAAAGTAGAGTAGAGGGTGGACAACTCTGAACCAGAGGTTTTTTCTGTTTTAGTCAGTGACAGATTTACATCTTGAATTCTTGATAAGGCAACTTCCTGCCCAGATAATGACCTCAGTTAGCTCAGTTATGAGCTGACTGCAGCCCTGCATAACAGAATTGTCCATACTTCCTGCTGGCTTTACATTGGCCCCTTCCATGGATCTTACCTAGACTGGTGGCCACCTCATCCAAAGAAATGCTGGTCGTCTCAGAGGACGCTGGGTAATCAGGGTAGAGGGACAGGAACTTCTGGCAAAGTAGGCCCAGGCTCTTCTGCTTCCTGCTCGGCCTTTTCTCAAAATCATCTGGGTCTTCGTCAGCTGCATCAAACTGAAGGCAGAAACACGAAGAATCAGCTGACGGAGTCAGGGGACTGAACACACAAGGGATCATTGTAACAAACTCACTTTCTACCAATCTGAAGCCTTTACTGTTCTGAAAATAATGTAATGTAACGTTACCGTTCATTGGGCACCACATCCACAAGTGATAAATGTAATGTATATGGGGATTCATGCACTCATGGTAAGCATGAAACGGGGACTAATACACATTCACGTAGATCAGCTAGCTCAGGTTGCCTGCAGTTTTGGAAATCATTCACCACAACCCGTCATTACCTGGGCAGGGTCATCCAGCGTGGCCGCCTCCTCGCTCCCATTCTCAATGGGCCGAAATAGGATCTTCTTCATCTCGCGGTCCCTGATGTCCGGGCTGGCGGCGCTGATCAGCACCTTCAGGTTGGCGGTGGGAGTCCAGGGGTCGGGGAGGGCGCGGTCCAGAGGCTTGACGGGGGTGACGTTGACCTGATCCGGAGCCAGACCCTTCCTGCCGTTCAATGGTGCCGCGGAACCCGGCTCACCGCCGTGTTGGGGTGCCTTCCTGCGCTCGGCGAAAATGTTCTCCTGCAACGGACGGAATTGGCAAGAGCCTTTAACCTGGACTTTATGTTAAAATGTCTGGGACTTCTTGCTCCGCAATGGAAACGATCCTTGAAGACAGTGAGACATGTAATGGCATTGCAGACATCATTCTTAAATCATACCAGCACTCACTGCTGCAGTTCTAATGACATTATCAGATATGTCTGCTTGCAAAAAAGCCCATATCCTTTAAAATGCCAATATTCTTTGATGTATCATACTGCAGTTAATGCATAGTGAAGCTAGTTATAATTATCAAATTATCCAAGTCATGTCCAAAATGACTAACACATAGGAGAAACTACATTACTAGGAATAAAGATTAGCTACAACACCAAAACTGGCAAAAGATTAAGAGTAAAAATCATTTATGGAAATAGCAACACAATACAGATCTTTGAACTCAAATTACCCTAAATTATGATCCCATTCTAAATATTCAGTTAAATTACTTACCTTCTGATCATTTTTGCCCTCCTCTTCGTCCATATCTGCTATACTTCTCCTTACACTCTTGAGATCTCGTAAAGCTAAACATTCCGTTTCCATCTAAAACACCAACAAGAGATTATTTAAACTAAAATAACAGCTATCATTTACCGGCTTACCAACTTAACTGCCCAGAAATGTTGCTATTTTAATATGAGGGTATAGGTCATAAGAAAAGAATAATGTTACTATCTCTAGTTCTAGTTCAAGCTTTTTCCCCTTTTACATGTACCTAGCTAGCTTATTTAGTTTACAAAATTATTTTAATAAGCTAGTTAGCAAGATACTTAACTGAGTCATCAGATCGGCCAACCTCTGCGTTCAGTTTTTGGCGCAAAGACCATAGCTAGCTAGCAGCAAATTTCACTTTGCCCGGAAAACTGAACTTCGCAAGACTAACTTCGCTAGCAAAATACACAGATTCATACCAAGTAGATTCTAATAGCTAGAAAATATAGAGAGTGATCTTAATTCTAGCTGGAAGGTATAAATGAAACAGACAAACCATTTCTATCCGGTGATAAAAATCTTGTTGCCTAGTCTGCTAACGCTGCTAGCTTCCACAATATTTAAATTCAAGCGTGTCTCCACACGAAAAATCACTGATGATCTACTCTACACCTTTAAAGCTAATCGTGTGAAAAAATATCGCGAAAAAGTGTCAGTTCTCGCCAACTCTTCAATGATACTTGCACTAAGTTAGGTACTCTGCTTAGAAAGGTCACCTACCTCGGCTGGCTTCTTCTCCTTATAATAAACGTTACTAGCTGGGTTGCAAGCTAGTTAGCAATACGGCAATGTGTGCTGGTAGTTTACTAGTTTCCTCAAATCAGCATATTTTTCTTCCTGAATAAAACAGCCTCCTTGAAGATGCACACTTTGCCCACCCGAGTCTGGTCTGTCTGCTTGATGTTCGGAATTGGATCACTGATCAGAAGTTACAAGAACACCCGCTAAAGATTGTTTTCTGGCGCTCTGATGCATTTCGGTTGGCCCGGCCAATCGGCGTTTAGGATTATGAATGCGTAATAAGGCCGCGTCCAATGAGCGTGCAACAGCCTGCACGCCTCCGGGGGAATGTTGGCGGGGGAGTCGGCGCGGTCCTGGAAGTGCCTCTGTGAGTGGGCAGGGCTTACTCATTACCGGTATTAGAGCTCAGCGGCGTCGTCCCGCACCTTAGAAACCCCACATAATTAATATGGCGAACTAATCGCCCGGGCTTTGTTGTTAAGGTGTTAAGACCGCGGACAATAGCGGTTCGATCTAATTAACTAGTGTTTGAGGGAAACAGATGGGAGTAGCGGTGCGGTCAGATTCTGGCGCTGACACCGCGCGAAAAAAGGGGGATATAGCTGAGGTGTGCGTTCGCTGCGGGCCCCTCCCTCTGGCTTGTCCCAGGTCTGGTATAGTAGTTTGTGTGGTTACATAATAGTTCTTTCTGCAGAAACATTGCCGCCAAATATTACGAGGCGCAATTTCATTTTTTTTGGAAAGGCGGTAATGACTCACCTCGCTTGGAGATTATTTAACATGTATTTTAACTACGCGCGTTGCAGAGTAAGCTTATTTAAATGTAGTTTAGACCAAGTGTACATAATAAATTTTAAGCGAACAAAGTATCCTAAAGAACTTTATAGTTGCACCCCAAATCCGTCTGTTAGGAGCATAACCAAGTTCCTTCTTGCTTCTTTTCTCGCGATTTTCCAACAAGATAAAGGTTATGTCGGTTTATATCAGACCTTGGGTTTGCATTGAAATTCACAGACCGTTCCAGTAGCTTTGCAATGTGTCGTTATTTGCAAATAGCCTACCTGTCTAATACGTATTGCATCCAGAGCATGAAAAAATTACTCCGTATCAGCGGTGGTCGTATTGCCCTAATAGGCTACGTATGTGAAACCCGACTCTTCCTGCCCGTGTGTGTGTGCATGAGAGCTTTTGTTGCTTGACAGACAATAGCTCGTCGATGGCTTGTTTGTGCGTTCATGTCCTTGCATTGTTGTTTTCCTCCAGGGATATCAGGTGTCCGTCTTTTATTCTTTGCTACAGTAGTGCGGTACTACTAGGTAGGCTGTCTAGCAGCGCTGTAGTGATTCGGGCAGTGTACATTTGTCCCAGTTCTGGACGCTCGAGCAGCACTAGGGTATATGTGTCATATATGTCCTAGCAGTGGTAGAAGTTTTATTATATTGTGTAATGTACACACATGCAGTAACAACCCCTGTAAATATCAAAAATGTTGCAAGAACAAACCCAAATAAGCTCAAAGCAAATTGGAAGCTTAGAAGAGTGTGTCCGAGATAAGCCTGCGTAGCTAATGGTGTCCTTTATAATTGCATATTATGAAGAATGTCACAGAATGCCACACCCAGCTGTCATACTAAAGCACTGTATTTTGGTTACAAAAGTTACAGTAGGTGCTTGCTCAAGAATGTTCACAAAGAGCAGCTTCCACCCTAACCTTAAATGCCTGCTATAACCCTTTAACAAGAACAGACTGGAACCCAGAGCATAGGGTATTGCTGGCTGTAACTGACGGTAGTTAGAGCCTCTGTCCCCTGATGCCTGTTGTGGCTTCCATGTTTCCATAGTGACACAGATGGGACAAACAATCGAGGTTCAGGGAACGTACCAATCACTGAGGTGACATGAACCACAACAGCTGCCTGCCACAGACAAACTGCAAGAGGGGTAAACACTATGTTTACAGAAGCATTACCAAGACTGCCATCTGTGATTAGTTATGATAATGAGCATTTCATCAGGGCCATTCAAAAAGAGGACTTTTGTCTTAATGTCTAGAATGTTATATTTAGTACATTATATTTAGTATGTTGATAGGTTTAATGAACATGTAAAAGGACAACAATTGATAAGTGGAAGCATCAGTGTGCAGTTGAAGGTGCATTCAGCATGTCCACTGCTGCACTGCTGAATGGAAATTAACTGTTAAAAGAGCCACAGTGAAGGCTGCCCTCAGTAGCCAGTTGTCATCCAGTTTTATTTCATTGCAGAATTTGAGGAATTGACTCAAAACAGCTTTGGGTCCAAGGAATGGGCCATAGAGCACTGTTCTCTGATCACATGACTACAAGAGTGAAGCTCAGATATGTATTAGTCACTTGTGAGGGAGCCCTGTGGCAGAGACACAATCCCCTAATCCTTGTGATCTTCAGTTCGGTAAACTCTGCGGTAAACACAGCTGGTTTATTTCTACAATGCCTTCCTCTTGTGGAAACAAACTGTGTTTTACAGCAAAAGAAAAGGAAATGGTCACAGTTGATAGTTTCCCCAGGCATTCTGATTCTGGTCCTAAACCATGGAAAAAAGGTTATTCATTAAACGGTTATTCTGGTCATATGTAAGCAAAGGGGAGTAGGAATAGCACAAAGAGCAGCTACTGAAGGACTGTGTAACATACAGTACTCCAAGCTCTTTGTTTTGACACTATATAGTCATTCTACCTGCAGAGTCTTCAGCAATTTACTGGACACAGAAAGGCATACAGTATTGTAACAAGGTTCATTTGAGTGTCCCCTTGTGCATGTCCCTGAAGACTGACCCCAGGTTGACCCCAGTCTGTTGCTCTGGTATCAGACTGGAGGCTCAGACTACCTTTGAGAAACTTCTGTCAGCGATGGAAAGATATTTGTTCTTTGATAGACCTTTAGCCCCCTTATACTTAATTTCCCACAGTGGAATAAATGTGATTTTTTTTTAATTGAAATAAATTTTTCTTTAGTCTTTTCATGGGCACTGAAAGAAGTGCAGTCACAGTCACTTGAATTCTACAAGCCCAAACATGCATATTTTGCTTCAGAGTGGTGAGACTGTGGTGTTGATAATCTTAAGGTAATAATCACAGTCATTACGTCATGCAGAAGCAGACCTATACAGACCATCTTCAAGGGGGATTTACCAGTTCCACATTAAGTGAGCAGTCTTTCAGATACCTTCTCTAAGCTGTGTTTTTCATAGAACCATGCTGGCTGGTTCATTTAAAATTTAATGCTGGTATTTCTCATGATGTCAGCAGAACAGTAGGTTCGGTTTTCTCATAAGGTTTGAGGCATTAACCAAGAGAAAGCAGAAATTCAAATACAGTACACATACACATTGTCTGGAGGCAGTGTGGATGGGGTTTGGGAGGGTGGGTGTGTGTTTAAGTTTTATTTACTCATGCTGCAATGAATGGACAGGAGGGTAATCTGTTAGCCTGTGACAATGGATCAGGTGGTCTTCAGTGTCGACCCAGAGAAGGAACATGCAAGACAGAATTCACCAATGTTGTTCTAAGAGACAAGTTGAGACAGAGTTGTCGTTGCAACACTGAAGTTCTGAGGAATTCCCTCTGCATTACAGAGAAGGTTGCCACCTACTGGTGTCAAATACAGCTGACCAACTGGAGCTAAAATTTTCAGTCCTGGCATGCTCACAGGCAAATTTATAGTATTAACATGGATCTGAAGAATACTTTAAAAAATATATAATCAATTCACATGCAATCATACCAGTCTATATATGGGTTACTGTGCACATTGATTTCAGAATTCAAACTCCCAGTTGTGGAACAGTGATATAACCATATATATAATATAACCTATATTCTATAACCAAGGAGAAATGTTTGGTGGGGTGTTATATTGAACTACAGATGAAAACGGACCTGACATTTGTAGAAAACCAGAGCCAGACAGGTGAACTCAAGATGAAGTAATGTCTCTCATGTTTGTCATGCTGGTGCTCTCACATGAGGTGAGGGAGAACAGGCACAGTGACATGAATGTTACTGATACAAGCTAGGATTAACCAGGAAAGGCTGTGTTGCAGTCACCTCAAAACAGTACAATACGCTTTTCTTAGTTTGGACTGGATTCAATGCAGTCCCTTATCAAGTTTCAAGCATCGGAGTGGTAACAGTAATCAGTACTGATTAATGAGTAGAGCATTTCTTGAACACCAGTCTCTCCACACAGTGGGAAGAAGTATCTCAGAAACAGCTCACAGCAGGGGCTGATGAGCCATTCGTAGTTGCAGGTCTTATCAGAGGTCTTGCATTGCCCACCCTTGCCTACAGAGGTACTGAAGTCTAACCCTGACCTTAGGTTAATTAACAGAGTGAACAGACAGCTCCCTCTTAGAATGTTTATATCTTAGTAGCCAAACAGTATAAATAATTTGATCCCTTACAGTGGGTATTAATTGTGGAGATAGTGTACAGTGAATGCAGTCTATCTATGGCCTTGTGAAATCCATAATTACATTTTATAGCACCTTGCTTCCCATGACAGCCAGTTGTAGTCAGCATGCTGCAATTAACCTTTTTTTGGAAGTACAGTCCAAGGTGCCCTTTAGGGGTGCCCAAAATGAACCTCATTACCCTACGACAATAGCAGTGTTCATTCTTTACCCCCGTGTAAGGATAAAGAGAATTTTAAGAGCTCTTGATGATGTTTTGATACCCTTTGTCTAAATTACTGCATGTCACACCTTCCAAAATCACTTTGTCACATTAATGATGATGACTTTCTTTCCCTTGCAGGAAATGAAGGCTAATGAAGATGTGCTCATGATTGGGAAGCCGATAATATCAGGAAGGGAACGCATCCAAATGTCATGAATTTGTAATACATAATCATACAGGAAAACACACACACAAATGCACGTACATTAATTCTATATATAGCATTTATATTCAGTCCTGGATGGAATGTGCATTGCTTTCAATATTATCTGATCTGGGCCAAGTCTGTGAAGTTATTATCCGTCCAAGAGTCTAGACAGACGGAGCTGTTTATAGAACGATAAAGCGTTTGGGAAGGGAGAGCCACTATCAGTCAGGAGCATTAAAAGCTTTTTTGTTGCCATGCAAATGACTAGTTAACATTCTGAGAAACTCCAAAATGGGCTTTTAATACCATTCAAAAGAGGAGTGTCATTGGCACTGGGAGAACAGAATGAGCAGGTCTTGAGGAGGAGGGGGGCTGTGTATCCATGGATGGAAACATCTGTTTCGCTGGGTCTCCATATGCTGCGGCTTATGCCGTCTGAAGTGCAGATAAACAGTTTCATGGATGTTTTCACGAGTCGTATTTATGAAGTAGTGTCTCGTAAAGTACACAGCAGGTACTCCATCTGAAGCAATCAGGGCAACTTAAAGATGATTATATCAGCGAGATCTTTCCTGAGAGTGGAATATCAAGTTGATTCAAAGGTTTAGCGAGATGAACTATCAGATGTAATCATAAATGAATACAAAGATAACACCATCACCTTTAACTAATGCCTATAAATCTATTCAACATTCTTTCTTTTATATAATTTGTAGTATTGGTAGTAGTATTGAGTATTGGTATCTGGTAATTAAATTAATGAGAAATTAAAGTCTGATCAGTAGATACGTGTATCTGTTTGTGTGAAACTTTTCTGCGCAGTGAGATGCACCTGTAAAGTAAATGAAAGTTGTTAATTTGGATGCCAAACTGGTGCAGAACAACCTAGGTCTTGTATTACTGGTGTCAGCAGTAATACAAGCCCTAGCCTGTTATTGATTTGATCGATTTTCTGCACATTTGTCCAGGAAAATAAATTATGTCTAGTTGTCTGAAATAGCCGTGAAAACCGCAGCTGTCCTATTAATAAACAGAGGTGGAAGAATCATATCACTGTGATGGGAAGATAAGGAGACTGCTCTTCTCGCTGTCTCAGGAAACTGAAAAGATGTCAGGGACCCATTTTCTGGGACACTCACTTTTTCCATACAGACTGAATTACTATCATTACCTGTACCTGCAGCACAAGGTCATTGTCCCAGTCCTGTGATGTGAGTTCAAAGAAGTATTTTTGCAGCTCCTCTTCTTTTTTTGGCTAAGGTTTTGGCCTGTGTGTGATTCTTCATCCTTCATTCTCTGCACAACAGGGCAACATTCAAACAAATATGAATGTTTCAGCAAAGTACCACACATTTAGTAATCTGTTTATTTAGCTGGGACTTGTTTGGAGGGTTTGGGGGAAAATGCCTGTGTCTTTATGAACGGGACAGGGGCGGTAGCATCCCCCAAGCCCTGGTCTTCAGTCCAAAGTCCTCTCCATAACTTCACAAGGTTTTACAGTGAAAGTAAGGAGGACTTCATAATCCCCATAATGGCCTGAGCCATCATATGCAATTGATGTTGTTCTAATTTGTTCAGATCAATGGATCATAGGGCACAGCATCTCCTCCATCTAAGGGGTATGAATATTCTTTCATTAAAGGGAATATCACATGGTGTCTACAGTTAAGTCTGGAATACAGCGCCACCCACAGGCTGCACAGTGAAGTGTGAAAGCTGGCTGGACATGCATTGCCATCCAGACGTGTAATGGCCTCATGGCCTGTAGATCGGGTTCTTGTTCGGGAACTCGGCCTGTGGTGTTTCTCATCACGTGTTTGTGAGTCTAAACATAGCACTTTTACATTTACATATTATTATTATACCTGTGATTTTCCATATTCTGGAAACTGAGGCCTTACAAATATATCAGAATGTATGCCAGGCCTCTACTGTCATAGCCTGCCTATTTAGTTCATATCTGACTGATCTGTTAGCTGTATCTTTCAAAAATAAAAAGAACAGAGTTTAATGTTGGTTTCAGTGCGTACAGTGAGTCTGTTTTGAGGTAAATATCAGTGATTTATGTGAGCTTGCCGGTGGCCTTTCTTCAGGACTTTTTAAACCTAATGGTGCATCAAACAGCTCATAGAACCTGAAATGTATTTCATGACTGATTTGCTCCAGGGAGTAGTTTCCCCCTGTGAATTTAAAACTCACAGTACCCTGTTAAAAGCATAGAGGTAACCTTGAGGTAGCAGTGTCTGTGGCTATGTCCTATCAGGTCATTATCGGATCCAGGTGAATGAAAGCAGCTCCTGCAGTCAGAGGTTAGCATTGATTACGTCTCAGGAAAAGCCTTGCTGCCTTAAAACTGTCAAAGCTGATGTGAAAACACAAAATGTGAGCAGGCTGTCAAGTGTTCTTCCACTTCCTGTTTTGATAGAGGTGGACGATGTGTAAAGTTTGAATAAAAGTCACTAATGAGTGACATTCACTCACGGAGAATGGAATCCACTGATTTGCACACTCAACACCAGTGCATGAGAGGTATGTATAAGAGTTGGACTCCCTTAAAAAATCACAAAAGATGTCATGTTACCACCACCCAAGGACCTAAATGCCTGCATGTCTCACGACTTTAATGCAAATGATCTTTCGGCTGATACCTCAACTTTGTCTAAGCCAGTGAAAATATTTGCACATCATTCATTTCAACAGGAAAAGAGGAACATTCTCTATGCCACTACTCCTGTTATTGGCCAAGGTAAAGAGCTATTATCTCCAGTGTTTTATGAAAGATAGACGCACATTCATTCATGCGTGCAAATACGGACAAAAATGAAACTGATGAAAAAGCTCACTCATTGCAGTGTTTGTAGAATCTAGAAGGACCCTTCAACATAGTTCATACTACATGAAAACATTGAGGAATACGTTTGTCCATGTTTGTGAAGACTGTACCAGCCTCACAGTTGGGCTATAAGAGTGTGACCCATTCAGAATTTTTGTATAGTTTGAATACATTTTGTGTGTTTCATTTTGTCTACAGGTATGTGTGTGGGCATATGTGTGCCCACATTTTTGAGGAAAGGGCAATTAATTCATCCTATGAGAGCAATCTGAAAGTAGCCTCAGTGAAACAGGATGATATAAGGACTCAGTCAAGTTAAATACTCTGGTGCTCCTTCCCATAGATCATATTGGGACCTCTACATTTTCAATCAGTTTTTTATGAACTCTGCAAGGGAACACTAATAGTTGGAGCTTAAGTAATATCCTCTACAGTACCAAAGATGATTGCTATATCACACTATGTAATGGGAGAGTGGAGCACCTGCACAAGACTCTGCTGAATTAATGGAAGCTCTACCTCACTTGAGAGTTAATAATATCAGCTCATATATCAATGTGCTGGTAAAAGAGCTTTCTGTTAAACTGGCTATGGTTCCTTGCATAGTAATATTGCAGTTTAATATTTTATATTACTGATGAATGACTACATAATGCATTTAATGAGGATAATTTCAACTTCTAATATGGGGTTATATCATTGTTTCACTCTCATCGAAGAATGATGCAAAGGTCATTATCATCAATGTCACAGTGATTCCAAGTCTGCACACAGAAGCCTTGGGCTGCTCTCTGAAAAAATTATATTTCACTGTTTAATTATCGTTTAGCAGGTGTTTCTATCTAAACCCTGAAACTAACTTCATTTGTCTTGTAAACGTCATTAGGTACAGTATCTGAAAATGAGCCCCGGGGAAAATGTTACACACCAAATCAAAACTTCTCACTGCATTTGCCCTGGGTTTTACTTTCTCTGACAACCACCCTAGATGCTTTTTAAGTGCAACTACATCACATTAGTGTAGGGCTGACATGCATAAGCCTTTGGATGCCAGAGGCTACAACAAGACATTACACAGTTAGTTGCATTATGTCAATGTTGCTGTATGGTCTAGTTTTCCATCACGGCTGGACAAAAATGATCTCCAGCAGCTCTGAAACAAGGGAAACGCCAGGATGGGTTCTCTCGACCTCTTTGATTTCATGCTGTGCAGCAGGGGGGCGAGTGAGGTACATTGCAGTGGAACGGGGTTATTTGGGAGGAGCGGGGAGACACGACGGTCTCCCGGGCGGAGATTTGTCGGGATTGCCGAGCCGGGCTGACCTCTCGTCCAGATACAGCGGCGTGGCGGCTGTCTGCAGCAGCAGGGATGGCGGAGGGGCCGCGCCGCTCGTCAGGGGAGACAGACGGGTCAGGAATCATGCGCTCAACAGATTGTGAGATAGCCGGGGCTCCGCCGAGACAGCGCTGCTGGATGGAGGAGGGAAAGGGAGAGAGGGAGTGTGGGCTGCCGAAGCGGGCTCCGCTCTGAACTCGCCAGGTTCGCATCGAAGATGCAATCTGCTGTGCAAGACTTGGCTGCGCGAGGGTTCAGCTCTCTCCTGGCTGGTGTGCCAGAATTACATTCTTATGAGTTTTTAAGAGATAACTGGCCCTCAGCTGTTTGAGAGGAGGTTGTGTGTGTGTGTGTGTGTGTGTGTGTGTGTGTGTGTGTGTGTATGTGTGTGTACTGACATATGAACTACCAAACTAGATCAGCATGATGCATGTTTATGCATTTCAAGCACAAAGCTGTCTTGCTCTCTTTCTCTGAAATCCTAAACTTTGCTAAGAGTGCATTGAATATTCTGTACATAATCCAGCAAAATGCGATATTCCAGTCTAACCCATGGAAACAGTATCTCTCTTTCTCTGTGCAAGTGGGGAGCAGTCTGATGACCACAGCACTTTCTGTAAAATCACAGGAGATTCAGTGTTCATTTAATCTGCTGGTGTGCCAGAATTACATTCTGCCCCAGTCTGTGACAGTATGGCATTATTTTGTACCACAATGCTCCAGTAACATCAAAAGGTAAGCACTGTACATATAAAGTGTGTTCTTGAGTCTGTCTTGTAGACTGATTGATCTCTGATTATGTAATCCTCTTGAGGATCAGATATGAAGGCAGGGCCGTCTTATAAAGTATCAGCTGTTGTCATATTATCCTGACTGGTGCTTTCTGTGAGTGAAAAAACAAATTAATAACCCCAATAAGTGACTGCTGTTATGCTTTGCCTTCGGCCCCGATTAAAAGATCTTAACTGTGCTTGGATGCAGTAAGTATACTGGCCACTAGGTGCCACTCTTATCCCTCATGCCCAGCCACTCATGGGCATCTCATATAAACATGACTTGCACTCATGCACCAAAGCATGCCTCAGCGCTTCAGTGCAAGCATAGCCATGTCTCAGTGAGGAGAGTGCACCAGCTCACCATAGCACTTTGTGCTTTATGTGCACATGGTGAGGTATTCTTTTTCCTTATAATGAAGCATGGCATATTTAGTCCCAGCAGAGCTGCTTTTGCTAAAGCAAGACATAAGCAAGGCAGTGCTTGCAGTATGGTACACTTCACTGTGCAGCTTAGTAGTAAATGATACTGCATGTCTAAACACTGCAGCCAATTATTGTCAACCTTCTCTTATGGTATCCCTAGAATGCCATCACCACCTCTAGTCATATAGTCTTTAACAATGCCTCAAGTCTAGAAATGCCTGTTCTGCGCGCAGTGATTCTCGAGATCTTTTTCCCAAAGGCAGAAGGATTCAGCAGTGAAACAGGAGCAAAGAACCACCAGGCTTGATCATTTCAGCCTGTCGGTCATTTCGATCTGCGCTGGATGAGCCAGCAACGCTGACGTCCTCATTTTTCCCCCGTTCACCTCAGAAGCAAGAATGAGTACAGGAATGAGTTCACAGGAAACGGCGCCGTCGTCCCGGCCCACGAACGCAGCAGCAGCGCAGAATGACAGATGAACCGATGCTGTCGTCCCACCTCGCCCGTCGCACAGGGTATGAGAGACAGCAGTAATGCCAATGGCTGCATATGGCATCACGTTGCATCATCTGTTTGGGTAAAAGGTGTCCTTACCTATTGTGTACAGTTTCACACATTTATACAGCTGTAATTATACTGAAGCGAGCAAGGTGCAATGTATTTTTCAAGGTTACACCTGGCACTTCAGCTTCTTCACATCTTGAAGCTCAGGGTGCTTTAACCATGGAACCACGTGCTGGCCAGCACCACATGGAGATAGTCTCCTGATATTGGATGCGTGGCACTGGGGACAGGGGGAGAATGGAAGCGGCTACGTACCAGCAAATCTTTTCCCCTGAGGAGACCTAACTGGTGTGCTCTGGCCATTGAAGCCCCCTGGCAGTGCTTAGACTTGAGAGGCAGAGATGAAAGGGAAAGAGGGAGTCACAGGGGAGAAGTTGAGTCTGCGCCTCCGCCTGGCTTAGTAGGAATTCCCATCACGGAGTTCTAGAGACAGCTGGGAAACTCAGACAGCGCTGGGGAGCTTAGTTTTGGAACTCGGGTTCGATTAAGCCTCCATGGCTGGCATGGTCGCCATGGAGACCGCCCGGCATTTGGAGACCCGCTTTTGCTGGCCGGGCATCCACAAGGAGAATCATTCTGACTCCATTCAAATCCACACTGAGAGAGGCCATCACATCCACACTGGATACCACAGACATCATCAGAGAAGAAAGGGAGATGATGGTGTCAAAGGCCAATGTATGGTGTGGGCAATAAACTATTAACAGATCATTTTCTCCATTCCTATTGGTAGCATTAATGGTTTTCTCATCCTACACAGAATCTGACACAAGCTTCTTCGCAGGCTTTTGGTTAAAAATCTCAAGCAAGAATTATCATCATGCTTCTCCTCCACAGTAAACGTGTCTTCAAATATATATTTGTGAGGCTGCTTGAACTGTGGGAGTAATAAGCTGAAAAAAGAGACTCTTCTCAGAAAGCTGTAAGGGGCTGTTGTGATTGAAAGGTCACAAGACATATTTCAGAGGTATTCCTGAATGATATGAAGCCATCTAATGCATTCATGGATGTTTTTCATGGACGTTTTCACAGACAGATTCCAGAAGAAGAATGTGGGACAATGGGTAATGCTAAAAAAAATCAAACTTTTCTAAACTGTCACAAACTATCCAATGCAATCATTAACTCAGTATTGGCTGTGTAGTATCTAAATACTAACAGAGCTATCAACAGCATGAAAACATATTGTATAAAGCACTGGTATTTTCTCTTTTTGGAATTAGTACAGTCACTTGGTCTCATTACCACACCGAACTCAGTTACATCTGCTCGATTAAACCATTCTTGTTGTCCGTTAAACATTGCACTCATAAGTCAGTGCAGTCCCCTGTGTGGCCTGTGAAGTGCATATGCATGTGAATGCTATTATATCTTAGAAGAAATCCTCTCAGTGTCTATAGTCCTCAGGCCAGTTGAAGAAAACCTAAGAGTCAAATAAACATTGGCCTTACATAAGACAAAAACAAGCAGTTTCATAAAAAAATAAGTTTATGTTCCTTAAAGTTTGAGCTTACATCTGTTTAAATACCAAAATATTTTACAAATTTATCACAATGGTAATTCTATTCATTTTTTTTTTAGAAATAATACTTAAAACATATGTAAACAGATTAAAATGACCTTGAACTGACCACATACATAGCTCCACGATTGCTATCAGTGCTCCAGATTTATATTTATAGATTTATTCTATGAATGTAAATAAGAAAAAAAGCCCTTGGATAGAAAGCTTAAACTCCATTGCACTCCAGAGTGCTGATATTTGGAGTAGCATCTACAAGGTCACCTCTGAAAGGCAGTGCTCCACTGAACCGCCTGCAATTCTCCTACGCACTGCGTCTTTCTGAACTCATTCAGTGTTTGTTTGCCGGCCTTATCTTAAAACCAACTTATTTCGGCATGTGAAAATGTCTAAATCAATGTCAGTCGGTCCAAGAATTTAGCGGTTGACCTTTACTTTACAGCTCTGGGAAAAAGGGTAGTAATGAAATAATAATAATGGAATCTATCTATCTATCTATCTGTCTATCTATTTACCCACTCATGTGACTGTCTCTATGTGTCTCTCTATTAAGCTACCAAGCTATTATGGCTATATATTTAGCTGGTTAATGTAGCTATTGCTCCTGTTTGGCAACATTCATGACAACTGGAGCATGTTAGCATTGTTGGTCTTCCATTAGCTCATCCTGTACCTGTGAGTATGGGATGATGCGAGTCACCCACAGACACAGGCAGCAGCCACTCTGCTGCTGATCTGGGGAAAGTTGCCAGCTTTTCAGTGGGCTGCAGTGGGTATCTGAGCAGGGGGTGCTTAATGTCCCCCAGTTGCCTAGAGACCGGGTGTGCCAGCCCTCTCCTTGGACCTCTCACGCTCTCACGTATTTGAGGTGTTGATGAGTGCCAATTTTACCCAGCAGTTTCCCACCTTCTCACATCTCCCCACATCCTCTGGGCCAGATGAAAGCAAATCTGCAGGGACTTGGTTATGGCAATTCAGCTAATGTTCCTACATGAGGTTTTATCAGTGATATCTGAGAATGGGACTGCAGCATTTTGTGTCATGCACTAAGAAATCACATGCTTGCCGTGTTATGATTTAGCTTAGTGTATGCCCTCAGCTCGGAGCTGTAGGAGGATGTTATTAGCTGGGTAATGGTTTTTGAACAGGTGCTAAATTGATAACCTCTATCACCTAAATGAAAGTGATAGACTCACCTCTTCAGACTGCATCTCAGTTCCACCTCACTCCCCACCTCCTAGGATTCTGTAATATAGTGATTGTGGTGTATGGTAGTTTGTGTGTATAGCTTCCCTTTCTAGTTTCTAGTCTGTCTAGTCTGGTTGCATAAGTTAACTTGGGGCTAGGGCTTGAATAGTGTCAACGTAAATGGATACTCTTCTGTTCTTTTGGGCTGGAAGTCACTCTAGATAAGAGCATCTGCTAAATGTAATGTAATGTAATGTAATGCAATGATAACCTCATATATTGACATTATTTAGACACAAGCATGTTTAGGTAGGCATTTAACCATGACAAAATAGCAGTGCTTGGACGAAGTTTGACAATCTCCTCCTAGCCGCAATCACAGAGAGATGCTCTCCGCTGCTTAACCTCATTGTGAATCTCTGTGCTTAAAGCCTGGTAGGAATATGAGTGACTCAGCTCTCTCACTCTGTTCTCTGTATTTGAAAGGCCACGTGAAGCAACATAATAGCTTCTTTAAAATTTATTTCCCTATTTCTGATAGGACTCTCATGTGCATGAAGGACAAGTCTTTACCAAATTGAAAAATTCATATCTTTGCATGGAATTATATACCCTATGCTTTATTTCACTGCCAAATAACTCAATTAAATTCTATGAATGGTTAAATTAAAACCACCTGGAATTCACTATGACAAGAAGGTCGTCTTTGTTTGGCCTCCACACACATAACAATTTTTGTCCACTGATTCAAGAGTGACACTTCCTAGGAGATTGACCAAAGATGTCATATTATCATGGCACATTTAGCTTTGGGAGAATCTCTTGACTATTAAAGAGCTCCAATGGAAAGGCTAGACAATTCCAGATCTACGAAGGCCGACTTGCTACCGGATTGGTATGAAATTTAATCCCAAGAAAAGTACTGAGATTGCACTCCACAAAGTAATTAACATGAACTGCTTCAGCAAGTGGGTAACTGTATGGATTATGAAAGAAAATGTGAGCTATGTAAGTCATCTGAGGTAAGCTCATAAATAGTAAAAATAATGGGGAGCAGTGTGGTGTGTGGGTTAGGAGCAAGACTTATAACCAAAAGGTTGCTGGTTTCATTCCCTGCTGGAGCACTGCTGTTGTACCCTTGGGCAAGGTACTTAACCTAGAAGTGCTAGCTATATCAATTGATAAAATTGTCAGTCGCTCTGGATAAGAGTGTCTGCTAAATGACAGTAATGTAATGATAGCTGTATTTCTATACTTTGAGTACCCAGATTTGGTATTACTGACGAATGAGTCTGGTCACTCTCAGCCTCAGAGACACAGTGCACTTTCACTCTACTCCACTTTTGGCGCAGAGGTGATTGTGGAAGTGACAGAGGCCGTAAAGACACTGAACAGCGGGGACTGACTAAAACAATACAGGAACCGTTCCCAGCCGTGGAAAGCACTGAAGCGCTTTAAGCTGCTACACCTGACAGTAGTGCCCACACAGACTTGTGGGGAAAAAACCATGAGCGTGTTTTGTGGATGGAGGTGTGAACAAAGTGTGCTGATTTGCACCGTGACCCTGCTCTGTGGGGGAGAATCCAGGAAATCGCTGTGTGAGGAGAAAAAAAAACATCAGAATGTGTTTGACCACCTTGCAGAAAAAAAAGCCCTGATGAAACAGCTTTGGCCAAAAGCATGCGCGCTGTGTGTCCTGAAGGATTAGTGAGACAGTGGACTTTGGAGGGGGGAGTACAGAAAAAAAAACTCTTTCATTCTTTCAGTGGAGGTGGGAAGAGAATGTGTTGACTGCAGGAGAAGCGCCAGGAAAGAAAAGGAATTTTAAAGGCATATATCATATTTGCCTCTCATCTGTGCCTTGACTTTTGCTTCAGTTATGTAGCCACAACAACATCAAAGTAAGAGTTTTAGGAAACTGTGCTAATTTTTGCATGTGAGTAACCTGCAATGAAGTTCAGAAAGTCCACGATGCTACTGGACGAGGAACGTAAATGTCCTTATGGCTTTACGTCACTTAAAAGGAAAATCACAAGAACAAACACATCCAGACATATTTTATGTATCCCTGATCATGTGAGCAGGGGTTAAATCTTTTTGCTCCCATGCTGCACCACTTCGCAAACAGTGACACAGTGATGTCACAAAAGCCCCACTTCCCTCACTGAGGGGTTCGTTCAAACTCTGCTCATGAAGCCATGTGGTCATATCATGGCCTACAGTGGAGCTACACCTGCACTGAGCCCCACAATATTCAGAAATCAGTGCTGCTGGTAACTAATATTTTCTAACCTTTTGGAAGTTTGTTTTGTACTTCTCCTCTGTTAGCTTCATAAAAGATGTGTTGTTCCACCCTACTGAGTAATCAAGGAGTTTTGTGTGTTGGTATGGTTACAGAATTTCTGCCTAGGGCCTAAATCTGTCTCGCACACAACCACTAGGACACCAGCGCTGTCCAGACTCTTGTGTGGTCTCTCGGGATGGACTGTTTCTGGAAGGTGCAAATATTAGCACAGATGCCAGTACCAGTGTTCGTGATGTAGGATTTAGGAACTGAGTCACTGTAAATAAATAAACCAATTCAAACTGTTCTGACATACTAGATATGGAAAACTAAAGGGTAGTTAGAAAAATCACGTCTTAAGATGTGACCGAACAAGGCTTGTGTGCGTTTTAACCAGCGATGACCTATGAACAAGAAATGGTGGAAGAGGAGATCTTACCTTTAAGCTTATGTAAGGGGACAGCTCCTGACAGGGAAAAAGGACATGGATAGGATTTTGAACAGTGGACTAATGCACTGACTCTCAGAGCTGTAGTGATTTTACTGTAAATGATCTTTGATTGCCAGGGATAAAACTTTCTGTTAGGCTCTGAACAGCTAGGCTTTTACAGTCTTTTATAATGGTGTTTTTTGGCCAATATTTGAAACCTTTTGAACCATTGCAATCTCTTGGTTTCTCATGCTGTTTCCACATAGCCCACAGAAAGAACTCCAACCTCCCACCTCCGCCATAGTATTGATATTTCAGCACAATGGCATAGCCCAATAATCCGATATCCAATTGCAGCTTTTTTCCTGCTAAAATTCATAGGGCATTGCTGTGCTTTATAGTATTTTGCCTGGGGAAGTTATTGTGTTATCTATTAACTGATGTAAAGACTTACAACTCTTTATGATAGTGTTTCGGAATTCATTACAAGAACATTATGCAAATGCATAGAAAAAAAAAGAAATGCATTAGTGTACCAATATTAGATCATTGCATTTGTGGACATTGTCATTTTTTGGATTTACCATATAATGTTACTGTGGAGTGAATAGTACCTTTGCATTCCAATAAACAGGAAATGTGGAATATGCATCTATAAAACATGCACACCATATATGAACTGCACAGGCATATACACACGTTTCTGTGAATGGGGTAGATTAATGCTTTGCGTTATTTGCCTTGACTGTGGAGTTCTTTCAGTGCTTGTGATTTCCCTCTGCTGCTAAGCTCCTTCCTTCATTATTTCCCCGTTGCAATAACATACTGCACGTGGTCCTCACATTGTTCACTGACCAATGAGTCTGACTGGGAGCTTCCTGTTTGGAGGGTGGCTGCTGGAATTGTTTTCGCTCTTGCCTGTCTATTGCACCTGGATTGATTGGATTTGGCTCTGCCCTAATATACCTGCTGAACTGACACCTGAAGCATACTTACCAATTATGATTAGCCAGCAGTGATGGCCAACAGTTGGTAATTATGATTTATATTGAAGCTGTTACACTCAGGGCCTTGCTTTAACTGTATAATGTGGATCTGTGCTGACTTTGAGGTAGCTGTATGCTAATGCTTGTGCTGAACTCGCTTATTTTCCACTTCCGTGCTGCGCGGTATTCTGTGCTGTAAGTCACCTGGATTGAGTCCCCTATTCAATGAAGAAAGTTCCCACCCAGCAAATGTGGTAAGAAATGGCTTCCATAGCAGTTTAGTTCAGAAGCTTGCAGGCACAGTACACCCTAGGTACTTACTATTCTTATATGCTTAAATGTCTGTGGGAACTTTGAATACATTAAAATTTTATGGAACAATCAAAAATCTGGGAGAAAACAGGGAAATGGTTTGCTATTACTTTGCTATTATTGTGCCATATTTTAACCCACATACATATACATATACACATGCACATACATATACATGGGGTAGATATAGACATATATAGATATATAAAGAAAGAGATTTTTGAAGATGATCGAAAAAGTGGAAATTTACACATGCTTGGAACATCAAACAAAATGCTTTCCATGACTTTCATTGTTTTTTATTCTTTTTTCATAAAACCACTTTAGGTATCCTTTAAGTTGAGTTTCTCCGATACTTTAAGCCAGAGGTTTAGCATTTTCAGAAATTCTACACTTTTAAGCAGAGGATTTAACTCGAATGCTGTTTCATGATAGACAATGACTACTGCTGATAGTAACAAAGCCAGGGGGCTGTCAGACCAAGACAGGCTAAATTGTATAAGGCTAAAATAAGTATTCATCAAAGTCTAATTTGTAATACATCTTAGTCTCCTTTACAGTTAACTTCAAAGGATAAAGGATCAATTAAATGAAAAGATTCACGTTGATATAATTTTTCCTTTAAAATTTTTTTTCTCAGTCATAATAGGTGTACAGAATGTTCTCTCACCTGGATTGAGTCCCCTATTCAATGAAGAAAGTTCCCACCCAGCAAATGTGGTAAGAAATGGCTTCCATAGCAGTTTAGTTCAGAAGCTTGCAGGCACAGTACACCCTAGGTACTTACTATTCTTATATGCTTAAATGTCTGTGGGAACTTTGAATACATTAAAATTTTATGGAACAATCAAAAATCTGGGAGAAAACAGGGAAATGGTTTGCTATTACTTTGCTATTATTGTGCCATATTTTAACCCACATACATATACATATACACATGCACATACATATACATGGGGTAGATATAGACATATATAGATATATAAAGAAAGAGATTTTTGAAGATGATCGAAAAAGTGGAAATTTACACATGCTTGGAACATCAAACAAAATGCTTTCCATGACTTTCATTGTTTTTTATTCTTTTTTCATAAAACCACTTTAGGTATCCTTTAAGTTGAGTTACTCCGATACTTTAAGCCAGAGGTTTAGCATTTTCAGAAATTCTACACTTTTAAGCAGAGGATTTAACTCGAATGCTGTTTCATGATAGACAATGACTACTGCTGATAGTAACAAAGCCAGGGGGCTGTCAGACCAAGACAGGCTAAATTGTATAAGGCTAAAATAAGTATTCATCAAAGTCTAATTTGTAATACATCTTAGTCTCCTTTACAGTTAACTTCAAAGGATAAAGGATCAATTAAATGAAAAGATTCACGTTGATATAATTTTTCCTTTAAAATTTTTTTTCTCAGTCATAATAGGTGTACAGAATGTTCTCTGTGCTATTAGTGCGATCTGAGCTGTAGTCTGAGAGAAATTTTAATTCACTTTTTTGAACTCCTGCATCATATCTTGTTGGCTTTGGCCTTCTGTTTCCTGTGATAATGTGGCATTTGTGAGAAAGGCGCTTGAGAGAAACCTGAGAGCTATGAAACACAGTATATTTGGTCAAAACCCCTGCGATGTCAACAGTAAAATCAAAGCAAGTACTCTGACTAGAATGTAATATAAGCAGTGTGAGGAGAAGGCCGCTGTAAGGATAAAATTGTCCTTTTAGATTTGCACTGTTATCTATCTGCCAAGACAGCTCATCTCCGCTGTTTTCCGCCGGTGTATTTACTGCTGCTGTTACCCTGGTGAGTTTTCAGATACGTCCGATTCCAGTATTTTCTTCAATTCCTTTTTGTGTATTACTTTATATTATCTTTCCTTGGCCCACACTCTCAACAGCAGTAGCTTCAATAGCTTTTTTTTTTACATACTATTCATTTTGGCAACCTTTGGATTACGAGCCCTACTTCTTAACACAACAAACACACAGTTGCCTCACAAACATGATATTTCTTTCCTGAGAGAATTGACCACAACATTTCTATGTGGATAAGATGTAAGATATGTGATATGTGAAAACTGGAAACCTTAATCAATGCAATGTTCATTGTAATATAATGTCCTCAAACATACCGTCACATGATTAAAAACTGTTATTAAAAGTACTGTTATGGTAAAACTGGTTATACTTTTATGGCTATGGTGCTCTCATTTTGAAGGAAAGAATTAGCTTTCTGATCTTAAACATAGACAGTACAAAGCACTCTCTGTCCTTTCACCTGGAGCTTGACTCAATTGGCAGTCCCATTGTCTTCTGCTATTCAGGTGTCCTTGCTTGCTTACCCATGTATTTGTTTAGTTCAGGACTCCCACGAATACTCACCATTCTTCATGGTCAGTTGCCAGGTAACGCCATGGATGTCAGTAGGTACATTTCATCTCCAGCTGTTTAAGATTCTCACTGGTCACCCAAGCACAACCTCTCTGGATCTGATCCAGGGAAAGGCAAACAGTTTGGGAGTGGATTTAAACTGTATTTGAACTCATATGATACAGAAGGAGGCAGAGGTCCTGGTCTGAGTTTATTTTCAATGTGAAATTACAGCCCTATTTCTCTGATGAAATTCCAATGTTAATGACAATTTGTCATGCATCTGCAGCCTTTATATCATTGTGTTCTGTGGAGAGTTGGGGTAATCGCATCTCAGTGGTGTATCTAAGACATGACACAATGAAAATGTATCAGATAAATAGTTCATAAAGGTTTTATAGTAAATTTGGGGCATATATTGAAAGGCCTCAGATGTTATGCCAGTCCTGCTGTTCTTTTAGTCAATATTGTTTATGCGCTCCTTACAATCTGAAACAGATGTCTGCAATGAAGCTATTTATTCATCCATTTTCAGACTAATTTGTTTGTCATATTGATATGACCAATATGGAGCATAAAAAGAGCTGATGTAACCTCTTGACCACAAAGGTTCATGAGAATATGTGGGGTCACCTTACTGTAGAGACTATCAAATTCACTGCTAGGGGTATCCTTGATCCACCCCTGCATCTGTAAACTTTCAGCTTGATCATGTAAAGATTTTCTTTTGTGGAAAATGGGGGTTTACGAGCTGAAATGCAAGAAAAATATGTACAATGTGAAATTTTGTTGCAGTGGAGGAATGTTATCAATTTTGTCCTTGATATGAGACATAAATCTTATTTTTATAGCCCTCCGCCTTTTAATCAAGCATTCCTTTTGTTCATTTGGGACGGCTGTTTGTAGGGCAGAGAGTGTTCGGAGCCTTCCAAAGACAACTCTTTCAAAGGCGCAGTGATGGGATTGTAAACCATCACTTTCAAATCACAGTGAAAGACACTGAAATCCCCCTGATGGTTCAAACAAAAGGGACACATTCAAGGACAGCTACATGTAGCGCATCAATGACTTGTCCAATGAATGGCTAAATGATTATGTATGCATTAGTGAATTCATGCTAGAATAGAAACACAGTCCCTTGAATGTGATATTAATGACCTGAGCAACACATAGCTTGAAGCGTGTACTGTGAAGAATGTGGATAAGGACAATGACATATACTCACTCCCCTAAAACTCTTGTAGCCTGGTGTCAGGCTCATTCCTTAGAGGTACCATGGAAATTGTGCTAAAAGGAACATTTTACTAACTTGAGATATACTGTGTCTATCAAATGTGTAGGGTTTTCCTTACATAAAATCTTTGAGTTTTGAAAAAGAATGTACTATGCCAGTCTCATAAAAATGCAGACAAATTATGGAACACTCCTCTTGACGTTATGCATCCACTGACAAAACTTTTGCAAAGCTATTAACGTTTGAATCAAATATTACATCGTAAGGGCTACAACACCTATCCTGGGACTTTGAAAAACTTTATCAAATCACATATCCTGCTGATATACAGCTAATCATATAAGACTTCAGTCTGATGGAATTTTTGTCAGTTTAAGGAACAACAGGTAAATTCCTTTCAGGGCCCAATTGTCTTACTTCCTGGGCTATATTATGGGTCATGGATAAAATCTGAGTGCTTTGCAGCTGGAATAACAACCTAAATCATGGTGCTTGTCGTACATTTCCACACAGTTTGAGATAATCTCTGGCAATCTTTCACAAATTAGCTTTGTTACATGTTTCCCAGAAAGCCCTGTAAGGCAGCTTCATGCATATTGAGCACGAGATCCAGATAAAACTGCGGTCGGAAGCCACCCAGAGCTTTTGAATAAGAGCGGTCCCCATATATACTAAATTTACACATTTTAATGTCTGAGCTGTAAATAAACCATGAAATTCTTGATAACTGAAAGGTGTTAGACAATAGTAGAATACATAAACTTCTGCAGATATTCTTAAACTTGTAACAAGTCTTACACAGACATATATAAACTCTCAAAATTAATGACTGTAAATTTTCATGAATGGTTGTGAATGCTGCTCCAGTACATTATCTCATGAATGATAAAGAAGTGTTGCAAATTCTTGTTTTAACAAGAAATTATGCGTGTCAACATTAGATCCCTTGTGTTGTGCAGACATTTTCAAAATTTTAAAAGGTTTCTTAGAATGTTTGCAACCATTCATATGTCCACTGTGACAAACCAAAAGAGTTTACCAACAGCTCTATGGTGGTATTTGAGAGTGTCTCAGTGACGCTAGTGTTCCACAGAAAGTTGTTCTATTGGTTGTGCAAAATCAAGTATGACAAAATGGTTTAGAAACATGAAGCAGTCTGGCTCTATTACCTTTGTCTAATGTCACAGAAAATAACAACACTGGGAAACAAGGACAATGAGCTCCTCAATTAGTGCCTCACAGGCTTAACTGGAGTCAATGGTCTGGTTGGTAATGCAAACGCACCGAAGAGTGACGCTCAGCCCCTGTTATGGCCCGCACAGAGTATTCATCACAGTGGCAGGGGCGCGTCCGAGACATGCAACATCTGGTACAAACACATGAACGCATGACTGAGACATCTGGTCTAACATGGTGATCAAGGGTGCCCATTATATCACTGAGTCACATCTGGCAGACAGAATATGTTAGAAGTGATCCTAGTGCACTATTGGATTACTTTAACCACGGAGGTAACATTTCATTCCTTGAGGGCTATGTTACGTCGGTTCTTGTTGTGTTAATTGCAGTGATTGAAATGAACATATGGATGGAAGGTGCAGATCAAGGTTTTGGCATTGAGAGTAGAACGCAACCATCTAGCAGCTACTAGCTACATGGTTCACATTCCTGTTCACAATTATATTGAAGTGATTGGAGTGATTATGGTTATCATCGTCATTATATTACATTTGAAGACTATTGTAAAGGTAACAAGACTCATGGCCATGGTAAGTGGTAGGTAGGCATAGGAGATGAGCCACTTGATTGCAGGCAAGGGCGTCATTAACAAAAAGATGGGCTTCATAGTTTCAGTGATGAAAACCCCAAAACAAAAGAAAAGCTCAAGACTCAATAAATACTAAAGACTGTGGCAGCGTCAAATTTCTCTGTTAACAATTGGGTGGATGGGTCCAAGCAAACATCCTTTTCCTTAGCTGAGCTGTCTGAGGTGCTGAGATCCTTCTACACTGATTGTGTAGATAGAGATTCTCTGTGAATGCTCACTGATATTTAGAAGATTCTTCTATCACAGCAGGGAGGAGTGAGGTCACTACAGTTTGTTGGAGCTCTGTTCATGATTATCAATTTTGTTTAACAAATGTTATGCTATTCGTGAAGTTTTTCAGCAGCTCAAGAATAGTAAAGGGTAAACAGTGATCCTCTGGTAGCCCAGGGTGAGCAAGGACCTGAACACAGGCAAGGCTTAAATAATAGAATGTTTGCCGTTAGAGAGCTGCTTACATTACATTACATTACAGTATTGTCATTTAGCAGAACACTCATAACCAGAGTGATTTACATATAGTAAGTTACAATGTTATCCAGTGATACAGCTGGATATGTACTGAGGCAACTGTGGGTTAAGTACCTTGTGCAATGGTACAAGTGTTAATCAAACCAGAAAACTTTTGGTTACAAGCCCTGCTCCTTACCACTATGCTACACTGCTGTCCAAAAACAGGACACATTAGTGCGGTTCAGTCACAGATTATCTATAGTAAGAAGACATTGAGTTCAACATACTTTACTTTAATAACTCTGTCCCTGCCACTGCATGGTAGGCTAGGTAAACAAAGATGACCTCCATGGTGTGAAGCTGTGAATTGCATATGAACACCCCTATACAGAATACTAGCTTATCATGATGCCAGTTACCCGCTATCCATTTCATATAATACCAAGTGCCAAGCAGAGAGATAGTGTGCAGTGGGTATCAAACACACAACTACTCTGGTGTCTGGACAGACACAACAAAGTTACAGAATTTTAAAACAATATCATATCCAATCAGGGGACAGTGAGGGTTGGAGAAAATAGCTTACAGTATGAGAGGAGAAAAGTGACGTGGTTATTTATACTTAAGGAAAACCAGTAAGATAAACTGGTTCATTATGAATTATGTACTTCTCAGATGTTATTTCATTACCTTAACTCCATTTGTAAAATGTAGAGACTAGACTCAGTCCTTACTTATGGGTGCATAGGCACCAAGGAGAGAACAACTAGTAAGTAAAGGGAACTCGCACACCACAAGCATGATAAAGAAAAAGTCCTTCACAGAGGCTGCAAAAATATATTTTGTTTTATTTAACCATTGCTCATCTTCACAGAGCGTCTCCAGTATTCCTGTCAGAACCATGAGAGACATTCAGACATCTGCAGATAATAAAAGAATTTGAACATCACTCCCTGCCTAGAGGACAGAGGATCCTTGATTCCACCCAAACTCAGGGCAGCCTCACTGAATCAATCATTCATCGGAGTGAACAAGTGTAAATCTCTTTCCTCCCTCTTGTGGAGTGGAATAAAGAGGCCCGTCTTGTATCCTGAGCCACGGCCCTTGTGAAATGAAGTGTGGCTCCATTCGGAATTTTTTTTTTTATTACTATTTTCTGGAATCAGAGGAACGGACTTACTCCCATCGGAGGGCACCGAGTTCATTCTGATGGAAGAAATATCAGCTTATTCATGCAAGGCGGCACAGAAAAAAACTTTATGGAGATAGGACCCTACACAGCTGAGATTGACTTTGAACTCCTGGGGCATTAAAGTTAATTAAAGTCAGAGATTGTGATTAATTTTTCCGCTTAGTGATGAAAACAGTAAACAAGAGGGTTTTGCCAGATTTCCCAGTTGTTTGTTTGCAGAGCCAAACAAAAAGAAGCCTCAGACAAGGGTATGAAACAAATCACACCGTCACATTGCTTAAGATTAACTTAAGATCTGCTTAAGTTATTTGTTTGAATTACTCAAGATAACCACACAAATGATGGACATTTAACTACGTTCTGAATAATCATGACCATCAGTCATCTCTTATAATGAAGAGCAAGTATTTTATCAACAAAAAGCAAAAGAAGCAAACATTCTAAAAGAATGTTAAGTATTCTGTTTATAGAAGGAGAGAAATCCTGGGATGTCAAATTACACTGAAAAAATGAGTGTTTCTGTGTTTCTACAACATACAGATATGTTCCTTTCGTGTGTGTGTGTGTGTGTGGGGGGGGGTAGGGGGGTAGGACAGAGATAGTAAACCCTGACACTGATTTACCAGGCTTAGAGAGACTCGGGGAATCTGATGGAATATGACACCATAAGAGCAGGATCACCTGTCCCTCCTGAAGAGAACCCACTAATCTCTACAGGATGTGTATATAGTCTGCATTGCCCATTAATTCAGCTAAATGGGAAACTCCCATCCAGATTCTACAAAGATCAGTGAATCTGTGCTGCATCTGCATAACATTGATGGGAAAAAGAAGAGACCCACAGACAAGGGCAGCTGTTCCATGGTTTAATTCATACTGACATACTGACATTCATACATACATACAAAGACAAATTGCACTCGCTCATCAACGTTGCATACTACAGTAATATGGAAATATTTCTATGTTATGATGTATTATTTCACCGTCAATTGTAAAATTAAGTGAATATTATATTCTGATATAGTAGCAAATTTTAAAGGCAGCACGCAAGACCCACTACGTACGTTGTGCCTCAGGTTCCAATTCTTTTGTCCTTAATATTTATGTCCAAAAAAGTGTATGTTAAAAGCTGTAAGGTTACCTACATAAGTTGCGCAATTTGATTTTAAGAAATATCATGCGGTAATGTTGAACCAAACTGATGTGAATACCAGGAAAATCAATATAGAGATTGCGACTGTTTAATCAGTGTATGCTGAAAAGCCGATTCTGTAGTTAGCAGGCTAAACTTGGTCCATTTCGGCTTAGACAGCTAAACGGAGTTGTGCAACATAATACCTAGGATGGGTTTAAGGCAGTTACTTCCCCAGTTAGACAAACTGAAATGTATGAACTTCACATTTACATTTATTCATTTGGCAGACGCTTTTATCCAAAGCGACTTACATAGGTTCTTTACAATGTTATCCATTTATACAGCTGGAGACAACTGTGGGTTAAGTACCTTGCCCATGGGTACAGCAGCAGTGTCCCAGCGGGGATTGAACCGGCAACCTTTCGGTTATGAGTCCTGCTCCTTAACTACTATGCTACACTTCACAATGGTCACTGTTTTAGATCTTAAATTGCTTAGCACCACGTGAATTCAAGCGACCAGAATTCCTCTTAATCCAACCCCGAGATTGACATCATAAAGCGTTTTCAAATTCGGAAGTGCAGAACATAGATGCTTTGGGGTAAAAGGTCATATGACATAATCACTTAAATGTGCTTCACTCGGGATGCCTGGACTTTTAAGTTGATTTTTTTTTTCTTTTGGGAAAGACTAACATATCATGCAAATGAAAACGTACTAGTTTGGAATTCAAAGCACAAACGACGCATTTGCTTGTAATCTGGACAATATGCAAACCACATTTAACGCGTTTATTCCTCACCATTACACAGTTCTCGCCAGACACACTCACAGCTGAAGCTACGCATCTCTAATTCATGTTAATAGAGCGTCAATATATTGATCCGTATCTTTAAAATCAGCAACATGATTTGGGGTGTAACAGCGCCGCACATTGCGCAGGATGACAGCTGCACGCGGTGAGCAGTCGGTCTCCACTTCTGCGCGGTTTGCAGTCGATCCTGGAATAGATGGGCGCTGTGAACAGGCTGCGAGGAGCGACTGCCGCGTCTCGACTCTGCCTTCGCCTGTGCCCGTGGATACGGATTTTTTTTTTCCCCCCATACACCGGCTCCCTGGTAGTGTGTTTATCTGGAAAATTTAGCTGTCCGAGAGGAAGCCGCTGAGCAAAAGTGCGGGCAGGTAGGTGCATTTAATAGATTCTGGTGCCAGTTTCTATATGAGTGTCTGCGTGCGTACATTTTGAAAGGCGAAATTGCCAAATGTTGCAGTTGCGTCTTTGCATTGATTGATTGAAAGCGCAAGGGATTTATTTGCAGAACTGCACACACCTGTGCCACCGAAAAAGCCATCTACATTCGGCTACGGATCCGAGGAAAACATTTTTACCTGGAAAAGACTTAAACAAAAATCTGCATGTTCAGAGATGCTGGTTCGTGCTTCATACAGCATGTAACACATGTGCGCGTGTGGCGGCGTTATGCGCTTACATTGCAAAACTGAATGCCCACATTAATGTATCGGAACACCTGAAGCGCTGAGACAGAACAGGTGAACAGGGGGTTTTTGAAATGATAAAGAGTGGACATTTAGCAAAATATAATTGAGCGAACTGAATTATTTTATGATTTTCCCCAAATATGATCGACTTGCTACGTACATCTTGTTAATTTTGCTGTCAGTAACTTAGTGCGATTATTCAGCGATGCTATTGTAGTGTTGCAACTGCGTGCTTGGCGAACAGCTGGCCTAGCTATACTTTTCGCGTTGCAAAAACGGAGATGCGCAATGTCATTGCCTTTTCTCACCTGGAGTGAGAGAAATTGCAAGCCGCCACAGAAGGCGAAGAAACTCCCTACGCAGAATCACCTCTTCCGAGGGCAAGAGAATTGCGAGTCATGCAAGTGTCACGTATGCCAGCATATATCATTTGTTTAAAAATAAATAATAAAAACTCCGCAAGACCTCCTTTTTAAAATATATGAAACGCTACCCGCTCCCCGCCCCCATGTCCTTTCCTGCCTTGGTGAATGCCACAATCCCTTTCAGTTACCTGTGTGTGTGCATGGATGCGACGCTTGTGAAAGTGATGATTCTTTAAGTTCAGTGATAGCTAAGATAAATTGATTCGAAGCATGTTATTTACATAAGCGCAAGTGTCACGCACTACACTGCTAGCAGTGTCGGCATCGGTTCACCTAAGGGGAAACCGGGCAGCGAGTTTGGAGCATAGTTTTATATAAGGTTCGTGTCATGAAAGCCGAGGATTACAGACTCTTTATAATGTATAAACAGTTTATTTAAACTGAGGAAGTAACGTAGTTATTTAAATAAAATAATATTTAAAGTGATATATTCTGCCTTCGTTGAACATTGTCTGTGGGATCGTGGATTGTTCTGTTGCTTACTTGTTGAAATGCCAGAAAATAACCCATTTGAATCGCGGAGGTGTATGGAGTTTACAGGGAAGTCTCCGCACACACTTTACTGTAGGATAATCTAGGGGTAAGGACCTGAACTCTTCTATAACAAAAGTTTTTGGATTTTTACTGGAATTGTATCCTTTTTACCCACGGCTTCAACTCAAGGAGCTTTTTTAAATATTAAATATTTAAATATGTCTGCGACATTTAGTGTTCTTATTACCAATGATCATTTACCTTTATCTCAGGTACCCCCAGAAACCATTTAAGTGGATTTGCACTGCTGGTTGAAAATCTCTGCTCTATAATTCTGCCATTGGGCTCCAGGTGTTATGCAAAAATTGACTGTCATATTGAGCTCAAACCAGAGGGAAGGTTGTAAGGCAGATGAGATTAGTCCGGATCCAATATCATTTTGGTCTAATTTCAGCTGGTGAAGTAGGCAATTGTATTGAGGTGGTGAAACGTGAAGGGCCTGAAAATCTCTTTCCCCTTGCTCCTTGTTTGCTCTTTCTCTCCTTTCCTCACCTGTTCTACACCCTCCATCTCCTCTCTCTGCCTTCCTTTCCTTCTCTTCTTTCACTCTCTCTTTTGCTTTCCCTCTCTCTGAGCATGGGCAAGTTTGCACATCCCTCTCAGGAGTTAGGGATGTCTACCCCAAAGGATTCGGCTAGTCTTCTGTTACGTTGTGTGGGGATTCCTCTGTCAAAGAGCACTTTCTATAATCTCTAAGTGCATCACATAAGATTTGTCCCAGCTCTGAAATGACCCACTCATGCTTATCTTTGTGCTGTTATGAGTGATTGACCACTCTTCCTGTTGCACAGTGGAATGGGATGCCATAAATTGTTATAGAGGGATGAGATTGGCTCTCACATCAATTCCCAATAAATACTCAAACGGCCAGTGCTTACAACATACCTACAGCTTTCTCAGCGCTTCTTTGGTGATTGGCTGGTCTGGCTAGCAAGATTTAGACCTTACTGTGTCACTGTGGCATAGTAATTGTGAAACTGGATCAGAAGGTTGCAGGTTCCAACCCCAGAGCTTGAGCAAGTTACCTAGCCCAAATTGCTTCTGGTTAAATACATAGAATGTAAATATGTGAGTGTGAAATATATCAAAAATATGTACAATGTAAATGTGTATGTCGTTATAGATAACACGCAATATAAAATATTCAATGCATGTGTCTTATCTGAGCTATATGACCACAAATATTGCCTAAAACATCATACGTTGGTAGTTTATTGTTTGATCTATGTGTACTCTTCCAGAGATGGAGAATAAATGCATTGAGATACCAGCTGGTCACTCAGATTGCATCAGGTTGCACTCTGACTGTTTTATGAGCTCGATATCAGACAGGGACAGTCATTCTTTTCGGAATCAATCAGACCTGTTGTGGTTTGTGAAATTTCTTTGATTAATAACCTCTTGAGTGGTACCTGGAATGAAGCCATAAGCCTCTTTAGTACATTAGCATGGAACTGCCTTTTTGTTTTAATTGCTTTGTCGCACATATCAATGTGTTTGTTACTTGTTCTCTATGTACTTCATTTATATTGACTTAATTTCAGAGGGTGTTATCAGAAATCTTAATTTTATGAAAGGGAACTAAGGCTCAGACTGCAGTGCACTCTGTCTGTAGCTGACAGAATTGAGCCAAGTGTTAAATTTTTCATAACATGCACCGTATTACAGTATGAGTTTGGCAGTAACTGAAATTAATGAAACCATGGGTAAGCAATGACAGAATCGATCACTTGCTGAAGTTTTATTGCGCATTATTCAAAGTTGTTGTCAGAAGCACATTGTGGTTACATTTGGATTTGGACCCAAGTCAGTATTTACAGTGGACCTGGAGCTGTGGAAATATTTTGCCTTGAGAAGGTCTGGCTGGGACATTGATTCTGTGGTTTTCGTTTGAGGTTTTGAAACTAGATTTTGAGCCACTGGGAAATGTGTCTGGTACCAGCCCTCCACCCCTTTTTTTAACTCTGAGGAAGCACAATTCAGAGGGAAGATGACACACAAGCAAATGAACAAAGGAGCTTCCCCTGAAAGGAAGCGTTTAGGTGGGTCTGAAGTGGGAAGGCGAGCCTGGCGCTGCCGCCTTGCTGTGAGGCAGCTGATTTGTCACTTGCGACGGTTCGGTGAGAGAGAGCGCGCTGACACTGATGGCTTGCGATGTCGCTCTCTGATGCCCGTAAATGAGGTTGTCATGACAAATGACGCACTCCGCCTCGCCGCCTCCTGCCCGAAGTCCGATGCTTGCGTTGAACAACACCAACGGAAAAAAAGGAAAGAATCCCAGGGAGATCAATGCGGAGGTTGTGTGATCCTCACGTGCTTTAACTGGTGCCTGCAATTAACTTACAATTAGCTTGCAGTTCATTCAATATCCTCTACAAACAGGACACCTTATGCATTATGAAGCTCTCTTTGGTCCTCGCATGCTTGGCTTTAACTGGTGCCTGCAATTAACTTACAATTAGCTTGCAGTTCATTCAATATGCTCTACAAACAGGACACCTTATGCATTATGAAGCTGTCTTTGGTTGATTACTAGGAACATGATGTGGGTGCCAAATTGTAGCAAAGGGTGAGAGCAGTCATCCCATCCGGCCTCAAACCCAGGTCTATGGGGTAGCAAACTGTAGCTTTGACTGCATATGCCAAAGAGCCAGGCTTGCGCGTTGCTGGCGTTGCGCGGCAAGCCATCCCACTGCTGACACCATATGTAGCGAAGGGCGAGAGCAGTCACCCTGCCCGGCCTCGAACCCAGGTCTAAGGGGTACCAAACTGCAGCTCTGTCACACAAATATATACCGAGTAGCCCAGGCTCCACATTTTTTTGCCTTGAGTGTGTCTCAGTGAGCAAGTAAAGCCTAACCTAAAGCTTTTAGACGTGTAATAGAAGTAAATGACATTTATTTTATTATATTCAGCAGTTTGTTAATGTGTTTTTTCATTAGTATTATTGCCATATCATATCCTAGGGGACTTGCTGTAACTAAAACATTGGTGCTTTATGTTTTGCAAAGAGAATACCACTCAGCATTTCAAGCACTACGTAGTCAGAATGCATTTTTGTGACAGTGTGATGTAATTCAGTCACAGCAACGCTAATGTGTGAGCGACTGAAAGGTGTTATTTCCATAATACATCTGAAAAAGGGGCATTGATGGAGGTGCGATTTATAATTTCCATATAAATTTGCCCTGGATGCATGATGCTAGGCTGTCGAAAATGTGCAGCTTTAGCCCAGATAATGCACATAGTCTGACAAGGACCTCAGTGTGCCACCCTTGATGGTGCCTTGAAATCAGAACTGTTTGGGTTTGTTTACAGTGAATAATGGCTTTTTTTCAGGTTTTCAAGCTGGCCTTCTAATGGCAAAGACTCGAGCTTGCGCCAGTGCATATTTCCCATTTCTGAATGTGCCAAACGCTTGTAAATTACTATTAGGCATGAGTGAGCAATGTACATTGTAATGCTGTAACGTGAGAGAGCGATAGCCCATCACAGTATGACAGTATTGAGGACTATACTGTATGCTTATACATACCTTGCAACGCAGTTACAAAAAGGACATGTTCTGAAATTGCTGTATCATGAAAAATATTTTGAAACAAGAGCCATATCTTGCCTGGTTTCAAAACATAGATAAGCTTTATCTTTCTAACCCAGAAGAGAATCATAATTCACTAATGCATTCAAGCTTACTAATTACAGAGTGTGATGCTCTTTTTATAATGTCATCTGCAAAACTGTGGCTTCTCAAAAAGATTTGTGCAATTTTAGGTTTTCCTGTAAAACTTGAAAGTCATTATTCAGTCCCAAGATGAGACACTGTATGATCTTGTGAAGGTACCCTTTTTTCTATATTATGGTTTTGAAATCCATAATTTGACAAAAGACTGCCATGGACAGGGATTCACTCTGATGGATCTTGCTGAGCTCTGTAATCTACCCTCCTTGATATAATAACAGGTCTTTCTAATTGCAGTGCTTTTGAAATAGATTGATTTCAAATGTATTGAAACGAACATATGCTTGCATTAAATAGCTGTAAAATATTAGGTGTCAGAGAAAGGGAAATATTAGGTAGCATGCCAGTGTTGACATAATGGATGCTAGTTTTATCCACAAAGCCATCAGAATATATACATTAACTGTAAAGGTTGTTTTAGTCCTTGGAGCCAGAAAAATGTTAAATATGATCCCACATGGTGTACTTTGTCCAGATGTACCTCTTTACTGTACATGCAAAAAGAGCAGACATAGTACTAATTATGGTTATGTCCTTACTTCTGCCAACTTGACTTGATAACAAACAGCTATGCTGCTCACAGCGCCTGCCGGCTGTTAATGTGAGAGTGATAACCTGTGAAAACAGGGCTGTATATTTTAGAGATCTCGCCCAGTTGTGAGCATTATTTTCTCTTTGCTTTGCTTGGTTTTGCAAAATTGTCACTTTTGACCAAGGGAGAGTGTAATCCAAATCCCTGTGCCTGTGTTTTTACATTTGCTGTTAAAATTTGGAGCACTGACAAAGATAACGCGCTACAGACTTGAAACAACCTTCAGAACCAGTAAACCAACTGATGAGGCTTGCCTCTTAAGAAATGCAGGAAATATTACTTGGATTTGAATTTCAGCAAACCGAAAGACTTTCGAAGTCAGAAAATCTGATTAACTTTGTGAAGTCTTACAGAATTGCTCGGTTTAGAAATCTTCCAAATCTCCTCCCTGTTTCAAATCGAACATCTAGGTTGCAGAATTCCTGTTTAAAGAAGACCCATGGGGCTGTTGGTACGTAAGATCACTGTAAGATGATTGGTTCTTGTTTTTCCAGTGAAGTCCATGACCTGTTCCAAAGAAACCCCACCTCCTTCCTCCAACACAGGCATCATATACTGGTTTGGCCGTTGTAATTGATGTCTATCAGTTGCTTAGGCAACCAAACATCTAATTTTGGTTAAATCTCGATTCTTACTGTGACCTGACCAGGACAGTAAGGTTGAAAAGGCTGGCCAAACCCAGGGAATTGATCCACTTCTTTCCCCCTGATCTGTGTCCCCTTCCTCGGGATGTCAGAAGGGCTGCCAAACCTTAATCGCGTCATGTCAGGCTGCTTTTCCCTCTTTGTGCCACACAGTAAGTCTTGCCAATGATAGAGCATTAGTCTTCCCGCTCTCTGGGTTGCAGTGGTTTGGAGCGGGCCTTGGCTATGTTTGTTTCTGCGCTTGCATTCGATGGTATGTGTATGTTAGGGGAATTGGCCTGGCTTGGTTGTGGGAAATGTGCTGACGTTGAGAGAAAAAAAGCAGCGGCCTTCTTTTCCACAATAATCATTGCGGCATCAGTTGTATTAATATTAGGAGGGCTTGGAAATGCCTCTGCTCTGACCCACAGTAATGTGTGAAGCCACAGCAACAAGTCCACACTAAATGGTGTTTGATAGTTAGTTATGAATGAAGTGTCAGATGAGGTTTGATGTTTAATTTCACAGCAGTCACAGTGCCTGCCTGTTTGAGGATCCAATGGGAGCTGAGTTTTGGAGCTGTTTCACTGCAGGCTGAAATGATTGTTTAGTCTTACAATGGTTCATAATCCACTCAGGAGTTGCTAAAAGCTATGGGCATAACTAACTGCTCTTTGTACAGCACAGCAATAGAAGTTTTTTTATGGATAAATATTGTTAAGAGGATGATGACCTGGAGTGAAATATAGACCGGCACACGAGGGATGTAGATGTGGCAAAATTAGCCCTATTTATAGTTTGGATTCTTGAAAGTAGCTCAGCTGAAGTTCAGCTCTAGTTTCATTGCGGGAGGTAATATACGGTAAAGTACGTCTTTTAAATATGGCATGCTCTTCAAAATGAACATTACTGTACATTAATCAGCAACCTTGCATAACGTGTATATATAGCTAGTGAAACAGTAGTACTGCATATTGCGGGATATTGTATATTTTTTCAATGAGGAAACATGTCCTTTCGATTTATTATTTTTTTTTTGACACAAGAAATCAATATTGAACTTGTGTCCTTTGTAGTACTGTAGCTATCTGGCCTTTGTTGAATCATTTGTTAGGCATCACTATAATTAGTTTCTGTGGAAGGAAATGACGCTTTGACCTTCTTAATTATTCAAGGAAACTTGACTGTATGGATTCTCTTTCATTAAAGAGTGTTATGGCAATTACTTTCCAAAACACAACCTAATTGGAAAACATTTCATATGCAATTAGAAGTGCGGTACTTTGTTTAAACCGTAATTAAACGGCTGTGTTTGGTTTGTCATTGCAGGGAAAATAGAAGACAAAGCTCCAGGGTGATATTTCATGTGGTGCGCCCATGTTGCGATCCAAACGGGTCCCTTAATCCCTCCTCTCTCTCAGTGGCGCTGGTCTCAAACCAGCGCCTCACTCCCCGTGTGAAGCGCCCGCTTGGTGAGGACTGAACTGCTTTGCTGGAGGGAGTCGCGAGCGAGGCAGAGGTTTGGATCGCATCCAGGCGGGAGCAGGGCACCTCCAGCCAACTGTCACATAGCGGATAGTCCTTTTATTGTGGCAATTCGAAGTTCACAAAAGAGTTTATTGAAAATAAAGGGTCATGCATTTGCGATACAAATACAGTGAGCAATAGGGATGATGCAATATTTGATCACAAGAATACTAATGGTTTCCTTATATCAGTATTCATGGACTGTGGTAAAGAAAAAAAATGAAATAAAATCCAGAGATGAATGCTTTCTCATGAGTATTAATGAAGGAAAGCTTATAAGCTCTGTATAAAATAATAGATTATTCACTGATTAATAATCTTCCTGCCTGAAAGCGTGAGTGAAAGCAAATCTCCTTGCCATAGGTCATTACATACAGAGGAAAAAACAGGTAAAAAAGCAGGGGTCCAATATGAATATTTGATCTTAGAAGCCATACAATATTCAATACCCAAGTGATTGAATTGCATATGCCTTGTACTGGACTGGAGATGGTGAATGCAGTAAGAGAGCCACATCTTTCGTTCAGCACAGTTACAAAAGAAGCGGCTCATTATGCTTGTTGTACCAAATGAAACCTGTGAAAAACCCTTCAACCTGAAGGGCCTTTCAGGGATCTACCCATTATGGTAGGCCTGCATAGTACCCTGGAGGTCCCTACTAGTAGCCCGTAGCTTTCTGCAGTGTCCCATCTCAGTCTGATCAGAAAAAGAAAGACGGCCCACATTTAAATTTGTTTTGAAACTAAGACGACAAGTTTTGGAAAGAAAGTCATGCAGCGTGACTGCATATACTCAAAAGTGTATCAAAAATCAAGCATTGCAGGAAATTGCATGCTAATCTTGAGACTGAAGGAGTAAGAACTATATATAAGCATGCACAATGTGTTTGTGCTGAAAGAGCGGTGCACTGTCTTAATACAGGAAAGAGATGCAGGGCTGTCAGTTGCAGCTCTATATCTGATGTATTCGCTTCATAGCAGCATCAAATACCACCAGACGCAGTAGTGAGTGCTCTAACTGAAATCTCTGGTTGGACAGCTCATTAAACATGAAGGGTTTTTTTTTTTTACTGCCTGATGGTCCCAACATCTATAAGGTTACAGGATTTGTCAAGTGCAGATGTTTGATAACTCCACCCACATTGCTGTGAGCCTGCTCTATTACACCACATGTCCAATGTGCAGGAGCTTCAAATTTGCTCAAAAGAAGGGTGTAGTGCAGTACTTTTTTAAAATGCACAAATTTACGTAAGTGGCAAAGGTGGATCCAGCAATAGTAAAAACAGTAAAAAGTGTGTGTGTGTGCACGCGTGTGTGTGTGTATGTTTGGGGAGGGGTGGGGGGGGGGGGGTCATGTTTGCTTATGGAATTTACAGCATGGTGAAGTACTCAATTAAACCTGTGAAATATGGCAGTGATGAGATGTTAGTGCTGCATGTTAAACATCCTCTTCTTAACAACTTAATCCATTCCCAGCTTCTACATGCCAACTCTGTGCCGCTTGGTAAGACATTTGTAGAGCAATGAAAGCAGTGTGTAAACATACCAGAGGTTTGAATGGCCTTTCTCCTGCAGTGTTTGCTCTTCTGATTAATTGTTCATTATATGGTCCTACTGCCCTTCAGGCCGCTGTGGTACTACATCAGAGGTTCAGAAATGATGGATGCATTTTTTTTGTGCTCACATTTGTTTTAAGAAACTACTCATACTGTTAGAAATGCATTGCTACTGATTAATTTGGAAGTATTTAGTAAAAAGATGGTGAAGGGATAGTTGGCTGACAAAATTTCAATTTTTGTGAAAAGAAATTTGAAATGATTTTTTGAAAAATTACCTCTGCTTACAGATTTGTTCTGAATGAATACCAGGTTCTAATGTTGATACACACTAAAATTCAGCTGAACTGTTTTCCAATTTACAGCAACCAAGCCGTAAAAATCTAATTCCTTATTGTTTATTAATTATTCAGTTTTCTGCTTATGAACCTGAAAAGTCTCCATTGTTACATTTAGTACTAACATGTTTATTAAAGTTTTCTAATCTGTTAGACAATGTGACCCATTTTTATGACATTGGCATTTGAAAGGGATGCTTTCCATAACATTATGCACCACGGTGCGGAGTAATTGTGTCGCTCTGCAAACTTTCCCCATTGTGTCACACACCGCAAGCTGCCCTTGGGACTGACAAACGAGAGTGATACAGCTGTTTGCTCTCTGAGCCCCTTTCTTAGTTCTAGCAGGTAAATCAAACCCGTCGTGCCGCTTCTCCCCTGCTGCCTCACTCTAAGATGCGGCTCCGCTCCTTGCAGGTCTGCTCCTCAAAGACAGAGCCGGTGAGTGGTGAATGTCATTTGCATCGCCTCGTATCGCAAGCCTGAGTACGGCGTTCGCAGCGAGGTGTTTATTTGCACGAGCGCCGTGGGGGGTGTGATTATGCTGGAGAGAGGTAATTTTGCAGTGTGGGATGGAAGAGTCTACCCCACTGAGATTCTGTTGCTTGTTCTCCAGCACAAGGAGCATGTTGATAAAGGGAGTCTGGCACAACTGGCAGAACCACGCTTGACTTTCTACCTGCAAAGCAGATCAAAGGGTGTTTGTTTCCTGCTATTTTCAGAAAAAAAAAAACAAAACAAAACAGGAAGCACGTATGAATTTGTATTGTTAGCTGCATGACACATGATGGTCTCCGGCTTCTGTTGTGCAGAGGTGGAGGGGTGAAAAGGTCTAACAAAAGAGGTATTTCTCTCCTAGAATATATCCATCTCCAGTATTTCTTCCTCTGAAAGATGTGATGGTGTTCCTGTGGTGCCTCTTGAAGGGAAATGGCCCACAATCTGTCACCATCAGATTTAGCGCTTCGCATGAGCTGCTGTTGATCAACTGTGATCAACAGGTGTCGCATCTGTTGCCTGTTTTCTTCGAGAGAGGCAGTCACTCTCTAGCTTCATTAGGAGCCTGCAGTCAGTCTCTCAGTGGAATGTATATCAGCGCTTTTACTCAAAGTCATGAAACAGGGTTTTGACGGTAGATCTGGTAAACAGCAGGTCGTCTTGCAGTATTTGAATAGTTGTAGGATTTAAATTGACATACTGCATTCACTCCCGGTACTCAGGCAGAATGTTTAATTATTTTTAAAAGCTGTTATGTTAAAGTAGAGGCATGTTGGGTACTTACTGACAAACTGGAAACTGATGAAATCAAAAGGGAAATTTTATTGAGAGAATATGATGTGGTAGCGAAAACCGCAACAAGCGAGGATCTGAGGTATGGAAAAACATTTTTTGACCACTTTCTGACAGCTCTCTAGCTTTCTGATGCCTTGGTCTGTATTGCGTAACTTAATGATTGTGTGAAATATGACACCTGAAATTGACAATCGTTAAAGCTATGAGTACAGCATTTGCTTTGACGTAAAGCACACCATTTGATACAAAAATTTTTTGGTACAAAAATTTGAGAAAAAATTGTCATTTGAAATTTTATGCAGTAGGCTCAAGAGTATGAAAAATGAATCTCAGAATAGAAACAATGTGTTAATTTCACCAAATGTTGTGTTTTATGGAAAAAATGCATATTTATAATTATCAAAATGATGACTGATCTTTATGAATCTGTAGGGACCTTAGACTTAGCATAGGCTTGGTCATGAAGTCATTGGACTCAGGTTGGATTAGGATCTCACATTGTTAGGTCACTGGCATATGTTTCAGGCCCAATCATAACTCAGCCTCAACCTCACCCAGCTCATGGTTCATGCTGACTTAACAGAATTTCCCAGCATTCTCCTCCTTCCTGCCCACCAACCAGCTCCCATCATGGCAAGCAGTGCCGGCCAACCTGTTTGTCCCGACCCTGGTTTGCCGCCACGTTCAGCCAGTCGCCGTTTTCCTCTGGCACAGGGCTGGCCCATCTGTGACAGGATGTTTGTAATAGCAGCCGCAAGGTACCCATCAGCCACGTCTGTATTTACAAGTCAGGCCTGCCATTTGGAAACGGGCGAGGACACTGGACATGCGAAACAAGCCACCCAGCGCAGTTTGTATGATCCTGTTCGCTTGTCTCCTCTACTGATGCAAAACCGGCTGTCTCCCACCAGGCGCACTCCTTCTCGCCCAGGGGCCACAGCTAAACTCCTCCTACTCCTTTGCAACATTAGGCTAGAATAACCCACAGGGGCAGAATCCATACAAAGGCCTAATGCTCCATCTGTGGGATTTTAAAGGCTTTTGTGCCAATGACTCAGAGAACACCATGAAAATGACACCTATTTGTATCTGAACATTTGAGCCTCACAAGCGTTTTTTCATGCTAAATCAGCACCCTTGGGCTAAGGGCAGAATTGACTTATGAGAGATGCTGCATGTTAAACTCTTACTCTGGGTGAATTTACATTTGGAAGATTTTGAATTAGGTATCTTAACATTTCCTTGACAGGACAATCACACTTGGCACAACACTGATGTGAACTGTGGCACATTGCCTCCAATACCTTTGGTGATGTGTTGTGACTCTTAGCAAAGTTTATTTTCTAAATGTTGGAAAGTTGAGCACGAGAACCTTATATTGTAACAACTTGTAGAATTGATTCCATGCATATCTGGTGTAAGATTGAATTGTGCTGAGAACACAGCTCATTGGGAGTTTATCTGGCATAAAGCCAGACTTTAAACAATGTGCATCTTCTGACGTTCTTGCTGCAATCTTTGCAGATGAGGGGGATGTTGCTTTCTGAATCTATAGTAGTGAGTATGATGAAGCATAGAACAATACGGTTTAGTTATGCAGGATTTTTGAAGTTGAGAAAGGGCATAAGTAGAGATTGAAATGATTGCTGAAAAACAGGAGGTTGTTTCTCGCAGGTAAATATCAGTCTCCATATGGCAGACACTTTTATATTGCCTCATAATTAAAACTTTGGCAGACAGAATGTGATAAAGCAAACAGCAATGCATAATTTTGAATTTTAATTAGCAACTGGGGTTGTTAGTGTGAATACTCATTTCAATAATGTAACAGTTGTTACATGATGATTTAAGTGTCGTTTTTGAACACAGATTGTGGAGACTGTAAGTATGATCTGACTTACCTTGAGTAAAATATTTATAATAAATGCTTGGTTCTTTTTCTCAAGGCAGTAAATGGAAACGTTAGTGTAGATACAGACTGATTCTTTATCTTGGAATCAATAACCTTGTAGGCAGAGCAGAATCCTCTCAACTCAGTCTAAATAGAGTGCAGGACACCAGATAGGTGGTTTAAAAGACTTGCACTCTGTTGACCTTTAAAGGTGTTGCTGCAAAGGTTACGTATATACTCACCGCGTATAAATGTCTTTATTCATGGTCTTCGTCTGCTGGTCTTGAAAAAAGAAACACATGTTAAGCTCTGGTCTGTCTAAGACTTTCCATGCCACCTTTTTCCTCATAATTCATATCTCTGTGTCTTTTGGTAGGTTGAGACACATTTTAGTTACAAAGGGATGTATGGAAGGGAAATATTTCTCTGCGTAGCTTTGAGTGAGTGGTTGCAATTTCTTGACAACTAGCAAATGATGACTCAGTGAAAGTAGAAGTGAGTCAAGACTCCAGACAGCATGTGGATTCTTTGCTTTACTGTAAGAAATAATCTGTCTCCTGTCTGCTGCTCCATTGGCAATCTTTTGGGATTCACTAATGACTCTACAGAGACAAAGAAAAAGGACCATCAGCAAATATATAGCCATACTGAACCTTATTAAACTTCACCTCATTCTGAAATATCTCACTCATTGCACATGCTGTTAAAGGTTTCCATAAAAAGCACTACTTTGAGAATGTTGAATACTCGGGCTTGCTTTTGAACAGTTTTGTATGGACAGAATATGGAAAAGTTGCTTTTGCCAATATATTGAAATGAAAGTCTTTAGCCTTAGCTTTGCACTTATCACAGTCGGAGATGCTGTGTCTTTTTATGATAGTTGTTTGATTATAATGATGTAGTCAAGCTCACCGAATACATGTGGCCACTGTAGACATGCTGCTACCCCTTGAAAACATGTTATGTTCCATTTGTCCCAATTTGAAAGATCTGTGGCTTTTTTTATGACACTAAGTTATTCCTGACTCTTGTCAGGACATACACTGTGTGACAATCCCTATTTGAAGTAAGCAGGTTGTTATAATGTTCTGTCCTCTTGAGCTGAGTAAGATTGATTTATTGCCCATGCTAGGTAATTTGTCTTTTAGTACCGTGGACTTGTCACTCACTATAAAGGATGCTGGACATCGCCAGGTTCTTGGAAGTAAATGAGAGCAATATGTATGCAGTCATAATGTGCAATTATGTTTTCTAATGAAACCCTTTAAAACCAGGGGGTGGGCAGCACCATTATGAGTGTATACGTGATGGCTGTCAGTGTTAGCATTGGTCAAGGCAATTATTGATGCAGTGTTTGTTCCAGTTGGCCCGAAAACATCCCCATTCCAGGTGAGTTTTCTATGGCTAATGTTTGCCTCCTGTGGTAAAATGTGTGCTTTTGAGCACGCATGTGATAAAAATGAAGGCTTCTGGTATTTGTTTCTAATCTGCAGGCCAAAGCAGCTTCTCCAAGATATATACCTTTGTGGAGAAACACTCATGAGCAAAAGCAGGAGGAGAAATCAAGTAAATGGTCAAATAGATTTCTTTGAGGGCTGTTTTATTTTGTCCTTTCATTGCATGTGTGTGCCCTTCTCAAGGATTAAGTACTAATGCCTTTCAGGGAACGTAATTAGCTAGGTTTCAGGGGGTAAAGATTTAATGGAATTTATTTCACAGCAACTACTCCTGCTTGATTATTTTACGGTGTTTGATTGGAGGTAATGTTAACAGTTTGGAATTAAGAGTAACTAAAGAAATGAACAGATTATTGGTCACACAGAGAATGCAACACCACAATTAATTATCATTCATTGCGCCCTTCTCCCTCTTAGGAGTGTCCTGGTCACAGCCTTGTTGTCGCTTGTGGCTCGATTCAGCTCAGCAGGATTTTAAACACAGATTTGCTTTGCTGTGATCTGGGTTTGATTCCAAAAGTCAGGGCATGCCAATGGGGTATACTCCTAGGGCTTCTTGCTATGAAGAACCTGTAATTAAACAAACCAATGAGCAAGAACAAGTTTTCTGAGGCTGTTTGTGAATGAATTGCATATGGGTTTCCCCGCTGCTTAAATGTTCTTTAGTTTTTTCAAGCACATTAAAAGTGTTTGCATGCTTTTAGCTGCACACATTTATAATGCTTAGCATTTCAAAATGTTGTTAATGGCATTCAAAGGAAGCTTATTTTCTGTTTCCATACACTATTAATGCCACTGTCAGAGTGCACTGTACATGAGATGAATAGAATGTTTTACCAGTGGTAAAGGTAATCATTGCAATCAAGATATTTCATCTTATTGCCAGTATTGTCAATATTATGCATATTTAAGCAATAAAGCAAACAATAAATATTAAGAAGGCACAGTGCCAACACAAATAGCCTAATGCCAATATACATAAATACCCTGAACTGCTCTGACATTAGAACAACAAATATTTAAAGGGTAAACCACAGTTACCATTGTAATTATAGCGAGTGGCCTTTGTCTGCAGAAACTGTGATGAAGTTATTAACATTCTGGAACATTTTTTTTTATGGAATGTAGATGGTTTATGTGATGGTTATTTCAGATGGTTGGAAACTTTGCCATAAGTGGTGCACATTCACTGGTGGATTGCCTCAGTTCAGGTTTTCTGGAAATTAACATTTTTCTGCACTCTTCCTTGCTCTTTCACTGAGGTCCTACAATTTCAGCACCAAGGAGTGCAGCACAGCACTTCGGCAGTGCACCAAATCTCATGTCTGCCCATTTTAAACAACACGTCTTGGCATACCACTCTACAGGTCTGTGGCCATTTTAGGCACCCTTATAGACACCCTGTCTGGATTTTTTGTTTTTTTTTTGCTCACTTGGTGCACGGTGATAAGGGAATGAGCCAGAAACAATGAGAATTCCATTTGCTTCTTGATTCCCATGGTGTCGCACTTTGCTGCTTCGCAAACAGCTTTGTTTGTTTGTACAGGCTAAATTAGAGATTGCACATTCAAATTGCTCTGGAGTGCATTAGCATTTAAATGTGCTACAGACAGTATTTTTTGAAGGACAAAATGCACATGTTGATTAATTCTTAACTTATTAAAGTAAATATGCTTAGATAGGACATGAATAAACTATGAATAAAATAGTCTTAGTGAGAACAATGTAATGACCCAAAGCAACCAGGTTATGCTATAACGAGATCCAGAACACAACATGAAATGTAATGAGATGCCATGAGCAGCTATTTATAAAAAAATAAAAAAACAACAACAGTGAATCAGTTATAGATAGACAAACAGTATTGTTTCCCTTGATCACTGCTTACAGCTGTCAAAAAGTGTTCCTCCATATTACTCTATTGGCTCTTTTTTGTCTTGATTAAATTTCCACCACAACAGCAGACCTTATCACTCCAAGGCATAAACACGAGAGTTACCCAAGCGCACCTGTTCTTCTTAATGTTTGCATTCTTTGACAGAAAGGTGTTACTTTTAATGGACACCCAGGGCTGTTTTTTGAAGAAAAAAAATCCTGGTATAATATCTTCTTTGACATTATGTCTAATTGTAGCTTGCATTTTAAATTTTTACAGAAAAAAGTTGATAAGCATTTGAAAAGAAACCCTAGGGAAAGTGTTTATTTTAAGCACCCCCCAAGTCAAAGTGCCTGACAAGACATTTTTATGAACTTTATGATGTCCAACTAAACATTTTCTCCAAGGACAGCTCTAGGTAACATGTAAATGGAGCTGATTGAGAATATCATGAAGTTAACATTTTCAGTCAGATGCCTAGCATCTGATTCCTTTAAAATTTAGATTTTTCAAAATTATTTGATTGAAATTAATTGATATTTTAAATATACTGGACTTTTCTGTCCAGTGAAATAATGGTTAGGGTTTGTAGGTGTTCCATCTGGATCAAGATTTTAACATCTAACTAGGGGGATGGAGGAGTCACTAGCTGTAACAACGGGCACAACAGCCTATTTATAGCACTTGAAACATTGTGGAGGGAAGTGTGAATTAATTTAACACATGGAGAGTGCTAATGCTACTCTGAACGATAGTGCTGTAATGCTGTAGACAGTGCAAAACAGAAGTATTGGTCTGGCCTGCTCACTTAAAAAAAAAAAAAAGGCGACATGGTAGGAGGTAGGGTAGGAGTGTTATAGCTTCATTAAACAGGACGGGGCATCATTACAGTGGATTAGATGGAACAGTTGACATGATACTTTGTCCTCTTGGCTGGCTTGCATATTGCATACAGACTGGCTCGGTCTGAGCTTTGTAGCATGGTGCAGTTTGCACTGTGTGTGTCTCTCTCTAATTACACGATTAATCAGTCAGAGAATGGGGGAAGATGCTCCATGCCTTCTGTGTCTATTTGAAGGTCTGACATGCTGTACAAGTGCCATATTGGTGCCTTTGAAACTGATAGGGCCTTGTCCTTAAAATGGCACAGATTTTCTTGCCTGTGAGGTGTGGGCTCTTAATGCAGTATCATTGATTACATCAGCAGAAATATTTACAACAGTAGAAACAATGATAATGGTAAAGCATGGCTTTGTGATTCCTTTTTATGCTGTCAGTTACTCTCTGGAAGCTTCCATTTACCTTGTTAAAAAAAAAATCGTGCCCGATCTGTAACTTGGGCTTTTTTTCCTTTTAGACATTAAAACAATTCAGCCAGCCTTGGACACACAACCTAGGTGTAATGGGTGACAGGCCTCTCTGAAGCCTAAGATCTGACTGCTTGTTGGCAGAGAGAAGGTAAGGAAGCTTCAGCCCTCTTCTAAAGAGCACTGTGAGGCCATGTCTCTAGCACCCCTCTCAGATCTGGTGATTTGGAGGTAATAAAAAACAGCTTTGATATGTTTTTGCCCTTTATTACTCGCCTCACTGAGCTATTCGCAAAAGCGCTACCTTTGCAGAAACAAATGTCAAAAAGAAATTGGCGAGACCTCTCTTACTCACTCCGGGTGCTGGGCCAATTTAGAATCTCTGCAGCTCGACGAGACCCGCGAAAGGTCAAACCCAAAAGGACAACCGAAACATCAAATGAAATTGAAATACGGGTCAGAATTAGAAGTTTCATATCACCGAGGAGGTTAACCAAAACACTGCTCCTCGAGGTTGCCAAGGTTAAAAACATCATCACAACATTTCTTGCTCCAACTTAACAAGTTTAGTTTGGAGTGTGGGCTCCGATGTAGTGGGGAGCTGGTAGACAAATGGCCTCAGCAAATGCTACACATTGTCGTAGCTTGAATCTGTGACTCGGGTGGTATTGGGAAATCGCTATGGCTACCAGAAGGAAAGTCGTTTTGTCAGTCGTCGTGCAGGTTAGGTGAGTTTCCCTGCTTGTCAAGCTTCATAGGTTGATTTACGTGTTGACAGCTCAGCTGTGATGGATAGCCACATTACTGCCAGGCAAGTCACCCAGAAGCACTTGCAGTAGGGGCCATTTGTGGCCGAGAAGGAAGGGTGGTTGACTTTAAGGTGGCCGTTTACTGCGGCCATATTCAGCCCTCCACTCTGTCAGTGGAAGACCTTGGGCTCTTGTCTCCGTGAAGAAATGGAAATATGTGGGTCGGTATATATCATGTAGGATCAAGACTATTACCTAGAACCGTTTGTCCTGGACAGCATTATTTTGCCGTGCCCTTCTTCTTGTCATTTTGTGTCACATACTGATCATCAAAGGACATTTGCTGAGAGAATTCTATGCTTGTATGCAGTCAACATTAAGTTATGGTTAAGACGCATTTAACGCCTTTGATTAATTACTGTGTTTTTTTTTTTGTTAGTTAGATAGATACTGGACACTGCAAACAGGACAGAACAGTCCTAGCTCCTTGTAGTCTAGTAAAGCTGTAGAACACGCTATTCCAGGATTACTGCACTACGCAGTGTGATTTCAATTCACTGTTAAGGCCCTGACTGTCAGTGCAAGTGTATTGATTAGTAATGGAAATGAAGTAATGTGGGGCTTTGACCTTTGGCTCAATTATAAGTGAATGAAGCCTAGCAGAGTGGAAGTGATGTCAGTATATAAGGAGGCTGTTGGATTGTTAAGGATCCTGCTGAGACCATGACAAGCAGCTTTTATGTGTCAAGCTGGCAGGACTGGTTAAGTCAGTAACATTAATTGGATTTACATGACATTTGTTTATGTTGGTCTGAGAGAGGGTGAAAGGGAGTGACACAGAAAAGTTGGTGAGAGGAAGCAATTGAGAATAAAAAGAGAAGAGAGGGACAGAGAGCAGGGAAAGGGAGTGAGGGGAAAGGAGAGGGTGAAAGAAAGAGATAGAGAAGCATCTTGTTTTTGATTTTCTTTTGATTTTTCTCCTCCACAAATCGATTGCCTTTGGTGGGATCTTAGCCATATCTGCTGTTCTGTTTTTGGGAGAAACTAGTAAACACACTCTGCAAACACAGATGGAACTTAGATCCCCCTAAATGCACAACTCTGATGGGGTTGTGGTCTCAGAAGAGTTTATTTTTAAAAACTGTACTCAAACACAACCTGGTGAACAGAAGCGTGGATCTACAAATCCCATGATGCCTTGCAGGGAAGGACTTGATTCAGACAAATAACATACTGTACGTCCTTCAAAGGAAACAATTCAGTGACATTGGCAAGCACCAGACAAACAGTAACAACTTTCAGGAAGTGAACGTTAAGCACAAAAAAACAAGAACACAAAAGCACTTTGTATAGAAATGTCTCTGATGTATTCATAATGTCAGCAGTTTCATAAAAAATAATTCTATGATATTATGTATGCGTATTATCTAAAATTTGCTATGGGGGAAGGTATTTCCGTTGCAATCCGTATAATTCCTTGTGCATCTAAATATTCATGAAACTTCTGTTTGCTTGTTTTTCTTGCTGTCTTGGTCATAATCAGATTTTGTAATGACAAATACAAATGCAATGGTGCCTGTCTGTGTGATGAGGTCTAAATGATGTTCAGCAGCTCAGCACACTGTCAGCAATGTCAGTTTAATGACTCTGATCTTTATATCTCGCTGTATTGACTGAGAGCAGAACCAATATTAAGTAGCAGACGGCCAGAGAGCATACTGATTTCTATCAGCCTCACTGGATCTTTACCTGTTCACACCAGCCCGGGGGCAGCAGAGAGGCTGCATCCGGTGGCAGGTCTGGAGGAGCAGTACTGACTGTTAGAGGTGACTTGACGAAAGGTCACTACCATTGTTCCCAGGGGATCATTCAAGCCCCATGAGATCCTTACATTCTTAACCTTATAAGTCTACTTCTCGTCATCTGAAATTGGGTACTTATTGGTTTGTAAGTTTTAATTAACATCTGTGAACAAAAGCGAGAAGGCAAAAAATGAACCATGCTACTGGGCTCATACTTGGTATATTTCCCGAATTCCCGCAATCTCGCCTGCTCTTTCTCCCGGCCTGTTTTCTCCTTAAGCAGGCTTGCCTGAGGCTTAGTCTCTCTCTGTAGAGATGAAAATAGGTTAGCTCTTCCTTGGCGTCAGGTCTCCATGGATCAATACAACTCTCTGGCCAGTTGGAAGCTGACCTGCAACCTATTAGTTTGGCATCTTAAGCCCTTTTTATGGCCATGCTGAAGAGCAATTGAAACGGCTCTTCTGCAAAGTGGAAGATTGAGCCCGAGGTAAGAGAATGCAATGCTATGATGCTCCTAGCACAGTGTGGTTTCATTTCTTGCTGCCTCATCAAATTTAGCTACCTTAGCAATACAGCATAACGTAATGCATTTCGTAAAAGTTAAACATTAGGGGTTTGTACCTGTAACGACTGACTCGCAGTGTGAACCTGTGTTGTCTGGTAGCATGGATTGATGGACAGCAGGAAAGAATGCTGCGGGGACAGTCCATAAAGTTTGTGTGCGTAGTCAGGAGTGATACGATTTTCTAAGTTTATTCCCCTTGATATCTGTTAGTAATTTCTACCCATGCTTATTCTGCTGACAGATTTCTGCACCAGTCCAGGAGGGTGGTGTCAGCACGTACATAATCTCAGAAATTTGAGAGTTGTTGCTCCTCATGACACACAGGTTGGCTGAGAGGCATATCTTCGCTTGCAGGAGCACCGCAGTTATGAAAGATGGGCTAACAGTCTCTCCTGAGGCTGTGTGATGGGGTTATTATGGCCTGTAGTAGCAGGGGTGTCATCCTCGGGGCTCAGGTCTGCTCAGCCTGGATTGATGAAAAGCAGAGGCCCTAATGGGATCAGGGATGTCCCAGCTGCCTCAGACAGCTCGTCGCCATGGAGCCCGCATCCCAGCATAATCTTAAAGAGGCGCAGCCGTCAATGGGGGCACGCTCTGACTATGGCGGATTTCTAGCTAAGCAGTCAAAAGCACTGTCTGGCATGACGGGTGCCACTGTTGGTGGAGGCTATAGAATATAGATGTGTGTGATGAAATTAAATCTGGTTGTTCCTGCTGTTTATTAATGTTTGACATCTGACCCTAATCAATGGAAATGCAGACGTGAATCCTGTCCTGTAGGGAGTAAGATAATCTGGAGTACAGAAGAAAAGAGGCCAGGGACATTATTTATTGTTATAGAGGTGGAAAGCTGAGATTCTGTGAGTTGCAAAATCAGATCAAGTTCACTTACTTTTTTTTTTTATTAAATGTACACGCAAGTGCTTTTCTAAATGCTACCTGTAATAAAATGGCTCCAGCTGTGTGCCACAAAATTTGAATGTTGTGATTAGCATTGTACTGCCCTTTGTCAAGCAAACAGGTAGAGAACTGTCAAACCTCTGTGTCTTTACTCATGAACCCTCTTGATCAAGAAATAACTGCCTCTGGATTCCACAGAAAGATTGGCTTCCTCTCAGTAAAGAACTTTTCAGCATTTTTAATGATTTAACATTGCAACAGGCATTTTAAAAAAGCTGCCTTTATCTCTCCCTCCCTTCTGCTACTAAATTAATGAACATAATTTCTAAAATGATAAATACTTTAAAACTGTTGAATATCAATTTATTGAAATCATATACCCTTATATTTTAAGATATGACCCAGTTTTAATGGGGTGATTTTTGCAGTTATTTGCAACTGATTATTTGCAATAGATGTTGTTAAAAGAAAGATTTTAAATGTTACAGATTTCTGTAAAATTGTATTTGTAATGCATGTATTCTTGTTCTGTCCCTAGAGATATAAAGATATTCTGTGATTAAAGACTTGATTAGTGTAAGGTAATTTAGACAAAACGGAAAACATTTCACAACAGAAGGCAGTCAGACAAAGCTGTGTTGCAGACCACAGAATATTTAACAAAAAATTGTTATTGTAAGTCACAATGATCAATTTATGACCTGAAATAAAACTTATAATGAGGTTTATTGACCAGAGGTGAATTCAGTAGTTGTAGGCTGAGCAACATTTTGCTGAAATGCTGACGGGAGTTGAAATCAGAGGTTTGAATTTCTTTTACATGAGCTCTGCAGTTCGTTTCACATCAGAACTGCTGTCGAATGGTGCTTAACATTGTTCCCTAGAACTACACTTGTCACACATGTAGATGGACATGAGGTGGAAGAATACTGTTTTTACAATAGGTCTTGCCAAGAAGTTATAAATATGCTTGCATGCAACTGTGTAACTATGTGAATAGATCCAATCCATGTGCACATGGCTTTAATATATCAATTGCTGATTGAAGTTGAAATTCCCTTTTTGTGTGAAATATGATGTTTGGAAAGGGTATTTAAAGACCCCTGTCACCTCGACATTGAAATTACTGCCTATTTCATAATACTGTATGTAGTGGGACACAAAGCTATTTGTATTGTAAGCCTATTCTTGTGTGGTAATTAATTTTACTTCTGATTACAGTGTACTATGTTATGATAGATGTAGGCTATGTTTCCTGGATTTCTGATTATATTTGATTTATGTTTCCAGAAATGCCCACTAAGCTGTTATGATGTAATGTTTTGGCTTTTCATTTGATTCTTTATCAATGAAATTAGGAAATGTGCCTTTGTTTCATAGCCATTGAAGCCCAGGTCAAAGCTTATACAACAAAAATATATAAGCCATATACTGAATTAGTATTTTTTCCCAAAGTTTCATGTTTTGCATGATGCTCAATTTGTGTTACCCAAACCACAGAGAACTGAAAGAAAATATATTTTAATCATTCACACTTGTGTGGCAGCTGTTTATTTCATATTTAAATGTGAATAAATTATTCTCAAATCGCCTCTAGGCCTACTGTTCTGCTGGAATAATTCTCACAGAAAACTGCTTACATGTGGAAGGCTTCATAGAATGGGATGATGGGAAATTAGAATCCCTTTGTGGAGGGTAACTTTGACTTGCCTTTGTGGAAATTGGGTCCTAAGGCGACCACAGTGGAAAGGAAAACGCACAGGAATAGCGGGCTTGAGGAAGCACCGGTGGGAAGCTGGGTTTAATGGAAGATCCTGTAATGGCTTCAGTGTCTGCTCAGTTTCTGTGTGAATGCAGGCCAGGAAACGGAGCCTGTTGAGATGGCAGACGTTTCTCTGGCTGTCCAGCTGTTTGAAGGAATTGTATTTTATTCATGTCCCATTCCTTTCTCTAACTGCTGTAATGAATACAGTACATACAGTACACGGAACTACGTTGGTCAGGAAACACGCTTCTCAACAGCATTCCTCACAGTAGGAATTGTTAAAACACTTGTTGTCCTGGTCCATGTTCTTGTCTCTTGGGTCATGTGTGGGTGGAATTTAATACTGTTTATCTGGTAATGCGGCCTCAGAAGCATAATGTCAATTTCAGTAATGTGACATTATTCTTAAATCAGACAAAAGCCATTCATCTTTTTGAGTCCTTGCTGAAATGAGTGAAAGGTCAGAGAACTGTGTCTGTCAAGGGGGCAGGAATGTTATGTATCATTGAAACATGCTGAGGGGAAGAAATGCAGATGTACAGTACCAGTCAAAAGTTTGGACACACCTGATTAATTAACAGGAAACATGCATTCAAAGACATGTTGATCGAAAGACTTATGCTTAAATGCTTGAAATTGGTTTCTTAGGCATCAGCGCAATCAATTTATATTTGTCTATGTGTGACTTTTGTTCCAATAAAAAATAACAGAAGAAGAATCTAAAATATGAGAGTTTTGATTTAACACATTTTTGTTCACTGCATACTTCCTTTTGTGTTATTTCATAGTTTTGATGTCTTCTAAAATGTGCAAACTAGTAAAAATAAAGAACCCTTTTATGTGTAGGTGTGTCCAAACTTTTGACTGTAATAATATGGAACCCTTTTGACATTGAAGGATTATCAATTCATCTCACTGGGTGTGAAGCTACAGGCAGGACTTGAAGGCACTATGCCTCTCCTCCTCCCGCCGGAGGTGTATGTCCTGGGAGCCAGCGCGGGTAATTGCCGGAGCGCAAGAGGTATTATCTGTGCGGATCCTGTAGAACCTGTTATTAGAAGGGTAGGAGGAGTCCGACAGCTGGCATTTTCGGACCCAGGGATTAGCTTCGCGCCTCCCTTGTCTGATTCGGGAAGGCGCTGCGTAGTAGGAAACAGATGCTATCGCGCCCCCGTCGCCGGAGCTGGGCAGGAGGGAGCGGGCAGCTGCCGCCGCCGTCAGTCGGTTCTCGGCGAAGACTTGGAGAGCGAGATGAGAACGCCGGCGCAGCAGTCTGAGAGTCCTTGATGCCATCTGTGCCCACCGTGGCGGGGGTGAAGACGGGGGACGCCTGCCCTTCCAGCGGAGCCTAAGAACAGAGTGGGGATGACTAGGAAAGGAGGGGGCGGGGTGTTGGCTTTTGTTGCATTTCCATGGCAACCCTCCATTCCCCCCCACGTCGCAGCAGTAATTATTTGATCATCAGCTCTGACCTTTCTGGTAAAAGGGGCTTACCTCTGGGTTGTTAGCAAGCCGTCACAGTTGGCTCATGGGTAGCGTGTACCCATATGCCAGTGTAGCTCTTCCACCTCTGGATGGGCTGGAGGCCACCACACCATTCAGACCCATTGCAGATCAGTTAATGCCCCCAGTCATTGTTGTCTGTTTTTGTAAAAAGCATATTGTATTTGGTGACACGTGGTCTGCATGACAAGTAAACAGCTGAATGAGGGGTCTTGGATGATATACTGATCTGAATTGCTATAGAAGGTAAAAAGGAACTGCAGGGATTGAAATGTAATGGCATGTTAAAACATTTTCTTCTGTTAGTTTGGAATGATACTGTCTGCTAGCAGCTGCTAAATATGAATAAAGAAATGTATGAATAATACATTTTTGGAATGCAGTACTATATAATATATGATTCATGACATGGGCTTTGTCAGCATTTGTCATGAAACCCTCAGCACTGGCAATGATTGTTGCCAGTTGTGTCTGTAGGTCTCCAGAGTGCTATGTTCGACTATTTTAAGATCATCAGATGCGTAATTTGTTTGGGGTTGAGGTGTGCACAACAAAACTGCCAACAGTTGCATTTTATAACGCTTACAGAGCTTAGAACCATATCTTTGACGTGTCCATTGTTAACCAGCAAGCCGCACTGTGGACGAGCAGAAATGAATTCTGTACTCCATCCCTGCAGACTACCAGCCCAGCGCCTCAGGCCTGGGTGGACAATGGAGAAGGCAGCCGGCATCTTGGAGATTAGCCTAATTAGCCGAGAGAAAAGCCCACCAGCTATGAGATATCAATACCTCTGCTTGCTGACGTCTGGGCAAAAAAAAAAAAAAAAAATCACAGGCTTCTCACTTTTTATGCTCCTTTGCTGGCCGTATGGTCAGCGCTCTCCTGCTAAATCTGTTTAAAGTTCAAACAGGCCAAGGCTGCTCCCCCCGTCTCCTGCCCATGAACTAGCATTCATCATCTCTGTCGTCTCTTTCGGCTCGTGAGTTTTTTTTGTGGATTTCATAGTCCGTCGAGCATTGCTTCAGTGCCGCTGTGTATTTTTAGAGAAAGTGCAATTTGCGATGATGTACCTGCTGTGTTCCCCGGGCCAGGTCTGTCTGTGAGCTGGATTCGGGTCAAGTTTGTTGCATTGTTTGATTCTGACATGTGATTAATTAGAGAGGGGGGTGAATAAGAGAGCGGTCTCATTTTCAAGCCAAATTTACCGTGAAAGAAAAGATTTTTTGCTGGTTGGTTTATTTCTGTCCACTTTACGATTACTTCCCTGACTGAAATAGGTAATGATTTTTGTTTCATTCAAACAGGAAGCTATGCCTGCAATTCCACTTTCATTAGACAAACAAAAACAAATAGAATGTGAATAGAATTTGTCTTTGTTTTCCTAATTTATTGAATTAGTGGGATTTGATGTGTGATGTGACGTATCTTTTTTCACATAGGCATTTTATGGATAGACCTCTAAGGGCAGTGATGCTTCACCTATCCCACCTTAACGTGAGTGAAAGCAGCTTTGAACACAATGACAGACTGATCTGTCAGCCATTTATCTGTCCGTCTACTGTCAGTCTGTGAAAGGAGGAGGGTTTTGAGGTTTCACTGCTGGCTGAATCAGTTGCTGCCATGCACCATCGTGGAATAGCGGACAAACAGCGCTTTTGAAGTTGCCATTCGTGACTAAACCAGGTATCAGTTTAATTTTGTGTGAAATCTCTGTGAGTGGGAGGTGATGCAAGACGCAGGGCAAATTACAGCTTGCAGGACTGGCAATCGAACGGACCTGTCATTTCCTTCTTGTTGCATGACCTCTCTCTTTTTGAGAGAGTCCCCCCCACCACCCTTGTTTCAAGGATACTGAACTTGAATTGGAATATGAGGATTCAAAGTGCCTGGATCAGAAAAATTGTTATCCACTCTTGCTGTAGTTTTTAGGGCATGAGACCAACCCCTTCCTCCCCCCTTCAGCGTGTAAGTGTGTGTGTAAAAATTGATTGTTGTCTTTTGTATTTTTGTGAGGCTTGTGCGAGAGTAGCTCCCTGCAGTGGCACACTGAGACTGCAGGTGGCAGGAGGAAATATGACTTTAATACCTCCTGCCATTTTAACCCTGCTGTTTACACGAGCTTTGGCTTTAGGGGAATTGCTGGGCCATTCGCCCCTTTTTGGCACGTTACATGGCGATGACAACCGACAATGGCGAAAGCGAGGTGTTTACAGCGCTTGCTGAGAAGAGGTCTCGATCTCAATTTACCGTCTGGGACTCCCTTTGACGGCATTGTTTTACTGCGATGCCGTATTTTTATTTTTTTTGTTGACCATCTGTTGATGGCGATTATGATAAGGCTTCAGATGGAACCGTTGGCTCCCGCGATGCACACAGTTGGTAACGGTGATTTAACGACGGCACCAAACCTCCCCCCAGCGCGTTTGAGAAATTCTGAAATGAAATGCGGAGCCGTTCAGAGGGAACGCTTTTTATTCCTTACAAGCAAATTATTCCCTCGCTAAACATTCAGCATTCTGGGTTGCTTTCGTAGACGCGCTGAGAATGAAGTATTTTCTGCCGTGTCCTTCACTGGTTATTGAAGCTTATCTTTTGGACAGCGAAATGCGACTGGGCAGAGAAGTAATTATTTAGCTGTGTTTTGATGTGCTCACGTGTTATGCTTTGGACAGCGTTTCTCTCGTCTTTTCTCTGGCAGAAAGAGAAGGTCCCTGCCCCAAGAGAGGTGAGCTTCACGCAGAATGTGAGCCTGTCAGACAAAGCCTGCTTATGCACACGCAACAAACATAACGACATCTTTGGGAGACAGATACTGAACGACGACTGTTTTGACTGAGAATAAACCTCTAAAGGCTTTTTCACACTTCAGTTCCGAATCATCAAGTTCTTGACTGGATGGCTTGGTAATCTGCTCAGTATTTCACAAGCAACATCAGGAATGTTTCAGACCGTTGTTTAACTGCAGCTGAATTTAGAGTGGGAGGGAAGGGGAGTGGGCGTATCGCTGGGAGGAAATCTTGATTTATCACTGCTGTCCGTTAAAGAGCTTCATTTGCTGATATCATTCGATCCAGTGCTTCTCACTAATGTTTTTGTGCTCTCATCATCCATGAAGGCCTCACTGCTTGACATGGCAGGTCAGTTGGTGCATGAACACCAACTTATTTCCGTTATTTATTTTCTACTTTCTTCTTATTTAGCTTTAATTCTATCAGTTTATACAGATGAATATTTATTTACATTATGCTCTTTGGCCAAGGATCTGGCAGCTGTGTTCCACCCAGATTTGCCTCAGCAGCCTTCTTGTGCCTGTTTCCTAATGGTTAAGGAACAACTGACAACTTTTGGAGCCCTTAGTAATGGTTTATAAGTCATGTTAGTATTTAATGTGGCACTAAGCCATCTACAAGTTTTGTGGAGTGATTTAAGAAAAGGTGAAAGGTAAATATCCAGTTTTTCTCCAAAGCTCTATCAGTTGCATAACATGCACACTGCAATCTGTCAGACCCTGGATGTTCCCCAGGTAGCGTGTAGGGAAATGGCACTGTCACACCTAAGTGACCAGTGCACCTGTTTTCAGTTTCATGGGAGACAGTCTTAATTGTTCAAATACTCAAGTACTTCACATCTCCAACAATATACTGGACTATTGCTGTGATAGCGCAACCACATTGTATTACATTGCGTTTACATTACACAGCATGGTGTTTTACCCTTTAACACAGCTAAACCATGCTGTAGTATTCCTTGATCTGATCTCTGTAGCCTGGGTATGCTCTCTTGTAGGTTCAGCTGATTTGGACACTTGGCCAAAGAAGGGAGACGAGTGAACTTGCAGTGACAGAGTAAGCAGAGGAACTGACGTTCAGTATGTGAGTCGCGGGGGATTTGAACAAGGTCACACCATTGATGGACTCGTTCAACCCCAGGGGAGAGGACTCCACTCCACACCATCGGCAGTAGTGTTTGATGAGGGATGATGTTATATGTCTCAGATCCTCAGGGGGGTCTATCTGTTGCAGCAACTCCGGTCTCTTGAAGGCTAATGTGTCCATTTCTTCTCACTGGGTCAGCTAAGGGGGCAGTCCATGCGGTTCTCATTTGAAAAATGAGCTCATAGGAGACCAAACGCCAGCGGCAATAAGGGTAGGGTCTAGATCTGCAATAAGATCTAGATCAACAATTTATCTTTTGCTCTAGGTTGCTTTTGGCATTCGTCATTTTTAAATTAAACTGAATTATAAGCTTTAACACAGAGATGTCTGTTGAGCATTCGTCTGCTTTGGCCCTTGTGGGCTGTTGTAGAATGACTGATTACCAGGATTAGGGAGTAACTGAAGACATGTCATGGCGTTGTGTATTCAGAATACTAGTACGATAGCTGTGTTTCTGTATAGTTACACTTACAATATTAATGTTCAGATTCATGAAGCTTAGTAGGATACTTTAAGGATTAACCTTCCAGTCGTTGCAGAAAAAACAATCCACAGTGGGGTATGAAAATCAAGCCTGTCTTCCTCTCTGTAGCACAGCAGGTTAAGCGCCACTCCCACTCAACTGGTTTTGCTCTGCATTTTGCGGAATTGTTTCTTTTCTTTCTTTTTTTCTGTTACTTGGGCACAACCTACAGTTGATTGCTTCCATTTTAAAACTGGGCCTCACAGATGCTGCAAGGTCAGCTGTAGGTCTGTGGACGTAACAGGAAAATTCTATTCCACAATATCACAGGAAAAAATACCTCACAGTCACTTGCATCTTCCAAAGGAGGAAATGGCACTGATATCTGTAGATTCCACATTGAATCTGAAAGAAAAATAAGCACCAGTCAATGACATACAATATTCTTACAATATTCCCCAATTTTGAAAAGACATTACCTAACTGTCAGATTGAATCTACAAAGCAAAACTGACAATTTCATATCCTAAGCATTTCCTCATTTTTGTAGATGTTGAATGCTAACAAGGTATGAACTGGTGATCTAATGCTGAGCTACTAAGGCCCCCATTTAACTGGCAAATGTGAAAGATTGGGGGTCAAAAACTGAGAATTCTCCAACAGTCACTTCTATGTCTCCACATGGTTAATTACTTGACAGGTGAGTTAAGAGGATAACTTGAGAGTCATTTTTTGTATTCGACAGGAACAGTGACTTTGTTGTTTATAGAGTTTTCATGTGGCCGCCATGTACCAAACGTGACCGGTACCTGTGAACACGATACTTGTTTAGTGAATGTACCTTCACTGAATGTCATTGCAGTCATCTGTTGACAGAAATGTACTGATTGCTGTACATCTGTGATACAGAAGCAGTGCACTGCATGGGATTCAATCTTGCAATAAATCTGGGGCCAGTTTTTAATCGAAGTGTGATGAAGTGCAGGGGAAGTCATTACAATGCAGACTCACACTCACTATGATTGGCTTGTGAAATGAAGTGGGATTCCAAAAACTCACAGCTTAATTGCCTGCTATCCCACTACGGACAACTAACTGATCTGAAGCTAGGACCACTTCTTTTAAAACCCAAGAGCTCGATATCTCAAAAGAAATTAACCTTTCGATCCCTCCTAAAAATATGTCAGGAAAAATACCTGAAGCCGGGATTCTTCAGAAAGAGACTGATTTGTTGATGGATCTTTAAACTGTCTTCTGTGTTGGTTGAGTGTTTGACGTAGCTGAGCAGTGCTGTCTCGATCTGTCTCCCCTACCCCCCAGTGGTTTCTCCCTCTGATCACGTCCCAGTCTGGCAGACTCTGTCTCAGAAGGGAGGGAGAGCTTTAATACAGAGTGCTAATTGGGGAATCTGCAGACTACCTAATAGAGAATCGGTGAGAGGCTCAGTCTGACACACGATGGTCAGCCCTGGTGCTGATGTATGTTGGTTTTTACTCTCTCTTTTACGTCTGGAAGGGTAAAAAAGATGCTGCTTTTTTGTCCAAGCCTCAGCTTTGTAAAATTACATTCGTTTGACCTTTTTTTAATGTTTTTAATGTGCACTCGATGGAAAACATTTCAGTGGTTTTGTTGAATCCTTTCAACACAATAGCTTGTCCTCAGATCCTCACAAAAATTGGAGTTTAAATGCGGCATCTCCTTTTTGTAAAATTGCCAGCTGGAATTCCATATGCTATTTTAAAAAGCCCGGCCTCGTTTTGTTGAAGAGGCTGAAATACACGCCAGACAAACCATTTTCCAGAGACTTTGTGACCCTCTTGATTTGAAGTACGTGTTTTTAGTAGGTCAGACTGACTGTTATGTGGACACAATCTACTACTTGCCCTGGGATTCACCTGTGGCCAGACTTACTTGTGATGATGACTGAGTCGACAATGTCCAGCTAATGCTTTCCCCAATGGTATGTCTGTGTCCGTGCCAGTCGTGTCTGCCAGCCAGAACCTAATGCAGTTCTCCCTGCCTCCCTTTGCAGAGACCAATTTCACAATGCCATCCTTGGCTCCGCAACAGACTGCTTCTTTCCAGCCCTTATCTGGCTCGCCAAGCATGGGTTCACTAACGTAGTCAACCAGTGCGATACGCTCCCTTGCAAAAACAACGGACTCTGATAGTTCACATGATAGCTGATCGCTCGACGGACTCTGATAGCAGCGGCCGCGCAGACGAATAGCTGCCACCACTGCGGTGCCTTTGCCTTTGTCCCTCCTCCCCAATCCCAGCAGGTAATTCCGCGGCCCAGAGATGAAGCGATTCCGCTCGATTAGCGTCGCGACGCTCGCAGTAGAGGGCCAGAGCTGCAGCTGCTCCTGTTCCAGCGGAGCCAACTCTGTGATTCTGCAGTGTGGGGGTCAGGCTTCCTGATTAAGTCAGTGGCGTGTAGCTTGGTGGGAGCAGTCGCAAACACACTCATGTCATAGGCGGACCTGCCTGTTCCGACTGAGCCAGCTCTGGGACTTCTGCGGTGTGGCGGTCGGGCTTTCTGATTGGGCGGCGGCATGTATCTTGGCAGGAGGAATCGCACTAAATTCATAGATGTGTCCCCGCTTTGCACGTCTGGATTTTTTTCGCACTGCCCCCCTCACCGTGCTCCCCCGCCCCAGATCAGCCTCGGGTCGGAACTAGACGGAGATGGAACTGTCTCGTTATCACTGGCTTCCTCTCGCTTCCCCCTCCAGTGTATCTGCGGCTCCGTGTCTGGCTCTTTCGGACGCAGTTCGGGGGCCTTTCATCTGTCACTCCCACTGGATGTCAAGCAGCGCCTTACCCCTCTCCTTCATACTAATAAAGCCAATGCCTGGCCTAAGCCCCTCTGTCACTTTGCACCGTTTGGCTTGCCAGCCACTGGGACGCCGGGGCAAACATTTTCCCTTGATTCTGAGTGGGAGCACATCAAACCTAATAGCCCCAGACAGCCCCAGGAAGCCACCACTTATTTAAATATGAAAACATTCGTTCAAACTCAAGGTTCAACTAAGCTCTTTTGACTACTGTCATCACCAGCAATTAAATTCCAGTTGGTTAAGCTCTTTATGTTTCATTATGCCTGTGTTTTGAAACACAGTGAAAAACACAGCCCCCTACAACCAGTCAGATTAGTCCTCCGTCATTGGAATGTCCACATTTAAGTGGAAGCATTAAAGGTCTTTTTGACAGCCTATATCTGGAATGCATTCTGCAGTCTGATTGGATTGGGCTTCTGTTGGCTTCTCTGAATTAATTAAGCAGGGCAAGAGTAAGGTTTATAAATACTTTGTGACACAATACAACACTCTAATTCTGTCTCTTTGGCTGCTTACCAACCTGCGATGTATACCCTCAGTTGAAGTCCAAGCTAAATTAGTATGAGTCAATTATACTTTATAGTTTAACTGTTTGATCTGCTGTAAGTTTATCAGTATCATTCAGAAAAGTGTTTTGCTTTGCTTTGTTCCTGACTGTTCTTAAGGCAAGTTTCCATAGCAATGAGATATGCAGCAGCAAAACCTATTCACTTGTGCAAGTCTCACCGGGCCTTTTTTGACAGGTATTTTTCTTTCTCATGGGTAAACTCCACGGTTTCAAAACAGGCCTGTTCAAGGAAAAGGACACATTTCATTTTTTTCTAAATGAGAAAGAAAGACAAGAAACGTTCGTTAGTGGTTCCCTCAGGGTCCTTCCTGAAATGTCAAGGTTATGGCACTAAAGGACGAGGGTCTCCCTCCACTTGGGCCAGTAGTGAATTGCAGCTAGAAAGGGCTAAGACCGAGGACCTAACACAGTAGCTAAAGGACTTGCCTGCCTGTCAGTTTCATGAAATGTTCTTGGGGTACAATAAAAAAGGATTTAACTTAATTATCTCACAGCAATCGTGGTGCCTGCTTTGTGACTCCAGCAGTAATTATATTTCTTCTCTTCTTCGGTAGCTTAACTCACCTTCCACCTCTGAATATAACTATAGCTGAATATAACAGTTCTGCGATGATGTTGATTGAGCTTGAACAGACTACATGCCACCAGAGGTCTCTCTATAGAGTTAATGAATAATCTTCCCTACACTTTGACCACACTGCTTACCCCAGTGCACTCCTTGCTGACGGTTTGAGACGGTTAAAGAAAAAGAACCAATATCCCGTTCAGCGATGAAATTTCAGCTTCATGCAGAGACTCTGCACCATCTCCACTGCTTTCGGGAGGTTAATTGCATTTGTGCACCCGGTATTGTTCCACGGAATTGAATTGCTGAATTTCAACTGGAGCGGAAAAAAAAAAAAAAGAAAGACCAAGCTGCCCTCTGGGAGATGATCGGCTATCTGTTTCAATAAGCAGTGTGTTTGACAGGTCATCTAATCAAAGCATCTAAGTGGCGCAAAGTGGAGTTTATTTCTGCTCCGCATCCTTTTGCCGTGATCAGACCGAGACAGAGAGGCTCTTTGCATACTCGCCGGTTGGAATCATTAAGACCCCATTGATTTCCACTGGATTGCTTTGCAGTGTTGACTTCAAAGCCTGAGCAGGAGCATTTGAATGCCTTCTCGTTAAATGGATTCAGACTGTTTGTATTAATCACCAATTAGAGGAAGAATCATTAATGCCATGGATCGTTTTTTTTTTTTAATCTTGGCAAGCGGATATATTCTATGATGTCATTTAGGATGCTATGTTTTAAGTTTTTCTCAAAATGACATGGGGAATCATGCAGATGTCTTTTGTGCAGTACATGGATATTTAATGGCCAGATTGTACTTGTAATGGTACTTCTCACACTTAGTTTAAGTTTAAAGGCCTTCTGTTGTCCATTATTAAAGTTTACAGGTGTAATTGAGATATATCCACCTGAGAGCTGTGAGAATGATGTCATTGTTAATCGGGGTGCTAATCAAATTGAAATGATGATATACAACAATCAAAATTCATCCATATGAAATCTGTACACATGGTACCAACATCTTAGACAACATTGCATTACAGACCCAAGCCAGTTACCAAGGGTCACTCACTGAAAGTAAGTAATCATCGATCAACAGGCATCAGTGAACAAATGTAAGTGTGCATTAGGCTTTTGTTCACTCTTCAAAGATTGCCTTGGTGATACAGGCTCTGACAGTGAGAAAAAGCCTTTGTGCCATTTTCCTTTTCTACCGCTCTTTTCCCTTCTTTATCTCTTCCTCTCTCTCCGTCTCTCTCTCTGATTGCCATTCCCACCGACACCCCTCACCAGCTTTGACCTTGAATTTACAGCGCTATGATTGCACAATTGAGTTAATCTGCTGTAAATCAGGATTTCTGCAATGAGGTAGAAAGGGAAATCTCCTGTCGGAAACGTCTGTTCTCAGTTAAATCTCTGGTCAAAGCTAGCCTGGGTCTTGTGGACCTCTCCTAATGAAGAGTCTGATTGAGTGAAATGTGCGGATTAATCAATATGATGTTTCATTTATTTGAACCTCACTGGCAATGTCAGTGGAGACACTGTCATTTCTATGACACTCATGTGGAAAGTGAGAAGGCCTAAGAGTTTTTTTTTTCATCTCACTGTTGTGTTCTGTGATTGTTTTACCTCTTCACTGACAGCTAGCCATGCCTGATTTGATGCCTGCTGCCATAATGCTATAAAAACAAGGTATTTGGCCACGTTACCTCTCAGTGCTGATGACAACCCTGGAATCCTGATATGACCTTTTCACAGTCCTACAATACCAGGCTGCACTCACTGTGATACTAACGCTCTGTATGAATACATTGTACACTGTATAGGGCTGTAGCGAAGGGTGAGAGCAGTCATCCCACCCGGCCTCGAACCCGGGTCTACAGGGTACCAAACATGCGACTTTGACCGCAACACCAAAGAGCCAGGCTTGATGGTATGGCAGTCAGAGCTCATACTCAACCGTAGTGACGGCACTCCGTCACAAGGGCATCGTGTATTACTTCAGGAATGCCACATAACCACCCCCCCCCACCATGCTAAAAGGATGAGCCTACACAAGATTCGGACTTTGGATCAAAGGGATAATGCTAACCAGGTTCAAGCGTCTAGGAGTCGGGCTGTTTCTGTTTAGAGAGGTGTTTGCATGATTGGGATGACAAGGCTCTGAGGGAGATACTTGAGGGAAGGTCATATCTTTCCGCACAGAAACTTTCTGTCCACTTCTCAGGACCTGAAGTGACAGTACACAAACACTGTCTCTACCGTGTATAATGAGTATGTGCTTTCCTGTGTCCTTCCCCCTGGTGCATCCACTTCAGCTACCAACTTCTGCGGCTGACACTGCAGACATTTCCCTTTTTCCCTGAGCAGACACTCATCCCAGATTAGTTGGCAGGGGTATTGGCAGCTAGAAATAGAGGAGGTTTCTCTTTTTTGGAACTGCTGTGGATAAGTTTATAATAAATACATATTTTCTTAGCACTGTTATTTATATGTGTCAGCAGTAGGTGTAAATACAATCATACTCCCAAGGTATGATATCTCAAAGTCTTCTGACTGTCCTTAAATCAGCACTATAGTACTGAGCTTGATTGTGAATGATTATAGTGGCACTCCAAGCACAATCTTCCTGTCTTCCCTCCTTCCCATAAACTTCTTACCAGTCTCTACAATATTTAATCAGCAATACCTATTGTGATGGTGTTTTGCCTCCTGTTCACTCGAAGTGCTGAACTTACAGTCATGTTCCTTTGATATCAACAAATGAAAATCCCTGTCATTGGTTTTTCTGAGCCTCGAACACTCAAATGTAGCATCCCCCCTGGTGGTCCGCACATGGAACGGCACAGGGCAAGGGGGTCCAAGAACCGACTCTGGGTACAGAAATGTGCTCATGCTGTTACTGTGGCAGCCTGTGGAGGGGTCAACGGCGCATCAAGGTGGCAGCTACAGAGAAAAAGGTTAGGCTGAGATGTGGCGTGCGTCCCTGCTGCAGGGGGGACTCTCTCAGGGCCGTGGCTGTAGACAGGTAATTGGAATGGACAGGATCATTACGCGGCGGTCTGGGACTGCGCTCCCGTCTCTTAACTCGACGCGCCGTTAAGGGCGGCCGGGCGAAACGTTTTGTAATTTTTTCGGGGCCCGCGGATCGATTGTTGTCAAGCTCGCAGTCATGTCTGGAATAATGTGTTCTCTGTCAGCGGTAATGGGAGGCAGCAGCCGCTTAGAATCCCCTGGTGAGGCCGCGTGGAGCTCCCTCGGCCTCCTCGGGGATCGAAGGAAAAGGATGAGAGCCGACAGGTGGAAACAGGGGATTTCACTGGTGTCGGCGGCAGAGCCATTCCTGTGCTGGCTGGCGCCGGGCAGGCGTGTCATTCGGAACCTGAGTCTGAGAATGCCAGCTGATTCAAAGAGCCAGGGGACATAATAACTTGTCGTATTACCTGTAGTAAAATATGGCCGTGGATGGGAAGATGGGGAGCTATGTGTCATATAGGGGAGAACTGATGATCTGTGCATGGGCGACTGCCATGTTTCATTTCTGATGGGCAGCTTCTGTGTGTTCAGTGAGCTTGACTGATGTGTGCATGATGGTGAGCTATTTTAAAGATCTTGATGTCTTGAATTAGTGCCATCACTCACGGAGAAGCTGGAAAACATATTTCATTTCTGCCTTGAAGTGAACGTATCAGTTAATCAGTTAATTTGAAACCAATTAACATCAATGCTCTGCATCAGAAATCAAACACATGCTGTCCGCACTCCTGGTTTACGTGCTTGCCTGTCCAAGTAATTAAACCACAGAGAAACATGAAGGGAGTAGCTGATTGATTTTTTTTACCCTGTGTGGAAAATACTGAAATTCAAACAGAATATGGAGAAGCGTCAATTATGTCCATGCACGCACTTCAGATATGGTATGAATGTTAAAGGCCTCAGCGTTCACATGCAAATGTCCATTAATAGTTCTTCAACAAATGGATTTTTGCAGTGTTCAAAAAGACTTGATTTGAAATCAAATTAAGGAGAGAAACAAGACTGTAAATGATGGATCTTCAAGGATTTTTTTTTTGGTGATATATACTCTGGTGTTGAACTGCAGCTGCAGTGACCACAGAGTATCATGTATTTTTTATGACATGACATATGATATAACATTTTTGTCACATGTTTTCGAGCAGTTCTGGGGCTAGCTCTATAGATATGATAGCACACCTTAAAATTTGTTAACTTTGTTATTTTTCTCTTCTTCAGCAGGCTAATAGATCTTTAAATGCTTTGCTGTACATTAATGTAACATGCCATTTGCTTGGCTGCACCCAAACAAAAAAGTGTGAACGTATAGAAAAAAACAAACAGGAATACCTGGAATTTGTAAAGTACTGACAAATCGCTATTCATTTCATCTACTTCTTTAGGTAAATGTTGCCGCTTGGGAGGGACAAATTCTTCAAGCAATCGCATGGGATCCAATTAGCACCGCATAGATTCTGTGGTTTCATACATATTTTATGGCAAAGGATGAATGGGAGTAATTCTCCTTCAAAAGTCCATTTAGATTCAGTCCTGCAAGTGTTGTAAGGCACCTTTAGTATGTAATGTAACCCATTACAAGGTTAGATGGTGCTGGGTTGTAGTTTTCTAGCCATTATGCTGTCAGGAGCCATTCTTTGCGTAATGTCTGAATTACACGGGTGCTGTACTGGTATTTATTTCCCCATTACCAGCAAAGGGAAAATGGGCAAAACTCATGTCAGCAAAATGTTTATACCGTCTCATTATTCCCATAGTGGAAATGGGACGTGAAATAAACGCCATAAACATCCTTTTAGCATAGCTTTAATGTCACACGGGTCTACTCATGGTCAAAATGTGAAGATGCAATTTACCGTCAGTAATAAAGATGCATTAATATACTGGCCTAAATATGTTTGCATAACTGTTTTGTTGAGATCAAATTCTCAGCATTTATAATACTGTGTGTCTCTGGCTTACGTGCTGGGGCTTTAGTGAGAGATTTCATGCATGGCTTACTGAGCTGTTGAATTATTGGGAAGGATCTGTAACAGCATACATTAATTTTTAAAGTAAAGGTCAGTGTTTTAATTTTGATCATGTCAGTAAAAATGAGGGGACATAAGACATGAACTGTGAAGATAAGAGGAAAATGACAGGCAAAAAGGGTACCAACACCTACAATACCACACCGCGCTGCTTTGGTCATTGAATATATTTATCAAATTAATAAACCTGTCTCGGAGTGAACAGGACCTTGATGTATCATTGTGGCATTATGGACCATCATTCCCGTGAATCACATTAATGTGCTGCAGAGAATTTTGAATAAGGAGTGGAGCTATGGTGATACTTAAATTTAGTTGCCTTATTTGTATATCTGAAGTTATCCATTTTAAGACTATATTTTCTTTCTGTGCTCACCCAACACAAGATTGAAAATCTCTTAATTAACGAAAAATATAAAATAAAAAAATGTGTAAAAGTGTAAATACATAAATAGTGTAAATAAAAAATTAAACAGTTGCTTAAATTAGTCAATAACGTATTCCATTGTGGTTAGACTGAATCTGAGCCAAAGAAAGAAAGGAATGTCTAGAAAGGAACAAAGAGTTTTACAGACTTCTTGTAATGTCTCACTTGGTCATGGTCAGATATTTTACCTACTTTTTGGTTTTAATGATTAAGAATAGTTAAATGTATTTAATGGCTGAGGTCTAATTATTAGGGTCCTTTTTTGTTTTTTTCATGTTTTCTCTTAACCAGAAGTTCCAAGTCAGCAGCCAGTCAGCTTTAAAGGTTTTGACTTGTGGTGGACAGCACAACATTTCATGCCAAGCAGACCCCCATGCCGAAAAAATGACTGGCGCTCTACTAATTGGGCGGATCCACAGTTATCCTTTGCTGTCTAATTTGGAATGGGCAGATCACAAGGAATAAACCCAAAAGAAAATGCTGGGCGGCAAGAGAGCAGCTGTCATAGACAAGTTGCAGTGATCTTAGCTGATGTTTGTTGGACTCACTGTCTCACCCCCTCTGAAAAGAAAAAGAAAAAGCAGGCACTTTTAAATCATAGAAGTGTCATGTATAGGTTACAATTTTAGAGACAAGTTAATGAGTGAGACCTGTCTGTGGCAATTCCAACCCCTGCCTGAAGAAAATATGTATTGATATATGTACTTATCAATGCAATAAGGACAGACACACTACCCTACCTGGTCAATTTGAACAAATCCTTTGAGTTCTGCTCAAAGAGGCTGTAGCTTCTCTATTGCAGTAGTGTAAATCGGTTCCTCTCATCTTACAGACAGCTGTTTGTGGTGGGATGAAATCTGGATCTTCACTTAGTACCCTCAATGTTTTTGGAACATTGCAGCAAGCTACCACAATGTCCTGACATGGCTGTGAAAATGTTATGAATAAAATAGGAAGGGTTACAGAGACTCATTCGCAGGGATCTGAGCTCATACATGTAGTCATTGGAGACCACAGAAGAGGTTAACAGCCACTGTTGAGCTTATAGTGCCAGCCAATGGGCAGGTCTCAGTTCTGAACAGTTGCCAGGGTCAAAGTTCTTTGTTGCTTCGTCTAGTTTGATTAGCTTGCTTTGGGAAGGGATAAAAACTGAGTACAGATTGTATCAATGACCTGGAGTGTAACAATCTAATACAGATAATCAGGAAGTGTAACTCATATACTGTACCTCTGACTGAAAATGATCAGCTTTTAGCTTTTGTCTTGAATACAACACAGTGCTTCCTATAAAGCTCCACAGAGTGTGCAGAATTCGTGCTTTTTACGGTTATTTTTATTATAGTTATTTAAGGGCTCTGTGACTTGACCTGTTTGACCCATAAAGAATGGAGCATTTTAATGCAAGAAAAGCAAGGATAATTTATTGTCTCTGCTACATGACCTCAAGATGCTTTAGAAGAGAGTTATGCAGTCAGATATACAGTATATGTCTATTGAGTGCAGGGAAACAATATTAACATTGAGGGTAATGAAACCAAAGATGCAGGTGGGATAGTTTGGTGAAATTAAACTATAGAGATGAAAAAAGCACTCATACAAATTGGGACTGACAGGGAGAGGAATTTTGAAGTTCCTTGAAATACCCATCTGGTTCTTACACCCATGAATCTGGCTGCCATGAATTATCATCTCTATGGAAAATGCATTTAGTTTTATGGCAGTTGCGTCTGGACCTGGTGCTCTTTTCACAGTTCTGTGCACTTACAAAGTATTGTGTCTGGCCTTGAACGTGTTTAAGTGTGGAATTATTGCAGTGGACTCGTTTTCAATAAGTAACAACTGGTCTCACCTCTCTTGCTGTCTGGCAACACGACAAGGTACTGGCTTAGGCTTTTACCTTGGGGCTATTAAAATGGCATAGTAAGTACAAACATTTTGAACACAGATGGATCAATATAAATGTCTGGACTACCATTAGAAATAGACTGTATATCTGGACACATATCCTGGTTAACTGGCCTCAGGGACTTGTTTTGTTATATTTAAGTCTTTGTGGTTATTGTGGCTTTTGATGCCTTCAATTTTACTTGTAACATTTATTGTAGTCTTTGGCTACAGATATAGTGCTGTTAACACCTCTTCACTTTTAGTGAAATACAGGCATTAACCTTTACGATCTGACTTTGGTAAAGGAATATTACTCTTGGATTGCAGTGTTTGCACAATTTTTTTCACAGGTCATGAGATAATTTGGCAAAAATGTCAGTATTAGCTTTTCTAAGGTGGACCACAGTTCTGTAGTGTATGTTTCAAGGTTTTTTAAAGACTTTTCACCTTTGGAGGTCTCTGACCTGTTAAAGTCACATTTGACTTTTCCCATGTATAAAGGTTTCTTATATAGTATGATCTTATGGAGCGTTGTATTTTACCTTGAAAACACTACAACTTAGATTAATTAATTATGTAGATTAATTATTATGTATGTAATGTATCATGCCATATTAGCCTTGCATGTTACCATGGGTAAGAGCCAAAAAAAAAAAAATAATAATAACGATGTTCTGTAAGATGGAGGAGCTTCCAACAATAATAAGAATAAACATATTTTATTTTCAAATCAAATTAATTTAATCTGTGATGTAAAAATTGAATGTACTGGCAGGCTGCCAAAAGCTGCTTCGTGCTATCACCAAAAAAAGATAAAAATGTTACACATGAAACTGTATTAGGTGAGTCGAAATGAATGGAAGCAGTACAGAAAAGGATGCTTCACTACGTGCAATAATAGCATCCTTGACTCTGGCCTGCTTTTTGAACACAACTGCTTGTCTCTTTTGTTCTTGAAAAATCGTTGCGCCTCTTTCGTTCTCGGGCCTTGTTCAGATTCGAAAGAGTCCGAGGCCCATCTGATGTGTGGGCTCAGGCTGAAGATGCTCTCTACTCTTTGAGTCCCGGAGATAATCTTTTGCCTCAGCAGATCTCCCCTGTGTGTATGTGGCCTTGTTCCTATTATTCAATTTTGGTAAAAGCCCACTGTGGCTGCAGTGTATAGTGCGGGCATTAATATCAAGGATTCCAATCCTTGAAAAGATTTTCAGGGTTAAAGTAAATGCAGTCTCTCCCTTTCTGTCCAACAGAAAGTCTGATTGTGAAAATGTGCTGAAGGGTTTGGCCATAGATCGATTGGTAGGCAGGCCTGCACAAAAACCTGTCACCCTTTAGTTACATGTGGGTCTTGTGTGTCGGCATTGAACATCCAATAGGACTCAAAAGCTGAGAACTAAATAGATTTGTAATTTTCTTGTACGCCAGCTAGGAGCAGCACAAATGTCAAGGTGTCAAGTTCGTCCTGCAACCCTGGATTTGAAAGGTACTATTGACCAAGCAGTGGTCAATGAAATGAAATACCAGTGAGAATAAAACAAAACTAGCTACAAAAATGTATGTATCTTGGCGGTGTACATTCATGCATTTCACTTGTCTTGCTTTTTCATTTTAGTTCGTCCGCCCTTTCTGCTGCCTATGACTGACAGCATAGCCGGGACGTGTCATAGTTTATGCTGGAATTTGTCCTTTCCGTGACTTCGACATGTAATTTAAGATAGGTGATCATGCATGACAATTTAATTAGCTCGCTTATTAATCCAATTCACCCCTCATAGGAATTCTCTCGGAAGGACCCGCAGTCGTTATTGGTACATTATTGTGTCTGACTTTGAGGTGCATCCTGGTAATTGACTGATAGCTCTCCTGCCAGGATTGTCTATGGTACAGAATGCTTACCCAGACATAGCCCTGCCCAGAATCACTGAAGGCGTTCCATATAACGTGCCAGCAGGCATGGTTTGGTTATTAATTTTTCGCATCTCATTTAAACATGAGCTGTTGTCACACAAGCTGTTTTTGCTGTTTGTTCTCCACGTAACGTTTTATGTGTGACACAACCCACGTAACTGTAGTTCTTGGTCTTATATCGTAGTGAAATGGTATAATCTTTTTCCTTTGTTGAATGGATCTTGCATTTTATCCCAGAAACAAAGGAAAATGCTTTGGCTTGTCAAAGACATCTAGTTAATGCTCAGTAACAGGAGGGTTGGTGGTAGATGTTTCAAAAGGATGATTCCTTTTGGGTTTGCTGTCATTCAAATTGGCACACAGTATGGGGGAGGGGCAGAATGAGCCACAAAAAAAAGAAAAAAAAAAATCTGTAACCTAAGATAAGAGAGGTGCATTCCCATCTCACATTCCCAACCAGCAGGTAATTATTTTACCCAAACCCACTGGCTGCTCCAAGCCTGCCTCTGAGAATTCCTTTCAATTTCCCATTCCTAAGTCTGTTGGTGGAAGGGTGGAAAGCCTGCTGGCTAACTCTCGTAAATTGATGAAATTCATTATTGATTTGCAAAGCTTTCTGAATGACAGCTGGAGATGGGGTTATAGAGAAAGTCTTAAGGATAAAGTGTTTTTCTTGCTCATAATGTAAAGAACAGTTTTTGAAGACTTTCGGCACAAAATTGGATTTGATCCCAGCGCAGATTAAGGGTAATATGTAACTTGTAACTGACTGCCTGTTTTTTATTTACATTAATGAAGAGATGAATCTTTGGTGGTCACATTAGATATTTAGAATCCTATATTGAACATTGCAATATTCTTTCAGTTCTGTGTGAGGTCTTTCTATTGTTTTTTTCATTTTACAGATGGAAGTGGATATTTTCTCCTATTCGTGTGTTATGGTGGTATTGTACAGCGTAAATGGGATAAATGGAGCATGGGCATTTGATACTAAACCAAATAACACCTGAGGGCTGAGGTATTTCTTAATTGTTCCTTCTGTTAGCTGTGATTAAAATGCCATTATAAATGTCTAATGTTGTTATGTGTTTCACATAACTGCAACAAAGCTGGCTTTGCTTTAAGGTATGTAAGGGAACACTTTTCATGTAAAAGATATCTACTTGTGTGGTAGAATATTTATCAGTGAATCCTTTTGTGGTAGTATCTGCTAGTTTGTGTTTACTGGGGAGGGGCAGCGAGAAGAAGGGCTGTTTTCTTGTCATACGCCCATGAAAAATAACATGGAAAAGCCACGGAAAAATCTAAATACTTGGACTGTCAATAACATTGCACTGTTTAGTGTAGACAATTCATTCTGTGGTTCACCTTATGAAGTAAGTTCTGTTTGGTTCAATAAATGTAATTCTTAAACATTTAATTTAACATATTTATTGGAAACAGAGTGAACAGTTAATTTCCTTATACTGTGCTGCATTCAGTTGAAGTAAATGCAACCTGAACAGTTTTCAAAACCAAATGTAATTGCTCTACCAATTAAGCTGTTGAATGAAAAGGCTGCACATTATAAAAACATAGGAATAAAAATGGTAAATTGTGTATAGGAAACTATGGATCTAAATAGGATGCCTGCTAATCCTGATTTAAAAGCAACTTTGGTCAATATGCTGAGAATTATGGTAATATGTTTTGTAATATTGTTAAATAATTAGCATAAAATTACATGTATGAAAATGATAATAATAATAAAAATACATATTGTAGTATAGTGACAGCATTTGGATTAGGTGTTTGACATGGGCTTCTGGAACATATTTAATTCTGCATCTCACTTTTTGTCTGTTTGAACTTTAACTGCTCCTCCATAAACAATCAACGATTTACCTAGTGACACATTCATTCTTCCTGCTGAGCTTTCCCACACACATAATGCTGAACTCCTCCAGAATATGGCTTTGCTCATGGACTAGCCAAGCATTTAAATTCACTGCTCACCTCATGAATATTTTATTCTCTGTATAATATTACAGCTTTAATTACCTCCTATTCTGCGTACAGGCTGCACTGTCTGCCCTGTGCGAGGGTATTAAACTCCCCGTGTACTCATAATCCCAGGGACAGTGGGCTTTCACACAGAAAATGCAGAAGCACGTACTGCCCACCACAGCATACAGACACACTTTAAGAGACAGTGGGTTGTGCTTTGCTGTTATCTGTGGCAAACAATTTGAGCAAACCAACATTTTATCTTTTAAGTGGGTTACACATTTGAGCTGGCTAATGAGAAATGGTCTATTGGCATAAACATGTAGAAAAGTTTTTCATCCAGAAACAACTTTTTAGTTGTCTTTTTTATTTTTACCAGCATGTTATCTGCCATGCTTTTACAGCGGTTGAGGTGGAAATGACAAAATGAGGGGAAGAGAGGACGGGGATTGCAGGGACCAGCACATTAAAATCCCCCAGGCAGACACAACAAGAAAGACCCACCACTACCTGTTTTTAGCTGCCCTGTCTGGCAACACCTGTTCCAGGGCAGCAAGAGAGACATAACCATCGCATGCTGAATTCAATGTGATCCAAGCACAAGTCCCCATAATTTCCAATTTTTGTAGGACTCCTGCCCTGTTCTGAATCTTTTCTAATAAAGACACCTTCACCCATAAGTTGTAAAGCATGGAAATGTAGTGACTGGTACATTAACCTTCATTCACTTTGCACTTTGGCATTCTCAGCACGCGGTACATAATCCAGTCTGTCTTGGACTCTGATTCAATAACGTGACTCCAACCTCAGATATGTGACATTAAATGGTGTCGAAAGAGTTCTCACATGGATGTATGTACATAAAATGAGATCTGCGGTGCAATAGGGGTATTGTAATTGAACTTAATCATGATCTCAGTATTCCCATAATCCCTTTGGGGAGTAGGGGGAGTCTGCGTAGCCCAAGGATTGCTTAGTCGTACCTCTGTTGCCATCATTCATCACAAAGAAAGAGTGCTCATAACTGGGGATTTTTGACTGCTGTGTTGGGATTCACCAACTGGAAATGAGTTGCTACCTTAGTTTTTAGACAGTTGAGGCAACAAAATGGTGGTCATGCGTGTATATATGAATATCTGCGTGTGTGGGTGTGCCATGCCCATGACAACTCTTTGGACGTAAAAGAAAAGGGTAGTAATTTCTACACAGCCAACAATTTAAGATGGACATCAGTGTGGCATATTGGTGAGAGAGTACTGACCTTATTTGAATGTTTCAACTTTATATATTGACATGAATTGCTTCAGTGAATCCTGTACCAAGCTGTATAAATTGATATGTAAAAATGCAAGTTGTGCAAGTCACCTTGCATCAGGGCATCTGTTATGCAAATTAATAAATAAATAAATGGAACACATGTAAGCTCTCCCCCCCCCCCCCCCCCGAAATAGTGTTTTTGCAGCCTCAGCGCATGGGAATACGGGGGAAAATGGTATTTGATATGCAGGTGCTAAAAACAATATCTCAGGGCTGCACCGTGCAGAGAATGCTGATACAAGTGTGGCTGAGTTATGAGAGCAATTGAGCCGCAGCCAAAACAGGGCCTGCAAATCTGTCCTGATGGGCGTAATCATTGCTTCGGTACATTTTTGCATTCATATGAGCTTCACCTGTCTCTTAGCTTTGGAAAGTGGTTACACTCACCTACTCCTCCCATGGTGTCTTTTGTGTAACATGGCAACAAACAAAATACCAGGGAAAACTGCTATTTTAAAAGAGTGAAGAGGATTCCCAATCAATTTTAATCACTCCAAGCATTGATTAGTACTAATTTAGTGACAAGGGGATAACAAAATGAGTCCAGACTTGCTAATTCCCTTAATCTCTTAGATCACAATAGTTTAATAATTTGCTTAACAGATGCCCCTATCTAGGGCTACTTGCATAGCGTACCTTTTTTGCATGTTATCCATTTACACAGCTGCGAGTGCTATTCAGATTGAGTACAAAGATACAGCAATATGGTTTCACCCTGGGTTTGAATGTGGTGATCCAGCATGCAAGTGGAACACAATATTCTTGACAGGAGTGTTATATTCCAACACAATATCATATGCAGGGCCACCCCTGGTGTGCTCCCTCTGGATGAACAGCCATAGATAGACTCCCTTGATTTTCATTCTTCGTTTTCCATTGATCTAGGCCAATGTTGTAAATTTCCTGGCAGGCCACCCTCCAGTGAATGGCTTTCCACCTTTGTGATTCTCAGGCAAAGTGCTTGCATGACTTGAGTCCTCTTACCATCTGAAATCCCCTCATGCCCCCAGCCCCAGCTGCAATGAACACAAGGCATAATTGTGGTATTTTTAGATTATATATTCAGTATGTATTTGTTCTGAGTGGCTCCCAGAGAATGCATGCTCCTTAGAATGTACTCCTGCTTCCTCATAAATATCAATCATTGCATGTAGCAAAAATGGCTGCCAGAGCGTTAATAACTTTCTTCTCATTGAACCTTGTTAAAATGACATTTCTTGAGTGGTGTAATGAATGATAGTCATGAATACTGAAGCTGGAGATGAGTTTAGGCTTAGGCTCTGAAGACTGACTCAAAGAAGCATGTCCATAATCAAGCTCTGATTGAATTAGCGTCTGGTCAGCCAATCAAAATCTTGCATCATCGATGTATAATTGACATGGGGCTTGTGCTGTTAGCCTCTTCCACAAGCTTCCATAACCTAAACAGGCAAATAGTTCCTGAATCCCGCTTTTATAACACATGTAGTTTTCCTGTTTTCCTTGCTGTTGGGGAATATACCTAAAATAATACTATGCCATTTTGCTTCCTCTCAGTATGTGATTTTAAAAGGCATCTGGGAGTCTGAAGAACATAAACTCAAGCAGTCATGAACTTGATTGCAAATTTACTATGCTCAATTTTAATGTTTTCCAAATTTTCAAATACTTAACTCAGATGAACGGGTCGATGGACAGATGAATTAGTGCTTACAAAAGCGAAAGTCCCCTTTAATTGATGCTAGTAGGGTACAGAATGGATGCATTTTGAAAGAACATCCTCATGTGATTGTTAAGTGTGTGTGTTTTTTTTTTTTGTCTGGCACACTGACAACGCAAAACATTCACTTTAAGTGACAATAAATTGGCATGGCTGTTCCGATATCATTTTGCAAAGGGTGCGATTTTAAGTGCTCTTGTTGTTACAAGGTATTTTCCCCAAGATTTTTTAAATACAGTCATCCAGCGCTCTTGTGTGGCTCAACTTGTGGAGGAAAGTAAAATTGGTATGGAAATGGAAAAGTTGTTCGCCTAAGCGCTGAGATTTGAATTAAGATGCTCCTGCTGTTAGTTGAGAGGTAGGAACCTGCAGTGTAACAGATAATTGATTCCGGAAGGGAATAGAATATCTGCTGCAAAAACGGTTGTGTACCTTATATTTGGGGGAATTTGAAGGGTGAAAGCAATTTCAAACCAACCATCACTGACCCGTAGGATATTACCTTGGTTCACAAAATTTCAAGGTGTGAATTTCTGCTCTCGAAAACCAAAGTTATAGGCAAAATATCTTTAGAGTATTAATGTATGCTCCTCAAGTTTTACAATCAACTTCAAATCCAGCATATGTTGTTCTTTGCTTTTGGTCTGTCAATTTAAAGACAGGCCCAAGGACTGAGCTGTCACATGTGATTAATTGCTAATTATCCGTGAAGACACGCATAGTTTACTTTGGTTAATTATGTTAAAGCTCATGATGAAGGGGGTAACAATAATAATGACAATGTAAGCAAATGTATCTATACATATATAGCAACTTTATATCAAAACAAACTTGTATATATGCATATGACCATTAGCTCATGAGAGGGACTGATGCATATGCAGTTGTGGTTAGTTGTGTTCAGTATGTACTGTTGTATATGATACAATTTTTTTGAAATAGTATCCTGCAGTCTCTAGTCTCCACACCAATGCAATTGTAGAAGATGGATACTCGATATCTCTCACAAAAGAAAAAGGTTTGGCATTATTGGTGTCACTTTTGGTAATGAATTTCAGCAGGTGTTACACTGAATGTTTAATCCAATAAATGTGTAATGACTCTTTGTGCACAAGCCAGAAGTGATAATGCCTGCTTAATTTATGTGCATAATAAATTACCTACACTGTATTATTGTGAATCAGGAGACAATCGATATAACTTACAGCAACCGCGCCTGCAGATAAAAGATCGCAGGAGACGAAAAACCTCCCAGACATGGAGATTGTACCATTTTATAGCTAATAAATAAGACTGACGTCTAATGTTAGAGATCTTAACAAAAAAGCAATTTGCCTGTTTTAAAGCGTAACAGAAAAATTATTTTCTGGAACTGCAAAAAAAGCCCATTTAACTGGGGAGTGAAGCGAGATGGAAGGCTGGTTGCCTGTTCACAGCGTGCTCAATCAATCAATCAGATATGTTTTAACTAGCGCCCTTCACAACAGGAAATTTCGCCTGTCAAGCACAACACCGCGATGCGATTTCAAGACCTTAAATTCATTTTGGGTAAAGTGCTAAACGGAACAGAAAGATGCAATTTGTGTACAGTACAAAAGGTATTGGTGTTGCTGGTGATTCCACGAGAAGCCTTTGCTCTTTGTTCTGTGCTGCATGCATCTTCCGAGGAAGCTTTCGAGGAAGGGCTGAGATCTGCCCTCCCACTGTCTCCACAATGGGAGAGAGGAGGGAGGTGTTGGTCTGTGTGATGTTGGCGTGTGTGTGTGTGTGTAGACTCCCTCTGGGGATAGGCCTGTTCATTATTCTTCCTAAGAGGACCATTAAAATTTCATCAGTGCACTGAATATTCGGGCGGTGGTGGGGGTTGCCTTTACAGTACCTACCACTCTAGCTTGGGGTGGATTCTGTGGCGGAGGGTACCGGCAGGGATTGTGGGGCTGTGCTTGAATAATGTAAGTCACCCCCTCCGGGCGTGTCTTCCTAGATCTTGTCTCAGGGCTGTTTTCACCGGTGTGTGTGAAAGACAGTATCTGATATGATGGGTTAACAAGATGCAAGTGGATTTCTGCAGGAAACCTCTTATGTGGCACACAGCTGAAGACACCTGCTTTAGCACTGCTGTGTTTTACATGCAGAGCTGTGTGTGTGTGTGTGTGTGTGTGTGTGTGTGTGTGTGTGTGTGTGATCATTATAAACCAGTGCTGGATTAATTGACTGCGCCTGCAAGGTTGATGGCTCTCGATGAATAAAAAGCAAAGAGTGTTTTGAGGATTACGTTTGTTTTCTGTGAGCTCTTAATGGAATTGATTTGTCAAAAAAGTTCATTCATTATGTTTTCTCGGGGCAATTGTTAGGCAGATTTTATGCAAATTGGAGGAAAATGGAGAACTGTTTCCACTGATGCGAAACAGGGTCTGCACATAAAGTAGTCCGTGTGCAGGATGTGCTTGTTTGATATTTTCCCCCCAATTTTGCAGTAAGGGATCTGCAATTTTGAATATGTCTTTGCATGGTTTGGAGGGCAAACAGTTGGACGTGCTTTGTGCCTTATCTGCAGCACTGCAGAGCACATGGTGCTAACTGAAAAGAAAAGAAAGCGTTATTACTGTAGGTCCCGTAGCTTCAGTGTCTAATTGAGTGTGGGTCTAGTTTAGTGAGGGAACGTAATCAGACAAGTTCTCTGCCGGGCTGCCCTGAAACATGGGTAACTCTGATTGTGTACTGACACATGCAGATTCTCTGAATCTGTATTTGCTCATTGATACAGGGACTTTCTTCATCTTCGTTTATGATGCGAAGATGACTGATCATCTGTGTTCAGACATAAAGCTTCATGCACTGCTGCCAGTAAAAGTAAGGTTTTTTGTTGCTGTCCATGTTCATATTTTCACAGTATTTGGACATTATATCCATGCATTAGAAGCAGCTGTAATCTCAAATTATTTTTTTAAATAAATAAAAAAGGAAGAAAGGTACAGTACAATTTAGTGCTCACCAAATCACATGTACTGTACATGTATCTTTGCAATGAGCTGTGCCTGCAGACCCCATATGTAGAAATCGATGGGACAGAGATGGTGGGGGGGGGGGGGGGGGGGTACTGAGTGCAATATATCACATGCAATGCAGTAGAACTTCCTGGCCCTGACCCACCACCCTCTGAGCTGGGTCAGACCTGAGCAAACGAGCACAGATTCCCCAGGGATCACAGTCCAGGACAGGATTAGTTTAAACAGACAGAGGAGGCTTGCTCTGGGAGTTCCCAAGCACATACAGAGTAGCATCTCCATGCAGGCAAATAATCATCCCTTGATACCAGGGCATTGAGTCCTCTTAATAAGCCAGGCAGGCTCTATAGGTCTTTGTTGGTTGATCCTCAAGGTGGTTATCAATTAGAGGACTTCGGCGTTGTGTTACAAAGTGTTATGATAAACAGAGTACTTAATTAGGAAAAAGCTGTACGAATGCTAATGACCTTCTAATGGATTTAATTGCTCTGGTGGTGTTGTTCCTTTTGTTGTTCATGATAACACGTGCAATTGCTATAATGACCTGTAATCTGTGTAATAATCAAACAACCGGCCAGGAAATTCTCGGTTGACTGAATGTATGTGAGAGAGCACAGCATTAAGGACCCCAGCAAGAGCTTGACAGACATGCTTGGGTATGTACTTTATTAAATGGAGCCGGTAAGTAGACAGGTGTTGTACTCCAATCCATTTTAGCCCTACCCCTAAGCCCAGTAAACCTTTAACAAACCTTGACACGCACTGAGTTGTTGTAACATGGCATGGTCAGTTATTCATGTATCTTTTAACTGCTGTGTTGCATACATGTATAGACACATCCAGTTTGAACTGGGGATTCATTTCGCATTTCTCTCCAGCTGATTGCTGATGGGAATTAAACCAACTACGTAAGCAGCAGTTGAGACAACTGTGGAATAATTAAAAAAAGGACAGTAAATGCCACAGCGGTCATAAGATACTGTGGCTAATTTGAAGTAGTTGCCTTGCATTAGTATAATTGTGCTTCTCAGTATTGCGTGCACACCGTAGCTCAATAGCCAGCAGACATCACGGTGGCGGCAGGTTATGGTTGCGAGCTGTCGAGGGAGAACGTCTCTGATATTCACCTTGGAGCATGTGTTGAAATTGGTTTTTCACAGTTATTGAGCTTAGGAATATGTTTTATCTAACGGGACGGCGCCTTTTTGCTACCACCGTAGGCCACGGCATTTAAATTGGATGTAAATTGAAGTGGAATTCCTAGCCATACAAAAGACTGCTGCAGTTACGTCCGCGCGCATCTTCACAATGAACCGCGTGGATTCAAGATTCAAGAACTTTATTGTCATTGTGCAAGCACAACGAAATTGCAAGTGTGTCAGCCTCCAACAGTGCATTTATATTCAGGACGAGGCCTGCTCAAAGTGATGGGGGAGCATGGATTGCAACTGCGATGCGGTGGTCCTCTTTTGACCTTTGACCCCGCTGTCAGAGAGTCAGTCGTGTGGTGAGAATGGATTCCAAGGAATTAGGATCTGGTGGATCAATGCCATTACCCCCCTCCCCTTCCCCACCCATAAAATTTAGATTTCACAGGCTGATTCATTGTTTATCTCTCAGTCCTGACTTTAAACAGGCTTTTAAACTACCCAATTCATTCCTCATGTTAGCTGGTAATGAGATTCTCCTCTAATCCTGACACGATATTACAAGATTACAAGACACAAATACAATAGTGGTGAAGAATAGAGTGGCTTGTGTACGGCTATGATGTATGAAAGCATGGGAGTGTAATCTAAGTGTAATTGTGCCATTACGCTGTTACAGTGAGGATGAATGAAAGCGGATTTTAAACCTGTTGTCTCCACTCGGGCTGGAAGCTCGTGGAGAGCCGAGCGGATTGTGGGGCAGCGTGTCCGTATGCGCCGCCAGGGACAGCGTAGCTGTTTATCATGGTGACAGTGCAAACAAAAGGGGGATTCTGGCCTGATCTGCAGAAACCAACTGAGGTTGGGGGGGGGGGGGGGGGGGGGGGGGTTGAAACTAGGCTGCATTCCAAACCTCTGTCTGCACTCTTTTTAGAATGTACTGATCTTGAGATCGGTGTCAACAAGAAGAGAAGGGAGCTAAGTGATGCTGCCCTAGATATTGACAACTTTCTTAAATATTTATCTCAGATAAGCCAGTGCTCAACAGCCTGTTACTCAGCAAGGCTTTGAGTATTTGTTTATCATCTATAGTGTGGAAAGTTTTAAGATTTTTGAATTAGAGTGTGACCCACTGTACATGCTGTGGTGTAACAGTACACTTCCACAGTGTTACATTTTTTTATACTTTGCGCAGCTATATATAGCTTGCCTTAGCTTGCCATGGCTTTTGCAGTGGGAAAACTATATATAGCTACAAATTCAGCTAGCATCAGTTCTGATGCAATGTACTACCATAGTGTTACAAAAACAGTTAGCTTTGTTGCTACACTTGTCCTAGGTGCCTGTACAACCAGTCAGATGTAGAGTCCTTGTAAGACTGTGATTATGCGTCAACAGTGCATCAACCCTCCACAATTACGGCATGGCTGTGGATCTGCAGCAAAAAGAGATTTCCTGCGTTTTGTAAAGGTCACACTAAACAGGCGACTGCGCCCCACTTTCTCATTATGAGGGAGATGGAAAAACAACAGCTCTCGGTTCGGTTTGTTTAATTTAATGAGCCTCTACTTTAAGTCCTTCTCCTCCGGCTTGGTGATTACTGCGTTACAGTGCCACAGTGCTTACCTGCAGCCCTCAATATTTTCCCATCAGTTACCGTGACAACAGGGAACCGGGGGTCATTTTTGGCACAGAGCTTTTCTTCAGGCAAGACCAATCACTCCCTCATTAAGCAAAGACTCAAGGTTTTTTGGGCGCTTTACAAGGAGGCACAAGCCACATAATGGATGAAAATGAAGCTCAAAGTGTTACCATGTTATCACTGTGACCTTTTCTATTGACTAAGATAAATAATTTTCCCTCATTGCCACTACATTATATACAATATTGTGATCATTATTTTGTGGTGGTCTGTGTACTGAGAGAACTGGCTCTCCCCTGCTCTCCCTGGCTCTCTGCCTCTCCCTTCCACTTTTATCTCAAATTTTTAACCTCCATTTGTAAACTATTGTAAACCCTATTTTCTTTACCCTCTACAACTAAGAACCTCCCTGCAGCTTTAAACAGCAGTCCCAGCTCCTTCACACTCAACGGTGCAACACAAGCTATTTCTCACCTGAAGAACATAAGATCAAAAAGACACAACTTTACCCCAAAGCTAAAGTTTTTTTGAGAGAGTTGTTAAATTAGTTCTGCTGGGACTCAGATTGAACCTCTGCACAGTCCAGCCAGTACTGCGAGTACAGTCCAATTAAAATGAAGGCTTGATCCACACCAGATAGCAGGTGGAGTGACCTAAATAGGGTTGTGTTTTTATCTTCAAGCATAACCTACACCACACAGTCTGTCATATGGTTGTGTCAGGGCCTGTATTCCACTCTACTGCCTGTGCCTTATTATGCTCAGCATTGACTTATAATTTTTTTCAATATACTTGGTCCCACATGCTGTTGTCAGAGTCTGCCTTTTCGGAATATTGGGCAGTTAACTACATGTGGACCAACGGACGAACCGGCCATGTTTGTTTGTGCCGTAGTTTCTCTTGCCTCACTTCTGTCAGTCTGGCTCTGTGCGGTGAATCTGTTTCTGTTGTCTCTGCTCGAATTGCTCGCCATGGTTACCGTCTCTCACAGCTACTCAGTCTGATCTGGTCAGCAGGCATGTTTTCAGACACTAGGGGTGCAGAAGCAGAGTATAGGCGGTCCCTGCTTTGACACAGTTACCTCCTGGAAAGTAGAGGTCTACTAATATCACAGGGCCAATGCTGACTTTTTGTAGAACAGGCAGGCAGATGGCGGATATATCGTCTGATATTACATCCTGATGAAATCCTTCAAAATCTGTCTTCTGCTGGTCACTAAGAAATTAATAATGTAACTGCCATCAGCACCCCTTATATATTGTATATTGTTTTGCGTGGGAAACTCACCCCAGCCCCCAATCAAGTGACATCACTACTGGTGTCACAGTTCTAGTCCATGCTTTTCTCCTCTCTCCATAATTGGCGGTCTCGATATTAACCCATAAGCTATCTGTTAGAATGAATTACTTTACAGGCTACTGCACCAGTTTATTGTTCATGAAATTAAAGTTTTTTTTTGCATCTGTGAGACACTCCCTGCTCTTAGCATTGGTAACATGTTGATTTTTCATTGGCACAATGTTTTGTACCCGTTTAATCCCCACTGGGCACCTCCATGCTCCTGTGGCACTAAAATAAGAAACCAATCTCCTCCCTTCGTTGAATTTCAATCATTTCCACCTCACCTCCCTGCATCTGAGACAAATTTCCAACATGAACATGGTTTAGCCAGGTTTTAATCATGAAAAAATTTCTATTTCCAGTCTGAGGCAGTGGCAGAAACAGTTTTTAATAAGCTTTTTAGGGCTGTTAAAATGTGAAACTTGAGTGTAGCAACTTTTTTTTTCGATTCAGTCTTGCCGGATATGACATGATACTGCAGGATGACGGTTTCAAGAATATGACCTTGGAACTTGAATTAGGTTTATTTTTCTGATGTAATTGCTTGCATAGAAGAAACCCATGTAGGCCTATTGTAACTTCACATTTTTCTAATTAAACTTGTAATATGAATTTGCAGCAGACTTGGTTCAGCAAATTAGTTTCTTGTTCCAATTACACATTGAATAGTAGGTGACACTAGGTGACACTCGCTAAATGCTAGGCTAAAGGGTTAGTAAGTGGTTGGGACTTTGCATATGAGACATGGAACTTTGCCTTCTGTCAAATGCACCTGCATTGAAAGGAAACCTTTTCCCTTTTGTGATTGCAGATGTACATTATTTGCTTTTCATAAATTCTTGTATAGGGTGCCTTGCATAACCAGTACTCACACACAGTCTTCATTGGTACATCTGAGTCTTTACTGACGCAATGCAGATTAGTACCTTGCAAAATTATAATCCCTACCCTCCCATCCTTAATGATGATTTTGAGAAGATGCACATTAATGCTACTGACTGTCAAGCCAACCTGCCTTCAAAGTTACTTGATTTGTTTAGGCATCCTTATTCTCATCACATGAGGAGAACAGCATCAGTGCACAATAGGTGGGCCGGAGATGTCAGTTGTTGGACTTGTGATGAATCGAGCACCTCTCAACTGCACCTCCTTCAATGTGTCTTCTGAAAGAGGCAGGACAAACATTGTCTGCATCCCCTACTTTCTGCCAGAATCCCATTGCCATTTGCAGAAGGTTGCATGTTTTCCGTGCCGATGTGGAGTGTCTCATAGCTGACATATGCTGAAAACCCCTCAGAGAACAATGTTTGCCGTCCCCCCCCCGACTGTGCTGTCTGACAGTGGCTTCATTTGTTCATTCACACTGTCACAAAACAAAATCTGCATGTTTCGTCATCCTTCCTCTCCGTGTGCCCTTGTAAAAAATTCCTTTACTTGTTCCTATGAGGAAAAAAAACGTCCAGGGAACATGTATGGTAGGATGTTTTTGACATTCATACATCAGTCAGACCCAGGCACATGGTTTCTGCTTGGTAAGACAAGTTTAGATTGCCCAGGCTACATTATCTTTTTGACTTTTTCCAGAAAATCTGTTTATGTTCATGCTCAGATTAACTGTATATGCTAAACAATGTTTATTGTCATATGACAGGGGTGGCCACCCCTCTCCTGGAGAGCCACATGTCCTGCATGTTTTAGATCTCTCCCTGCTCCAACACAGCTGATTCAAATGATCAACTGGCTATGAACTCCTGAAGCTGCTGAATAACAAACTGATCGTTTGAATCAGCTGTGCTGGAGCAGGCTCTCCAGGAGAGGGTTGGCCACCCCTGTCATATGAGATCATTAATACACTATTTTCTGGTGGAGTTCCTAGGTACCTTTTGAATACAGGCTGTGCTTTGTAAAGAGAACTTTGTGGTTATCTGTTGTGAAACTTTGTGGAAATGCATTGCCATGCATAGCAGGTGTGATGCATGAGGCTTGTCTAGCCTGTCCTAGTCCATATATGGGGATGAATGAGATATTTTCTCTATGGCCTAGATAAGAATGTTTACCTGGCACAGGGGAAATGATCCACAATCGGAGGCTGGAACCATATAATATCAGTTGCCTTTATTATTAGAAAACATATCTATATAGCATCTGTGCCACGATTCCCCATGTGCCAGAGCATTTCCTTTTGTAATGTTCAAAGGAAGAATATTTAAATTGGCATCTATGTAATATTCATGAGATGTCAAATTTGTAAGTCTACGCTTTGGGAACCTCTCAAATGATATGCATTTTCATGCGAGAAGAGTGTTTCGTCGAGCGAGTCCCTTGAGGTCTGTAAGTTCTATATGTTGTTCCGAAAGAAACCTAAACAAACTGCCTAAAACCTAGAGGGAGTAGCCTGTAACATTTTGGTATTGTTACATTACATTGTTAAACCTCTTTAGTAAACTGCCTTACCCAGTGACTTATGTAACTTATATTTTATATGCATTCCATTACTATAGAAGGGTACTAACTGAAGCAGGTCAGCTGAAGTACCTTGCTTGAGAACACACCTGCAGGTTCCTGTCTTAATTTGAGTTTACCATTACAAGTCCATTACGATAGTCAGATGCAATGTGAGTTGGGGTTAGATGTCTGATAGCTGATGTCTTCACTTAGATCTGTTCAGCTGTTATCTTAACCCCATATCTTTAGTTGTCCTTACCTGACGCTTTTAAGGTAGATATCTGTAGCTGATATCTCTCATTCAGTACCTTAGCTGATGGCTTTCATTCAGTGTCTTTAGCGGATGTCCTCAGTTAGACAGTCTTGACAGCTTGACTCTTGTTCCTGCACCACATAATACCCCATAGTCGTGATTTGACTGTGTAATTGGACGCAGCGCTCATGATATGCAAAGCACTTGTCATTGGAGGGAAATAAAATTTTTCAATCCTTACTTGGGTAGGGAGACATGTGGCAGGTTGGCATTAGTGATTGAGGCACTTTTTCAATAGCTTGGTAGCCAGCCACTCTTGTGAGGCACTGAATAATTATATAGACAATAAAATAGACAATCCTGGTGAGTAGTGTAGTAGTGTTTTCATCACCTGGAGTGCAAATTGCTCTTATCCTGCTCACAGATGCAAATTCAGTTTTGTGCCCGGCTGCTGTAGGAATGGTGTTTGGTTTCTGATCAAATTTCTGAGAAAAAAACAAGCAAACATGTGCCTATTCCTAAACTGGCTGAAAGGCCACAGAGGGCCTCAGAGCAGCCAGTAGCCCTATGGTTATAAGTCCAAGCTGGTGAACCTGGGGCTCTTTCCCAGACTGTGGCTCTGAGTTTCAGTGTGACTCAGTCCTTCCCCCTACAATGTGCAGAAACACAGAAAACATGGGAGGGAAACAACCTCACACAGAGCAAATAAACTGCATGTTTATTCATCACTGAAAGAATGCAGAGTTGACGTGTTTGCTTTGATATGCAGATGCATGACACCACGGGGAATATGTATTTTCTAGAAAGTTAGATTTTCAATGTTTCTTTGTATATGTGTTGATAAAATTGTGTATCTAATTGCAGTTCTGCCTCGGGTATTGCCTATTGGTTCTGAAGTTTGCTCTTTTTTTTTTTTATTACAGACGTGAAGACCAAACTGGTGGATTGGATACAAATTTGGCCATCGGGTAAGTGGTGAAGAGGATTTCCTGGGTGGAAGTTTCTGGATGGTTTCCATATGGGGATGTTGTTTTGTTCATCCTGCTGATGATGATAGGATTTTGGTAGCCCCTGATGACCCCCCCTTTCGCCACTAGCTGTTCCATGGAGTCCTCGCGGTCCAACGAAGGTGCGTCTTGGGGACTTGGTTCGATGGGCTGTTTGTAGCCTCCCCTACCTTTCCCACCGAAATCTGGCGTTTATTTTCTGGAGTGTTTCTTCTCTGGTCGAGAGATGGATTTACCGGTGGAAGCAAGCAAGCATGCAAAGAAATCAACAAGCCACAAACTGGAAGACCAGAAGAAGGTAAGGCTGCCAGGATTCTGTTACATTTTACATTTTGTTTGGCTTGATAACATGTTCAAGGAGCTATCAACAGTAGAAAATTAATCGATAGAGCCCTTGAAGACTTGGTGCAATTAATGCATCCATCTCAAATTGAAGGCTATCATTGGTGTATGGCCTACTGCTTTACTGATAACAGCTTGCTTTAAAGATATTTTCAAATAATTATTGAATTGTATCAAATAAAAGGACCCAGGTACAGTGCTTATTTATGGTAAGTTTTCTTCTTTTATCCCAGCTTGTTCAGTATCTCCCCAGGACACAGAGACACATGAGAATACATATTTACTCAGTGGTGGAGCTATAAGCCTTTCATGTTAAACACTTTTAGAGGCACATCAAAAATTAATAGCCTCATAAATAAGATAAAACCGCAACAGAGAGTAATAAGATTACACCTTGGTCATCAACCTTTGTTTCTGACTTGTTGCCCTGGAACTACATGCTTGTGTCCTTGTGGAAAGTCCTGATCTGAAAATAACTTGGTCCTCATAATGCAGTGGCATTCAGTGGTACTGGATAAGACACCTGCAAAGTGACTTAATACAATGCAGTAATTCGCTCTGCTTTGCCTGGATCTCCTATGCTTGTGTCTTACACCTGTTCATTGGAACGCGCGTGTGTACAAGAGAGTGGGACAAGAGAGGTATTTAGGTGAAGACAGAAAGAGAGAAACGTGTTTGTGTGAGGGATGTATGTGAAAGAGACATGTTTGTGTATGTATGAGAGAGGTGTGCATAAGTGGGAGGGAGACTGAGTGAATGAGCTTTGTGGAAGGGGTGTGGTTGAGAGATGGAGAGAGAGAGAGGGAGAGAGAGAAGCAAGAGCAGCTGGTTGAGAGGATAGCGTCAGAGAATACCTGCTACCCTGCAGAGATTCCTGCTGTGTCGGAGGTCCTGGCTCATGTCCAGAAATTACTCCAAAAAGACATGCAGTCGATTCAAGCGGAATTATGCTAAGGTACGGTTGGGGAACCAGCCAGATTTGTCATTGATTCATTTCACTCATTAAAAAGTAATGCAGAGAGGATAGCAGAAATGGAAATTAAGCACATCTGAAGGCAAAAGGTTCAGAGTTCTTGTATTATCCATTTTAATGGGCTGTGTTGAGAAACATAACACGAGGAAGTCAATAAATGATTATTTGCCTCCAGATCCTATTTCTTACCATTTTGCATTCTCAATAAAGGTCATAGAAAAATCTTATAAATTAGTCCAATGAGAATGCTTTTTGAAAGGATCTGATTTCAATGAAAGGTGATGCTTTTGGTCTGACTGACTGAGGTACACAAAATAATGGCATAAAACTGTGATGTTTCGATGTGAAACATGACTGTTGATCCCCAGACATCAGAGTCAATGCTGATGTTTAAGAAACATAAAAGTAGCCTTCAGAGGAGTCTAACAACGCAACAGCAAAATGATGTTTCCTGCTTCAGGACAGCGCCAGACAAGTGAATAAAGAACCTTCTACACAAGGAACCAGGCCTCCCCCATGCATTGTATAACACAGCATGCACAGTACACCATAGTATAGGAATTTACAGTACCAGCCAAAAGTTTGGACACGCCTACTCATAGAAGGGTTTTTCTTTATTTTTGCTGTTTTCCACATTTCATAGTTTCAATGTAAAGACATCAAAACTATGAAATAACACAAATGGAATTATGCAGTGACCAAAAAAAGTGTTAAACAAATCAATACTATCTTATATTTTAGATGATTCAAAGTAGCCAAACAATATTTTTCAAAATTAAACATTTGGCATCACCTTCACTATTTATATTTGTCTAAGAAACAAATTTCAAACATTTAAGCATAAGTCTTTAGATAAAAAATGTCTTTGAATGCATGTTTCCCATTATCTTAATCAGGTGTGTCCAAACTTTTGACTGGTACTCTACATCATAACTCAACCTCCACATGACACAAGTACTGAATGAAAGACAAACCAAACACTAGGATGTGGTCTCAATGAGACAAGGGCAGTATTGATCGGATTGTTCTCTGCGGGACATTTGATACCGGCAGTTGGAGAGGTAATAAGCCAGGCTATGGTCACTTTGCTCTGAACTCAGGGTATAAGAGAAGCTAATGGGAGAAAAGTGATGTGAAATATTAATGGGAAAGAGGCTGAACCTTTGGCACTGTGCTTGTTGTTTGCAAGTTTGAAGTACTGTGCTGAGTCATTTCTAAAAATCTGTATTGCTGGTACTGTCTGCCTGAGACAGCAGCGATTTACAGGTATGATTTTGAAATATCTACAGATGGTTCCCGACTTACAATGATTCGACTTATGATTCTTCGACTTTACGATGGTGTGAAAGCAATACGCATTCAGTAGAAGCCATACTTTGAATTTTGAATTTTGATCTTTTCTGGGGCTAGCAATATGCAGTACAATACTCTCTCGCGATGCTGGGCAGTGGCAGCGAGCCGCAACTTCCAGTCAGCCACGCGATCACGAGGGTAAACAATACTCTGCAGTGTACTGTGTTACCAGCGTTTTTTTGATATTGTGTTCACTTTCAGTACAGTATTCAATACATTACATGAGATATTCAACACTTTATTATAAAATAAGCTTTGTGTTAGATGATTTTGTGCAACTGTAGGCTAATGTAAGTGTTCTGAGCACGTTTAAGGTAGGCTAGGCTAAGCTATGATGTTCAGTAGGTTAGATCTATTAAATGCATTTTCGACTTAAGATATTTTCAACTTACAGTGGGTTTATCGGGACGTAACCTCATCGTAAGTCGAGGAGGTGCTGTATAGATGTTTTGGGACGACTTGGAGTTCAAAACTAAGTTCAATAGTAGAGCTTGCCTGTGGGTTGCACCCTCTTGAGACCAGCAAGAACCACTTTGCAGTCAGTTACTGAAATCTGTTCTGACCTTGAATTTGGCTTTATTATGTTTCAGTGAGTCACAGATCATTCTGTAAAGGGTTCCAATAGCTGGATGTTTAATTTCACTACAGGTGAAAATGCAGTTGCAATTTTGGGCATAACTTTGGCAAAAAAGTAAACATCTTAACTCTTAGACTGGGCCACAGGGTGTCGGGGGGGGGTGGAATACCAGTCACAGCCTGCTGTTACTGCATGTCTCTTGTGCAGCACAGAGGGTGCATATTGGAAGTGGCACTGCCATTGTCAAAAGGAACATAAAGACGGGCCCTATAACTCTGCTGGGAGTCGGCAGCTATGAATATTTAATGGCTTGCTCTGTGCCAAGAGGAAGTGCAGCGCGTTCCAGGAGGGTCAGAGGTGGGTCACGGTGTCAGTAGGGCTTGTGATCACAGGGCACAGTCACACCGGCATTCTTTGTAGGCCCTGTAGGCTCTGTACGCTTTAGCATGAGGTAGGCAGTGCCGTCCCTTGAGGGCTGCAAACCGGCTCGGTTTCAAGGTCATTCTAACCCATTAAGAGCTGATTACCTGGAACATATTGCGCCTTGGAGTAATTAACCTGAATGATTGGTCCAATTAAGAGATTAAAGGGTTTGGATTAAAAACAAAGGACAGGGAACTCTGAGACCATACCAGCTCTAAATGATTGAATTGCAACACAGAGGGTTTTTTTTTTTTTTTTGAAGTCGTCATGCTCTTTTGCTTTTGATTGTTGTCTGCCAACATGGTCCTCTTGTGGTGGTGCTGTTGTCATAATGGGCAACCCAGCCTGACCCATACTGTATAGGCCTCACTTAGAACTTCTGCTTCTCAACAACATTATGTTCATATGTCCAAATGAACTGACAGACTTGTACACTTATAAACGGCAAATAAAATGTAATTTTGCTAGAGGTGGGAAAGTGTCCTTTCTGTCCACCTCAAGCCATTGTTAAGTTGGTATACAGCAAGGACCCCTTAAGGAAAGTTTATACAGGGAAAGGGTATATGGATGCATTAAAGAAGAGCTGGGGTTCAGTTTACAGGTATCTGATTCATTTTACATTCTAATATGTGAATTAGGAGAGAATAATCAAGCAAAATATATCCATTCCTTAAAACACTGAGTATGAATGTCTATGCTGAAGAGAACAGGTATTGTTCAGTGTGGGTATCTATGAATAATTCATTTATGACATAATGATCATACTGCAGCAATTATGCACCATGTAGCTCTTCTAAGTTGTCAAAGAGGCTACTCAGAAATCCTCAGGTTTGAGCCCAGTTTGAATCCAACTCATGCTCAAGCAGCGGACCTTAAAGCATTCAGCCCAGTCCCTCAGGTTTGACTGTGTCCAGTATATTTGACCAGTTGAATTGAGTATTTTTTTTTTCACACTGGTTTTAACACTGGTTAAGATGGGACATTACCTTTTAGCTTTATGTTAATTCTAGTTCCAGTCATGAGGCATCAGAGAGTTGCAAAGCACCTTCACAATCAGAAGAAAAGCTGCGCTACTGACTCAGTGTCAATGGATGTAATGGATAAAATTATCGGCTTAAAATATCACCAGTTTCTTCTGCAACAGTTATGTACAAAGAGCACCTCTACTCATAATTCACTGCTCTCTCTCAACGGGTGCATTGGAGTTTTATAAAGTTGTGGTCTAGTAGCTCTCTGCAAAATTAGATTAAAATAGTGTGATGTAATATTTTTTCATATGTTCGCTGCTTTTGTAAGCTGAATTTTCCAATGTACACAATTAACCTTCATCTTTTGATTTCAGGATCAGCAGAAACTCTTTAAAACTATAATTTTATAATGTACTTCATCTGCCTCATTTGCAGGTTCCCATTCAGCCAACAGCCCCTTCATAAAAGTTCATTAGGTAAACCAATTAATGCTGAGAGACACCAGACTTCCCCTCTCATTGTACACACCTGCTCCCGATTAGTTCACCCTCCGCAGGAAGTGATTTTCAACTAACGCACCCGTCCTGTTCCCCAGTCTATCAGGACAGCTTTGGATGAGGACCTGTTAGCCCAGCACCTGCTGGCAGTTCAGACCAAGCCGAGCAGGTGAAATATGCCACAAAAGAGCCAGGGAAAGAGAATTTGTCAGGCATTTACTTTGTGCATGGTCCTGATTGAGGAAATGTGTGAGAGCCATGCTAATCCAAAATTGTAAACATGCCACTTGCTGTTAGGACAAGCTTAGATAAATTCTTCCTTTGAATACTGGCCTTAGTTCAGTTTTAGCTCTCCTCATGAAATGCCTTTGATCAGGAGCAGGGCTAGTTAAGCTAAACCAAGACCAGTTGATTAGGGCAGAAATACCTGTAGCATTAAGCAAACTGTGTCAATCTTTCTTAGGTATAGTCTTGCTGTTGTTCTGCAGCTGTCCTGCAAAACCTCTATAGAGGAACTGTTAAATTTTAAGTGAAAGGAGCTAATTATTTCTGATTAGCTCTCTCTAATTAGTACAGCTTCTTTGCCTGTTTCAGCCCATAGACATTCTGCTTGATCCAGGTAACAACCTTTTGACTATTGACTACTAACCTTTTTGACCTTTTGACAACCTTTTGACTATCATTGAACACACAATGTGTGTGTTCAATGAGTTTTCCTTTCAGCCCCATACTGTCTTTATAATCTTTTTTTAAAGGGAGGGACACAATCTGGGAAATTTGCTGATGGAGACTCAGAATCCTGATGTAAGATATCTCAGAATTAGCTGGTAAATTCTGGAACGATGAGGGAAAGTAAGCATGGTTATTTAGGGAAGGGATTTGTGTTAGTTGGTCTGGCTGAAAATCCATGTATATTATGATGAATCACTAATGTAGTCAATGCTTCAGCAGAAAAATCTCTTGCTCCCCTACATAGACTATGCACCTTCATAGACTTCACCTTCATATATATATATATATATATATATATATATATATATATATATACATATATATATATATATATATATATATATATAATATCCATTCATTAATTCATTCACTCATTCATTTCTGGGATCTTAAACTGGATCATCAGTCATATCTCACCCCAGCTCCCTGTGCTACTTGTGAACACATGTCCGCCTTAAGAGATGAAATTCGTTCTGCTGCTGGGTTGAATTTTTCCTTTTTGTTCTGCTAATGCTGAGCTATACATTTATTCATTTTGCAGCTGTAGTCACGTCATGCCTATAAGGAATATGTCTTAAATCTCAGAATGGTCACGGTTCCAGAGACAGTTTCTGATGAATTGCCCTGTCAATAGGAAGTATTTAGGAACCTTCGGTGAAACATTTCTTCTCAACAGAGTATGCTCCACTGACGTAGGTGTCACTGTGTCATGGAGACAGCGGTGCCCTGAACCAGTACTATGGCACGAAAATGAATTCCCATTATTTGACTGAACAGCAAATAAATGAATTGTAAAAAGGCATTCATATCCAGTGTAGCACATGATTGCAATATAAATGGTAATCGTCTGGTGTCCTAGAGACACATTTTTCTGCAGTGCTAAAAGTGCAGAGGAGCATGAGGCCAAATCATCTTATTTGAGAACATGGATCAATAAACAATGGGATGAGCATTCGTGTGATGAAGCAAGCATTGTGCAAATATGCTTAAACGTATGCACAATGTAGCAGCAATGGTGTAGCAAAGGATTGTCAGAACATTCAAACTAAACGACTCGGTTGACATTCAATTGGTGAAAGGGAGGGCTAGTAAAAGTCCCTCAGACCTTTTTAGCGGAACATTTGTTTTGTTGGTGTTCCTGGACGACACTTACGAGTGTGTGAGGATCTGAAATTGAATATCACAGTAAATTCACTTTGTCTTTCCACTACATATGACCCAACGTTGATGGAATTTTTCATTCTAAACTGTGGTGACCAAAAAGAATTATCACTGCCAAAGTTGTTTTTGTTTGAATTCGGACACATCAAGAGCAGCACTCTGCCCGATTTTCCGCAAGCACTACGTGTAATGAATTCAACAGCATCTGAATGATAATTGTCAGCTGGATTTGTAAATATAAATAGCAATACATCAGCAGAGATTAGTTTTTTTTTTAGGCTCCTGCTCTTCTTTAACTTAGCGCAGTGACAGTGGAGGGAGCTGGATTACCCCGGCTGCGCTGCTCCTGAGTCAGCACTCCGCCAGCACGTCGGCATCCTTTTAATATCAAGCAGGGGGATTATGGGACTGGCGGCACACTTGGAGTCAGCAGCATCACAGACGGTCAGAGGAGGACACTGTAATGCACCTGCGTGTGAAGAAAACACAGTGTGTTTAGGCATCCTGGGCTGTGAAGGAATGCTTTTGAGGTGAAGGTGCAATCGGGTAGGGTGTGCCTTTGAGGTGCTCAGGTCGGTATGCTGGGATTACCTGCGACACCTGTACAGCAGTTAGCAGTGAAGCTGCGACAGTAATGCGGTGCGAAGCGGTTTTGAGGTAACGTTGCTGCTTCCGTCGGACCATTTGAATGTTACTTTTTTGATGCTGTCTAACATGAAAAGGGAAGGAAGGGAGAGAACACAGGAGATGATGTTGGGTTTCCACTTGGGGGGAGGGGCGCACACACTGAGTCAGAGGCTATCTTATCTCCAGCGTAGTTTACATGAAGGAATCTCAATTCATTTCTTTACCTTTAGGATCCTTTAGAATTTAGAGATTTTGCTATTCGTGCATTTTGTCGGGTCAACATTACTGAACTACAGTTTTGAATCACCTTACATTTTCAATCTCAGTTGTTCACTGCAAATGCACATGATGAGAGATTTCAGAGGGACATTCACAAAGTCACCACAGTTTATAATCCAGGCCCTTCGAGATTCCTTCGCTATGGGTGTAGTGTTGTTGTGCACTGTCTGATGGGGGGGAATTCATGCCTCAGGTGAGAGTAAGACACAGTTGAAGCCTCCGGCTTCGAGCTCGTCCGTTTGTTTTCAGTCGATTGGGATAATATAGACCCTGTGGCATCTATGGTATGTTGTCCCCATTTTTTACACATTAAGTCTGTGTTTACCCACAACCCCTTTAGAGTCTGAAAGTGTTTTGTTTGCTTTTCCACTTACAACTGGCTGGATAGACAAGCACACTACCCTCTAACTGACAATGGCATTTTCTCTGTTAGTCTGAACTGAGGCTCTCCTCCTTTGTTAGATACATCCAGTACTCATTTTAAGAATATATATGTGATGTTTGTAGTATTTCTGGACCCTGGTAATGCCCTCATTTCTCTTTTATTGCACATAAGGGAGTTGTGTAAATAATTTCTCCAGTAACAAATTAATTGGGTCTTAAATGCCCTTAAACTCTGCCCTCACTGAGAATTCCTCAAAGCAGTGCGGAGAGTCTTTTTTCAGGTTATTTAGCTTGTTTTGAATCCAGTGTGCTTCATGTTCATAGGAGAGGCCTGCACTTAGGTCTCTGAGGGCTCCGTAAATTGTCAGGAACTTTTTTTCAGCAGAAAGCTGAAGGAGTTGTTGGGCTGGGAGTCAGGGTGGAAGGCTTGAAATCAGCGCTGTCCTTAGGGGGTAGGCTGATGAAGCGTAACTGACATAAACATGAATGTGAAGCCAGAGCATATTGCGCCGGCGGTTTCTTGCTTCTCCCGGCCTGCCACGTTGTAGATCTAGAGGCTTATCCTTTGCTCTCGTTTCAGTGATCCATCTTGCAGCTGAGTTTTTAAAGCGTTACCGAGAAGAACGGTCGCCTTTGTTTGGGTGCTTGTTAGTCTTAGACAGTGTGGGTTACTGACTGTGTGCTTTTGAACTTTCTGTTGCTACAGTGACAGTATTGTTGATGATCATACAGTAGATGCTGATGATTGATGGTAGATTATATCATAATGTTGTGGATACCGCTGTCTTTTGTTTCGGTTTGTTTTGTATCTAAGTGCCAGATTAGTATTGCAGTGTGTTTTGTCATTAACTCTGAGCTAGGAAAGAAAGAAAACAAAGACAAAACTTCGCTGTAACGCTCATATGTTACAAGGCCTACCGTAAGGTCTAACCTTTTTTCTTTTGATTAGCGCAATAAATGAGCCCTGCAAAAACAAACAAATAACAGTGATCCTTTGCACTTCTGTTGAGAGCCTGTAGATTAGGCAACCTGATGGAAAGCCGAAAGGAAACCTCTTTTGGTACAAGTGATGATCCAGTCATCACAGCTGAGTGATGCATGACAATGATTTTGTGGTGTGCAGTGTACGCCTTGTGGCTTGCTTTCAGCAGCTGTGTGCAGTTACCTTGATATGTTTGTGCATATGCCTGACATGCATTGTTATCGGTCTGTCATGTGGGTCTTCCCATCCTGCTAGTGGTGTATGTCATTCACAGCCATTAGCAAACCCATTCGCTTTTTTGTAGCAGGCTTGACCCGCTCATCAGAGGGAAAACGTGGAAAGAAGTGGGCCAACAGCGAACCAAATGTGTTTTTAATTTACTTTTTCATAATCATTGATTCTATACGTGATCATGCAATACCAAGGCATGAGAAATTACCCGTAAGCTTTGTGCCTGCCGAGAAACCATTCAGTGAAAGGCAGAGCTCATCTGCATCTCACCTCTCCTTCACAGCGGAATTTAACACCTCCGTTTGAAAAGGGCAGAGGAGCACTCTGAAGCAGGCTGTCTCTGTGCAAGACGGCAATTTGATGAGGAAGATTAGTTCTCGTGTAAACAGGGTCAGGTCTCACCGTGGAGAAAAATGGACTTTAAATGCCATCGTCTTTCAGGAGACGGCTTGTTTAGATGTATTGTGTAAAGATAAGGAATCCTTGGTTTGCAGACCGCATACCGGAATGCAAGCGAAAGAGAGTGTGAGTGTTGTGTGATCTGTGTACATTCTGTGGCGGTGTATCCCACTGCCATGGGAGGGCATGTTAGATAAGTGGTCATTTTCAACAGTGAGACTTGTCCGTTATCGAGCTGGCAGCATTGGCAGGACAGACCGCAGCGTGAGAAGATGCCAGCCGAAAATTGGTTCTATTAAATAAAGTGAGATCTTGGATTAAGTGGACTCAATATGATGCAGTTGTTTTTCGGAAGTATTTTACACACTGTGCTATACAGTGACCTTGGCCTGTAGATAACTTTTTATGGTGGGGTCAAAACATGTTTGGATTGATTACATACTCAAGGACTCATGATAACAGCAGCAGCAGTGTCTCTTGCTCCTTGTAATCCAGTCTTGGGAGTTTTAGCACCCTGTCAATGAGCACCCTGACAGCAGCCTGACACCCAAAGCAACAGTGATTAAATTTACCTTTCAGTGGGACTAAGAGCTGAGCCGAAATTAAGACCAGAAACTGTACTAAAGGGAAGGCTGTCAATTTTATATTAATATAATACTAATATCTTAGTTGAATAAATACATGCTTCAGTTCTTTTTTGCATATCACTTCAGCATCTCAATTTGCAGCCCTTACTGTGAAGGGCACACTATTTGAAGAGCTTTGCTGGCATTGAATCAAAGGTAATTCCATTTAAGATTTGCCCCTGCATCAACCTTCGAGATGGATTTAGTGGCAGTAAGTCAACTGTGTTTAGGCGACATAACGCTGGCACCATGTGGCTATTAGCTTTGGCAGCTCTGTGACAGGCCCCTGAATCTCGTTTGCATTCCGGGGAGAAACTTCAAATCTAGAAGAGGTATTTGTGTCAGTGGTACAGGTTGAGAATGCAATCATGTGGCGATTTTTTCAGCCGTTTTCATTCACGCTTTCAACGTCAGCATTTTTATTACAAAAGACCTTGTGATTACACTGTTCTCCAGTGTGGTAGGTGTAGCATCAGAAACCTGCCTGTGCGTGTTGGATGAACAGGTTTTGCGCTTGATGAAAACGTTGATGTTTTTCGCTTCCATATGTGCCGTGTTTGACAGCCTCTCAGATGAATGATACAGCAGGTGACAGTTATATTAACCTGTTCAGTCAATGGTAAGTGAAGCAAACAGACTGATTTGAAAGCACTGTGTCCACTGAATTCTTAGCTGTCCTACTGGATTATCACGCTCTTTATTTCATGCAGAAAGCTTGTTTATAACTGGTAGTAATTAGTGCCTACATTATTGATTTAATCAGGGTAGCCTCTGATAACGTCTAAGAAACTTAGTCTCCTAATACATCAGTAATGTCAACTTAGGTTGTATGTGTATGTGATTGATCTGATCTTACATTTTCTGGACAACTGCAATATGTATTTGTAAATTAACTGAAGACCCTGCTTGCAGAGATTGCTATGAAGAATTCATTAGTACATGCGGGAATCTGTGAATCAAAGTGGGTAAAGATTTAGTGCAAATGTGTAGTGCAGAATGGGGCTGAGTACTAAGTCTTGGTGGAGAGAGAGCTTGAGAAGATGGAGCTGTTGAAGATGATCAGCCATGACTGGCTGGAGAGGTAGGAAGCAAATCAACCCAGGACACTGCCTCAGATTCCCATTACTGCCAGGGTGCACAGGAGGACCTTTGATCCTAAATGGAACAAACAAATGCAGCTTGGAACAGACAGACCATAGCAGAGGAATGGAAGAGAGTTGTGGACTATGGGAGCTGAGAGGAGAACAATCTCTGTGCAGTGTCCAGCCCTTAAACTAGGCTGTTTAGATCTGTGGAAGAATAACATTTGGACTGTTGTTACAAAAAGACGACTTTACATACAGCATGTGTGAATAGAGTGAAAAGAGAAGAAGGAGGCGGGACTCATACTAAGGGCCGAGTGTGTTATTTCCCAGAGAAGTTTTTATGTGAGTCTGCTTGAAAACAGCAGGGAAACTGCTAGAAGTACAGCAGGTATTACAGAGGGAGGATGAGGAAGTAAAGCTGATCGCTTGTGTGTGTGTGTGTGTGTGTCGGGGGGGGGGAGCGGTGTGGAGGAGGTTGTGGTGAGAGAACATATGGACTGATTGTGAGGAAGCAGAAGCTGAGAGACATTAGAGTGTGTAGTGAGGCTGGTAGGCTGTTCTGCTGGGTACCCGAAAAACCTACGCATGTCAGCAACTTTGTCCTTGAAACGCACTGCAAAGTCACCTGCATTGAGAGGAAGGGGGTGGAGGAGGGAGGAGAAGATATAGAAGTGTTTGCGAGGGTCAGTAGCTGTGGCTTGGCATTTTTCTCGGGAAGAAAGATGTTTTAGGCTTATCTCCGATGTGGAAAGATGGAAAGGAGTCATGGTAATTGGGGGACTCTCAGCACCCTGTTCGCATACTGCTAAGGGAAGCATGTTTCAGTGGCACTTAATCAAGAACATGACAGGTAAGGGTTCAGCGCTTAGCTTTGTTTTGGGTCTAGTGCTGCAATAATTTATCTGAGTTGCTCTGATGGTCTCTAAAGTGAGTGTGTGTGTCAGAGAGAGCGAGAGTGTGTGCAGACATATCTGTGTGTGCATAAGGCTGAGAGACAAGGCTTTATAAGTATCAAAGCTGAGAACCTGCCACTGTGCTCAGGCACTGAGGAGACTTGTGCTGTGACTCCCTACAGCAGTTCTGATTCTCTACACCTTGTGTACTCTGCCTGTGAATTATAAGATATTTTTGGCAGATATTTTGCTGAATCTCTAGCCAAACTGCAAATGCGTATGTATTCTGTGCGAGAGAGTGGGAGTTGTACTCTATCACTTGTATAACCTTGTATGGATTATTTACGCCCTGAATTAGAACTGAGAAGAGCGAGTGTCAGAGAGTGATGATGTGAGATAAAATGTGTGAACAAGGGTAAGGGTGATGTGACAGGGACCTGCTGTGTGGAAAATATTCCAATTGCAGAATCTGAAATCAGCAACCAGTGGAACCTCTGGCAAGTTTCTTTTTGTCCTTCTTGGTGGTTTTTGGCCACATTTACAGTTCATTTTTAGGCCTTGCACTTGTTGGCCTGTTATATCAACACTTACTAGATGTGGCCGATCCATAAAATGGCTCTTTTCTGCCAGGGGTTTTATAGCTAAGGGTCAGGCACAGCAAGGAGAAATCTGTTCTGGGCCCAACTGGCCAAAAAACAGTGACTGACACGCCAGATAGGAGAGGAATCCTTCTCCCTCATTTATCCCCTCCAATCCAAGGAGTGGTGCTGAATACTCCCGTCCCAGAATCCCCTGCCACCACCCCCATCCCACACGCGCTATCCGCTCCCTCCCCATTTATCAGCCTGACAGACGTCCGCACCGTGAGTATGATCATTAATTCAGCGTATGTGATGAATAATTTCAAATGGGGGAAGCCAACGCTCCATGGCATTACCGTCCTGCCCGTGTGCGTGTTTGTGTGCATCTGTGCGTGTGTGTGTGTGTGTGTGTGTGTGTGTGTGTGTGTGTGTGTGTCATATGGCTTCATTGTAAGTGCAAAACAATGCTACAGTGCTAAACTTTAACATGGATGTCACTTGTCTGCGCAGCCCTGCATATTTCACACGCTGCGATTTATTTGTTAGATTCATCTGGATCAACCTCTCTCTGGGGTTTCCAACGACATGGCTAAGCTTGCCTGTTTTTGTTTGTTCATACTAAAAAGTCGCATAGACCCTGAGCAATGGAAATGACACAGGTTTGTTTGCCAGATACTGTGGGTACTATGTAGTACTGAATCTGCCACAAAGTAAAACTGCGTCTGCCAGAACATAGGTTAGCCTCCTTGTCCCTGTGATGGCTGTGGTTCACTTTTACAGTGCTGTGACTTGGAGACCCCCATACCTGATCACTCTCAAGCTTCCATGTGCTTCCTGGTCACTGCTCCTGTGCTCTCTCGTATACAGAGGCGTTAGCATAGACTGTATTCTCAGATATTTATACCATTTCTGTGGGACTCCAGCTTGCAACTCATTACGGCACAGTGCAGCATTTAAATATGAATAACTTCAAATAAATGTGTTTCATTTAACCTGATAAATGTAAAGAATTTAAATTGCCTGTGATTAAACTCTTCCTTAAGTATGTTGATAATAATTGCTAGCATGGAATTTTGAATCTGCATGCTAAAGAAGTGAACATTTAATATTGTTGCAATTATGATGTCGCAGCCTTTTAATATGATATGTAGCCACAGTAATAGAATATTTAGTATGGCTCAGCTGCATCCATTTAATTTTTTTTTTTTTTTTTTGTGAAATGAACCCTGCTTGCTAACTTAGCTTGCAGAGCTGTTTCAGATTGGTGTATTGTGCCACATGAAATGTTAATCCCTCAGTTGGTGCAGGAGCCGGAAACACGCTGAGAGTTCACAGCGTCACGTTCACTTGTAGCACGACTGCAGGTGGAGCCCTCCCAGAGTGCCCTGATCATTAATTCAGCAGCCCTCTGCCACCAGTTGCCTTTCTCTTGGCAGACAGATCAGACAGCAGGGTGATAGAGGAGATACGGAGGAGGGTGATTGTCAGAGCTTGCTGAAAACAAGCTGAAATTTGAAGCTATTACTATGTAACATTTAATGTGCTCAAGAATTCTGTAATGATTTGTGTTGCAGCAGTGTGCTTGCTGTTTAATTCCAAATAACAATGATAAAAAGCACCAAAACAGGAGGCCATGTCCTGTGGGCAGATGCTAATTGAATATAATCTCGCAATTCTGTGTAGTTCAGATTATGGCTTTTCTCATAATGGTTGTTGTCATATCAGCCTGTGATGTTTGCAATTATGATATGATGACTTGTGAATTGAAAAAAAAAAAAAGCGCTTTCTCATTTGAGAGGCCAAAAATAATCAATCAGAACAGCTCTACTTTAATATGAATGTATTGTGAAGAAAAAACAAGCAAATAAAAGAAATAAATCCTTCAGTTTATGCTTCCATTTTCAGTACACAATTTATTTATCTGACAAACCTTGTGTTTGATAGTGAAGCGAGAGACTCATCATATGACTAATGCAATGCTGTAAGTACTAATACATTAATTTCGCTAATTTGATCAAGCTAGCCAATTAACTGCCTTAGATAGGTACAGGATGTCTTTGGTGTATAGTAAGACTTTTAAATGTAGAATTTGGGAAAAAAATGTAATCAATTGCATCAAGTGATTTAATGGCCACATTTTACTCAGCCATCCCTGCTTAAAAGAACATAATTTAAGAAATTAATGTAATTGTGCAAAGCTACTCTATACCTTGTTTTTTTTTCCCTATTGCAAAGGTTAATGTACTTGTTACTCCCTGTCAAGTTTGTTGGGCTGGCCTATCTATCTGCAATCACTTTTCCTGTTGTATGAAAAGATACAACAGTGTAGGGTTGGTCAGCCAGGGCGTGTAACCACTCTCAAGCACCCCACAATCCATTAGGCAACTGGAAAAATCTCTGACGAGTACACCATTTCACTGTGGTTCACTGTGTGACTTGCAAAAAATAGCAGTTGTGTGTCAGAGAATTTGACTCATCTTGACTCGGTGCTCATGAGCCGAACGTAGAATTGGTGGTTCCAAAAAAAAAGGAGAAAAACACCCAGTTGCTTAAAGGGGACATTGCCAAAAAGACATTGTAAATGATAGTGACTGTGTATAAGCAGTCAACACAACATCAACTGTAAGCATGTGCCATTATCATTGCAGCTGTCTAAAAGCTTAGCTGTCAATCACTGAATCAACCCAACTGTATATTACTGACTGGATCATCAGTAAATCATCACACAGAGAAACCATCGTTGATGTTCAATAGGAAGTGGTGGTTTTTTTTTTTTCTTAGAATGTAGGAAAACTGATTGGTTGTTGAAAAGGGCCTCTCTAAAATGCATCCTCCCTTGACACACTTTTAGAAAATGCTGAACTGCATATTATGTATTTTGGTGCAGAAATCTCTTTCATGCCAGCTCTCTCCCAATTTGCAGTGAATAACTGTTTGCTCCAATTAAGCAGAATCTGTACCTTAGACAGTTCCAACATCTGGCTGTGTTTTAATAATTTGCTCAGCACTTTGCACTGGCTTTTGAAGAAACCCAACCAAGCTTAATTACACAGTGAATGCAGATGGGACCTCAATAATAGCACGGAATCTCAGTGTTTTGTTGAGGTTACGCACATAGCATCTCTTAATTAGTGGTTTTTATTTGTTATGTTTTTTTGAAAATCATTTTGTACAACTTCAAAGAGACAGAAAATTAAGGGCATAAAGTATTTATGAGCAAATAATTACTGCAAGACCTAGTAAACCCAGGTTATGAAAAAAGTAGGTAGCTCAGACAAGCAGTATGTAAACAAAGAAAGAAGAAAGAACAAAGCTGCATGCGCAAAAACAAATATTTATCAGAGAGATAACATGACTTAAAGTTTCAAAGCCTGAACAACACTCAAGGGCGTAAAACAGACCCCAGTAAAATGTCTCTGCATTCACTCCAATGCTTGCAGTGCTTTTAGACACCAATCCTTCCTCAGGCCACAGTGGGGTGTTGTGGGTAGTGAATGAATTAAGTACATAAAGGTGGTGACTGACAAGTATGAACCCCTGTAGGCAGGGATATTCAACAGAGATAAGGTGCATTATACAGATAAGCTGTTCATGCTTTGACACTTTGCGCCTTTTTAATCCTTAATAGATCTGTTATTTTGCTCTCACTGCAGTTGTTTTATTTAATGACCTGTGCAATCTACTTCACACCTATGGCAAATATGCATAAGTAATCACAGTAGCATGTATACATAAGAAAACAAAATTGCAACTCTCATTTCTGCATATAATCAGAAATTATAATTGTCTGTTTGTACATGGAGTGAATTTAAAGGTACATAAACAGGAAATTCAATATGGTTTCCATTCTATAACCTTTTTGGAGTACAATGTCCATTAACTGAGAACCACAGCTGTGTGGACCTGTGAGCTGTACAGCGTAGCTGTAAAATACCAAAAAGCTGAATAATATGTAATTACTGCTCTTCCTGGGAAGCAGAGGCGGATATAAGCAGGAATTCCTCAGGTGGAACCCATGGGAATTTAACATGTCCTAGCGGATGAATTTTCTATCCATTTGTTGCGTCGCAAACACTGTTTTTCACCATTTTGATTGGCTCCCAAACGACAGCCATTATTTTTTTCTCTCCCTTGCTGTGGCTGCGCTTGTTAATGGGGGAAAAACACATCGATTATGTGACCTGCCTTGTCATCAGGGAAATTGGCTGGCTCATTGGCATCTCTGGAGCTATTTACTCAGAGCTTCCAAATCCTCCCCGTACATCACAGCGCCATCGACTCCACCTCATTAGAAACACCTGTTTAACGTACTCGCCTGGCCGCCGTCTATTCGGATAATCGAAAATGCGTCATTTTGAGGAAAGTCTGGGAGCGCTGGCGAGATGCACAGCATTGTGCTGTAGTGGTTCATAATGGAGAGTGTGCAGGGTCTAGGTCAGTGCACATGAAAGCAAAGTACGTGCGTAAGGATTAAAGTAACCCTGTGATGATTGTGCTAACACAGTAATGCTGGACCATGGGGTGATTTCTGTGCCATTAGATTTCACTAGATTGTAGTCTAGTGAAGCTGTTCCTGGAAGCAGAGTAGGAAAGGTCCATGCAGCTATATCTAAAGTATTATCACCAGGCCTCTCTGACTCACTGGCTCTCAACTCAAAAAGCAGCCAACCATGGTCGGCTGTCATGATGAATAACAGCTAGAGGTCACATGAAAATGTTAATGTTGAGTGACACAAAGTTAAACAAACACAACAACTGGTAGAATACAAACAGGGATCACACAGCCAAATATTCTGTTGTCAGTTTCAATAAAGTGGGTTGATGACGCTGCATTCACTAAGGGCCATCTCAGAATGGTGCTGTCCCCCCCGATTACCTCTTTGCTTTGATTAAAGTCACATCACCTACTGTTTATTACCATTTTGCACTGGTTAATGTTGTTATAACCTTTCATAGAATGACTGCTGTCCCTGCCATGGACAGGGGTTTCATCCACGAAAGCCATTTTGCAATGTGTACATGGTCCCTGCCCTGTGCCTGTCTCATGTGACCGTGGCATGTGGACCAATGAGAGCTGGGTCTTGGGTAAGACCAGAGAGAGCAGGAAAACCACAGAAGACATCTCTGCTGCACACCTGGATGTCTCTCCGTCACACTAGTGTCTGAAAATGACTGTTGATCCCTTCATAATCCCTCACAATTACCACACTCTTCAAAGCACTGGCAAAGGACATTATTCTTCCTGTGCCCCCCTGTGTGGTGTTAAATCTTTGATTGAACACTGTTTCACCGCTAACGCCCTTGTTAGCTTTTTAGCATATCTCCATCCTTGCATATTCCACTATGTTTAGCTCTCGATATCTTGGAGCAAAAAAATTAAGATGGCCCCTTGTACTTGAAAATTTCATTTTCATAAAGAGAAATGACAAATGTTTCAGTAAGTTATTGAAATATGATTTGGTTTCAGTGTTTTTTGACATTCCCTTTGCTGATTTTTGGCTTTCTCCACCACATCCAATGACCTCTTGTTTTGACATTGTAATCTGCATCTATAAATGATTAACAGCTGTGATGCAGTTTTTAATGTGCTTATTTTATATCTGAGAACAGCCTGACCTCCTCTAATAGCTCACAATTAATCTGTAGGTGCTTTACATGGTAGCCAGTGCCACATGAATGATTTGATGATTTTTTTTTCCCCTGCATAATTTATTCATTAGTGCATTTAAAACAAGTCTAATCTCTCGGGCCATCTCAGAGTCTCAGTATGGATAAGAGATAATGTGCTGTTAATCTCATTATTGCACAATCTGCGGACTGCTAAAGTCTTTGAATACCAATATTATGGTGTGTGCAGTGGAATTTTGGTTTCAACAGAAATTGATTAAACTTCACAGAAGACTGGGAAAATTGGGACATTACAGCAATGTCCATGTTTTAGCTGTACAAAGAAAACAAACAAGTAGCCATATCACCACAGGCTGCATTCAGGATAAAGGAACTAATCAACAATAGTTAATAAGTAAATTTTATCTATTAAATTTTACAAAGTGAAAATTGTCGTTTTTAAAACATGTTTCTTATATGGTTATTTTCTTGTGATTTTCATGTTTTGAATCATCTTGCTTAAGGCAGTTTACAGTTAGGTATATGTAGTTTAAATACGTTTGCAATAGGTAAACAGTCTTATTACTGTAATTGCAATTGATCTATTTTGTTAATGGAAGGCAGTTTTAAATCCTCTAAGCCATTTTTACAAGGACAAAGCTACTTCTTGAATCACAACTGGTTGGTTAACCATCACAGGAGGAAGTCTGTGTGACTTAGAGTAACCTTAGCTGATGAAAGCTCATCAACATTAAAAATTGATGAAAAATCATTCTCACATTTTCATTTTATGTCTGCACGTGACTTGCAAAAGTGCTCATGTTCCAGATCCGCTATTAATGCTGGGCAGCTAAAGACATGAAACCGAGAGAGCTGTACAACATTCAGCGGTTAAAGGCATTGGAATGAAGCCTGCTTGCATAACAAATCTAAGAGGAGGAAATCACAGCAGTGCTCCTATCTCTCATACCTATGTTGGGAACTTGGCAATTTGCTCTTACGGGCAGAACCCAATTAAAGGTGTTGTGTGACCCTCACTGTTGAACTTTGGAGAACCCTTGGATGACACATGCTCCCTCTCTTCCAAGTTTATTGTATGACAAAGGGTGTGAGCCATAATTTCATGACTCGGCTGAAATCACAGTTGCAGCTGTAGGGATTTTTTTAAGCAATCGGTCCTAGAGGGACCCGCTAAAGTGAAATTCAGTGAAAGTTGTGCAATATCTCTTGTTGTGGACTTTTACAGTGACCTCAGACACACCCATATGTCTGTAAGGTTAGGAGTATTGTCTGCATGTAAAACTTGGAGTTGTCACTTCTTAATTTGTAACTTCAGCAGTGGGGAATTATCTGCTTTTAGATGAAAATAATGTTTCAGGAGTTTGGATTTTAGGTCAGGCTCGGTATTATGTGAACTGCTACAAATCACAAAATGACACCTTGATGAGGAGAGCATTACAGCTTAATAGAAAATTCATAAGCGAATTGTTGCGCTGTGCTGACTTAGCTTTTATGAATCCTTTTATGTAAAAAATGAAAATCTTGTCCTGTATTACTCTGTCAGACTTCCTAAATCACTGCAATTGATTCTGAATGCAGTATAAACCAAAATGCTCTGTGGATTTTTACTTAAGGTAAAAATCAACTGCAGTTTACAGATGCATACCTGGAAAGACTTATTTTTATATAGACAACGGTGCTTTTTGCAAAGCTTTTCATGTCGTTATATAAGACAAGTCCGTTTCAGAGTGAATTCTACTTCATAACTGTCGATAGGCACGTCTTTCCCGACTCCATCTTCTCTGTTGCTGTGGCAACTCCTGTTCAGTTTTTGCGAGCTGCCAAATGTCAATGTAAGAGCATATGTCAGGGTATTGTTGAAAAGGCCAGGCGGCCAGCATGGCCTCGGTCGCAGAGAGCGAGGAGGTTAGTCTGATCAAACGCAGAAGTGAAGGCTCTTTCCAGCACCCCTGTCATCGTTCGGCAGGGAGAGGCTTATGTGAAGTGTACCACGTTGCATGTGAAATGAGGAAATGCGCCGGATTGGAGTAACCTTTGCCTAGAGGCACATCACATATGAATGAAGGACAGTAATCATGTCTAATGACAGTGATTGGGATGTTTTGATTATCAGCCTCATCTGCAAACTGTAGGAAATGACTTGCTGGACAGACAGATTGTGCAGAGCAAAGGGTTGAAGGAGTGGCACAGTTTATGGGTTATACCTCACAAGCGAGCAAGGACTTTATTTACTTTTCATGAACTGGGAAACATCTGTAAACTACAAACAGGTCTTTTTGGGATAGGGCAGATCTATTGATAAAGCACTGTGGTAAAATGTGAGAAAGGAGTGACAATAATGTAAGAGGCTGTCCCTGTTTCATGACAGGCTAGTTCATGACATTTATTAGAATGTATACAAATGCTACTGTTAACTTTACGGCATAAAATCCTGATTTACAGTGAGAGACAGGCTGGTGGGTGGGAACCATGAGTGAGGGAAAGGGCGAACGAACAGCAACTAAAGTTTGAGAAGTTGATTCTGCTAACACAAGCTACCTCAAGAATAGACATTCAAGTCCTGTTTTTTTTTTTTTTTTCATTTTGTGCCACAAATATTTTGAAGAGTGGAGGTGTCATTTTCTCTTTGCAGCCCCAAGAAATGACACTGAGTGCATCATTATGGGGAGACACTATCCAGTGTAGCCATTCGAAATTTGTGCATCGTCCACAAAAATCCCTCGTATGAAGTATACTGTCTGATGTTCAGCACCGTGCAAAATTTGCTTTCTGGCAAAAGAGGATGATGGCAATTGTAATACCATTTTTTCTTGGAGCAGACTAGCCTTTGCACCTTCTACATTAATAACTATTTCACTCTAGCTATGCTTCTGTGATGGCTGGTAGACCTGTAAATAAAGTCACAAACAAGTTTGGGGATGGCAAAGCACTTTAGTATTGCTTATGCAAAACTTTTTTCTAGCTGTGTTTGCCCTAATTCTTAGTTGCTGAAATTTACTAATTGGTTGGGTTAATTTTTGGCACTTCTCTATAGGATTGAGTTCTTTGGCTTTGGAGGTCATGATGTATGAAAATGGAATTAAAACAAAACTAAAAGAGTAACTCCATTAACAAGTAACCATTTTTTCGGTTCAGTAGGGTCACTATCCATGACAAGGATGATGAATTACATACCAGTGTTAAACATTTGTGTCTGTAAGATGATGTACTAAGTTAATGGTTGAATATTCAATACATACCTTCCCTCTGTTCACTGTTCATGTATGTAATTCACTTAGGGTAAGAACATCTGCTAAATGCCAATGCCAAATGCCAATGTTCATCACTGCTTGGAGCAAAGTGTGGCAAGATTTCATTGTATTACATGTAGTGCATACACTCAGTTCATGCTAGGCTGTATATTCAACTCTCTGCAAATTAAACCATCAGAATCTGGAGCACTTTCCTCACTAATGCGATGATTAATATGTTTATTAATCATGTTATCATGCCATGGATTAAGATGAATACTTAAACACTTTGTGTTTTTTCATTTAACCTTAGTAGAATTGCACCATAATGAGATCCCAGATCCTGCTGCTGGTGGGTTCCTCTCCTCATTGTATTTAATCCAATATTTATCTTTCTGTTCCATGGATATGAAATGACTAATTTTCAACCATTCTGTAAGGATACCAAATCCATTCATAAAAATGTTCAGGGAAATTGTGCTAATGATAATTCTTAATGCTCAGCTTTTTTTCTTTCTCTCTCTCTCTCTCTCTCTCTCCTTTGGAATCAATTAGCAGTATAACTAATCAGGGATTAGATGTTTAAATGTCTTTCCCTCCCTGTCTTGCCTTGGGGACTGTGGGGAGGGTGGTCATGCGGTAGCTCCTTAGCAGTTTCTGTGAACTCTGTGCCACCTCCTGTCATGCAGTCCACTGACAAGCGTGTGGTTGGGGGAGTGGAGGGAATGCCAGCTAAAAACCATAGAAATAAATTGTCTGTCAGCTGGGGCAATGTGCTCTCCATGAATCGAGGCAATAAGGAATGCGAAATTGCGAATTCGCTGCTGTACAAAGCCTCCTCTCAATTAGACATCTGAAGTTTTAAATGTACCACATGTTAAAAGGCAGTATGCACACCCTTAGGATTTACTGTGTATTTTTTGCAAATACATTTTTTCTTTTGCAGATAGGTAGCATGTGGATAATCTATGATGAGCAACGGCTTGGACTGAATGCTGACAAATAAAAGGAAAATGCTGACAGATAATAAAAAACTTTTTCCTGACTTTTTCTTACTTTCTTACTTGCTTTTTGGCCTGTCATTGCCTTTTGATGGTCAATACATTTCTACACTAACAACCACATTATGAGTCATGGTGTGTTCACTGTCATGAATCTACTGCACACCTCACTCTCTTCTTATGAAGCCACCCAGTGTCCTTCCTATTTCCACTCAGCAATAATGTGCTATCTCCACCTCTAATGTTTTTTTTTGGGTTGCAAATTACAAATAGTTTTCGTTATTAGGTAAATAATGAACAGTGTCACATTTTGAAGGGGAACCTTAATGACGGGACTCTGCTTTCCGGAAGAGTTCATATTTTGAGCACCACTCAGCTGCTCTCGTGTTTGATTATTAGTAGCTCTGTTTGCAAAATTGCATTTTTAGATGGGTGAATTCAGCTTTTACCCACTCCCTATATCTGACACTAATGGCCTCAAAACTTAGGTAAATATGTTTCAATTTAGTGTTAAAAATAACAAACATTTTCCATATAGGTATTATATATGACATACTGTGTGCAGATTTGTATTAAATATGACCTACTGCGTACAAATGTGTATTACACTTGACACATTGCATGTAGGTGTGTGCTCTATATACATGATCTTATTGTATGGATGTGTATTAAATATGATGTATTGCATGCATTTGTGTATTATGCATTGACCTGTTGTGTGGAGATGTGTATTAAATTTGACATGGTGTCTGCAAGAGTGTGTTACGGGCCTGTGTAACATGCTCAGTCTGGATATGAACTGTATCTGCTCTGGGGTATTGTGCTCTGAGGCTGCAGAAGACATTCCTGTGCCCGCAGAGGAGAGGTGTTAATCCCTGTTTGGAAAAGGTCACAATCTGCACGGCCATTTGCAGGTCTGGATGTGTCAACACGTCTTCACCTACTGCTCACAATTTCACACCAGCCAGTTGCCGTGCCAGTCTCGCCCACGGCTTTAATTCTGCCAGCGAGAATGCGCTCGGTAGGAGTGTGAATCAGACTCTGGTAGGTCGGGATAAAGCTCTGCAGTGTGTCACTTGAAGCATGGACTAAGCTGGCATGTGGTCGTTGCTCGGTGCTGAAATAGCACTTAAGTTTATGACAGACATAAGGTTGTGAAGTGATTATGTTGACTGGGAGGTTCAATGTGTGAACTTTTTCGTTGTGGCATAACTAGAAGGCAGAAGTAAATCTTCTGTATGCAGGTGAATGCAAGTATGTGGCTGAACTGATTTAGCTACATATAGCTACATGCATGCATACATATATACTACATACATATATAATTACACGTTTACACAGTTACACATTTGTTACATGATAGTTACACTGTAATTACACAGAAATTCTCTTTGAAGATAAACATTTTTCTTCTTTTCCATTTCTCATGGAAATCTTTATGCACCATAGTGTCAATAAACAGACAAAATTTAATAGTTGTGCTAATTGCTCTCTCTAGTAATTAAATCTAAGGCTCAGCATACATACTTTGAACCTGTTCAGTGTGAAGATAAAATGGGCACTGGGTTAACAGCATTCAGTACCAACTAAATGAGTAAATGGCTTTGTGGGAGAATAGGATTATTTCTTGGCTTCTCATGCGTGCATGCATAGCAGGTTCATTCTTTTCGAGTTGGGTCTTGTGTATTTCTTTAGCCTGACAGAAAACCTAAACCCAGTTGTTTTGGAAGGGTTTTTTTTACAAAGGATTTGTTTAAAAGGATATGATTAAGATTCACGATGATTTAATTGGAAAATGCCTCATTATTTTTCTGGTCCTGATTTAGTCAGGCAGAGAGAATTAATTGCATTTGGTATCAGCATTCTGTCAAAAAAAAAACAATGTCTCAGTATCTGAACACAGTAGTTTTGATCTTTATCTGTATAATTGCAAATATAAACACGCAGCATGACCTGTGAGAAAATAATGTGCTATGATAGAATGTACCAGAATAACGACAGAGATATAGTAGCAGCTAGAAGCAGTGTCTTTTGCTCAGCAGAAGTACAGTTACATCTTACGCTAAAGGTTCACAAACCTGTTTGCGTGAATCCTTATTCACATCTATTGGTGTGTTACTCGTTGTTATGCTGATGCTGTTATTATACCTAATGATTGTTTGAAGCCATGCTATTTGGTCAGTGCTTGCAAGGGGTTAATATTTGAATATGTTTTTGTTCTTACTCAAAGGTGTACAAGTACTTCGTACGCTTTGAAATGCCTTTCATGACAAACATACAGCAGATGAAGAAAAACAAAAAAAAGTATTAAGTAAACTCTGTCAAAGATGTGATTTCACACAATGCCAGGAGCTTTCCCATTTACCTGAGGGGTACTTGCACCCCGTGGAGTGAGTGGTTTCCATCCCATAGTCTCGCACTCTTGTGGCTCTGTGTGCTGGCTTGCCCTTTGTCTTTTTCAGCCCATCCATGGTCCATTCTGCTTATTATGCAAGCGAGGCATGGTGCTGCCTGACCCTGGGCCAAGGAGGTGAACAAGGAGCACAGACTCAGACACTTGCTGGCCTTTCACACATTTACTGAGGAAAGCCACCTGGTGCTGAGTGGAGTAGTGTAAGCAGGGAATTCATGGCAGATTTGGTGCATTAATATCAAGCAATGACTGGGGTCATGGAAAATACTTTCCCCTGGAGAAGAAAAGCTGTTGGCACGAGCACTTTCCAGAATTTGGTATATGCATATAATATGACCCCACATTGGACTGTCAGTTAATATCTGAACTGTTTGCTATGCGGTGCACACCCTCCTCTTTGGGTTGTGGATTTATTAGGTTTATGGGAGATATTAAGCAAATAAGCATGACTGACTACTACTTTTCAAGGAGGCACATGCTAGAGCCCATGGATACTCTGCAAGAAAAAGAAGCTGAGGGCCCCAAAAATTGTGTCAAAACTGGTTAGGGATCTTGGCTCGTAAACCATAAGTTGCAGATCCAGATCTTTGGTAGGGGATAGCTTTGGTACCCAATGGTGTGGTCCTCAATATTTAAGATATGACAACTGTCTTGAATTAAGGTGTCTTCAGAGCAAATAAGTCACTGTAACACTGACACCCCTGGCAGTCCCTCAGTGTCTCCTCACCCAAAAGATTTTTGCCCTCTGTCTATCCATGTCACCAAGCTCTTTGGTGCATAAGAAGAATATTCTACAGTTATGTTATTCTGAAAGGGCTTACATTAGTGATTTTCCTAGAGCAGTGAGAACATGAAGCTGTTTTTGAGTAACCATGTAAGATATCATCGAACAAGACAGGTAAAAATAAAATAAAATAAAGCTCTTTGAAACACAGACATCCACAAAGGCAATCGGCAGCTCTGTGATGTTCTACACAAAGAAACACTATGTGGATTTGCTTTGGGACTCAAAGTAGTATCCACTACAGAGCACAAGAACCAAATGTTTTTTAAACCATAAACCAATGATGAAATGAAATTTTATAGCCATATTTTATTCAAGCATTGTTTAGGCTGCATTGTGCCATAGTGGTTAGGGAAATGGGCTTGTCAGCAGGTGGTTGTCGATTTGAAGTCTAAATATGGCCCTGCTGGAACTTCACCTGAATTGCTGATCTGATAGATGTTGCAGCATATGAGTAGTCATGGACAAGTCCCTGTGCTGCTAGATCATTGAAAAACAATATGAATTTTTTGAATAATTGCCATTGATTCTTATCATAAAACACAGAAAATGAAAGTTTCACACTGTGTTAGTGAATTATCTATAAGAACAAAATCTGTTTGTGTGTGTGTGTGTGTGTGGTTTTTTTTTTTGTCTAGGGTAATTATAAACTTTCCCGAGCTTCACACTGAAGTGGGCTTCACAGCTATTGAAATGCTGTCCGCATTTCCGTGGCAGACAGTGGAAGGGAACATCTGGGCACTTCTCATAGAGCGAGCCAGATAATATCACGCCGTTTTCTCTCGTCGCGCCATATGCGCCTCCATTTATTTACCGGCCGCGCTGCGTTTACCACACAAAGCGCAAGCCACGGCCAGCGGCACTGCTCTTTCTGAAGGTCGGCTGGCGAGCCTTCGTGTTTCGTCCGGCCCTGTCTGCGGGCCAGTTGTGCCCCGTTGCCGGCTGTGTTGTGCTGACCTTTTGAGTGGTGCTATTTCCTGTGGATGACAGACTGATATCTCGCTGGCTGGCCCCCTCTGTGTATTATTTTGCATGCGCCGTGCTGGGAGTGTCGGTCTGCCGCGTTCTCGCCGACGTTGTGTGAGAACATGACATCTCCGGGGAAGGCAACTCTAATGATTGCCGTGCGTTTCCCCATGAGTGGAAGAAGACAGGGGAGCAACCAGTAAATAAGCTGTGGGAAGCATTTCAGACTTTTTCATTGTTTCAAATGTCAGATGTTGGTGTTGACAGCCTCGCATGGAGCGGCCCACAGACAGAAGCAGCTCAACTTGCCATTCACCAGATTTAAGCTCCTTCGTTTTTTTTGTTGAAGAATCTGTTGCAATACAATGCCGGTCCCTAGGCAGGCTTACCTGAATGCCAAGAATGCCATTGAACAGTAAGCTGTCAAGGAATCCCCTGAAAAGGATTGCGTGTTTTTCACCTGTGGAGCAGTTTCAAAGACACATGACGCACCCACCGAGCATGACTGGCAGGCTCTGATTACACCTCTTCCTCTGGTGCTGAAATCCTCAGCCGCCAGTTAAAATCCCACTTTTCATTAGGGTGTGCCGCCTGGAATCCATCAAGCTTGTCCAGTAAGTCTCCAGTGAGGTCTCCTTTTCATGTTCATACAGACACAGACACACACACACACACACACACACACACACACACACACTCTCTCACTCTCTCACTCTGTATAGTCCATGACCGTGACTGTAGAAAAGAGACTGGGTTACATATTTTTTTTGTCACAGTAGGTGTATGAGTTAACTTCAGGGTCTGTGTGAGGATACTAAAGATGATGGTCTGCATTACCTTGAGGGCATCAGCTTATGGATATGAAATCACCTAAGACAAAGTGTGAACATCCAGGCATCCTTTGCGCTGTTGCTTGCATGTCTCACTCAGCAAATATGAAACTTGAAATATGAAGCACACACAATGCCATAGAAACGATCCTCTAATTTCATCCAAACATTTACAGGTAGTATCTGAGCAGGTTTTGCTGTATGTTCAGTATTGGGAATTTCAATATTGGGAACTGTTCTTGTAATCCTAGCTGGTCTATTTTCAACCTTTGTATCTCTGTTAATGTGATTGTGTTTGTGTTGTGATAAATGGACAGAACAGGATAGTCATGTGATGAATGAAAAGACCAGATTAATCAAATACCCATCCTACTTCCTTTTGATCAGACCCCTAAGGACACAGGCCACAAAGCCTCAGACAGAGAAAAGGTTGGTTGTCTGTCCTCAATTTAGCTCCTCAATAAGAGCTTTATTAGAAAAGCGGACATAAGCTGTTGAAGCTATTTTTTCTCAGTGATTCACTGGCAGATTGACAATGGAGGTGAACTGCTTCAAGCTCTGACCTTTCTTATGGCATTATCCTATTGATCACTCATTTCAGAGAGCTTGGCTGTGTCGCATTGCTGAGCCGCTCAGGCAGAATTGGCTTTCCCTCATGTGCCGGCAGGGTTGTGCTGCCACTATGGGTGTATTTCACCCATAGTAACTGTACATTCACTTTATACTTCATCTTGGCTAAATTGTATCTCTCTAAAGGGAAACGTACAGTTGCAGAGTGGAGGAGCATCTGTTATGTTGAGCATTTGCTTAGTAAACACTCTTCTCCAAGGTTACTTACACGGCTCGCATTTTGTGTATTATCCGTTTATCCAGCAGGATACTCTGCTGTAGCAAATCAGGTTCAAGTATCTGTCTCAAGGGTGCAACAGAAGAGGACCCACCTGGGACTCAAACATGCAACCTCCTGGTATGACATCTGTTTATGCGCACATTTATTTCCTGGGATTTGCCATCGCAAGGACTCCTGCCTGCGTTAATCTGTGAGAGTGCAGCTGCGAGTTCTCCCAGAAATCCGCCCATGCCTATATCATTAAAGCCTTTATGTTCTCGCTGAGACCATACAATCTGAAACCCGTGGGGGAGGTGGTTACACACGCCCTATGCAGCTGAATTGCAAGAAATAAAGCTGCATTTAAATAAACTGTTTTTCCTCAAGTGAAGAACACCTGCCCTGAACCACTTACAATGTAAATGGCATAGTCATTACTGTCATGTCCTTGTTATCATTCTGTGAGCTGTTTAAGATTCGGATTACATTACTTTGGGGCGAGATCGGCTTTCCCATAGTGCTGCCCACAAATTTTAATAATGAGGAAGTATGAGTTTAACATAATAAACCCAGAGACTTCACCTCCTTCCTCTCCCAGTTTTCTTCCGTTATGTGACAGTGCAGCAAGTTGGCCAGGGAGCTGTTTTTGATGTGCTTGATCGAATTGCCTGTGATTAAAGTTAAACAGTTTAATCACAGGCAGTTCTAGTTCAGCAGAAGCACTGTGGCTTAAGCAATTTGGAATCAGGGCTTACAACCAAAAAGCAGCAGGTTCCAGTATTGGGTGGTGTAAGGAAAATGCAAAACCTGCTTCAGTGTTCTTAGATGGTCACCTAATACAATCAAAACTAACTCAATTATCAAGGGGGGTTAGAGACAAAGGGAGTTGATTGGCATGCCTTGATGTTGACAATGACCATTTGGTTGCCTTCCACACCACACCCTTTGTTCCTGTATGAGGTGCGATACCCCATCCCTTCCCGTGAGCAGGATGAAGGAGGAGACTCTGTGGAGCCTTGAAACCCTTACATACGTAAATGTCCATTTGTTTCTCTGCCATCCAATCAGGAACAGGAACCTGTATTTTATTTCAGCATTTCATTTCAGGTTTTGGGTATAAAAGCTTGTACCCATACAACGTCATTTTGTAACTGATCTGCCTTGCTTTTACCCGGTATGCTTCATACTGTAATTAAATACTAGTTTTTGCTTTGTTATTACAGTGCTATTAACCTAAGTTTTGGAACTACGAGTCTTACGTCACAAGAAAGAAAAATCCCTACAGTGGGGCACTGTCGTTGTAACCTAAGAACAACATACTCAAGATTGTTTGAGTAAATATCCAGAGTGTGATATGAGAGACACTCTACAGAAGGGGTGCTTGTTAATAAAAAGATTAGTGTAATGCAGTGTAATGTAATTATTCTCTAAGGATGAATCCTTTGTGTGATTTATGAAGCATTTGAGCATAAGCATGCATCAGATAGAAGAGGAAATGCATTGAAATCTGCCCCTGACTCTGTTCTTTGCTGTAACCATGAAGCATCAAGGTCCTGTTGTGACCTCATAAGGGTCATGTGACTGCATCCTTCAGCACATTTATTCCTTTCCAGCTCTTCTTATAATGTTCCTTGATAGCCTTGTGTAGCATTAGAGGGGCTGAGAGTGGGAAGGTGTATTTAAGGAAATGAACCCTGCCCCAGGAGGTCATGAGTTTTAATGGTCCGATGGTTCTGTCTTGGCTTTTACATTTGAGCAAGTAACAGGAGTTATGGGAGCTTGAGTATATGAGTTGCAGCATATATGCACAGTGCAAGATTACTGTAAGGTGAACAGAGATTTTAAATGAGTCCTGATGTACTTAACTGCATTGGTGGTACAGTATTGCTTGTTATAACACTTGTTATGCGCTGTTCGTTGAGCAGGCTGTGGTTCAGTGTAGAACCAGTGTCTGTTCCATTACCATTTTGCTGCTATTTCCTCTCTGCCACCCCATTTAACTCCAAACCGATTTATTACAGCATTGTTCATTTCAAGGCCCACTGCTACAGCAAAACCCCGCTATCTGTGTCTAATTTGGTGTGTCATTTGACCAGGAATCTGCAGTCATTTCTCACGAAATATGCAGGAACCATTTTTGGTTCTGGAAAATGTGCAAAAAATTTGGACAATGAGCCCCCAGAGGAATGGTTTTATCGGACAGACGAAGGACACATGAAACATTTTTAAATCTTTACAAACCATATGCAAGGTTCGTAAAACCTAGCCAGCCCTAGGTGCCTTTTAACTAGTTCTGTACAATTGCAATCATCTTTTTCATGTCATACCTTTACAGAGGTTTTGTCAATACAAATTATACCAAGCAGATTAACTTTATAAAATCCTTTACTATTCCTAATTCTGAAAGTGATTACTGTTAATGTGAAAATATTTTGAAGCAAATGTCAAAGCTGTCAAACATACGAGGGTTGTCTTAGCAATAACTCCCCCACTCCCTGTCATCATCTCATTTCATAGACTGACAGGCAGAACTGGCTGACTGTCGATTTGTACGTTCATACGTCTGTAGATATATAATGGGGCAGGAAGCTGAGCTCAGTGGTTTGAGTGTGATAAAAACTCAGAGAGGCAGAGCTGAATGGAAAAGACAGTGCCCTATTCCTGAATCCTCGAAAACTTATTCAGGGCGAGGCTCGCTCGAGAAAAGACTGGCCACCGGTGCTGTCTCCAAGGCCAAAGGGAGCTTCCCATAAGTCCTGCTGCATTCAGATGGCATGGAGATGTGGCACAAGGAGCATGGAATGGTTATTTGCTGAAAGTAACCCTGCGCGAAGTATCTCTCCCTCCCATACTCCATTGTGTGAGGAGATCATTCTTATTAATGTCTTTTTTCCTCCGTAGCCCAGATAAAAAAGACTAGAGGTATGGTGTGGAAGGTCCACTCGCTCTAAAGTTAGTGTCTGAAGACTTCTGGAACAAATATCTCCCAAGTCCACAAAGTCAACAATAAATTAGTACAGATTGTTTTTTTTTAAATTAGATTTTTAGTTGGGTTAGGTACTCTTTATCCTGGGCAACTTGCACTACTTACATTACACATGTTAGCCACAGCCAGCCATTTATTTCAAGCAGTTCTGATGAGGGAGTGTGTATGAGAATTCAAGAGCAGTGCTCCATCAAGGAATTCTGAGTTGCTCAGGTTAGTCTTTTCCTCTGACGGTCGTTGTATTGTGTAAACATGAGTCAATGTGTAATATGATCATAAGTGACTGATCGCTGCTGAACAAAGCAGCTATAGAAAATGTTTCTTCATAAAAATCAGCTCACAGAGACTGACGCTTACCTTATAGGTCACCGTATGCTGGTTTCCTTGCGACAAATTTGCTACACTGTATAATAATTTCCTTTTCGCTGAACTCAAGCCAGTGACATGTAGATGCGTATGGCTGCAGTTTGTGGGACTGCTCCAGTCCCTGATGGCTCCTGGTGGGAGATCTTTCCATTATCTGATTTCTGCTGGTCCTGCAGGAATCACTGCGCTGACCTGTGCTTGAACTGCCACGAAAATCAATAGGCGTGAACCGCCCACATCCCTGTCCACCCAAGTTTGCTCTCTGTGTTCTAGTTCATTAACTGCTCTAACATGTTCTGTGCTCGCACGCTGAAGCTGTGTTTCTCTCCATTCCAGGCCGTTCTAGGCTTGCTGTGACACCCAGTTTTTACAGCTTGGTTGCATTTAGTGGACAGTGGGCTGAAAGTGTGGTGTCCTGTGAATATTGCCATCTTAATTTGTCCGGGAGAAAAAAAAAAAAGTCCCTCAGTGCAGTTCATTAGCTGGAACGATGGTATCAGGGTTTAATGTACCTCTGCCAACAGAGTCGTGCTCTGTTCAGTAATTAACCTTGTCACGAGTTATATTAAAGGCTTGTTCTATCTGAAGCCAAAGGATTATGGTGATAAGGTCTGTCAGCATGCTGTGTGGGTGTTTTTCTGTGTATGTGTGTCTAAAAAATAAATGTATATATATATAAATACAGGCTTTTTCTGAAACAAGTTGGGTGTCTGCTCCATTGTATTGTTAAACATTCCAACATCTGTTTTTGACAGTTAAGATGCGTGGATATACTTTAGTCAACACCTGGAGCCCAAACCTCATTCTGCTCTTGAAGGAACAACATGCCTTGATCAATAGAGTTGCTGTAGCCCTCAGTTGAGTAAGTGTGGAAGTGCAAAAGAGTATTACAATATACCATTGCTGAAAACCAAAACACCCTAAAAAACATTGTGTGGCTGAATTTAAGGAGATTGTGGGAGTTCTTTATGACTAGAATAGCTGGGCATGAAAGTTCACTAACAGCCAACTAAGGAATGCCCATTTTGCTTTCAAATTTTTTAAACATTCACACAAAAAAGTTTAAATGCAAGTTCAGTAGAATCAGCAAACTGTGATCTTTCAGGACTGGGAGTGAGTGGCAAGGTGCTACAGGCTCATGATAAGTTGTCATGGCCAACTTGTCCAATGCACATTTTCAGGCATGAAGTTGAATTCACTATTATAATTTGTGGTGAATTATCGGAATATTATGTTTGTCTATCATCACTAAAGAAACAATAAATTCCCCCTGAAATATCATAGATCACTGTGCATGCATGCATCATTTACCCTTGGATATCATTTGTTACTCGTTTGCCAAAAGGACATAAATTGACATGCTTTGTAGGGCTCAGCAACTAGGCCATGACGGTGCATTCAGGTGCTAAAACAAGAGCCCTTTGACTAGTGTAGTTTCACACAGTGAAACAGAAGCAAACACGCAAACACCCAGTTGGAATCACACCTCCATGCTATGCAGGTGAAACCCCTTTGGCAAAAGGCAAAAGTTGTGCGAAAACCTGTGGAATCTTGCTTCAGGGAAGTGGTTTGCCAGCATTTGGCTCCAAGCCCACAGGCTACAAACCAATTTCCTTCATAATGGAGCCTTTTGACCGCTTTTTTAGGTCTTTTTTTTGGTCATACTTTCACTCCTCTTCCTGGTGGATGGGAGTGTGGGACAGGGATCTTGCTGCTGGGGACTGAAGCAGCCTGTGTTTTATGATGGGCCCTGAGGTGACGTCTCTCTCTCTCCGTCTTGCTCTTTTGAACCCTCACACTCCTCAGTCTTGACGATTCATTGCCTTGCTTCGGAAGCGCCCTGGGTGATTAAGTCATAGTTAAACAGACAATAAATACTCCAAGAGCCCAATATTTACAACATTACTCTTTTTTTAATAAGAGTTAGGTTGTAAACATTTGACATTTTGCACTTATCAGCTCTGCTTACCTGTTTGTCATTATTCATGACTGTGACTGATTTTCAGTCTAAATGTTATTTAAAAGTTTAAACATTTAAATGTGATTTAAACATTCAGTCATTCACTGTTGCTTTGCTTGATTCTCACAAAACATTATTCATTTATTTGTGGTACCACCAAACCCATGTTGTCATGGAAAGTGTACTTTCTGTGAAAGTGAAACTCATTATTAGATTATTAAATTGAGGATACATTGGACTAAGGCCAAGGTCTGCTTGTACAGTATGTTATTGTGTCATTGCTTTTTGCACATCCCTTATCAACCTCATACAGTCATGTTGCTCACTGTTCTCCTCAGAACCAGCACTACAGTACGGACTAATAGTTTTTGTAGCTTCTGCATGAATCTGAGGTGTAATCTGTTTAAAGTGGCCAGAGGTTTGTCCTGTAGTGTGCTCGATGAATGATTCAGCAGGGTCTAATTGCAGCTGTGGTAATTTCTCATGAATGATTAAAACCAATTCAGCTTTACAAAGATCCCCGTGAAATACTGCACCGGGGGGACTGTCCACGGTAACTGCAGAACAGCAGCATGTTAAACATCATTTGTACAGGCAATTTCTGTTGAAGGCACTTGTCTTTGGATTTCAGCGCCATACATAAATGCCTTCATGACATTGGAGACCTTAATGGAAAAGTCAAGTCTTGGCTTAAACAATGTCACAACTTCTTAAGTCTTAACCAGAGCAACTTGTGTGTTATCCATTTTATAAAGCCAAGTTTTAGCTAAAGCTAATTAGGGTTAAGTACCTTGGTTACAAGGTCCTTCTCCTTACCACTACATTGCACTGCTGTGATTAAATGATTAATGATCAATGATCAAATATGATATACAGTATTTGTTGAACATGTCATGTTTGTCATGCCACTGTCACTAGATACTTGCACTTGGATAAAAGTGTCTGCTAATGATGAAGATGTAAATGTTAAAATATAATCTGAAAATTGTATTATAACTATTACATATTTCAACAATTTTATGTTGCAATAATGTTATGAATGTGTGTATTTATGATACTTTACGACATTGAATCGAATTGGCATTTAAAAGCCTGTCTTGGTGCCACAAATTAAAGTTTTTTTTGCATTTTATATGATGCATTTGGCACTTTTTTTTTTTTTTTTTTTTTTTTAAAAAAAGCATCCTCAAATGTTTTTATTAAAGTATTTTCTCCGATCAAAAAAAACAGTTTTCATCCCTGAGAAGCACTCCCTCCCCTCCATTCTACTACACCAAAGTTTCCATAACATGTTCATTCACAGCCTTTGTTCTGCCTGTCTGTCTCTCCAAGCCATACCCTGCCTGGTCTGCTTCAAGTCTGGGTCAGACAGAAACAGGTACTATATCTGTGTGGGCTCTTCAGCTATTGGTATGTATATACAGAGCAATGCTATGCTGAAACAACAGATGCTAGAGCTGAAAAAAAAAGCTAGCAGTGTGCCTGTTTGTGTTCACCCTAACATATACCCAGAAAAGAGGGCCATATTGCTTCAAACATTACAAAACTGTCATTAGTTTCATTAGTTATTTCTTAACTGTAATTAATTTCATTAGTTTTTTGTTCCTTTTTGGCTGTTTTGGTTAAATATTAAATATTTATTGTTTAAGAAAAAATTCCAATCTATATTTCTGACTTCCACAATATAGGGAATGGCAGGTGTTGAAGCAGAAACCATCCCCTGTTATAATTTGGTACAGAACAGTCCATAACTAGGGGTGCAGTCAGACTGCCTTGGAGTCTGGCTGTTATGATTCATTCTTTCAGACACACCTAGTTGTCACACTTTATGATTTGTGTGAGTTTTCTTTGAAATATTAAAATCATTTTGTAACATGAGGTTAGCGTGATTTTCTCAGCTGAAAGGTAATGTTGTTCAGCAATTCCCCAAATGGTACCCCTGCAAGTCCTTGAAGTTCTTTACAATTTCATTTCAAACATCTTCACATGCTTTGTAGTTCGACCGCACTTAAACCTCAAGTATTTTCATGACATTTTGGGAATTCTGCCACAGTGCGGAGTCAAAATTTACAATTAATGCATTCCTCTGTGCAGGCTCTTCAAGGCCACTGACTGCACTTGTGCATGATTTAAACATGTGCAGAGTTCGGTCCCGGAAAAGCTAAGGTTCCTACTGGCACCATCCAAGCACAACAGCTCAAAAAAAAAGTGTTTACTTATCAGTGTGGTGTTACATTATTTATTTGCCTAGCGGGTACCCTTATCCATACTTACATAGTGCACTGTTCTTATTATCTGTTAAAACAGGTGGATATTTATTGAAGCATTTCAGCTGAAGCATTCCTCTGCTGTGCCCCACCCAGGGATTTGACCTGCATCCCTCTAGACTCAGCTCCCAGCTGCCACAACACGGTGTTATCGTGTGATAGCACCTCCCCATTTTAATCATAAACACTCCTTGCTCAGCACACAACACCTTGTAATGTGCGTGAATCATGCACAGCATCACCTTCCTCATAAGCAGAGGACCCTGGATGCTGGGTTTATTCCATTTGTCCAAATTATTATTATTTTTTTATTGATGGAACTCTTAATAGGCTTTTTCATACTAGCACCGGGCTGCAAATCACTGAAGCTTTAGGTATGGCAGTGCAGGGACACGGGCAATGAATAGGACCATATGGTGTTTAATAAGACAATATGAAAATATTATCTGAGCCATAATAGCTGTGTGAAGAGGAGTGGGAATGAATGAAGAGGCAACCCAGGCCAGCGTTTTTTTTTTTTTTTTCCTACCACGCTGCAGTAATTGTCTGAAATCTGCAGCTGCACCATGTGAAATGATCTGCCGTTTTCCATTTGCTGGTTGTTGGGCTTAAATAGAGGAGCACTTATCTTGGTGTGTTTCATCATGGTCAATGTGCGTGTTGGTCCAGCATAGATTTTATGTTGTACCCATGTCATGTGAACAGCCCTTTACAGTAGGGAGTGTATGAAGTAGTTTGAGCCTTATGATGACATCACAGTAGAGTGATTAATCATTATACCATCACGCTATGACAATGGAGGCCAAGATAAAAATGGAGATCAGTGAGTCCAGCTCCTGGTTTGATGATGAAACTTAATGTCATCACAGACTGAGGATGACACTGAAAAACCAAATTCATATGAGTTGGTTCAGTCAAAATTCTATAGGGGAATGTAAGTATTGCCAGGGAGCCATTCATCCAGTGCAGTGATAATGAAGACACATGGGGCCTGAGGGCCTTCTGAGGCAAGTATTTCAGATGTTTTAACTGTGTATTGAATAGATTTACTACCACTCCACACCAACAGGGGTAACTGTAATCACAAGTGTGTCTTAATTAGGATTTTGGTTCACCACAGAGTCCACCTTTGCAACCCTTCCCTCTCTAGAGACACGGCTCATGATGCTCTGTAGATATGGTATCCCAGAACCATTAAAATTAGACCTAATCTCAATGCAGGGAAATTTTTGACATTTTTGTTTTGGTCCTTAGTTTATTATGCAGAGGTATTCCCTGCATTATAATACCATTATGAGACAAAGTCAGCTATTAATATAATTTGGTCAACCCAACCAAATGCAACTGAAGCAGTCACTCTTGGCCTCTGTAACATCTTTCAGTTGGCTACTATCCATTTCTTGTTTACAAAAAAGTATTCCTCTGAGAGTTCTAGCTCTTATGTTTTTTGTTAGTTGTTTAGGAGAGGTAACACATTCCTGTGGCTTATTGGCTCAACACTGTAAATCTGTTGCTAGGAATATCTAGAATAAACACTACATGGGATTGTAGTTATTCAGTTATTCAGTAATGATATAAATTTATAATCTGTAATAATGGCTCCTTTGCAACTCTTCAGTTAGTTTTGAATGCAGAGATATGTACACCCTTTGACTGACATGGTAACACCATTCCTGTCACTAACCAAGCAGTCACCTGTCTACAGTACATAATAAGAGCTCTTCAAGATGGATTTGTGATTTGGACCCCATATTGCGTTTGGATCCACTTGATGATACCTGAAATGTGACATAGAGAGACAGGTCTGTCATCCTGCCATAGCAGATCTTGGGAAATATGGGAACTGAAATGACAAGACAGTGCTCAATGCAGGAGGCCATCTTGTCAAGACAGATAAACCAAAGGAAATGATGGAAACATAGAACCTTCGTCCTGTGCGTGGCTGCTGCCGGGCAGTACCTTGACTGTCTGAAGTATTTGAAATTTCTGGCATGGGATGTGTCCTTGCGATCGTTTATAGCCATCGAGGCCCTTGCAGCCAAACCAATTCAGCCTTTCTCATACCTCATCCCTCAGATAATGGCTGCAATGAAAATCCAGGGGAAATATTTTAACCGGAGAGCTATTTGAGGCCCTGAACACCAACCAAGTCAAATAATGCTTTGGAAAAACAATAGGGACAATTATCTGGGTCTTAGCTGACGGTTCATGGGTAATAAGCACCGTTTAGTTGGTGGCAAAGAGGCAGGATATTTATGTACTTATGAACATGCATCTAAAACAGTGCTAGTGTGATAAATTGAACAAACAAATTTAAATAACGGTTCTGAACTCAGAACAGAATGTGTTTAAATACAGCACCCACTTCAAACGCATTAGCACCTCTTCTAATGCTGTCTGGCTTTTTCACAGATTTGAAAAGGATGGCAGCCTCCATCTCTGTCATTTGTCTTTAATGGCCTCAGGCCAAAGCTCAGGCAGATCACGTGAATGGAGCTGAGTGGAAATTCACGGCTCTGTACAGCTTGAAAGTACTTCATTACTCCCAGTCTCTGAGGCTCTTGATTAAGAGTGCAGAAGGAAATGTAAGGTTTCTAACGTGTTTGTCGAAACAATGAAGCTGTCATTCCCAGTGGAAGCGCTCCTCTGTAGCGTTGGGAGGTGTTTGTACAGTGTGCTACTCTTTTGAAAAGCTTTCAGCTTAGCTTGTCAGGGTAAATATAAGGGAGCAAAATGGACTGGTGACCTGAGATGAGGTGAACTTTGACCTCGGTCACTAATATCATCGCTTGTGTGAACTTAAACTATCACTGCACAAGAACAGGGCCTTATACACGATAAGTGTGTCTGTGTGTTGTTGTGTGCATGCGCCTGCCGGTGTGTGTGTGTGTGTGTGTGTGTGTGTGTATATCTTATATTGATGTGTATTTCTATTGTATGTGTGCATTTGTGCCTCTGTGTGGTCACGTGTGTTTGATTTATGTTGTGCATGTATACGGGTATGCGTTTATTCAAGTCATGTGTGCCTTGGCTGAAGGGGAGCTCAGTGATGGCTGCAATCAGGATCACATGCTCCAACCTATTCAACACCAACAACCCGACATGCAAAGCAACAGTTCAGGGCTAGTGTTCTAGTGCTGTGGCAGTCGCATCTGCTCTTAATGTCAGCTGTCAAGGAGCCAATCTGTTTGAATCAGGCCCCCTGTAGTGATTCACTGGGGGGGGCAGCTTGACTTACTGGGGGCTGATGTATAGTGTGAGCTGGTCCCTGGGGAGCGGATGGTGTCCACGTGGCCACATGTGATCTCCGTCAGGGACATGCTCAGTCAGGTATCTGCTGGCCCAATGTCCCTGCTGTGTATCGGACAGAAATAACTGCACTGGAGTGGCACTAATGAGGAAATAAGCATAGGTGTCTTACCAGGATTCGCTGAATCTGTGGGGTTCGCACTCTGATGTCCTGCTGATGCTGTGTGGCTTCCACTGCTTCCTGCAATGGAGAGCGTGCATTTAATTTATGCTGTAGTTGTTTTCTTTACAGCTATGAATGCGCTGTAGCTACAGTAGCTACCTGTAGTCTAGGCCTCATTAATATTCTGCTGAAATCTGGAGTTGTTGCTTGGCAGATCTGGTACACTCTGGAGAATTTTTTCATTTATTCATTCAGAGCTGAGCTCTGCTCAGCAGCACCATCCATCTAAATCTACCCCAGCTCTAGCGCTGCACCTCCACCGTGGAACGGTGTTCATTATCGGGGTACTGATAACAGTATCTCTCCTAACTCTGCTCAGAGACCAGATGCAGATGCCCTTTGGTTGGTAAGGCCTTTTACTAGGCCAGTTCATCCCTGTCTTTTGTGGGGTAAAAAATCTTAAAAAAGCAAATGGCCTTTAGCCTGGTTTATTTGTCCTGTGCCCAGCACTGTCCCTGTGACAGTTTTGACCTTCAGACACTTTGATGAATGCTGTTTCCAGAGGGTGCACATAATAGACCTCCACTGTCTGCATCTTGCTGTGAATGCAGCGGGAAGCAAAATTGATTTTGTCCCTAAATTGAGGTCTGGTTGATGGAGAAAGAAAATAACAGAGGTATGGTTAAAAACAGAGATATGGAGCGAGCTGTCAGACTAGAGCACCTGTGCCCCCCACCTAGAGCCCCCCCCCCTCCACCATCCAGCAGAAACAGCTGTGTGGTTATTATTGTAAAGTGGTCTTTTTTCTTCCTCCCTAGTTTCAAATCTGATGGAAGTGTTCATTTGAAAAGGTGTAGCTTCGAGTCTACTGGAAGACTCAATTTTTCTCCATCCAGAAACAGTTTACATGATTAAGAGCTAATATCTATGGTGTTTTACTGCTTCCATCAGGATTAAGTCTCAGACGGGCAGCTGGAGCTATTAAGAGTAGATTTTTTTTCCCCTTGACTGTTACAGACTGGACAATGCCATCTATTGGTGAGTTATGGCAATGCATGTTGTTGTGCTAAGGACATGAATGCATAGAGATGGCCAAAGCAAGCCTCCAGCTTTGAACTTATTTAGGTGCAAGTGCATATGTATTTATTTTCATAGATGCAGCCCTTCAGGGTAAGACTGGAAAGGAGAGTTTTTCCTCTCAGTTTTGCCACCAGGTGGTTTGAAATGAAATGTAAGTTTTGAGTTGGGGTGGTTTGTTTAAAAGTGCACCTGAGTATGCGTATGTCCCTGTGTAAATCCTCCACATGTGTCTTATTTTAATTTAAGGTCAATGCATGATCTTCAGAAGCTGGAACTCATGCATGGAGTGTAGAAAAAGGTGGCATATTTCAGTAGCAGGTTAATTAAAATGGACTAGGTGTGGAAACTGCTCATGACATTGTCGTTAGATTTGGCCTTCCATTGCTGAAGGCCTCATTACACGCCACCAGAAGGCTTGTGGGGGTGTGTGTGTGAGAGAGAGAGAGAGAGAGAGAGAGAGAGAGAGAGAGAGAGAGAGAGAGAGAGAGAGAGAGAGAGAGAGAGAGAGAGAGAGATCGCGAAGGAGTTGGCCTTTCCTTCCTGGATGTGGTGTGAGAAGTTCATTATGAAAAGCTCCCCCTCAGCAGTCATTGATCTCTTCTGATGCTAATGTAGATTTCTTGCACTGACTCAGTTGGGTTATAGAAGCAACTGATATTCCAGTTCATTTATTCTTTGCTAATTTAAACAAGTAAATGACTTACATTAGCATTTTTTCCCCAAGGAGCGAGAGAAACATAACTGAACTACAGCCATTTAAATTTACTATGTGCCAGTCAATTTGGGGATTTGGTTCTGCTTATTGTGTAATAACCCTGCTATCTTAAAAGAAAATTATAACAGCGGAGATTTGGTGAAATGATATTTAATAGATCTCCTTTAACCAGGTTACTAAGAATGCAACAAGGTACTGTATGAATAAAATGCTACAATACTGTGTCTATGAAGAAGTGGCTTAAAATGGTTCTGGAAATTCCGTGTGAATTCAACTGAATTTTCTAGACCATTTCATTGCTTGGATTTTGATGGCCTCGGGTTTTGGGTTTTGATCAACCTGCATATTTTCCACTTTGTAAAAGAATGAGGCTCTGTTGTTGGTGACATTCACATTAAAACTAGAAGTGCCGACCTGCTGAGCTGGTTTGTCTTCCAATCACAGCTTTGCACCAGCCATGCATTTTTTTCAAACAGCAGTGCCTTCTGTGTCCTCTGAGATCACCTGGGGGTGTCACGCTTCAACGGACACATAATAGCCCTGTCTTTTCGTCGTATTGCATCATTCTTGAGTGACACTGCATTTCGAAGTGTGGAGGGATTTGAGGGAGAATGTTGCATTGTGATCTTTCAGGCCTGCTCTGAGTGGGAGGAATGAACTGGGGTCAGCGGTGTCAGGGAGGGTTGATGGTAGTTTGTCTGAGTCCTCTCTCTGCGTCTGTCTTTTTCTTTCTTTTCTTCTCTCTATGCCTGTCTCTTGGCTGTGTTCCTTCCTCCGTTCTGGTCACTGTCAGACAGGGGTCACCTAGGTTTGTGGTGGATCGGATCCAAACCCTAACTGGGAGCCTCCACTGATTTATTTAGAAACAAAAGAGCTTGATGCACGCACACACACATGCACACACACACACATATATACACAAACACAGTGATTTTTCAACTCTGTGTGACAGTAGTACAGAGTGAACCTTCCTTGTGCTTTCTTAACTTTAAGACAGAGTCTGAACTTTCATGTTTTCACTTGAAGGTCAGTTGGGGGTGTTCTCTCAACAGTTTACAAGTTCATAATTATTTTGGAGTTTTATAATTAATTTCAGTAAGCATTTGAAAGTGAATTCTAGGAAAAGTGTTCATTTGGCTATGCCAGTGGTCCTCACAGTGCTTTGTTTGTTAAAGTGCTGTTTGTCTATACAAATGCTTTCCATGGCTTTTTTCTATCATATAATCACCCTATGTTCCTTTTTTAATGTACTGTCTCATTTCTGTTCAGATCATTGAAGGTGAGAACGTCTTCTTCATGGGTATTTCTTTAGTTTATGTTGTATTACTAGTTTATACTGCACAGACGATGCATTCAGACAGGCATGTTACCACTACTGTGACAATCTGCTGTGGTAAGACCTGTTTTATTGCCAACTTTTTTTTTTTTCTTTCAGATAAGATGTGAACTTGAGGTGTGAATAAAACTGAATAAACCTTCTGTGGCTAGAAGATTATATAAGTAAGAGAATGATCAATATCAAGAAAAAGTGAGGTTTAACGGGAATGAGAGGAAATAGGTACCAGCCAGCATTTCAAGCAGTCCTTTTCTAATTTGTGTACCTTTTTGCACAGGTGGAAAAAGGTCTGGAAAAAGCCAATCTCCTGTCCTAATAATCCTGACCGTTATAGATGATCTGGTGAAAATGAATCATACCAAAGCAGACCCATTCCAACAGCGGCCAAAGATCTGATAGCCATCTCCCTCGCCCATATCCAAGGATAGAATGCCTGCGGCGTTTTCCCCAGTGTGGAAACCCACTTACTTTTATTATCTCGAGAAGTTTAACGGCTGGCGTTCGCAAAGTGCTCCGATTGTCTCGTGTCCGCTTCTCGGAACCCGAGCGTGTTTAACCTGGCTGGGTTCCAGGCCGTGTTCACGGTGGGCACAATCGCCCCGTTGACGTGTGCTGGTTTGACCCGTTCCGCGGGTTCACTGGGAAGCACAGGTCAAGCAGGAGCGCCGGTCCTATTTACCCATCTCTCACAGGAGGAGATCAACCCCTGAAAGACAAACATAACTCCCTCATTCCTCTCCTGTCTCAACCTTGGAGTCCACACATTTTTGGTTAGGGTGTTAGCAGGCACAAATGAATGATGTGTTCTGTGCAGGCCTTTACTAATGTTGCCATTTGTTTGCATTTGTGGTGCAACACCTTTGGACTCTGTGGGGGTGAGTCTGTCGTGACTTGAATTGGGTTGCATTTATTTCACATCCACAGCTTGTTTGTGTGAGGAAAAGCTCATGGAAAGAAAAATCACTTTTAAATTTTCAATAAAAAGGTGTGCATATTTCAGATTAGGTTGACCAAATTAAAAGTGGAATATATTCCGCGCTAATAACACGAAAACACATAGCTTATGCGGAACTGGCAATACACAGTCAAAATATATTCCACTGTTTTATATATTTATATATAACCTCAATTGTTTTATACTTCACCATATATTTTAACTTATAGTCCTCTGTTTTTTTCCACAAGGAAGTCTTCCCAGCAGGGTCATCATGACCTTGTTCTTGTGGATAAATGTCAAAACTGGTGGTGAGTTGGATGATTTTACCCTTCCATTATGCATCATAAATCGCATCAGGACGAGAAGGGCTGTAAATCAACTTTGCTCTGAAACATGGGCTCTGCTGCTTTTTTAGGTTGTAGTTAATTATTGCTCTTTAAAATAAAACAGGGACTATCTATCAGTGTCCTTTTTAAGCAAAGGCTATTATGTATGGTGAACCATAGCATTAGGAGCGGACGTGAAGTAACAAGTACTTTTATGAATGTCCTAGTGACGAATAAAGTTTGCTAGTTTTTAACATTTTTTGGCAGAGGTTCCTGGTAATGTGCCAGACCTGTATGTCCCCAGGTGCTATAACTCAGTCCTGTGTAGATGGTAGGGTATACAACATGTATAATATGCTCCTGTGAAGTGGTGTTTATCTAACGTAATTCATAGCGCTTCAGACCTCCGCCGGCTCCTTCTGGTGTCAGAGGGCGGATTGCGCACCAGCATGTTGGAATGTGGGTCAGGGCAGTTGTGAAGTCTAAATCTGAAACATTAGTTCTGTTGATTGCAGGCAGAAAAGGTCATAAAACTACTGTCTTTTATACGCCACAAGAGTCCGGTCACCAAAATGTCAATGTTACCTAGTGTCCTTAAATGTCCATGAAGCTGTTGTCGTAGGACATTCTGTTCAGTAGATTGTTAGTTCATCTTAAAGATGGAATTATTGTAACAAACAAAAGTCACAAATTACTATAAGATGCCAAAAAGTTCAAAGCCTGACATAAAGTGACTGAAATTAGGAGTGTTTTTGATATTCTTTGGTTTGTTTTCAGAAAGCATTTTACATATTTTACTCTTGGGTACAAGTTTATCTGAGTTATATGAAGTGCACTCACTGAAACATTTGGATCCTACAAACTATCATGCAAGCATAACAGATCTCAGTTCCTCTACTTAAAAATAGAAATGAATTTGCCAATAAATCTGATTGTAATTCATAGTACCATTCAGGTTTGGGGATAAGAATTATTTAAACATGTATGGAAATATCAAATATTAATTTTCTTTGTTAGAATTATAAGTTGAATTAATCTTTGGCTAAGCGTTGTTATCATGCTGTGTAGTTCATTAAATTGGAGTTAATATGGGAAGGGAGTCCATTCTTGCATGTTTCTTTGGACATGATTGAACATGATAAAAATCTGTACAGAGGTACTGCATAATTAAATTTATTCATAATTTTTCCATTTAAATTGCTGGCTAATTATTATTGCATTCATTAGTGCCACTTTTTAAAAATCATCAGTTGTAGCTCCTGCCATTTCTGCAGAAGCAATAAACCTTACCAAACTGTTTTGTGATTGTTGAAAATTTGAATTGTGTCATGACTTCAAGGCACCAGCATTTTTTTGGTCTCAATATTAGTTAAACTTTTTCTACTGTACTGCAATGATTTCCCTCAGTAGACCCTTCTCATCTGTTCATGTTCCCCACATCCTCAGTTATATCCAATATTTCCTTGTGGCTTCTGGAAGAGATGGGAGTTCTAATAGTAGATATTTGCCTGCTTTGCCCGCCTTCTCCTGCCTCTTGTGAGTGGGGCCTTGTCTCATTGGCCGTCTCAGGAGTCATAAGCATGAGGTAGGCATGGATGAACCTCTGCCGCCTGGGTCAGGAAGGGAGGTCCACTTTGCACATCTTACTCTCTCCCCAAGGTACTTCCTACAGTGATCAGTGATCAGCAAGGGAGTGCTTCACATGACGTGCTGAGCATTGGGGAGGTCAGTAGAGAGTAATGGGGCACAACTGTAGAAGACATCTCGAAATATCGCCTCCTGCCTTATGAACTGTATTACCCTGAACTAATAGGAACTGTATTGTAACACAATTCAAAATACAATAGGAAAAGTAATAAATGTTACCTCAACCAGTTATCCTAAAAAATAAGGGTAGCACACTTGTCAGAGATCACATTATTAGAACTAAAGTTCAAATTAATTCTGAGCCACAGTAGATTTCCTGTGTTTGTTGAAAGTTTAGTCATGCTTTGTGTTGTATTTGGAACAACCGACTTGATTTAGCTTTTGGGTGACACATTCGTCTTTTGTTTTGACACTCCCCTCTCACCTGCTCGAAATTAATTTTCCTGGCTGTTCTGCTTCACAAATCAAATATCCCCCCTGCTTGCTCTGGAGATCGAAAATATGCAAATCTTCCATAGACCTGTCCTCTGAATGCCCGCAGCATGCGGCCTTTTCTCCTGACAGGATTCCACCCAGTGAAAAGCTCATAAGCTCATAAGCCAGATGATCCAGATTTGCTGATATTAAAGCCTCATCATATTTGTCCGCCATTATGTGTCTATTATTACGCGATTGTAGTGCCTGTCGTCCGCTTTTTGTCAATATGTTGAGGCCATAAGGGGGCGTTGTAGAGGGTCTGGGAGGGGACCCTCCCTCAACTCAGCTGTGGCTGCTGTGTTGTATTGAACTATTTCGACCGTGTCTTTGTGCCAGGAGATCTACCAAACATGGATGGGTGGGGTTCAGTACTTGGTCACTGCTTTTTGCTCCTGGTTAGATTTCATCAGCATGGCCATCTTAAATGCAGCTGTGGTCAGATTGCTTTAACATAACTGTGGTAAAGCCCGTATCTATATTTGAAAGGATGAGGTTACAGAAATCCATGCCGCGTAAAAACAGCTCCATGATCTGTCAATATTTTTGTCTCAATTTGTTATTTGTGTCGCAAATCATTTTGCCCATGCCTGCCTGCCACTATACAGTACCAGCTAAATCAACAACTTTATTTCTTTGGTTATCATGTATGATGGCTATCCAAGTCTTGACAGGAATGGCAGAACACTTCTATCATCATGTTAGACTGTCCGCCAGCCCTGTTCTTACTAGAAGCAACAGGGGATGTTTCACAAATGCACATCTGAATAGCTTGTAATTTGACTTGTGGTTTGCAGTTGAAGTTGCCCGTCTCAGTTGGTTGCAGTGGATAGGAAAGAGGTGCCCCACATGAGAACAGAAACAATGGTTCTTTTCTCTGTCTAGAATAAACAATTACAGCAGCTTTGTGTCTTTGTGTTTTCATAGCTTGAGGGATAAAGATTTACGCACAGCGTTTGGGATTCTTGCGCAAAGCTGTGGATGTTGTCTGAGATTTATATAGAGACAAAAGGTCTATATAATTGCTGGAGCGCTTTTGGCACCGCCATGGATGTCTTAATTTCTAGGAACTCTTCAGAGGGTTTTTTTTTTCCATTAATGAACCAAAAGGACCAAACTAGGTCCTAGCAGAACCGGTCTGGGGTGTGTATGTTCAGTCTTTCTAGCTGCAGAGATGTTATGCCAGATAACAAAACTTTTTACCCAGTTTAATCCACCTGCGGCAGCCCTCACCAAATTCTAATATTGAAGTCAGCACAACTTAAGCAGAACAGAGACTGTATGGGGTTCACCCAAATTGCAATGTCTCCTTTTCCATTTTGCATGGCCAAAACGTATTAAAGTAAGCAAATCTTACCAGTAGAATAAGCAGATTTTTAGCTACATGCACATCAAGTTCAAACATCAAGCACTACAGAGGTGGTTATGTTGCTCATGGATATTGTCATTTGCATTTTAGGGTATTACTGTCTGGGTGACTCTTGTACACACAAAGCTTCTGCTGTTCCTGTTGTCTGCTTCTCTCTCTCTGTGTCTCTCTCTTGGTCTCTCTTTCTCTTTCTATCTCTCTGACTCTGTCCTCCTCTTTCTCTGTCTCTTTCTGTCCTTCTCTTTCTGTCTCTCACTCTCTCTGTCCCTCTCTTTTTTTGTCTATCTCTGACTCTCTCTGTCGTCCCCCCCCCCCCCCCCCCCCCCCCCCCTCTCTCTCTCTCTCTCTCTGAATAATGGGCAACAGACCCTAAGATGACTGCATTACATAACACTCTTCTCAGCGCGGCTTTATGGAAGAAGTTGGCCCCCGGGGCTCCAGACACTCAATTCCATCTTTGAACGCTTTACTCACTCTTCCTCCCACTGCTCTTAGGCAATCAATACCGCAGCCGCCTGTCCTATCGACTCACGTCAAGGATCATCGCAAATTACAGACGCGGCGCTGAATGTGAGATTCGCCCCAACAAATCCCTGGGCCTGTTGTGTTCTTGTTAGGCGGGGGGGGGGGGACAAATGATAGATAGTTATTTTAGACCCTAATCCCTTCAAAAAAACCCTCCTGAGTTTGTTTCTGTCAGGATAGTGGTGGAAGCTCTGGACACAAAGTGCTGCTTTCCATGGACCGTGAGGTCAGGAGCCAGGAAGGAATGTAATAAAATATAATGATGAGATGGGCTTATCTGATTTAGAATCACCCTGGACCCTATGCAGCTGCTGGGGATTACAGACCGGGTTTTATTCCTTGTGAACAGTCTCACAGAGAAACATATAGGGATCTAGAGGGCTTATATATGACTTATATCATTTGAGAAAATACCCTCGTTATTTCACGCACAAGGAGCATGCCATGAAAACAAAGTGGGAAAGAAAATGAAAACAGGCTTTTGCTGACATTTTTAAAAGCAGTACTTCACAAGAGGTTGCCAGGTGTTTGGGTAGGTGGGATGGCATGGATGAATTCCCTGGTGAGGCGGTGCTGCTTTGCCCTTAGATAAGGTAACTATACCACAATTGCCTCAGTAAAATTCCCAGCTGTATAAATGGATAAAATTGGAGAGTATGACTGTCACTCTGGATAAGATTGTCTGCTAAATGACAATAATGTAAAATAACGTAGGATTTAGATGGGTGGACTTATTAGTAACTTATTATTAACTTTTTTTTTTAAATTTATTGATCCATCAGTATGATATCACTGCATGACAAGGATAAGTGATACTGTACAGTCTGTACATAGTCAAGGAATGACCTCAGCCAGTTGCCTCATGTAGAGGATGATTCACCTATATCTCTGATTTCTTTAGTTACTTTGGACTGTAGAAAACAGGATGGTACATTTGTGAATGGTGGTTTGTGACTCATGTTTTCTTCTTAGTCCTCCACTCTTTGTTGCTGGTGATCTCTAACCCCTTTCTGTGTTTATTTGATTACAAAGAGGGGTTTCTGTGCCACTATTGGGTAAATATTCAGTGTTATTCAGTGCCATTTGTATGATTATATAATTCAAATAATTATACAGAGGAAAAAGTGTTGTGACAATATCAACAAGCAGAGCTTTGTCATAGAAATCTTTGATTGGAATGGTACAACGATATTCTGCTAATCAGAAATCACCTTCTTTTGACAGTTAAGTGTGTGGCCACCTTTGGCCTGTTTTTATTTACAGTTGTTATTAGGTCTGATAATATGGTATATCTGTAAGAATGCAGCAGGACGCCTGTGTGTTTTCTCTCTATAAATGTCCCCAGCATCCTTGATATGATTCTCCTTGAAACCCAGCTGATAGAGGGGGTTAATGGAGGTCATTGACCTGCTCCTGCCGATGCAGCTGGTTCATCTGTTTGTGCGTTCACCCAAAGAAAGGACTCCTAGGTCCAGACTCATTATCGCCAGTGTGCACTTTATGCTTAACCTTGAATAAGAAAATAAGGGAAATGTTTTTTTTTACACAATATTTTCATTTGCTTCAGTGAATGCTGAACTCACAAAATGTTGTTGTCTAAATAATGGAAAAATGACTGAATCTAGGTCGTGGCCTCAAACAGACCATGCACTTCTCTGTGTAGTTTTTTTTTGCCCAACGTCCACTCTGTATTAGGTCTGAGGCATTAGGCCTCCGCCACGAGCTACAGAGATCAGAGCAGTGACATCTAAGCCAACACAACCATCAGCTACAGAGAGCAGAGCAAGTGTTCTCTGCACCAACACCACCAGCTACAGAGATCAGAGTAGTGCCATTTAAACCACCACCACCAGCTCCCAAGATCAGAGCAATGTCCTACAGTCCAACATCACCAGTGACAGAGATCAGAGCATTGTCCACCATGTTGACACCACCAGCAACAGAGGTCAGAGCAGTGTGCTGTATGGAAACGCCACCAGCTGTAGTGATCACATGTCTTTCACTGGAAATATCTGCATATACATGCCTTTAATTTAAGTGAGTGAAAATAGCCTGTCCATACTTATGACTCCTGACTTAAATGCAAAATGAGCAGACAAAGGTCATATGATGTAATCACCTCTTAATAGGATAGCATCCTGAGGTTATAAGGTCTTCCAGATGTGCAGTTTTTAAGACCACCATATTCACACCCATTTGGAATACTTGGAATAAACCACTGCCCTCACATATCATCACACAGGATTATTAAAGTAACTTAATATCTTCACTCTCCGTCTATGACTTAGCAGAGGCCTCAAGCTCTGACTGTAATTCACAGTGGAGACCACCTGGTATTCATGTGTTACCGTACTTAACTGTTTTCAAGCTCTCCTATGCTAATATCAAGGTGTGGATGGAGACATCTTAGCAAGTAATATCCATAATTAATAAAGTTTTATCATAAATGTTCTGTGGTGGTATAAGAATTTGTGAAAGTGGTTAATTAATACCACAGAACAAATAGTATCCAACACAGTATACATTTATGCAAGATATCAGGTGTTTGCTCTTTTAGTTTAGGCCCTATCATGTTTGTTCAGTACAATTACCACCCCACACCTATCCCTTACCCCTACTGGTGCTATTTCTGGACCAAGCATTACCATAATTCACTGTGGAGACCAGGCAACGTGCCGATCCCTAAATACATGTGGAACGATGAATAATGGACATTGTGTATGGGACAGGAACAGGAAATGTTGCCGGTCTGCTCATGTTGGTGGGCTCCGTTTTAAATACGGGCTTCTGTGTAGATGTTCCTTCCCTCTCTCAGGCAGCCTACATAAATAAAACCGATACGTGAGAAATTAATTTTGTGATGACAATTTAACAGTATTAATATTTGCTTTGGGCTCTGTGTTTGTGGTGGCATTAATTCAGGTCAGTACTATGTTCGAGCAGTATATTCCAAGTACAGTAGTTACTGTGCAGGATAGAGCAAATATTGCCTTGCTGACACCTAAGCATTTCGTTAAATGGCAGCGTCAAGTTGTGGTTAGATTTTGTTGTTATGAATTGCAACAAGGCCTTAATGTCATTATTTTCGGTGTTCCTCAATGCGGACCATATTTCATTTTCAGTAATTGCTGAACATTGCTTAGTTGTTATAATAAATGCACACTCTTGGGAGAACTCTTGCTGACTGTGTAGTAGCAAGATGGACGATAGCAGGAAAGGGATTGGTAATTTTCCATGGTGTCTGTCTGTAAGGATTAGTGCAAAGCAAATACTTTGACAACACTGCCACACTTTAAAAGCATTTTATTGGACATATTTAGCTAAGACCTGTATTCAGTCTGACAGTGAAGATTTTCCTGAACACTGAGTTATGGTCTCAAGCAACGTGCTTTATTCCTTTTTTTGCACCACGTTATTTGGCAAGTGCAGAAATGAAAGATAAATGTGCATTAAAGAAGAAACAGAAATGCTTGCTCAAATGCATGCATTGCACTAACTCCAAAACAAAGGAGAACACGTCTCCTTTCAGGACAACAGCATAAGGAAGATTTTACACCACCTGCAAACCAACCATAGACAGACAGATCAGAGCTACTGTATTATACAGCTGCACATAATGAATACTCCCAGAGCAATCATGGGAAATGAGATGAATAAATAAGGAGCTGGTGATTGATTTGTCATCATCACAGCACTCGCGGAGAATTATGTTTGTCTCGAGATGCTGAGTATGACCCACCCTCCCCCAGCAACGCCGTACGCAATATGCACAGGAATCTAACACCGCTGCTGCATAATTTCTGGGTCAGGGCTTGACGGCTTGGATGGTTTGGAGGTGTTGCTCTCTCAGTGGAATTCCTGGGCATATTCAAGAGGCAGGAGTCCTCCCGAGAACAGTGATTAATTTAGAGACGTGCGCGGAGCAACCGTGACGATGTGAATGGTGTGCTTGCATTCCGTGGGTGAACCCATGTGTTAAATTATTCCTCCGAATGCATGATGTATTATTTTGTGAGTTTGACATAGGAACAAATGGGATGGATACATACTACACAAATTGTTGGTGGTATTGGAAGTCATGCTGTCATTGTCTCCTGTACTAAATGCAATATTCAGGAAGATGTGAAACGTCGGCGTGCATACAATTCTGTATCTTTCAACCTGTCTGTCTGCCTTTGCACTCCTCTGTTTATTATAGTACCATCTATCTCCGTCTCTCTCGCACACACACGCACACACATGCACACACGCACACACACACACACACACACACACACACACTCATGCACACACACAAAGTAACAGAAGTCCTTTTGTCGCACTTCCTCAGACTTCACTGGGTAGAACACAAGGCTGTGTGATACACCAACTCTGATTGATCATCCAGGATCCAATCCAACATCTGTAAACTATCCGGGAAGAGGATCGCTCATTTCTTATGTTGGGCACAGCCAGGGACATTCATTTATACCAAGGTGTATGCTCCCTTGGCAACGTGCTAATATGAGAGGAGGGGCCTCTTCCCGTTGCCGGCTGCAGCCTCCATGCACAGCCTGAAACCTAAACCCTGCTGCCAGGGAGACGATGCCATAATGGTGCATGCAGTTTACTGCGATCAGGCTGTGTAATCCCTTTAGAGGGAGGAATGGAGAGACTCCGGGACAGAAAGGGGAATGCTAGCGGCGTGTCGCCAGCTAATGTGGCGTGCAGGAGCACCAGCAGGCCACAGACTTCAGAGCTCACCCTCTTTAAAGGCTTCCCACCATGAGCTGCTGCAGAAAATCTTGATTGCAATATTTGTGTATACATATTACATTACATTACATTATTGGCATTAAGCAGATGCTCTTACATGGTTACATTTTTTTTACATGTTACCCTTTTACAGCTGGGTATTTACTGAGGCAATTGTGGGTTAAGTACCCTGCCCAAGGGTATAACAGCAGTGCTGAGTCCTGCTCCTTACATGTTAAGCTACACTGCCGCTTTCTGGAAAAATGTTTGTTTAATTGTTCGATAGCTTAATGTATGCAAGTGAATGGGAGCATATTACAGCATGGTGTCAAGGTGACTTGAAAATTGGTTGTGGGTACTTGCAAATTAACCCTGTGTTGTGTTTCCTCCTTCACTTGGACTGTAATTGCCTCCTGCAGTAACATACACATAAACACAGCACTTGAGGGAGAGAAGGAGTAAAGAGAAGTGGAAAAGTAGATTGGGGGAGGAAACTACATCGAGTGAAAGAATATGGCTACGTGGGGATAAAGAGAGAGAGAGTGTGTTCGTGACCATAATGACCGATATATGATACTGTGCAAGCTTTCATTAGCTTGTAATGGATATTTGGGTCGTCTTCCAGACGTGACCCCGAGGTTAGCATAAATGCAGGCTTAATGGTGTCTCTGCATCTGATCCCGAAACATCAAGTTCAAAAGACTTAAGTCAACCAGATGGTGGCCTGAATCATACATGTTTCAAATATGTGGAGAATTCAGTTGTTCAAACACCATGTAAATGCCCTAAACATTCCCAAGCTGAGGTATCTTCCAATATGGTATTGACTTAACTTTGGTCAGAAAGGATGAATGGACAATGGATTCTTCAACGTTGTTTTAGAGATGTGTACATTTCCTGATCTATTTTGCTGGTGCCTGTTGCGATCTTTTTGCGATCATGCGTTCATAATCAGTAGGATCTTGCTTTGAGGCCTTTCCTGCTCCTGCTGAAGTCTCTACAGATTCATACAGTAATTCACTGTCCATTTCTGTTCCTTTTATCTGCTTCTTGTTTGCGATGTTGAAACGCAAATGAGTTATATCCTGTCATGAAAATGAATCTATTATTTCTCTTTTTGGTGGAATTACTTATTTACACACATCTTTTGAACGCCAAAGTACTTTTGTTGTGAGTCTATACAGGTGGACATAACATTTCAGATATGGGGGCAGTGGTGAACCCATCAATGCTGTTCATAATTCCATTTTTTGCATTCCTTACATATAATGTATAAATGGTGTTTGCTGAAATTAAGGGCATGTTTTGTGAATGGAAAAAATGTGTTGTTTCTATTTGCGACTAAAACTCAGCTTCTTTTACCTGTTGTGATTTTAACACTGATTTCCTCAAATCATTTTGTGGCAGAGTTCATGTTTTATGCTTTTATGTCTTTGAGTCAGAGGAATGCTAATCTTTGTAATGACTGAAATGCACCGTGTCAGGATGTAGTTACACCAGTGCGAGGTCACCAGTTTCAGTCCTGTGCTTTAAGGAATTGACGTTGTGCCAAGGTGGTTGCAGAAACATCTTTATTTGAGTATTTTTTCCCTAGCATTGGTGAAACAGGAGAGTGAAGTGAAATTATGCAGTTTGTTGGGTGCATACGATAACGTGCTGCGGACCTTTCGCGTCGTTGTTCTGCATTTTTCCTACCCTCTCTGACATAGGGATGTTGTTTATTTTGTGGGCGGCCATGCTTGTTTTGCGAGCGCACAAGTGGCGCACACAGGCAGCTGTGGAGAAAAAAACGTGCTCAACCCCTTTGATCCAACCAAATCGTGGAGTAACCTGCCACCGCGTTTACACAACACCTGACAAGGGGAACAAAAGGAAGCCGGTAAAAGACAGACCAAACGTCTGGCTGCTTTAATCGCGATGTCAGGAAAAAGATTAACGTTATTACAGTGCGCGCTGCGGCTGTCTGTGTGGCTGCGAGTTCCCTCACGCTGAGCCCGCATTTGTAAAAGCTGCGAGTACCTTGTGCGTGAAAGGCCACTACATCTTGGACGTCTGTAATGGGAACAAGCAAGTGGACGCTGTCACTCTTCTGCAGAAATGGCGAACTGCGCGCCCAGGTCGTTTGCTCTACATCAATTTAAGGATGGCTCTTTTGCTATGTTTGCGAAACTCATCAAGTGATGACCACAGAGGTGTTGCCGTCATTAAAAGCTCAAGTGTCCCCTACGCAGAAGCTATACAAAGAGTGACAGATGGGAAGATGGCAAGCAGCTGATCCCATTTTCGTTGCTGTTACATTATCACTGCCGAGGAAGGTGTGCTGCTGCTCCAAAAACAGGACAGAAAAAGTACCTAATTACAATTTTGTCAGTACATATCAAGGTGTATAAATAGTTTCTAAATAGAATCTAAATGCATTGTATAAACCTTGAGTTTCTGCATTTCAATCACTTTTTGAAAAAGGTGCCTGCAACGCAAAATAATGTAATGCTATGATAAATCTATCCTGATCCTCACTCATTTTTCCTGTCTCTGTTGCTTTCATTCATGCATTTTTCTGTTCCTTCCTTCTAACCAAACCTTACTGCATCCCATAATGCACCATTTTGGATGGTAATGTTACCACAACATATAATTTAATACTGTTATGGTAAATCGGCATTGTGTCCTCAGGCACTGACTAGTTTAGTCTCTTTGTCATTTAATGCTGTGGGTTAATCTTGTAAATTTAGCTGATCCTACATCAGTTAATTGAGGTAATTGAGGTATAGCTTTGTTGCTGAAAAGGTAGTAATGGGAACATGGGGTCATAATGAACTTTTGACATCCTTTCCCCACATTGTAGGAGTAAGTTGTCCCATGTGCCTGCTGTTAGTAACTGAATGCTGTCTGCAATACACAAATGTTACCTGGAACCTGGGAATGTAGCAACACAGGTTTCTGAAATGTTATGCATGGGAAATTAAAGTGATTAATGCAATACCCCTGTAGAATAAGCCTGTTTATCTTTAAGGGAAACTGGTCAATCTTGGATTTTATATTCCACTATGATCTCCAGAGATGCAAATTCAGAGAATCACAGCCTAATGGCACATATTAGACGAGGCTGGAATTCAAACACTGGAGCTTAAATTTTTTGGGGGGAAAAAAATCACATTTTTTGTCAGCCGCATTTTGTTGGGAAATTGTTCACATCTGTGTGTATCCAAATCCATCACCAAACTCTTGGAGGTCTTGGAAGTCAGCTTCTGGCCTTGAAACCCTGGCATGGGATAACAGCAGGGAATGAGTTAGTAAAGAGGGGCATTCAATTTAACTGCTGCAATTATCAGGAAGATAGAAGAATAACAGAATAACAAAGAATAACACAAGAACAATGAAATGTTTAGCTGGGCTATTCGAAATCACAAACCCAATGTCCCTTGCGGGGCAGATGTAAAAATTCTTGTAACATTCATCCAAACACTTTCATTCCCTGGCTTTCACTTTCTCACAGAACCATCCTTGGGGTCTTTGGTCTTTTAGCCTTAGGTTCTTCAGGACTGTATCCTTTTCTATGTGACACGAGAGCCTACTTTCATTGTATGTGAAGTAAGTATATCCTCTTACATGGCCGCTTCAGAATACCCTGAAAATTGGCACAACAGATATTGAAGGGCTGTACATCAGAGGTAGAGAAGTTCAGTGCTTTTCTTCATTTCAGCTGCTTAAATTCGGTTAAACGCTTCCCTTTTAACATTATGCTGGTTCTTTATTTTCCTCATTAAATCTTTATCTTAGGTTGCTGGCTCCAGGACTTTAGAAGAAATGTGCTGGATGTTCTGATAAAATTCCATTGCTTGTTTATTGCATGGTATTTTGCATTTCCCCAGGGTTTATTGAAGAACAAAATGTTTGATATTGTGTTCAATTTAATTGCATCCTTTTTAGGCATTACAGTGAGCTAATTTGCCTTTGAGAACACGTTTAATGCCTGTGTGCATACAGACTCACAATCACAGACCCTTTCACACTGAATATTTAGTATTAAGCACTATTGAAGATGTTTTGTGTAATTACTGTCTCATTCCATTTCTTCTCATCACAATTACATTCAATTTTAAGGATAAGAACTTGCTGAGGCATCTAATCCTTCCCCAAGGCAAAGTTTCTGCCTGTCTGAGTTATACTGATGGGAAAATGTCACTAAACGTGGTATTCTTTGGCAGACCTCCAAAATGAGTCCATTTTGTTTAGCGTTGCGTTTTATTTTGGACATGCATTGGACCACACATGGCTCTCCTTTCACAGCTTTTGTAAGTTTCCAAGGACAGTAACCAGCATGCTCAAAAGACTCGCTATGTGGCCATTCCCAGATTTGGTTGCAGGGGACCACTTGAGCAATTCACTCATTGTGAAACTGATAAAAAATGAAATAATTCAAAGCTTGTACCAGATCTGTGCAATCACCATGGCTAAAGCATGGCCAAATCCACCCACAGATGGGGCTCTCCCTTACCGGGGTGTTAGAACAATTAGACCACGCACACCCAAACACACACGCACACTCACACGCCTCAGCTGGTGCGATCGTGCTCTTCACAATGAACCATCTTTGCATGTTTTCACAACCAGCTCTTGATTTTTATTCAGGGTTCACTGAGTCAAAGTACTGTTCACAGATGCTGTTACTGTCAAGGACTGGAACCCACAACCTTCTTTTGATGAGTTCAGCTGCTGTAACTTCTTTGCCCAGTGACATTAGCTTTGGGCCACACACGCTGAGGTCACCAGTGCATGAGGGCCACACTTTCTGAAATTGCTGCATTAATCTTGTTCAGGTTCCAGCAGTTTCACAGTTTATACCTCAGGATGAATTCAATACATCATGTTTTCAAAAGAGCCTGGAAGTGTAGTCTTTGTCACTTGATTCAGTGATGACAAGTTATACCTTCAGTCCTCTGAATTGGCAAATGCAATGATTTCATGTGATTGCATGGCTTTTAGTTGAAGTTTTGCCAAATTAATACAATTTGAAAAACATATATTGAGGTACAGGGTATCAACTTTGGCACGTAGAAGAGCCACACACCTTTATTGGTACAGTATTCATGCATTAATGACACATTGGCTGTAATTTCAGGGTGTTAAAGTGTCTCTTTGCAATTCACCCCAGCATCATTTGTCTTCCTGTCAGTATCAGGTGAGGGTGATGGAGTGCAGCACTGCGACAGCATGTGGGGAAAGACTGGGCATGAAAAGAAGCGTTATGACAATGTTTCACTTGCAGCAAGCTGTACGCAACGGGGAAGAGTGTCCACGGATACCTATGCATCGCCCTCGACAACTGGCCCAAGATCCTGAATCCACTGCAGGTGTCCTCATGTGACACACATCCTTGTGCATCCAGTCATTATTTTGTCAGCCTGGCTTTGTTTAAATGGATGGCACAGGGAGAGGGGGCAGTGAGATCAGGCTTTGTTTTTTTCTTCTAAAAGAAGGGTGAACAGTAAACATCTAAAAACCCAATTGGTCGTCTCTGCCAAGCTCAGCATACCTATGAAATACTGATGAGCTGGTCTTGGTTGGTCGCTGGGTGGTTGGCTGTCATTGGCCAGGCTAGTTACTCGATGTGTTTGGTCAGCCAAAGATGGCTATCCCCCCCCCCCCCGTCTTTCTACACCTGCCTCTCCTCCCCACAGACTGCAGCACACCTTTGCCAAGCGGATATAAGGCTAGTCATCCATTTCAATGACACTCACTTATGGAGTGGGAACCCCTGGGGGTTAGTAGGGAGGAAAGACGAGGAGGCAGGGGGGAGGTAGACAGGGAGGGAGGGGAGAGAGGGGGGGAAAGGGAGGGCGACAGATGGCGGGAGTGCAAGGGAGATTGGGGATTGAGTGTCAGTTGGCTGGTGGCTGCAGGAGCCGCTAGGAACAGAAGTGCCGGCTGTGGGGTTATTATACTGCTCTGTGCTTATTGCCGTGATCTGTGCTTTGGGAAGCATAACGTGACAGTTTCAAGGATATCCTCGAGTTCCACTGGCATGATATACCACTGCCTCAGAAGTGCCGCGCCGCTCTTCTAGGAGTGCTGTACGCCTGCTTTAGCAGTGTGGAGGGGGGGTTCCCTCAGGTGTGCCCGCTGGCGGATGATCCTCTGTCAGGATGAGGTGGCTGGACACGGTGCGCTCGCTGTTCTCTGGGGGCAGCCGCAGTGCCCCCGCCACGCCCGCTGCCAGTCCCAGCATGCACCGCAAGGTGGACATGTCGGCCAAGCAGGTAAGGCCATCTGAAAGGGTGAGACAAGGAAGCTGCAGGGGGTCGGGCAAGGAGGCCATAGAGAGGATGTGGGAGGTTTTATAACCAGATCTTTTCAAAATTTAAAAATAATAAGTAAAAACCTGGACATTATATGTGGAGTAGGACTGACTAACATCTCATCTTAGCATCTGACCATCTTTCCTTGAAAGGTTTGTCACATAGCCAACATTTCTCATTCATTTTGCAAATGGTTTAATATGATGAAATATAGTTAATTGGAGTTATTTTCCCTGTTTTGTGCCTACACTTCAATCTTTTATTATATTGTAATTGTTGATGTACACAGATCTGCAGTCATGATCTTGGTGTCACATTGCAGCTCTATAAGCTTTAAAGCTAAAATGATTGAGCTGGTCCAGCTGGGTGGAGGAAGCTGATTTTCAGCTCCGGTATGTTCTGGATTACCCCCAGCCTAGGCATGTCCAACAATTGTGTAAATTTTTTGTCATCACAAAGAGAACTGTGGTGTCTTGGCAGAATGGCATTTTTTCCACATTTCATGGTATGTGAAAATTACATGTGCTGGTGTTTTGTAGAACTATTTAGACAGCTGAATCGAAAGCTTGCTCAGCGACCTCACAACGAACTAGCAATGACAATACAACTCTAACTTTTGGAAAGAGAGTTTTCCAGATATAACATTCATGTATTCCACAGTGAAAACTGGGTTGATGGCTGGGGTTTGCTCAAGAGCTGTTTCAGTGGTGCTAACACAATTGCATGGATCACAAAAGGTACAAGTATATGCCACAGAAAAGGCCCAGAAAAGCTAGCTTTGGAACACATCAGAGGTTCTGTCACCATATGAGGAAAAATGGTGGCTTTGCTGTCTGCTGGAGGTTTTCCAGAGCTGGACCAGCTTAGTCATCTTGATATCAAAATATTAAGATATCATGGGGAGGAGTGGAGGCCAAGCCAGTGTTCCCCGCAATTTCACATGGAATTTATCGCAGACTAGTGGGTAGCATGATACTGTAGAACAGTAAGGATATGGGCCTCTGCCTGGGCCACCATGCGCTGGCAGAGGTGTCGGGATCAGTTTCAGTGGAGAGCGTTGAGGGAGCACTGGATACAGGCCGCTGTGATATGGTGCTCTACCAGCTCATTAATATTAATACTGCTGGTGTGGACCATTCCTGTAGAGCTTGGGGGCATGAAAGCAATTACACGCCTCTCTCTCTCGCGTACAGAACCCTCCTGCTGCCTGGGGAACTCTGGGAGGTGGGGGGCAGGGGGGGTGTGACTGGACCAGCTGCAATCCTGTGGGCACACACAGACTAGGCTGGCCCGGGCTGTTTCTCTGAGTACGGAGGCATATCCATGCATATGTAATAAATGGTGTTTATCAGTGCTCGTGGTCATGTTCGAGGTCTATTAACTGCATAAATAGATTTTATTCTCATGTCCTGTGGGAAGTATCTGATAACATGATGAGAATGCAAGATGTCTTTGAAAAAATACAATACAGAAAAAAAAACATGCCAACTAGGACTCAGACAGAGGTACAGTACAGTCTTTGGGCACTGTAGTAGAGAAATGTGAACCTGGACTGTTTGAAATATCATGGTATGCATGCCATCACTTCCTGGACGTTACAATCATGTTTAATTAAGGTGGAGATTCCAACATGGCTCCTAGTCATCTACAATATGAGAGTGAGTGAGTGTGAGCGTGTGCGTGTGTGTGTGTGTGTATGTGTATGTTTAGTGGTGCCTGTGGAAAGTGTGTATGTGAATGTGGTGCAGAGGTTCAAGTTCAACCGATTTTTAATCCCTTGAATTTTTCTGCAAACCAGGAACTGACTCTGATTGGAAATGGAGATTGAAAAGACACATCAGGTGGTTTTAGCAGATTCAACCCTGGGAAAGTATTCAGTTGGTTGTGCCATTGTATAACCCCACTATGGGCTTGTGAGCTTGTGGGCTTATACTTTCAAATACATACAAATACATACATGTATTTGATCCACCTCTGATTATTAATAAGGACATACGCCAAATGATATGTGTCTATTGTCAAGCAATTTTCGAAAAATACTTGTATAACATTCATTACGCTGTGCCCCTTAAACAAAACCAGACCAACATGAGGACAAGGTAAAAAGATCTTTAAAAAAAAAAAAGGGAAAAAAGATATTTAAAGACCCAGGCGATTGCTGCCCTTGACTGAATGAGTTTGATATCTTTAACAGCTGTGAGAAAGAGAACAGAACCAGGAACAAAAGAGACCTGCTTTTCTTGCAATACCTTTGTCAGCTGCGTTTCTCGGGCTCCGTCCCCTATCTCTGATACCTTCAAGAAGTGCAAGTCATGACATTGCACTATTTTCGCAGCTGGGTCTCTTCTGTTGCAATCACAGGAAACGGAGCAGCGAAGGCAGAGAGCAGCTTTTGACTCCTCCGGGTGACACCCCCGCGCGTCTCTGCAACAGCGACCCTGCGTCTCCATCACAGTCACCAGCCCGCCTAGGGCTCCCAGATTCAATTTAGCTTCTGCATAAAAGAAAGTGTTTCCCATTCATTAACATCTCATTCAAAGCTGAAAGTGCTGACTTGTCATACTCATAAACGTCTATACCTATCTCTGGATAGGTTTTGGAATAAACAGGGTGCACTGTGCAATGCAGGGCCATTTATTGGTTTTGAAAAAAGCACCTATGTAAGGTGGATTTATGAGAAAATGAAACCAAGGCAGCTGGACGTGCCCTGCCTTTAAAAGTCACCCTTTAAAATGGCCGTTGACTTAGTGTGTTGGTGCATTTTGCTCACCTCCTTTAAGAGACTTCATTTTGAAAAACCTATTTGCTATTCCTAGGAAAGTTAATTCAATTTAATTTCAGGCCTGATGTATGTTAAAGTATAGTTGTGATTTATTTACTGAAGAGAACAGCACCTGCCTGCAATAGGAAGTTTCATGTTGGTGCAAACATTTTGTGCCAAAGAAAGCTTCAGAAACAGCAGTACCATGGTTCTTTTCTTGTAAGCAAGAATCTGAGAGGGGGTTTATAATACAGCATACAGTACTCAGCATGTTGAAAAAAAGCTATAAGCCTGCTTCAGCATTTTTTGTGACAAAACTTGTCCCTTGGCATTTTGGGTAATTATCCAAATTACCCAGAACTAATTTTAATAGTCTCTTTACAGATCTGGTTCCTTTTGCTAATGACTGTCATTAGTCTGGAATATTTCCTTTTATTGAACAAGACTAATTAAGTGCATCATCGTCTGACACACAGATACAGCCACTGTACCTGAACCCCTGGTGCTTACCAAAACACTATTAGAGTAAATTCCTTCCTAAGATGATAGATTGTAGTTCTTGCCTAACTGTTTCTCTAATATTTACTGGTCATTTCATAACAATACGGTATTGGGAAATTCAGATCTGAGCATTGTCTAGTTCAAATATGACTGTTCTATGCATACTTGATTTGATTGCTGCCCTGAAGCTGGGTTCTTTGTGTGCTTCTGACTAATTTTTTTTCTAATGCAGCACCCCTGTATCTTACATGAACCAGACAGATTCTGTCAGTACTGATCCCTCAGGGGTGATGACTGTACTCCTTCCAGGAAGTGTTAATCTTTGTTATATATGGCAGTGTGTATGTGAGATTCTAGCATCCATTAATGCTGTGGTTTTCTTATCTTATGGCCCAAGCCCTCTGTAGCCTTGCATAAACACAAGCCCTGGAGAAGATCTCTTTAAGTAGTAGTGATGCCATGTAAGGCCAGCAGAAATGGCTAAGTGGATGCAGTGAGAATCACTAGAGTACCGCCTTTGCAGTTCTCCACTGCCCCCCCCCTCCCCCACCACCCCCGGTGCCTGCACCGGTGGGGGGTATTTAGGGGTCCAGAGCTGGCTTTTGTTTCCCCCTCATCACCATTGCTCTGTGGCCAGGCAAATAGTCATGTGCTCCAGATCTAAGATGGCCTATCCCATGCGGCCTCGTAACTGAGGTATTTTAATATAGAATGACTCCCTTCCTTGAATGTGAGATAAACCAGACTTGTTTGTTCATTTCAGTGTCAAATTGTTATTGAGGGTAATATGAGTCCAAGAAGGGGGGTAAACCAAATAGGATGCCTTTCTGTTTTCCACATGGAAGGCAACTCATTTCTGACTTTCTTATGCCGGAGTAAATAACTGAGTTGGGAACGCTCTGACTCAGTGCTGTTGGACAGGGGACAACCATAAAATTAAGCAAAGAATATTAAAAGGCTATAGTGTGAAGCATTCAGACATTCGGTGAAATAGACTTCAAATAAGAAGCTGTACAAGGACATGATTCTACCGCATTGATTCACTGGTATCTGGCAGATGCATCAAGACTCCACAAACCGCATTATTAGATTATTTGTTCCCCCTGGTTGCATGATGTCAGCGACAGTGACACACAACGTGCTCATAATGCTTTCACAATGCTGAGAGAACATTATGCGGTGGCTGAGATTCTCCCGTGGCAGTTCAGCGGGTGCTGTCTCTCTCCTTAAACCTCACTGGCCCTGTAGGGTTTTTCTCCTTGAGCCTTCATTTCCTCCTATCTCACATGATTCACTGTTCAGGCATCACCACATGTCAAGCAGGAGAATGGGTTTCGGGGTAGGCTGATTCAAGAGTGCACAGTGAAGACAAATCATTGACTTCGTTGATATTACTGATAACCGAAAACATATTACCCAGTGAGCTTCAGGTCCTGATGTGCCGCTACAAATTTGAGGAAAAAGCTGTCGGTCTCACCGAGTAACCCTGATTTAACCGGTTACTGGGGAAAGGGAGAAGAGTAGTTGTGATAAAGTTTATTGATAGGCACTCTTCCAAGGGTTAAATACACTGTGTGGTTTATTCTACCCACAATGCCTGTGAAGTGTATGCGATCAAAGGCTTTCCTGTTATGAGATCCATATGGGCCTGTGATTAGTTTATGAGTATTTATTGAGAATTAAATATGGAAAGTTACAGGGAAAAAAAAGATTTGCACAAAAGGCAAAGTGGACCGTGTAGTTAAACTTGAGAACAAAGTTGATTTTTTTTTTCCCCAGGAAAAGTAATTCTTGGAACAGGGAAATCCAAGGACAAAACAATTCTGTGATTTAGTATTTTTGTAAGTACGCGGTTTAATAGTTTTCTCAGTCTGTGAATTACAACAGAATCACAATCACTACTGAAATGAAGCCCCAGGTTTGAATCAGAGGACTTCTCCACTTTGTTGTCCTGCTGGCCAGGAGCAGAACTCTGGTAGTGGTGGCCTTGCTGTTGATGAAGGTCGAAGGGCTGCCAGGAGCACGTGGCTGGTGGAGTCCTCTTCTCTTTCTCAACTTGGAAACGAAACCAGACACATTTTGCTACCAGTTTCTTGCAGCGCTGAACATGCTAAAGAGGAGGGACAGGACTTTATCAGGATAAGAATGAATCCCACACTGATGCCTTTCGTCTCCTCTAATGAGAGTAAACACTTCTCTCTCTTGCTTCCCAGCCATATCTGTATTGCGTGGAAAACGGCTGAAATCTTCTCTCAGTTGCTTTTAGTGAAGCCTTGCCACAGCAAAACAGAGCCTGTCTAATCAGCTTTTTCTGGAGGTGGGTTAACTTTTGCTGGAACCAAAGCTGGCTGACCCTGCACGGAGCAATTGTTTTTCCATTGCATTACCCACAACCAGAGTTATGGTGCATGATGTCACGCTGTGTGCTAGCATCTGCCCAGATCAGGATGACTGCCGGGACACTCTCTGCAGATGGAGGTTGACTTTTTTGTTGTCACACACAGACTCTGTTATACCCACTGTCTATCTGGTTGTTTGTTGTGATCAGTGATGGTGGCTTTCTCCTGTCGCCTTCTCTTGTTTAGTCCGAGGTTTTAGTGTCAACAATGACAGTAGCAACTTACAGTCGTGCCACTGTTTGCCAACTCTGCCCACGTTGCTTGCTTGTAAGTAGGCCAGCACCAGTAGCACTAGCAGGCCGAGTGAACACAGGTCAGCATGACAAAGCAGATTATGTAAAACCACCTGGAACCCAGACTGAGTCAGCCACCCCGGTGATGGAGATGGTCCTGTAGTCAGCTCTGTGGTGGAGAAGTGCAGTGATGCAGCATTTCTGTGTCACCCCAAGTCACAGTTTTATGGGACTGGCTGCAAAATGGCATCCCACGGCTGTGACAGTTTAAGTCATACGACCATAACCAATAATGGCCTTGTAAGTCACTCAGGGTCAGAGCAGCTGCCAAATAAATACATGAATAAATAATAAACTCTGCCTGGCGTCTCCAGTATGGATTACGCTCAGCAAGATGGCCGCCCAAGAACATGCCACGTAACCATAGCTGCTATTTCTGACCTCATAGGTAAACTGGGCCAAAAATCATTACAAAGTTCTCTGTTGGTGTCTACATGTGAGCATCCATTTATTTATAGATGATTCTCATGTACCTTATTTATGTGTTTTTATTTATTCATTCATTTATGTCATGTGTGCTTTGCTCAGGGTTTGGCGATCTTGTCATGTATTTAAAACTTGAGGTCGTCTGATCACCTGCCAGTGAATCTTTCCTACTTTATGAGTCATCCCACAGCTTTTTTGTTTTATAATTATCATTTTTTTCTTGTTGTTTATTTGTAGACTGATATATGTGGTGTTTTTATTCCTTTTGCAGAAGATGTAGAATGTTAATGCAGCAATCTTTCTGAAACATTTATGGCCGGACTTGGACCATAAATGTCAAATTTTCACATTTCAAATTAAAACTTGACATTTGTAGTCCAGAATGGAATTGATCTTTGTTCAGCAGACACTCTTATCCAGAGTGACTTACATTTTTTTTTTATTATAGTCACAGTGGGGCAGTCCTGGTTTTTGTTGTGAGCATTGGGACTTGGCCCAGGCCACAGTGAGATGTGGAGAACTCCTGTGGCTTTACCTGCAGTGATGCTACAACTGTCTCAGCTCTCTCTGATTTTGAGGCACATCTCCCAACCAGCTACCTAAACTATATTGTTTGTACACTCAGTCTTTCCAATTCTTCAGAGGAGTGGAACTGTAGACATTTTTCATAGGTGTTTTTTTTTTCATACTTTCTCTTCTTTCTCATTCTCTTGTTCCCTCTCCCTTACCTCTTTCCTCCTCTTCTTTTTAAATTTCACTTTGCACTTCTTATTCCTATTCACCTCTTTTCTTTGTACCAGTAGGTTGCTTTGAAAGGACATACCAAGCTTTTATAAACCTCCATTAGAAGGGCCAGTGACATGTCGCTATCGCTAAAAGCTTTTCCTCGGATTCACTGATTCAATGTATTGAATTTTTCCAGGCACCTTGAACCTTGAACCTTAAAAATTAATTTTTTTGCTTCAAATTATTTGTGTTTTTCAAACGCCTTGTGGTCTCCCTCCACTGGCTACTTGTAACGGATCTAGGCCCTTTCAAAAAGATAGTATTAGCCTGCTGGGTGGCAAGAGAAATGGCTCCTGCATTCTTGTGAATGCTCATCAGATGGTACACACTGGTAACTTGACTGTGCTCTGTAGCTTCGGCTTGCCTGGCTGTCCCTCACCTATATGGTTGCGTGTCCCATAGTGGTGAGAGGTGTGGGGCCACTGGCTTATTTAGTCATTTTTGTATTGTTTCTACTGTTTGTTGTTTTGGTGTGTTGCACTTTTGAATACCTGCATTTACTGTAGAACATTGTTGTAGCGTACATGTATTGAATGTAATACTTACCACAACACTGCGTGAGGGATCAGCACATGTTCACATGTGGTTGGTTGTATTCACTGTGTTCTGTTGTTCCTGAAAATTTATTGCATGAACTTTGTATTCCAACCCAGTCTGGATAAGAGTTTAATGTCTAGCTCTTTTATATTTTTAAAATCATTACAGCCCTTCTGTAATATCTGGCCATATCATTCACTCTCAGCTGAACACAGAAAGCCCCAGTATCTGAAAGATGACATATATTAACTTGGCTTATAAATTACACAAGACACATGACATATTACCCCAGTGTTTATTCTATGAATAATTGGTGTCTGTGTGTCAGCCTAAATGTACATGAGAATTTATTTGCTTTGCATTCTGACCAGATAAGTCAGAACTACTGCAAATGCAAAGACTAATGAGTTGCATAGCAGCACAGCTTTTTTTCTTTTTTTTGAAGCCAGCTAAATAAAAGGCCACCATACTATTTTACCAGTGTTTGCCATAACTTTGTTGAAGTCATGAATAGTTAATCTGATCAATACAAATGATGGAATGTTTTAGAAACTCTCATTCCGTGTTACTGAGACAGTTGTAGATAGGCTAACTGTCCTCTCTGAAGTGCTTTGTAAATACTAACCCTTCATTAAGTTTTCTGAAATGTAGAGATTCGGATTCCTGATCTGGCATTCACTTAATGATGAAAAACAGACTGCAAGCACAAGCATTTCTGCACTCAGCAACTTATACAGTTCATGAATGTAACTCCCAAAACCTTTAGCCTTATTATATTAAATTGATATAAAGTAATTTAATAACAAAATATGTAAATGTATGCTTTTTAAAATAACAGGAGAAATACATTATGTAGTATATTCTTATATAGAGAAAATCCTGTCACTTTTAAGTATGTAACTTTTTGTAATGCTGTGTAATAGTATTTAAATTTTATTTTATTTTATGGTTTAGTTGACAATATATGTATAGAATTACACATATAAAATTGAAAACAAAATTCCATATTTAATTAGATGCAAAACATTTTTGATGTTTTTATTCCTTAAAATATATATGGTATTGTAATACATAGCACATTTTCATAATAATGATGTGAAATAATATAAATATCAAAGTTATGGACAAATAGCTTGGCAGAACACAGCTTGATGTGGTGATCCCTGAGTTCAAAACAGTCACGGGAAACCAGATCCCTTATAAATTTGAAAGCAGGCATGTTAGTTCTCCCAAGTTGTTGGGAACTGCCATACTGACAAATGACAGCAGCAGTGTTTCAATGTAGCATCTGAATCTGTGGTATGAAAAATTAAGAAGAGAGCGAAAATGAAAAATTTCAACCTATTGAATGAGTTGAGACACTTTCCTGTCCTGCCAGTCATAACAATGCTTTGGACATGAATGAAGTGGCAGGACCAGTTGCCTTGCCAAATGCAATAAGGCAGAATTGAATGTTTTGTGTAATCACTATAGGCTCATCATTAAAAAAAAAAAAAAAAAAAAAAGTTATCATTTCCCAAACTTTGCCAAGCTTAAACTACTACATTCAGGTGAGCAAGACACAAGTCGTGCCGTTTGTGTCATTCAGACAGACTGTGCTGTCTGTTTGATTTACCTCTGGAACAGTGAGCTACTAAAAGCATTTTTTTAATTCAGTGTTTGATTTAAACAAATGTAAATTGCCCAGTCCTGTGAAGTGTGCAAGAATTGTTGTGAAATTTCCTGTCATCAACATGTGTTTTCGTGGGTGTGAATGCGTGTCGATGGGATTGTGCTTGTTGACGGTCACCTCTTTAATTCAAGTTGAATGCTAGATCCCCTGCGGCCTATAAAAGCATTTGGCTTGATAAAGTATGAGTTTTAGCCAAAGATTCAGTATCTGCTTTGTCAGCCCTTGGAATCACAGGAGAATCTTTCAAGAGATCGATTGCTTTTCAAAAAGCCTGCCACAAACGCACCCCTAAAGCCAACTTGAGCACACACACTGTGATGAACAGCACTGCTGGAGAACAATGCTGACGTCTTCCCCCCCCTCTCCTCAGCCACAAGAAATCTTTCTCATTGTTCTCAGAGCATTCTCGTTTTCTCGTTTTGCAGCAAAAAGCAGGTCATGGTCAGGCGTTTAGCTTTTTGAGTGAAATGCCATCGATTCCACTGATTATTCATCTGTGTAGGAAATCAGCATACATCCAAAAGTCTGCCAGCTTTAGTTCCAGCTTTTCCACCTGGTAACTTTGCAAGGCGTGGTCCCTGCAGAACAAAAGGTCAGTGCAGTTATTTTGGAGTAGGTCAGTCCACCATAAATGTGTTTTTGTGTAGATTATTCACTTACATTTCCATATTATGATTGAAAATGATTTATATACATGTAGAAACACGATCACCATAACATACAGTTGACTACTAAGGCAGTAGAGTGTGTGGATATCAGGATATGTCATCTTACTCCAGAGCTTTCAGCACAGTATCTTACCACTTGATTGATTAGGACTAATTTGCCAAATCCATTAGTAAACTCTCTGCTTCTGTTTAAGGTCTGTTTGGACTATTTGTAATGCTAGGAAGCACTGCAGATTGACCCAGCATGTGTCTCTGATCACACAGAGTTATGGATCACAAAGCCCTTGTCATAAACACAGGCCTGGACATCAAAGAGAGTCCAGCTTTTTTTTTTTTTTATCATTGGGGCTCCAAAAGCAAATGCTATTAAAGTTTCTGTGTTCCTTGTCAAACAAAGCCAAGAGTCTCTTTAATGATGCAGCTATATGACTGCAGTCTGATATGCCCTTGTGCTGAATCTGTCTGAATGAGAGAGACAGAAGCCATGAGTAAACGTTCACACCATGTAAAGCCAGTATCCCGGGAGGGAACTGAGTGCCCTTCAGATTCCAACAGCAGCCTTGCCCAGAGTACATCTTCATTGTTTTGACTCAGACCAGAAAGCACGGGCTGTTACTGTCCAGTGTTCTGGCTGCAGTAGGTTATCCATTTTTATGGAGGCGGTGCCCTTTGTCAGTTAAGTCACTAAACATTAGCCTCTCAAAATACCCCTCTGGCTTTATTTTGCTTCCACCATCGTAACTGTGACTTAATTATCTTTGTCTTTTTGGTGAAGACCAGTAAAGTACATATTTCTGGTATCTTACTTCCAGCAACATGACAGAGGGGACACTTCACTCTTTTTACTTCTAATTTTCTAATATTAGAACTAATCAGTATTACTGTACTACATTTATGTGTGTGTTCTGTAGACCCTCAGCATTAGTATCAGGACTTTTTTTCACCTCATGCACATAATGGTGCAGAAGGTAATATGAAGAAAAAAAAAAAGCAAAGTAAGAATTAAACTGCTGCTTCTCTTCTGCACTCCTGTGTTTCTCAATCTGTCCCTGTCAGTTCTTAAAAGGAAAAGAGATTTCATTTGTGTCACACAGGATGTGTGCAAGACGGCCTCCCTTGGCCAGAGGGTATCCAGCTAAACCAGCGCCTTAGTATACAAAGGCAGACACATAGAGTGTAGGTGCTGTTGTAAGGCCACAGGAAATAATCTTCAACGTCACAGCTCCTGGGAGTAGAACCTGCAGACTGCAGTCCTCTGTGAGCCTGTGCTGTTGCCTGGAAACCTGAGAGAGCAAGCAGAGGGGATAAAGAATTAAGGACACTGACCAAAATGGTTCAGTGGGTTGGAGGCGTCAGTCCTAAATGGGATGTTCTGTTCCCCTTGACAGGTACCTCACTTTTCTGTGAGGGAATGCGGCCATGGGAAAGTGTTTGCTTGGGCATACCATGCCTTTCTAGATCAGCCTTGTTAGTACCATTGAGAACCATTAATTAGATTTGAAGCATTGATTGCCTGCTGGAATGAACAAACCACTTGTTCTTCAGTCCTTGGGTGCAATTTGAAGTAAGGTTGGTTGCCAAAAATGACTACATAGACAGCAGCCTATGTAAGTGCCCTTCTTTTATCCCGGGCTCCAGCCTGTAATCTAATGGCATTTGCAGGTGAAATATAAAAGCGGGTATGGCAGACCATGAAAGAAAGGGGTCTGTAAGCCAAGGTTCTAACTGGTATTTGGTTATGTGCAGCAGGCACAGGTGGATTCATTCATAGATGCCTACAGGATGTGTGCCAGGGGGTAAAGCAGAAGGTGGGTGTTCATGAAGCTGGGGCAAGTTCTGTGATGACTGATGTCAGATGTATAGAGCACATCCTGAGATGTGCTTGAAAAATAAAGCTGAAAATGAAGAAATAAATTGTAAAATGTGTGAGATGTTGCAAACGGGTTCTGATTGAATTGCCTGAAGCTGGTATTGATGAAGGGAGTTTTTTTTTTTCCCCCACACAGTGTGAGGAGTGGAAGGGTTCTGACTCTACCTGACTGTATAGCTTTGGTGGAAGTCTTTTAAGCATCAAAATCATGGCATGTAGATCCAAATAAGATCAAATTGTGATGCTCAACCATGTCTTTGTGACTGAAGGCTCAAACCATTGTGTATGCTCACTACACATAGAAAGGAAAACTTGCTGTGGCGTCTTTGGTCAGCGTTAGAAATGGACCAATGTCCCTCAGCAGCATTTGCTTTCAGTATTCCCTAGCAACAGAGCACTGACTAACCCCAATGTATGGTGTTAGGGTAGATTTTATTGTCAGCATAACAGCTCAATATATTCCTTTGACTTCTAATGCAAAAGCCACAAGTATATAATTTAATACCCCATGAAATTCAGTCGTGAAAGCACATGGACTAAAGAGGCAACATAATCATACAGCATTTAGTTAATAAGCATAGAGAAGACATAACCGTGGTGACCTGTCATAACTCCTTAGAAACAAGCTCACCAGTCATGTGCATGGAATGAAATATGAAATCAATTTTCCAAGGCATTAATATCTGGCACTGTTAGCCATGCGATGGGTATTTTTGTAGACGTCAACAAACAACTCGTGTGAATCCACTCTTCAGCTCACACATTAAGTCACTGGGAATCATAGACCAGCAGTTATTCTGCAGATTATTTCATAGTTCATCCTGACTAACCATGTTTTACCAGTGAATGCTTTTATAAAGTGTTTGCCATCAAAATTTGAATTTTTAAATCCATTGGCTACATCTGTTGAATTAAACAACTTGATGGCAAAATTTAACCACTACAGTTAATACTGAAGTACAGTAGATATACAGCCGTTGTCATTTAACTGTGACATTTAAGGTTTGTGCAGCATTTTTTTTTTAATTTCAGACACCCCCAAACTCAAAATGTTGTGTCAGTGATTAAAAAGTAGCTTGGGTCAAGTTCATTATTCAACTTTTTGGAGAATTCCCAGTGTGGATAAAATGGGCTCCAGTCTATGACAACTTCAGCAGTGAAGCAAGCAAGTGAACAAGTAACTGTGTGGAAGAGAATTTTCCCATTATTCCCTAATATCTCATAATATCTGGTTTTCAAGCATCTCCTGAGCTTCTATTAAGAGCAAGAGTGCTCCATCAGAGTGGCTTGAATGTGACACTTTAGCCTAAGGTTGACTGATCAGCAGACTTCAGTGTTGCCGAACTGCATCTTACCATGATCCTGGATCCTCTCATTCCTGCAACAGATGAGCAAGTAGTAGCTGTGAGTCTTTTAGCTTTGAGACGGCCAGTTATTGTCCACTAATTACCACCTGGTTTCTGTGCAATGGCTTGTCTGCTGCGATGGCACCTCTCTGACACAGATTAGCCAGGTCAGTTATACCTGGATCAGATTTCTGATTCATATATCTCCCATTCTCTTGGCGGTGTTAGATTTCAGGCAACACCTGTTGCAGACACAGCACGATCACACCTGGTGAGCAGTCCAGGGACTGGTCATGCACGGCAAGGTCAGTTTACTTTTCTTCAGTCCCAAACCTTTGCCATCATGGCTTGATGTTGTTTTGCTAGTATTCTGATCTAGTTACAGGCCTTGACTGTTCTCAGTATTTTGTTGACCCCCTTCCTCCAGGGCTGGGTTGATGGCTCACCTCTCCCCATCACACTGTTTAAGGCTACAATTGATACGTCTGTGTGTACTGTCCATCCCTGGCTCTGCTGTTTAGTCTGGAAGGGAAGGCCGCCACCTCCCAGCGTGAGCCTTATCAGGAACAGCTGTGCAAACCAGGAAATAGAGCGAACAAGGTTTCTTCCAAAAAGTGCGGGTAAATGGGGGAAGACCATGACAAATTTCAAAAGCACGGACTGCGTTTACAGATCGGGTCATTTTATGCCGGTTTTACGGCCTGGAACGGAGCCTCTCTTTCATAATTTGTGCTGCATCTTTTCGCTGAAGTTGGCTATGAAAACAGTCTCGCAAAGCTTGCATTTCAAACGGCGCCCCACAGAGTGATGGGTTAAAATTCAACTGTTTGATTGGGACCATATGTGGGGGTGGCTTTGGGGGGGGGGGGTTATCCGAGATTGTCAGCCCGAGAAGCACGAGCTGCAAGATTATGAATGATGTCGGGAAACAGGAAAATGAGCATTGTCTTCAGTCAAGCCGTGCCAAGAAACACAGGGGATTTCCTTATACGAAGCAGGATGCACCTTGCGTTTGCCATGGTGCTGCTGTGTGTACATTTTCTCTCAAAATGCATGTGGCCTGGAACACAGTTCAGTGATAATGGAGAGAGAACAGTTTTCCAGTTCCCCAGCTCTGTTAAGGAACATTTTCCAATTTAATGCTGGTGTTTAACAAAGCAGGGGATGACAGCGCTCGCTAAATGAAAGGATTCTTTCAGTCTGTTAATAAAATTAGAAAAAAATCTGAGCTTTCGTGGTTTGAGATGCGGTAGCACATAGCCTCATTACAACACTAAATACACACATGCTTTGTTTTTCTTTCTTTCTTCGTTTTCTGTTTTGTTTCACAGCTGCTACCATGTGGAGGTAGGGCTGTGCTGAATATGCCAAATGTTAACTGGTACATAGAAATACACAGCGATGCAATATGTATATGTTTTATTCATGTGTGATTTAGTTCTTGTCTTGGTGGGGTTGGCAAAAGTGACTACTTTCACCAGCTAGTATTACTTCCACTGCATAATCAAAATCGTCAGAGTCATTATTACCTTTTACCTATTACCATTATCTTTATCATCTTTATCACTATTATCATAATCATCATCAGTTCTGTCAGGGACAAAATAATACATTGTTAATGAGATCACTTTCTGTGACCTAACAGCATCAAAGGATGGGAGCATGCCACTGAAATCTTGACCGTTCTCTAAATGTAAAAATTTATTTTTTTTTGTACTGTAGACTGCATACAGCAGTTTATGCTAGATTAAACAATCTAGACCATTATATGTAACCGTGACATTTCTGTAAATGGTAGTGGCCCGGAGACTGTGTTGACTGAGTTGGTTTTGGAATCTTGTCTGTGTTTCAAGAGGAGACTTCAGTGCTCTGTGTTATTTGAGCAAGATCCATTAAGACAGCAGCCAGAAAAGCTCATTGTTAGGTTCAGCCCCTGTAGTACATGGTAATCAACTTAGCAAACAGGGAGGCGGGAAATTTATCTAAAACATAACAGTTGAGTCAGAACACATTGGTTAAATACTAATGGGAACCTCTGTGCTGTGTTTGTTGCAAATTTTCTGGCTAATTTAAATCCTGAATCTCTGCCGGTGCAAGAGAACTCCAGTTTAAGAGGATCTGCCACAGGTATTTAATTGATGCCATTATCTGAACAGGAAGTGGCCTCACCTGATGTTACATGTGTAAATCCGTTTGATTGAATGGTAGCTGTAAAATATGGAGGAATATGATCCTCCATAGCTGCAAAGTGCCCAGTCGTGAGATGTAGGCCAGCCTTCAGCGATGTGCATGTGGTTGGACGGTTGAATACTTTTGGTCCGTTCTATGACACGTGCCACCCTGTAGCTGTGGATTAGCCACAGTCAGTAGCTGCCTGAACTTTTCCACTTCATTTGAGGAATGTGGCTTGGTAAACAACGTTAAATATCTGCAGCCGCGTGGTCATGAGGCCAAGTGCAAGGTTTGGGGGGGGGGGGCGTTGACATCGTTGGAGCCACTTCGACCAGGCATGACGAGTTGCTCAGACGAAACGTGTCCGCTGGACTGTACATGAATGTCCATGCAGGGTCTTCATTTCAGAGGCTGCAGAATGCACTAAACTCCTCCTTTTTGCTGTTATCAGCTAATGGGGAAGCTAACTGAAAAGAAGCTTTGTTAAAGCCCGAGTCAATATTTCAAGTTTTAGTTTATCGTCAGGTTTATGTGCTTGAGAACTGTCCAACAAGCCTGTTCCTGGGATTTTAACAAGCTGAGGTAAGCAAACTCATTCTTATTCCTGATGCTGCTACTGCGCAAAGGATCTGTTTCCAATAATCTAGCCTTGCAAGCTGCAGGTTTTCAAAATGGGTAGTGCTGAACTGTGTAGCTGAATTGGTAGCCAACTCAACAGTTTGTACATTTTTACCCACTTAGGATAGTGAGGAGACTGAACAAATTGAACTCGCTCTACTGCTGTTGACTGTAGAAAAAAAAGTACAAAAAAGAATGCATTTCTCATCTGGGATACACTAATGTCAAAAATATCATCTTTTAATGATTAGTGTGGTCATCAAAGCTTTCAGCTTTTCCATCATATGGGAGAAGAATCTTCACAGAGCACAAGTCAGAGTCACATGAAGTCCATCTCTAAATAGGATTTGCCAGTGCAATTCTGAGGGAGGACAGCCTCTCTCACCCCATTACCAGCTTGCTTGCATGTGTGATGCCACTAGGTGGTGCTGTTTAGACATTTCCACCTCCATTTGATTGAAATGTGAAATGTATACAATTTAAGTGGCCATAGATATGAGTGTCTACTAAGAAAATAAACAAAGTAATGTGCATTGAAAAGGGGAAGGTGTCACCCAGTACATCATGAATCATGTCTTGCAGAGAGGAATGTGTTTAAGGTATTTAGGCTAACCTGACACACAGGGGGGAAAAACGGCAAGAAAAAAAATGCATGCTATGCATAACTCCAGTGGAGAGAGAGAACTAGTGTTGACCCAGCTGAACTAATGGGCTTGCAAGCCCTAGGTCTTGTCCTCAGCCATACCCAGAAAGTGAGCGGTTGTCCGAGTCTGGTTCCAATCAGCCCGTGAAACATGCTCGCGTATGGTCCCGTCACTGTAGGATCGCACCGCAAGATGTTAAAATGTTCCGGTTTGGTGTTGTTCAACAGTCTTCCCTTTTCGCACACCCTCCCCAGCCCCAAATCAAACCAGATGAAGGCTTTCATGTTTCACAGTAGGGTAGAAACTGCTAAAAAAACTACAGTTGTAAGGGGCTTATGGCCCAGTGAATTACTCCAGCTACATTTACAAAAAGTAAGGTTGAAAGAAACGTTGCCTCTGAGAATGAGAATTAATGACTCCTTTTCTTCGCTGTGTTGTGAAAAATGGCACTTCCTCTGCTAAGTGTACCTTGGCCATACACAGGTTTCCAGAAGACTTGGAGAACAGGATTTAACATGGTGAAATAGGATTCTGTTAACACCATGGGTTATTTGATAGACCGGGAATCCAGAGACGTTCTGCCGCCACCCTCAGAGACGTTCTCCTCTGCTCTGTCCCTGCCTTGTAAACATTTTCCACAGGCTATGTAGCAGGAGCGAGGGAGAGGAAAAAATTAAAACACGCGCGGTTCCTTTTCCCTGCGCCTGTAGTGATTAGGATAAATAAATAAATAAAACAAACCCGAGACGGGATTGATTCTAAGCCAAAAGCTTTTCCAGCAGTTGTTTGTTTTGGCCACTACATTTACCGGCCCCTTCCACAAACACTTTTTTAGACCAAAAAATAACTGTGTTTTTACTCTCTTTTTTTCCAAGAGCAGGACTGCTCTAGCTGCAGCCAGGAAGAGTAGTCTATTTTCAGTGATCACTGTTGTGATGCACGAGTGCTGTTTTGACAGTTGGAGCCAGAGTTTGTTTTTGAAGTCGCCCCGTCTGAGAGAGCGGAGAGCCTGACGGACAGTGTGTGTGTGTGAGAGAGAGGGAGAGAGAGAGAGCGCGAGCGCGTGTTCTGCTCTAATCATAGGTAACGTGTGGAGTGGCAGTTACCTTCCAGAGGGGTTTCCGCCCCCCAGGTCTGTTTGGTTTTATAGTGGAACTCTGTCAGAGAGGGAGGAGGACCGAGAGAGTGCAACAGGGAGGTCTGCTCAGTTTCTTGCGAGTCAAGCTCTCTGTAGGCTGCAGAATGACTGTGACTGCCCTCCCCTTAAGGATTTCTCTCTGAGCCGCACTTTTTCTTCTCTCCCACCCTGCCAGACGGTGGGAGACACTGAGCTCTTGTTTCTCCTCTCCTGTGGGAACAGGGAGACAGTGCTCCTGATTTTTTTTTTTTCCCCCCCTTCTCGCTCCCCTCCGTTTTGTTTGCCTTGCCCAAGAGCATGCCGGTGGTGGGTTTGTCCTCTAAGCTAAGGCAGCCCGCCGTCGGCTCGCGACCCTTCCACGGCACTCTCTCCATCCAAAACCTGGACCGGACCGTGGTGTCCCCAGCATGCATGCCCGGGGCTGTGGACCTGAGGGGGCCGAGCCCTTCCGCGCTCTCCTGTCCGCTGTCCCTCGAGTCGCCCTGCGGGTACCAGGAGCAGGGGGTGCCCTTGGGGCGGAGCAAAGAGTCGGAGGATAGCAAGGTCGGCAAGGTCAGTGCCGGGGGCAGGCTGCTGCCTTGGGTCTCTTTACCTTTGAACCCTCTGTGCGGGCATGTGCCGCGAAACCACCAGCAGTGCATTGATTAACACCACAGGTGTTTGTGCAGTGTGTAGCTTCAGGTTTGAAGTTGTTAACATAAGCATGCTTGTTACTGTCAAGTTTAAAAGTGGGCTACATTTCTCTGGGCTTGTTTTGGTTTAGACTATATTCCAGGAAAACAGAAAAAACACTCAGCTTACATATGTAATTACAGCAGATGTCTTAAAGGATTTTTAATGTTTTACTACTGTATAAACCAGAGCTTTGACTGCTCCACTACTAATGCTTATGATAATAAAATTTGGATCTTAGATTCTTCCAGCACTCCATGGTCCAGCAAATCTGTGTTTGATTGAAAGCCTTGTAGTCCTTAGTGTATGCATGCACTAATATGCTTAACTGTGGGTGAACAGTGGTGTAGTGTTTTGCTGAAGCTACAAAAATTGTGATCAGTGAAACGAACTGTGAAGTCCGATTGAAAACCAGAGCATAGCAATCGTTACCACGCTTCTGAAAAGTTCAAATGACACATGCTTGGTGCTGTGATACACCACACTTCTTTTAAGAAATGTGTGTGTCATTTTGCAGAAAGCTGGGCTGCCCGGAGAGCAGACGAGAGGATAGAGGTTTAAGAAAAAGATGCGATTTCTGAAATTTCCCTGAGGGACCATTTTTTTCATCTTACAGTGCCATGTGTTTCTGCTTGACGAAACGATTGGGTAACAGCTGTGGTGGTTGGCTCAGTCACCTTTAACTCAGAGGAGAGTTCACAACCTTTTTTTTTTTTTAAAGTAACTAGGCCTAGGATAAGGGCTACTTTTTACACCTCAGTGATGTCAGTTACCATGCCGGCTTTTACGGTGCAGATTAGAGGCCTGTACCTTGCCTTTGATTTCAGCGGTGACCCTGACTACACTGTACCTCTTCCTGCTCTGCTCCCACGGTGCTGCTGAACATTGTCCCTGAGAAACGTCCTGCCTGTTCTAGTCGTCTCCCTCCTGACTTTAGTTGCGATCCAGTGCTCTGGGGCTCATTCAGTCCCGAGGAAAGGCAGGCCAGCGCAGTATGCTTTTTCAACTCTCAGGTGAAGCATGCTGCTCTGCTGTGCTTGATTAACTTCTAAAAATGTAAGGTAAGGCAATGAAAAGAAGTTACATCTGTGTGGCTACTTGTGCAAACTATTTTTCAGTTACTTATGCAGGTGGACCTTCATGCTTATCTTGGTTATTTGGGCCAATATTTCAGTTATTTGGACCAGCGTTATGTTTTTTGACCAGAAACTAAATCTGGATGTCTATCAACAGAGATTAAGTGCTAATTGAGTGGGATGGATTAGCCGATATCCCAGTGCATTATACTAATACATTACTTGTGACTGGGCTGTTTACACTCATCATGATCCTTAACAAACATGGGTCACCACATGATACGCCTTCATGGTAACTTAATAAGAAAGGCATGTAATGAGGAGCTGGGAACACTCTGTGGATTGGTAAACCCATGCTAATTTCACACACTGTTCAATAAGGCACAGAAAGAGGAAGTAGCAAAGGGAATCGGTTAGACCATTCTCCTGGAAACACTTACGGTTGGGCTTTTTTTTTTTTTTTTTTACACATTATGAGTAAATGTTCTCAGGATTTACCTCTTTGGGATGTTTATGGTGAGAAATGGTCTCCGTTTCCGTTAAATAACCCTCTCCCCAGTTCAGTAAAACGCTGCGGCAGTGGGGCCCTTGGAAGGAGGGAAGCTTTGCTAAGTAATTTATGTGCCTGTTGTCAGTGTGGGAGTTGTTTTTTTGCAGTCGTCCTGAGTAGCACCTGCATCCTTCTTAGTGTTCACACTCCGTCATCCCGCCGCTGGCTGTCAGAGGAGCTGTGTCCTTTGAGAGTAGACCAGTCCAATGCTTCTTCACTGTGATCGGTAACACATTGGTACAAAACTAAAGGGTATTGGAGGTAATGCATGTTTTAATGGAGTGCCTGCAGTTGAAAACAAAACATTTCTGGAACTACTATCAAATGAATCCATGACAAAAAGAGAGGAGAAGTAGAGATGAACGGATGGCTATTTTTAGTGTTGGTGATCGACTCACGGTTTGAGCGATCAAAGCTAATAGCAATGGTGACACACTATGTTTGTTGCGAGCAGTGGTTCCTTGACTGCAGTATGCCATCATCATGTGTTAAGCAACCAAGCAGCGTCCATGTATTGGAAGATCCCTGTTCCTTGAAACACAGCACAAATCTGTCACCATGTTTTTTTGTGTAGCCTTGTATAAAACACACACCCAGCATGTTGTGCCAGTGTGAATTTAAACAGCAGCCTTTTGTCTGGTGCTGGTCGATGTGTCTGGCTAAGTGACAGGGCTAGTGGTGGTGCGCAGGGACGGGGGTACTGTCTGATGTCACATTCTCCCTGAACCCCTGGAGCGAGCTATGGAGGCAACCCTCTGGCGGCCAAAGCAAGGCATAGAATGACGCCTTGCAATGCAGATCCCCTGAATGGGAATAAAAGCAGCTGGTTGAGCTGACGCACTCTGCCTCCACGCTGTCCTCTTTAGTGGGGGACTTGGCGATGCATGCGGAGATTACCGAAAGCCCCACTTTTTCCCAACAGTGGGACTCCTCATGCGCCTCTGTGTGGTTGATTTAGCGCATTGGGTATCTGATGTTATGACAGTGTCTCTGCAGCCCAGAGATAAGATTTCTGCCCAGCACCAGCCAGTCACAGATAACCTGTATTACACGCCATCTGTCTATGCGTTCACCCTCCCTCCCTTTTAATTGCACATCTACTACAGTGACAAGATTCTCTGGGCTCTGCTTTAACCTTTTCCTTCCATTATTAGCATGAACCTCAATCTGCTAATCGAAAACAGAAGCCATGTTGTTCTGCTTCTCCTGCTGCTCATATTGGAGGCCAAATTTCGCTGCGGTGAAACGTTATTGCTTTCGGATCTCGATCTTGTTAACTGTGCATCTCATTGGTGTTTATTGAAGCCATGGACAATCAGCCGCAAATTTCTGCCTAAGTGAAATATCCTGTTGTGCTTATGACCTACATCCTGTTGATCAGTGCTGATTTAACCCATAAAAGTCAGTAAAATGGAGGTGTAGACATTTTCCTTCTTTTATTGATGTTTGATGTAAGACTGCGTCCGGTATTGATTTGTTATTGATTTGATCCATTCGGAGAACCAGCCGCGGCGCTGAGAAGAGCATAAGCGCTTAATGGGACCTGTGGAGTCACAGACTGTGCGTGTGGAGAATGTAAACACGGGCCTTCGGCCGGCGGCGCAGAGCCTGACGGATGAGCAGCTGGAAGCTGAGAAAAGTCTGGGACGTGCCAGCTCCTCCCAGTAGAGAGATGGGTGGTCCGGCCAGGGAGACTCCTTATCTGGAAGAACGAGGGGAGACCTGGAGAGCGATGCTGAGCTCCCAAAGCATGTGAATGTGTACCGGGTGTTGCAGGGGTCCTGGGCTCTGTTTCCCTTGACTGTGGAGGAGGGGGTTTTCCCCTTGGAGAGTTGGGCCTTCAGACACACTGGTTCCATGTCATCTGCAAGAACATGACCTGTTTTCCAGCAAGTGTTGACAGATGGACAGATGGGAGGAGTGAACAACCGGCTGAAGGCAGAAGGAGACACTATCCCCCACGGACTAAGGCCTAGTTCATGGTTACTTCCCTGGATATCTGCTCACAATACAGCTGCTCTTTTTCCTTTCTGTTTTGTATTTTCCTGGTGTTTGTGTTGCCTGCTGCTGCGAAGAAGCAGAGATGTTTACGAAAAATTACTCAGTTAAATATAGCAGGTGATGCAGAGTCAGGCTTCACTTAAAACAGGAAGAAAAATAGGATCGACAACAGGCTATAATGTAACATAGTGGATTTGGGAAACATCCTGTTTGCACCAAGGGAACAATTCAAGAGTGAGCAGACTATCTTCTTGGCAGAGTCAGATCAGTTGAAAAATGACAACATCCCAAACACTCAATAAGTTCTGTTTTTCTGACACGCATTCTGATGAGCTGTACAGAAGTCATTTATAATACCCTGACCTCACTTTGGCCCCTGTCTGTAATGGTGAAATGTTTACCTGCAACATTTGGACAGTGTGCCAGCCGCCTTCACTGCTTTTCACTTGTTTTGGCAGTGTGGTTTAGTAATAACAGACAGGGCATGTACCCTCATCTGTACCACTGGCCTCTGACTCAGTTCCCAGGTGGAGCACTGCTGTTGTACCCTTGGGCAAGGTACTTAAATCAAATTGCCTCAATAAATATCCACCTGTATAAGTGGAGGACATCTAAAAACATTGTAATCTTGTAAGTCACTGGATATCAGACCGCTCTAAGTGAATGCAATGAAATGTAATGTTTCTCTGCAACCACAGCCAAATTATCTTCATTTTGTGTATCAAAGGGAAAGAGATGAAATGATACTGTAGCTACTGGATGCTCTGTTGATGTACTGAAGCGTACCACCCTGCTGTCCCTTGCGTGAGAGTCTGCAGTCGCACACGGGGAAGAGAATTAGAAAAATCAGGTTCCTCAGGGGTTTATGTTAGTTCAAAGGTATAGCAATTAAATGATCCGAGAACAGCACGCAGCTTTCCCCACCACTTGTTTGTTATTTAATGCCATAAGAACAAAAGAACAAAAGAGGACTTGAAAACAACATGGAGAACCCATGGCCCAGTCTCATTAGACTGCGAGCACAAAAAGTAGAGGAGGTGCTTGTGCGTGCGCGTGTGTGTGCTCTTGTGGTGCTTTGGCGTAATTCTAATCATACACGTGTGTCCGTCCCTTCTCTTAGTCATCTCTCTTTCAGTCCTTCCCTCTCTCTTTTGCACTTCGTCCATACTCCTTTGCTCTATTTTTCTCTGTCTTTCTTCTCACTCCTCCCTTTTTTACTTTACCCACACTCCTTCATCCCTTACTGCCTGTCTTCTTCCCTCTCTCATTCTCTCCTTTGTCTATCTTTATCCCCCTCTGTCTCTCTCTATCCGTCCTCTTTCCTTTCCCCCTCTCCCTCTTCCTTTGACTTAGACTTTGTCTTCTCTTTCATTCTCCTGCTCTCCCCTCCTTTGAAGATTGGTTTATGAAACAGGCAGGCGAGTCCAGCACCTGGCCCACTCTGTTACCTTCCCTGATTACCCACACACTGCTGCCATTCCCTGGACCCTGGCCCGACTTTCTTCCTGTCCTGCGCCAGTATTTCTGATTTGGGAAAGGGAACATCTGTGAGACCACAACACAGGCCTCACGGGTAATTACGGACCCGGGGAACTGCGAGCTGTCATCCCGGCGCACTGTGGAAGTAGACCAGAATGAGGATGGGGGCGGGGGGTGTGAGTCAGGAGAGATCGGCGTTAGTCAGGCTGGTGAGTCAGGTTTTACACAGCACAGACCAGCTCAGTCATGGGATTTACTGTCCCCTGGGCTCCAGGGTAAACAGTTTTCATAGCACGCTGGAGGATACTGTAGACACGCGGAGAGAGCACTACCCCTTGGGGGGATGATACGCCTCCTTCTCTGTTCTCTTTCGACCGAACCAAGAGCAAGACGGGGGTCATTAATTTTTGCAGACGCTTCAGCCTCGGCTGAGTTTTCCAGCTTAAACCACACTTACAGTGGGGCTGTGTCTCATATCATGTTATTGGCCCCTTGTCCCAAGTGCATTGTGGGACCATTTGATCTGTATTATCCAACTGGTCATGGTAAATAGACTGTGAAAGTGTGCGTTGCACTGGGGGCTGTTTTCCATCATGTATGCACTGGCGTTCAGGTGACTGGGTTAACAGTGGGTTTAGTAGAAGATTGGGGGACTCCAGATGCGCAGGTGAAGCGAGTGATCAGGTGAGCACCTGTGAATGATCAAGCTCACATCAGCTAAATGGAATGTAGTACCTGGTAGCTGTAGAGAGATTGAAAATATTATTTCCCGGATAGGAGCAAACTGCATATAATTTTTGGAGTTTTGGAGAAGTTTCAAGTGCTTTGTTCAGTGGTACAATCTTGTACAGCAATTCAAACTAAGCCCACGTACCCAGAATGGCACATACAGTGGTAGATTCACAGATGTCATGAGTTCTTGCTCTGAATTCAGCCTGTAATTAGCTAGGCTGCATTGGAACAGACTCACAACATATGGTCAAAGTCCTTTATGGGGGGGTCTACCACATAAGTATGTAATGGTGTTCCTTCAGCTTGCATACATACGGGAGATTACACAAATACATGAACAGAGCTGGATATTTACTGAAGCAGTCTGGATTAAGTGCCTTGTGCGAATGTACAACAACACTGGCCCACCCAGGACTCAGTACTGTATGATGATCTACTCTGACACCCTGCTTTTGTTGGGGGAATCCCATTTCACCTTTGTGCAGATTCCCCCCCTCATTACTCTGCCATTAAGTAGTAGGGATTAACACTGTGATTGAACAGCGTCTGCAGAACACGGTCTGCAGCTATAGACTTTGTCTCTGTGGACTGGGGCAGAACTGCACAGCGCTCTGGACCTGTTCCACAAAAAAGCCATACTCTGCGCTGTAGCACGTTCAGGGAGACCACAGAGGCAGATGCTGTGGGTCTGGCCTGCCATCGCAGTCGGTTGATGTGTACAGGCATTTGCCTATTTATCAGCGGCTCATGTCTGTTCCCACGCGAGAGCTCGGCGTTTTTCACAGAACGGCTTAATTTCGGCAAATGTTTTATGGGACAGCCCCAGTTTTCCTCATTTCCTCTTCGCTTTGATCGCCATGTAGGAATAAAACTTGAATTGAGGTTCATTGACCAGACTTGTTTTGGCCGCGCATGAAATCATTTCTGCTTCATGTCAGATGTGTTCCCACGACAAAGGAAGTTATCCTCCGTTCTATAAATAAATAAATCGTTTCACCTCACGTTCCTGATGCAGTGTACCGAACGACCTGCCCCGGGAAAACTTTTCTGAAGTGTTCCAATGCACAGATATCTCTTACCTCTAAGTATCCTCATGTGCAGAATGGGCTCTCTTCAGGCCAGTTGCCAAACCAAGGGTGAAGCACAACAGTCCTTGACAATCAGTAATCCTGCAAGCAAATATGCTTTCATAATCCCATAAAGAAGGAAACAGTTACACTGTCCTGAAATCGAAATCTCATTGCATTTGTTAGAGCAGCAGGACGGCGCTTCGCAGTGGGTACAATGCTTTGTCTGTGGCAGCGTGCATTTGCCAGCAGCAGCTGTTTTGGGAAATGAATTGCATGCTGGATGTCTCTCTTGCCCTCCTTGGGTGCAGTGGTGTATTGTTTCCATTTTTTTCAGAGTCCGGCTTAAGAGATGGTGGCTGGCTTTGTGCTGTGGAGTTGAAACTCTTGGTTCAATGTACAAGAGGAGGTGGGTTTGGTTAGATTTGCTGACTGAAACAGTTAGGCATTTGATTTTTGATGTACCTGTCAACTCTCTGTAGGGTGTGACACGTGGATATCTAAAAGATCAGTAACTCTAAACGTGTGTGCATTTTTTTTTTTGGGGGGGGGGGGGGGGGGTGTAATAAAGTGAGGAAAGCAGCACAACACTTCATAAAACAAAGATGTGGATCAGATAATTGAACTGATACAGGAAGGATAAAGGTTTGAAGCATTAATGGGACTACACTACAAAAGGGAAAGGGAGGAAAGGTGGGACTCAGGCACAGATCTTGGCAGAGTCTTGGTGAGATTAACTTAATGTTTCGGTAATCTAAATTTAATCATTTCGAATTAAGCTTCACACAGAAGTGAGGCCAAGAATGAAAAACACTTGTTACACACACACACACACACACACACACACACACACGCATACACACACAAGTGTTAACACTATGGACAATATTCTGTAAAATTGAGGTTGGTTTTTGTTCGCATTGATAGATGCACTCACTGAATACAGTATCTGATTGCAAAGCAAATATGGACACTATTTGTTGTTTTAAGTTGTTTTCTGATGAACAATACCATGACCTTTTTGTTGTTCACTTCTAATGTTGAAGTTGCTGCTGCTGATACATTGAAGGCATTTTTGCTTACAGTGTCTATACAAACCAGGCAGTTTTTTTCAAGTCTGTTAGCCACTGAGGGTGTTCATGTGTCTTCATGCTCTAGTGAAGCTAATGTGAATGCTAGTTGTGGCTGCATAGTAGAAATCTCCACAAATCTTTTCACCCCTGAAAAAAACGACCCCTTTGCTTGTCACTTTGCACATTCTGCTATGCCACTTGTGCAACTGTCCACTGTGCAGCTGCAGCTAGCATTCCTCTGTGCTGCAGTAGAGGACAACGTCACACAAACAGGCATTTCTCTACCTGTGTCCAGCGGGACTCACAGAATGATCACGGTTATCACTCCAATTTGTAACCTAACTGTAAGTTTAAACTCTATTCAGAGCAGAAGGGGGAGATTAGCCGCTGCATGAACGGGCTCATTGTTTCACATGGCTGAAAGTGACTGGCAGTGGCCTGTATTCTTGACTTTGAGCAGAACATGCTGTTAGCGTCTGTGTATCGGGGGGCAGGGATCCTGGCGAAAGGGCTGCTGGAGGGGAACTGGTACGTATCAGCATTTTCCCTTGTCCAGGGATCAACTCTTGCAGATATTAATTTCCTTTCCTGGGAAGGGCCATTATTCTTGGGATGAGAGTTGCAGGATTTTGGGTAAAGATCTTTGGCAGGTGTTCAGGAAAGATCAACCATTGTAACTGTGTGTGTGTGTGTGTGTGTGTGTATTTCACAATAACTGATGATCAGTGCTAAAGGGACTATAGTGATACGGACTATGGGAAACACCACTCCTGCCTGGACTCCAAGTCTTTGCTTTGGTCCATGTGGAAGATGTAAACCAACTGTGGCCAACACACTAGCAATGTCGCAGCATTTATGAGAGGAAATTATTTGCAGACTGGGTTCTGATCTGTTAGGCTCCAAATTGTTCTGATTGCATTTACCACTTCCATATAATCTTTTTTTCCCCTCTCGATTTCCATGGTTTAGCTAAAGGTCATTTTTCTCTCAAAGACTCTTGCATAAATCTAAAACTCCTGCATGATAAAGCAGACCGTTATGATTGACCGCAGTGGATTTAATGATCAGAGGAATCTGTTACAGTCCTGAGAAAATATATCCGCACCCACATAGTAAAACATGTTTATGGTCCAAATAAATCGCAGATGCGACCTTTCATTCACGCCTGACTGTCTGACAAAGTCGGAAATGTTACATCTTCTTATTAATGTCAAATTATTTGTCAGCTTCAATGTGAATGTGAACTTTTTATGTTGAGAGAAATAAAATGTGTAAATGATGAAGTAAAAATAAACCCATATCTGTACCAAAGTGTCAGCCTGATAGCCCATATCACCCTAAACAGTTACAGTCCAGTATTCAAAGCTCTATTCCGGAGATGTGCTAGTAGCAGAGAGGGGTCCGGCTGTTAAACCCTCACTCTCTAACTTTGATTTCTCCTAGGGGGAGACTGCAGGTTTAGGCTGCACCCCCTCCCACGCCAGTCCCCTGTCGAGTCCTGACATCCGGCTGGTCCACCTATGGTATCAAAATCACACACTCTTGAGTTTTGGCTGCAGAAATCCTCCCAAAGCTCAGTCAGTTACTTCCTTCATTACAGTAACCCACGGATGGGGAGCACCGAATGGTTTATACAATGTTGTCTGCTAGGAGAAGGTGACATCCACAGAGGAAATGTTGGGGGGGCAGAGTTTCCACCTCCAAACGACAGGGGATGCTTTGAGCCCCGTGTTTTACAGAATGCTTGGCCCGGGCTCTGGCCACTGAAGCCTGACCGTATGGACAATGATCACACAACACTCAGCATTTTGCTAGGGTGGCTGGTGGAGCTTGCTTCCTGGAGGGCCATGTGGATGCTGGTTTTTGTTCTGTCCAGCTCCTCTGACTTAATCCAATCAGCCCATCGGGCATATTCATTTCCACCCACACATTTCCAGGAATGCCTTGCAGTGAAATGTCGCTTGTGTTTTATATCATCTTAAATGTGATTTATCATCCACAAAAATGTCAAAAAAGAGACAGTGTAGTGATTGGTCCATGTTAGCATTTGAGAACAGAGTTTAAATCAAAACCAGTGTGCACAGCATCCCTCCAGGACTGGAGTTTAACACTTCTGCTTTAGACAGCAGAGGACTGTGACCAGAGAGGAATTCACCTCAGGAGCTTCAGCAAAGATGGTGGTCTAGGGGGTGGCAGTGTAGTGTAGTGGGTAAGTAGCAGGGCTTGTTGCTGGTTCGATTCCCCGCTGGGGCACTACCACTGTACCCTTGGGCACGGTACTTAACCCAGAATTGCCTGAGTAAATATCCAGTTGTATAAATGGATAACATCAAAAAGCTATGTATGTCACTCTGGATAAGAGCATCTGCTAAATGTGAATGATGTATTGTAATGTAGTCTGGGTCAGTCTAGATTAACAGCTCATGTGGCTCAGTCTGATCTCTGTGTTCTCGATTAAAAGCCAAACATTGAGCATACATTTGCAGAATAAGCTATCATTTTTCTCATGATGCACCTTTTCTTCATTGGTTTCTTTTCATCCAGTTTTCAAGTCTTTGTATATTATCCATGTTAGCCTCATCCAATAGAGGAAAGGCTGCTCTTTCTGTCTTGGTGATCTGCAGGCATTGCATGCAGTTTGACCTGGCTAACTGGGCTTTACAATCACAAACTATGCCTTTTGTTTAACTGTAGCCAAGGGTTATGCATCAGACCTTGGGAATGCAAGGATCAAGATTCGCTCTGAAACGCTACATATTCCTGGGAGTTTGTGAAATCGAGGATTTTAAGTGGATGTGTAATCCTGCATGTTAGCTGTGTGCATCCAGCTCACCAATCAGAGGAGTTTATGAAGCTTTATAAAGGCTAAAGATCAATGTACCAAAGGTGGTTACTGGCTTCCGAAGGCCGGATATTTATGTAGCTGGCCAAACGCAGTCCCCACATTATCAAGGCACGGATATTTCATCTGTTCTTCGGCGCAGACATCACCTTAAATAAATGAATCAGTCTCTGCGGAACTTGGCTCATTAGGGGGAGAGTAAACAGCAGAGGGGGTGAAAAACAAAAACTTCCGATTTAGCCTGAGGTTTGCACAACAACAGGAAGGAGCTTCAGTCAGACTCATTCATAAGGACACTCAGTCAATTCTTAGTTCCCCGTGATAACTTGGCACTCTTCTCTGGCTAAGGGTCGCTGTCTCTGCTAAGTGGCTTTTTTTAGGTGAAGGCTCCCGTTGACTTCCTGTGTCCGCTGAGGCATGGCCAGCTGCTTACCCATCGCCTGGAAGCCAGAGTAGACCGCGAGAGAGGGAGAGAGGCTGGGGTGAAAGTCAAGGCTGATCAGCTGTGACTGAACTCAGACACTGCAGTCTCAGCATGCAGACACAGCAGGTCAACATTAGGCCACCCTCACATTTTGCCTTGTTTTGTCTTGTGGCCCCTGTCATGCAAGTGCCACTTCACTGGAAAATGCTGAGATATGTTTTTGTTATTTTTGTTATCATCATTGTCATTATTATCCATGTCTTATATTTATGTCTATTTTCTTTCTTTTGTTTTTACACTTGCTAGAATCCAGGGTAACTGTCAGTGTAGTTTGTAAGACAGTACAGCTGGAGTGCACTAAATCATGGTACCTATCATAAGGGTACTGTGGGTGGATTAAGGGCAAAATTCCCACCCACGGATCAGAGATCCCATTGAGTTAGGCACGTGTGGAAATGGGGTGCATTTACTAAACAGCAGTATCGGCCTCATCCAGCATGCTGACATCCCCTCCATCCTTTACATTTACATTACATTCACATTTATTCATTTAGCAGATGCTTTTATCCAAAGCAACTTACAAGTGAGGCAGAGTACCACACAATCAAATAGCCATATAAGGAGTCAGCAATATTAGAAGCACTACATTTCCAAGTTTCAACAGTTGGCCAGACAAGATACAAGCTGACTAGCAGAGATACAAGTGCATGGAACCATAGATTTGAATATTTTAAGGAAAATAAAGATTAAGACAGAAGACATTTACACTGACAGACCTGGATCCGTTTATGATCTGGCAGGAGGATAGGACATACTTGAAGTGGTATTGGCATGGAACAGAGGGTCTAATTACACTTGCAACTGCAGATGAAATATTTCACGTGCTTGTTAAATTAGCTGGATGAACTTTGAGTTACACAACCATTACTGTACTTAAACATAGGCCGTCAATGGTATTGATATTATAACCTGAGCAAACATGTACAATTTACAACATTTACCTCAGAATCGGGGGCAAGTTTGCTGATCGTCTCCGAGATGTGGAATTGTGCCTTGTTTGTATTAGGTTGGCAGGTGCTGCATTACGCCCAGTCTTAAGTAGTCTTGGCAGAATTTTCCCTGTGTGCATGTCTTCACTTTAAATCTCATTAGCACTCTTGCAGAAGCTGCTCATACTGTAGGTATATTTTTTCGGCTTAATGTCTGATTTAATATTAAACAAGTCACCTTTACCCTCGGGTAAATAAAACCAGTGAGTGTTCTGATTGCTTTAGCAGTATTCCTGTCTTTTTATCATCACATTTGGCACTTAATCTAAACCTCCTCCACCAAGCTTGAACATATATCACAGAGAGAGCAGAGTGAATTATCATCTTCTAGCTCCAGTTTCACTCCTCACTTTCTCAGACTCAATATGATTCACCTCATATGTGACCAGAGGGCTGGTTTAATCCTACTTAAATTCCAGGATAATATTCAGACGTGCGAATCCTGCTAAATTAACAAATTATTTTTAAAATCATCCTACCACTGGCCCTCCATGCTGTCTTAGCCATTGTTGCTCTTATTATTTTCTATATATCCCCGCCAGCAGTTGTGTGGTTGTGCAATTACAGTAAAGCCCTCTCAAAATACACCCCAGGAGACAGTTTGCCCATTTCTCTAGATGTTGGCTAAAAAGTCAGATTTCACCAGGACACATTTCTGGTCATCTCTTACGCAGTCTGTCTGGCTTTCTAAATGTTTGGAATCTTCAAATGGCTCAGACAGCCATAAAAGGCAATGGGTGGCCAGTTATGTTCTTGATTGCCTAAAGCATTAAATCAAGTTGAGCAGTTCCTTTCAGATTGAAAGGTCAACTGTCAGAGATTCCCTGTCCTCTCTCCTCAGATCACCCCAACAGCTGTGCATCTAGTAGGAGGTGAATTGGAATGTGTAGTAATCCGTGCTTTCAATACTTTTCTGTGTAAGCCTGCATAAATGACTAGAATTACTCTGAAAAATAAATAATACCACCGTGTTGTTCAAGTCTGTGCCCAGTCTGAGTAACCACATAATAGACAGAGTCATTGGTGGTTTCTTTGTGACATTATTTGGATGGCAGATGACATTATCCGTGGATGATTATTATACATGGGTTGTGACTTGTCCGTATGCTAAGTACACATACTTTTTGATCGAAATGAATTGGGTTAGTCTCCAGTGCTCATACAACAACTGCTGCTATCAGAAAAAAAACAAATAAACAAATAAAGCATGTTCAATAGTGTTTTGTGCTGCTATACCCAGAAGGTTGCAGGTTTGAATCCAGGCTTGGACACTGCTCTTGTGCATTTTGGCAAGGTTGTTAGCCTGAATTACTCCAGCAGAAGGACATCATTTGATGATGTGTAAACCTCAAGTTATGCTGGTGGCTCAACATAAGGATGTCTGGTAAGTAACGCAGAATAACGAGCGTATTAACAGATCTCTCACATTTTTGCCAGACTTTAAACTGTGGGAGGGAGCAATCTTTTTTTACTCAAGGGGAGGACTGTAGCCAGAGGCGGACATGTGGCAGGAAACGCACAAACCTGGTGTAGTAGAAATTAAAGCCTGTAAAGCTTGGCAGCTCTTCCATTGATTCACCTGTGTACACCATGGAAACCTCAAAAGTCACTGGCTTACCATAAGCCTGCTCCCACAATGCACCTGCCACTGGCTCTGTGATGTCATCACCATTCTTCATCAGCAGGCTGTGTAGATTTGATGTGACCAGTTTAACATACCTGTATTTAAGCAGTCATACCTAACACAGGCACCTGTACAGTGCAATGCTGATTTACTGTGTACACTTGAGGGAGTGTATAACTGTGCATATCAGAGGACGTGCAATGGCAAGGCATTTACTGATTCTCACGCTGACTAGTCGTTTTTCTCTTTTTTTCTCGTTTTTCTCAAAACAGCACATTTCCTTAGCCATGGTATGTATAAAAGGACTATGGAAATTCTCTCACTATGCCAACATACTGATAGTGATCCCAAGGCAGAACAGATAACCTCTGTGATTACTTAATCATTCATTTACAAATGATTTATAACATAGACATATCATACTTATAAACCTATGTGATATTGTGAAGGTATTAATATGTTACTGTGGATTGACCGAGGCAGCTAAATGTCTCATACAGCCTAAGAATTTTTTTATTGTTTTTTTTTTCTTCATTCATGGGTGAATATTATTTGTGACTTCATTCCATTAGCACTCCATTAGACATTGCCTGTCTTATCTCAATGAGTGGTAAAGCAAATTGATTACTCCTTGGCTTAGTGCAATCGATCACTGATTCGTAGAACTCCTCTCTAATTGTAGCACAAGGTCAGCCTTGTATTGAGACTTGCTCTCTGATTAAAAGGATGGAGTGATTTCAATGGGAACCAAAAATAAACAAAGTGGAAACTTTTTATGGATGTTGACCCCTAATACAAGCTTGGCCAATGTTTTTAAAGCTATTTTTGTACATTGGGCTGCATTTTGGGATCAGAACTTAAAGGACCTTGCCAAATTCAAACTGTATGTACTGGTTACAAGCCTAATAATGATCATACAAAAAGAATATCTCCTGATGGAGCAGGAAGGAACATTGTAATTGTGTATGTAGAGACCTGTGTCTGTTGTTGTCCAGGATTTCAGTAGCTGAAGTCTCATTGGTGTACACTGTATAGGGTTGGCAGCCTGCCAATCAGATTGCTTGCCATGATGCGGGAGATCTGATAATTTAACACAGTAGAGGAACATGTGGAGTGATTACACAGGTCTTAAATAAGATACATTTGTGGTTTGTTATACAGAGATTGGTTTGTCTAAATTCAGCGTAGTGGTGGTCTAACATCATAGCTTCCTCGCCTTGTCCAGGTTAGTGCTGGTCATGGATGTACGAAATGAAAGTGTGACTTCCTTTTCAGAGGGACACGATGAGGCATGGCTAAATTGCAGCAGCGCAGTTAGACCTTGGGTTCAGCAGCCAGAGATAATGGTGCTTTGATCTGTCCACCCGGAGCCAGATGCAGCGGGTCGGCCTGACTCGGCTCTGCCGTGAAGACGACGACATGCCCCGTCACACGTGTTTGTTATGCTGTAGTGTCTTGTGCAGGCTGAGAGGGAGAGCAGACAGAGATGAAGAAGCATTTTATGTCCCCATTTTCATTCTTTAATATTATCGGCTCTAATCAGATCAAAGTTTAGACGCCTAATCTTTTTCATGGGCAGGAATGAGAGAGTGTTTGTACAAGACTGCTGGGGGAAAGGAACAGACTTAAGTATTGTTTCTTGCCCATTCTTTTGCTTAACACAGTGGCCTGTCCAGTCTTGGATCCACTTGATGCCTTTGTAGTGTATAGTGATTACTTTTGGAATGTTTCTTACTGAATATCATTTGGTCAGAACTATAGTGGCTAATACAGTACTGATTACTTCCAAACAGTTTCAGAGAGCTAGTAATGTTGAACAAGCAACAAAAAAATATTCATGCAGAAGTCTTAAGCAGACAAAAAGATCATATCGAACTGTTCAACATAGAGATTTGCTTGCATTAGCATTTTAATGACAGTCAATCATGTATGTAATTAAATTTTATTTAGCTGAAAGCATTGTTAGTCCATGATTCCACTGTTGGTGTTATTTCTGTGTTGCCACAAGATCTACTGTAGTTGTCAACTGTTTGAGGAAGGAAGATGCGATATCCAGAGGATATTTTCTGTGGATGTTGTTGAGTCATAGGGGAACAGTATAGGGGGAACTTGACACGGAAGTCAATCCCTCAATTGCCTAGAGGACAGATCTGGGGGCCTGCTAATCTAGTAACACGCTATACAGATTTTTATCTGCTTCTTTGTTTTTGATTAGTCATGTCTCCTCTTGTTGAGATAAGAGCCGCTGTAATAACACTTGATAAGGCTTTAAGGGGAAAATCTCTGAAAGGATGTCTGCTGGGGAGTTGAAGTGTCAAGACGTTTTTATTATTTCAGAAAAGCCATAAAGCCAATGCAGGTGCATAGATTTAACTGTGGACTGAAGTGGATGAGTGACTGTGCTTATTTATTTTCTGTGTAGTAGGTGCTTGTAAGCGGAAGGTTTTCAACCGTTTGCCATGCTTGTCTCCAGTGGAACTGTGACAGCTGTATGCCATACGCTGTTATCATATGATTTAGCTCACTGTACCAGTATGTGAGTGGAACAATGACAGTGGAGGGGAGTGATGCGAGGGCTCCAAATGGCGAAGTCGAAGCCGAGTGTGTTTCGCAGCCATGGCTATCAACAGGATCTCCCTGTGCCAGTCTCTGCAGTCGATAGGCTCTCGCCGCCAGAGCTTTCTCTGTGCCTGTGCGGAGAATATGCTAGGAAGGCTTGCAGAATACGAGATAAGTAAAGTGCAGCTGTCTGAATAAAAAATCAGCAGATGAAAAAAATAAAAACTGACTCCAGCTTTCTGCTTCTGAAGAAAAACAAGAAACTGCACTGAAAAAGCAGAGGGGTGTCAGCGTAGTGAGGGGATGATGGGAAACCACACCACAGGTGCTGGGAATCTCAGGGAGCCCTCTGCCACTGCCGCTGCCCCCCCTCCCCTGAAGACACAGTGTATCTTTTTCACTTCGGGGGCGGGCAGGAGGTCAGCTCCTGCACTTGTGGTGATGATATCACATGAGATCACACTTCATGTGCTGGCTCGTGGTCAGGCCGCTGACGGAAAGCTTAAAAGCTTGCCTTGCGGCTACAGCCCTCCCATCAGCCACTCTGCCTGCTTTTTCCCAGCCCTAACAGACAACCTGACAGTCATACCTGCCCATTTGCCAGTTTTTTTTTTTTATTGTTTTTACAGAAGGACCCTCTGTGATTCAGGTATAAGAATGGGCTTAAGGTGGGCTAAGCTTTCCTCATGGAACCGGAGTATCCTTCCCCAATGGAAGGACACAGGGCCTAAACCTGGAGGACTCTGTTTCAGGCTGCAGATGTATCATTTACAACGCCTAACCAAGGACAGCGCTTTAAATTGGATGAAATTTCACACAATGTACTGCAAAAAGGGAGTTAAGATACACTGTCCAAGGAATTTTTTATTTGAGTCTATCTATTAAGGGGAAAAAAGTGTTGTAAGAGATTATATTGTCCTTTTGGGACTTTATTGTTGCTTGCATTAATTAGTGGAATTTTTACATCAAATACTCCTGTTAAGTTGCTCTTTGTGTGCCCCACCGAGCACCTTTATTTGTTGTCTGATTGATAAACGATTTTGGAAATCAAAGCTAAAATAAATATATATTTGAGAATGACCTTTCAATAGTGACAGCTGAAACTTAACTGGGTAACAGAACATATTTGTTTCTCTCAAATAGGGAAAATATATTGGAAATCATGAAAGAATACACATACGTGCACACATTCATTAAATTTCGCTACTAACAGAGCCTGTACTTATACCACATACACAAACTATACCCATATTGACAAATGCTTTTTTACCTGAGCTACATAATGAATTGAAAAAAAAAAAATCTTGATATTAGCTTAGATGTAACATTTTGACAGCATTAGATAAAAGTATAAGGCCACTTGTTCCTGTGTCAGGTTTTAGTGGGTGAGCCCACTGGCACTCGGGCACTCAAATCCCCATTGAGAACCTTTGGGGTGAAATTGCATCCGATATACATGAGCAGAACCCTGGGAGCCTGTGAGAGCTCTGGGCTGCTGTAAATGCTGTAAGGCAGTGCACTACTCACAGCTCATCACCTGCTTATTAGAGCACATGCACTACGCAAGCCTCTCGGGGCAGGAGCGTCTGCTAAATGACTAAATGTAATGCAAAATGGAACCACAGCAGAGGTGCATCCAGACCTTGTTTAAAATCCCGTGAAGGAGGGGTGAAGTTTGTGTTTTGTCTTAAGGGCATTTTGACTGAATGGTTTGTCATTGCTGTATGTGTGGATTTTGGATGTTTGTAGGGTTTGTGTGTGTTTGCACATTTTCTGTAGTTATGTTGCCGTGAAGGTATTCTCCGTTGTGATTGCATTTTATTGCCTGTTCCGTTCTGTCAGTTTTACTGTTGAATCCTTCTGCACCTCTGCGCTTGACTGATGTGAACTTAGCCTATGTCTTTGAGCTTGTCCCCTGGCTTCTCTGTTGCCCAAACCAGTGATTCATGACTTCGTTTTTTTTTTGGTATTCCAGCTTGACAGCGTTTAGGATTAACTCCCATATCAATTCCCCTGTTGAGGCAATAACGCTACCCAGTCACCCTGATTTCCACTTGCGTTGAAAAATTGCAGAGCGATAGCAGCAGTATGCATTGGAATTTAAGACAATTACGGAGTCCAAATATTTGCTCCACTGAGCTGAGTCAGCAAGAGGTTATTTGTCTAGATCAGAACAGTGCTCCTTTGTAAAAGCCGTGTTTCACAGGTGAATCCTGTCAATAGGCCACAGCCAGATGAAAGACTCTGTAAGGACGTTAAACATTGCAGGGGAATTGAAAATCCGATATTAAATTAAATTAAACATATTGTATCACGAACCAAAGCAACTCTGCACCTCCACCCTTCTTGTGTCCATGAGTGTATCTTAAGGTCCTAAATCATCCACATGCACATAGTACCAAAGGATTTCCCACTCTCCTCTTTTTACTAGGAGACCCTGGGAAACCGTTTGGCTTTTTTAAGGGCTTGTATTTCTGCTCCTCCTATCAGGTGTTAAGAGATTCTGGGATGTGCACAGTCCTGGAGCAAGCCCAGGTTTTACATCAGGCTGTGTCAGTGGCCACACACCTGCTTCCCTCATTAGCCCTCAGCAGTGTCTCCAATAATTTGAGGGCAGGATGCATGCAGGGTAACCTGGCATGAGATAACCTACCCATAAGCAGTGCATCTTTGCAGATGCGGGAGATAACTGCAGCGTAAATGGCACCCACGGTAGTTCTGTTAGAACGCAAAACCCAGGAAAGGCTTGGCTGGCCATATCAAGCACTTGTAAGTTAGCCTGGTAAGGGCCTTTGCCTGAGTGCTTGCTTGGTGTATCCAGTTATCCAATATAGTTTTCCAGTAATCCAACATTTTTGCTGGGGCTTTTCACATAGAAATTGACCCTTTCCAGGACTTGCCAAATGAGCTTCAAGCTGCAGCTAGATAAACACGTGAAGTAATAATATTAAGGTGAAACTCTTGTTATTTTTCAGAAAACAGCCTCAAGTGGCTTTGAACGGACGGGCATATCCTGAGGCACATCATCCTGTTAGTACAGCCGGGCTTAAACTCTGCCAAGCATTGTGCTGGAGTGACTTTGCACCTTCTGTGAGTGTGAGAGGCATATGGCTCATCATGCTGTCATCCCTATAAGCTATCTCTGGAATGAGTAAGTGTAAATTCAGTGTGGCAATGGGTCTTTGCCTGCCTCAGCAGCCTTTGCAACTGCAAGGATCTGGCCGGCCTACTAATAGCACGCCAGTTTCAATTGGAGAGGCTGTTATTCAGGTCCCTTTGCAGCCAGGCAAATGGTGTACTGCCCTGCTACAGTGCATGATTCCTCTCTCCACACTTTAAGTTTGATAAGCGTGAGCAGGTTGACTGTTCTGCTCTGACAGTTATTTGGGCAAGGGAGCTCATTTATTTGGTAACCTCCCCAAAACAGACAGAGAGCCCAGTGTTACCGTTGTGGTTTTTAGGTCTGTCCGCAGTCAAGGTGAAAATAAGAAATGTCACTCCGAGGCAGGTGAATTACATGCTCGTTACCGCGGGGGGGGGGGGGGGGGGGGGCGAAGTTGCACCATTTCGTTTCCATCCTGTCCGAGTTTCTCTTTCTCTCCTGATTGCCTCAGACAGCAGGAGGAGCCAGCTCCAGGGATTCATTTGCCGAATGGTGAGTCATTCAGTGGCAACGCAGCCCCAGGCAGAACGGTAATAAAGCTACACTAGTCTGTCAGTGGGATTACCGGAGACACAGTCTGGTAAATTGTGTTCGGGGCCAATCAGAAAGATCTGAATTTGCAGTCAGTGTTACTTCCAGTTTCAGAGAAATCATCATCTGTATGCCGTTGGGAGTTGAAAGGTAATAAGCTAATGTCATATGCTGTTCACAGGACAACTGTAGGATGTATAAATGCACAAACAAGTTACGTCTGTGGACACAGCTCATGGGGTTGCCTTTATTGCTTACATTTTCTCTTTACATGTATTTTTAAATGACTTGCTCACTGCTGCATGTCATACTCATCTCTCCAGATGTGAAGAAATGTTATTTACAATGTGGTAAATATCTCTAGTAAACCATCTTCAGTTGTGCTGTGAACTATATCATTACGCCTTGTAATAATGAGTGACTAGTTCATAATCATAATTGCTCCTGAGGTTGCAGCTGTTGCATCAAAAATATTTTGGTGTCAGTATTGATTAGAGAAATGGGTCCATGTTAAATAGGTTTGCAGTATAACAGGAACCTCTTTCACCTGTTTAATCACAGCAATGTGTATGGCATTCAGGCATTAGCAGGAGCATGGAATTTGTGCTCGTGTCTCAGTTGAAATCATTTTCTTCATGGACTACGTCCAGGTTTTTTTTTTTTTTTCTGGGTTCTACTTTTCAGACGGGACCCGCCCATGCCAGTGAGTTAAATTTCCTGCGCTCATTTCAGCAGAGGGGATGCCGGCGTTTCACGGCCCACATGTGTGAAATTTATCCCAGTTGTGCCGTCTCCTCTGACCACACAGAGTGATCTGGAGTGCCGATCTGTGATCTCCGCAGTCAGGTCTCCCTCATCCAGCTCGGTCTGTTTTATCAATCAGAACCCTTCTCGGGCCGTACCAGTGTTTTGTCCACCTTTTTGCTCCATCCCTCTCTTTCAGTCACAGGTTTTGTCATTACTTTACTCAGCTGACTCCTGTGACTCCTCCTTGAATTGTTCCACGACCTATGGGAGATTGAAAAATAAACTCAAACATACATTTATTGAAAATAAACAGGGATTCTTACAGTAATCGCTGGTGTTGCATGAGCTGGTTTTTAGATCAGATGTATATTTGATTTCCCCCAGTGATATGAACATGATGAAGGCCTTTCCAAGTAAGACAGATGGGAGTTGAGAATAGTTCTCTGCTAGAAGCATTATTTCTGCTCCTGAGCTGCTAAGTTTGATTATTTCACTCTGGCATGAAGCGCATTTGTATTTGAGATGAACCGAACAGCTTCAACAATCACTGTCACTGTCGTCAGATTTTAAAGCATGCTCTGATTCAAATAACCCCTTGAAATCTCCTTCCTTGCTTGGCCCCATAAGCCAGTCTCTAAAAGCAAAAGTTTCTTGCAGTCCCTCAGAAAGTTTCTTTCAAAATTCCTTCAAGGAGAGATGCAAACATGTGACCCGTTCCTTTGCACAGGCAACTGGGGTGCAGTCAGAAAAATCTCTGGCACAAAAGCTTTAATAATCCCAAGGTAGACCCAGATTTTTACAATGAGGAAAGACAATCGATCTGCACTGACACTTGGAAAACTTGGGGGTGTGATTTCTGAACCAACAGGGTAATGAATTCTGAAGGTGCTTAGGGACGTCTGTCTTGGCTTTCTGTTGATGTGGCATGAGTCCTGTCAAGTTTGAAGTCCAAGCGGACACACACACACAAAAAAAAACATTTTAAAACTCAAATCTCATGAGTGTTCCAAAGAATATTGTGTGAAGTCGTTTAGGCTTAGTGAGGAAACAATAATGGATGGAAGTAGTATTTGCCTTCAAAATGGCTTCCTTAAACCAAATACATTTTGGATTTGCATTCAGTGCTGGTCAACAAGCTAAGAATGCAGTGTTCTTCTGAAATGAACCAAATTGCTGAGATCTTTGATCACAGTAATACTGATGCTTATGTAGTTTCTCTAACTGCTCATAATTAGCTTTTAATTGAAAATTTAAAATTCATGTCAGCATTAAAGCATACATCAAAGGAGCTATGATCTTTGATCAAGAATTTTTTCCTCAATTTATGCATATATTGTTTTTCAAAACTAAAATAATTTATGCAAGCACATTCCGCAAAGGTCATGAAGTTTAAATGCCTGATTAATTGCAGTAAATGTTTTTTCAGCATTTCTTAGGTCCAAAAAGGCCTTTTTTTCATATGCAGACTTACTTATGGTGAAAACAGCCTCTCAGTAATGCAGGCATTATGTGTTAGAACCAGGCAAATTGTGTATGAATACACTGTGTAGAACCACATACAAGCACCAGCTCACAAGTGGTAATGAACGGTAAGTCCATTTGCTAGGATTTTCTATCTCTGTAGCAATCACTTCTCTTTTTACCGGTGTACTAAGGAGACAACCGGATAGCAATCAGTGCCACATTACTCTGCTCCAGTTTTAAAGGGCATCCACGGCAGCACACATGGGGAAATTAGTGGTTCACTTTTGTCCCCATGTAACACTTGCTATAATAACTGTAACAACTGGACATACTTTTACTGTTTGATATGGGACTGAAATGTATTTAAAATTTTCCTGATAAGTATTTCAAAGTGAGTCCCAGAGAATGCCCCCCGAGTGGCTCTTACTGACCTTACTCCGTGACAGGTTTATAAATCTTTGCTACATAGAAACTCTTTCCCAGAGTTTACTTTTCACTTAAAATATCCTTGAATTCTTTGGAGGACTAACAACTCCAATGCAGTGGGGTCAGGGTCTTGGTCTAGTTGGGCTTGCACAACCACATCTGGACAAGGGCTGTTTATAACACTGTCAGTCAACATGGCCAAACCAACTGTCATTCCTACCTTCAGACTTGGGGAGGATACACCAATGTAAAGAGTCCATCAGAGACATGTCATCAACAGGATTGTTTACCATGAGAGAGGCCTGGTCATCCACTCCCACTGTCTGTAGTAAGTCTGCAGAAGATATATCGTAATTCCAACTTAATAAACTTTTCAGGAAATGTGGAATATGTGGAACTATTGACACATTCCAAAACAGACCTTTTAAATGTGACATAATGGGGGCCCTAGGTTTCAAAACCGATAAATCAACATCAAAGAAAGAACTGGCCACTACTGTTTTCAACCAACTAGGCACAGAGTGAACAGAGATCTCTTTCTTGATGTTGACACATCTCTGAAAGCTTTCATTTGTCAGTCTTCACAAAACTTTTTGATAGGGATAGGTCTTTTAATGTGCTGAAATGATGCCTTTATGGGCATTTGGTAGCAGCATATTAAAGCACTGGTGTGTTATGGTGGTTTGGGCCCCGGGCAAAGTCCTACCATGTATTTGTTCTAGCCATTCACTAAACAAGGTGATTTCACTAGTTAGCTCCTCTACCTGGCTGAAGAGTTGTGCTAATTAAATTCAGCTGGTGTAGTGCATGGGTGGAACACATACGTGGCAGGACTTTTACTTTCTGAAGCTGGGGGTTTTTCCACCTCTGGCCCTGGGCTTGTCAGATTTGCATTGATGTTTATATTCCTGAGAACGGTATCTCACCCAGTATTTTATGGCAGGCTGTATAAATGGAAAATAAGTGTGTGTGTGTGTGTGTGTGTGTGTGTGTGTGTGTGTGTGTGTGTGTGTGTGTGTGTCTGAGTTATGTAACGCCAGGTTCAGATCCATCACTTTTCTATTTGGGTCCATGTGCTTCCATGTCTACATGGTGATTTTGTTGCTGGTTTGTCTGAGACTGATATGGTGTTGTGCCACAGTGCCCACTGCAATCACAGCTGAATCCATAGCGAATGAGCCAAGAGGAAGTCCTTGACAAGAGGGACATATAAAAGGGAAGCTCTTCCTTCCTGTCACATTTTTTCAGTGGGCAAGGGGATTCATGAGTCACCTTTGGCCGAGGTCTCTGACTCATCAGTTTGGGTCATATGGTACAGAAAGAGCAGGAAACGGTGATACACAGGCTTGGAATTAATCGACGGGTAGCCCAGCTCAACATGTATGAAATTGTTTTTAAAAGAATAACAAACACATGGAAGATACATCACTCTTAACCTGATGACTCACAATGCATCATCCATGACAAAAATGCTCTTAAGACAGATGTTTTACATGTATCATTTGGTTTGGATAAGGCAAAATATGCAACTTAATTATGCTAAAACCTGTTTGTGTCAGTCATTGATTTTTACCAGCAAATCAGTCAAAGATTAGAATTTTTTAATTTTGTTAATAAGAGACCAGTGCAACTATCTTGCTGTTAAACCTTTAACTAAGTGTATCAGAAATTTTGGCAAAAGTGTATTTATGGAAGTTGGTGTGCAACGAGAAGATTGCAGGGTTTATTTCCAGGCAGGGTACTGCTGTTACACCCCACAGAGAGATCTGTTACCTGAACTACTTCAGTACCAGCTGTATAAGTGGATATCATTTAAAATGGTGGAATGTAAAGAGTGAAATATGCAAGTCACCCCTGATAGGAGAATCTTTAATAATGACATGGTGTAATCTTTAATAATACAACAATATATACCTGTTGCTCAACGTAAAGACATAATCTCGTGTAAAGCTTCCTCTCCACATGGAAATAAGTCTGGGGTAAGTGCCAGCAGCATACGCGAGAGAAAATGTAGAACTAGGCTATGAAGTGCTTACTCCAGCCAGCATGCTGGGTTGAAGATAAGACTTGCAAATATATGTTAGTGATGAGCCGTAAGGCTATATCCATCTTTTCCAGTGTACGATTTTGCCGCAAGGGAGAATAAACCCGCTCACTCTGAGTTCTGGGGTAGAGAGGAGTGACAGGGAGGACCCAGGAAGGACACTGAATGATTTTTAAGTTCGTGAGAACATCCAGGATGTATAGACAAGAATAAATACTTAAATATTACCCCTAAAGTGAACTTTCAAAGACCAACAGTAGGTGCCCTTTAAATATGATAAGTGGCCATTCAAAAATACAAAATTATCATAATAGTAATAATAATTGTATCAACATGATGAGGGTTGATTGCTTACTTGTTAGGGCAGATATCTCTTATATTTGATTAAAAAACAGGCATTGAAACATTTATTTCACTGCTTTCCTTTTAAGGTATTTAATACGGATAAGTACAAAATGGAGAAAAGCTTAGAGTTCTTGGAAAATGGCACATTATTTTTAACATTTTGATACAGATGAGGTGTTAGTTTTGTTACTTTGTGAGTAATAGATGCTGCCCTCTGCTGCTGTAGGGTCAAACACTTGATTCAGGTCCTGAGGGAATGTTCCTCCTTCTGGCCAATCAGTGCTCTTGTGTTCCTGATAATGTGTTCAGTGCTGTTGATTCTGACTGTGTCTGATACTGTGGTGCTGTGGTGCCGTGGGCCAGGCTACTTATCCATATACCCAAGGGAAATGTCAGAGATATAGCTGTATATGGGTTTTGAGTATGAATAAGCCTACGCTCCAGCAAAAGTCTGAGTGCTGCTGTATGACCTGGAGGCTTAGAGCATGTACACCTCCCATCCTGCGACAACACTTACAACAACAAAATACCCATCAGAAAGAGGTCAAAGGTGAACTGGCAGAGCAAGACTCTACTTTGGCTCTATATACAGTAGCCTGGGGTTAAGGCCATGTTATATTCATAAAATATGGTTTGGAGAGCACAGGAAATATGTTTCTGAATGGCTTGAACTTAGAAATTTAGTTTCAATCAAAGTTGAATGGCATGGATGTTTGCTAGATGTTTTAGCTATTATTTAAAGTGACAATGATTTAGATAACTCTAAAATTACTTTCAGGTTATGGATGACTAAGCACTTTCTCAATGCAGTCTGTTCTCTGGTGAAGAAAAATATTCAAAAATTCCACGGCTGGAGTTACATCCAACAGCTCCCTCTGCTGGACATGGGTGGCACTTGCCCGAGTTGTCACTGCGTGCAGACATACTGTGGCAGCAGAGGTGAAGCTTCAAATAACCCAGCCTTTAAACACATTTGCACAAATAATTCTCAGCACAGAGGGGAAGGTAAATATTGAAGTGGTGAAGAATTGTTTCATTATATGTGGTGTCATGCCTACGCAGAGCGGCTTCATTAACGGATTCAAATTACAGGTAGAAGGGGGATTTTTGAGAGACATTGCACAGAGGTATATTACCCCGTGCCCTGCCAGCTCGATGTAATTGATTCTAAACCAAATAAAAAAGCCCTCACTCATTAAGCATTAACCAAAGGCCTCTGTCTATATGAAACAGGAAAGAATATTGAATGTTGGTGAGATATTGAAATTGGTAGTGTGCGTCTTTAATTCACTGAGCTATGCCAAAATTGCACTCTTGGGGAGAGTCGCACAAGATTCAATCGAGGAGGCAGAATCTGCTCTTTCACCTGCCCTGGGATTGCTCATGTCTCTGTCATGTCAGGGGAAAGGGATGGAGGTGATGCTATGCATGCTGGGAAGCATGAGGGGTCATGCTGAGAAGGCTGTCTAACTGCCATCCTGACTATGTTGAGACCCTCTGTCCTGTCCTATTGAAACAGTGACCTGTGCCCTGCAGAAAGGGTGACCTAAAGAGATTGTGTGGCACTGCTGCGTCTGATGGAGGGAAAAACAGGGGAAGTGAGAGAGAGCAGGAGAGAGGGGCACAAAAAGAAGAGAACAGGACAGAGAACAATGTAGAGATCATGAGCAAGAGATCAGAACAGGAGAGGCACAGAGACATATGTAAGAGAGCAAAGTAAGAGAACGAGGGAGAGAAGCAGAGGAAATGAGAGCACGGGGCACCCGAGCGGCGGGCGAACGAGGGAGATTGGGGGAAGAAAAACGAGAGAGAGAATAAAACAGACAGAAGACGAGGACGAGGCAGAGGGAGAAACCGCTTGGATCCCTCGAGGAAATCGGTGACAGGAACAGTGATCGTGCAGATGAGCGGCGACAGGCTGTCTCCGGGGTGCCGGGGCCTGTGATGTTGGTGACAGAGGTACGGAGGAACAGACTCGTGTCACCTGGCTCCTGCCGCTCCGCTTCAGTCATGTTGTCTGTGTCTCCCGAAACACGCAGCGATTCACGCTGATTTAATCTGGGCTGGGTGAATGTGCGCGGCTCCTACAGTGGGAATACAGTTTTGAGTACAAACACACTTGTGTATTAGGTACTGCTACCTTAAAAGACCTCTACCTTGTTTTAGTTTCAGACTGTAATAACAGGAAAGCTGGCGCAAGGACAGCAAAGGCGGAGCTAGAATGAAACAACTGCTTCATTGCTATACAGTAGAGTTGGGTTTCTAGCCGCAATAACAGAAGCAATATCAGGGGTGATACTTGAGTTTGGATGTACCTGGACACTTTGGGTTTGGTCTTCTCTGGTTTTCAGTGCCATGTGTATGGATTGGATTCCCAAAGCAAGTAACACCGCTTTATTTACCGTAAACTTTACCATGTACACATTGTCTGCTCTTCAGACTGTTTGATTGTTGTGTGTCAGTGCATGGGCTGTTGTATGTGGGGATGTGTGAATGGGTGTGTGAGTGTTCATGTGCGGGTGTGTGGGCGTGATGGTGGGTGTGTGTCCGTGGGTGTCTGTGGGGCTGAATGTGTGTGTGTGTGTGTGTGTGTGTGTGTCTGTGCGTGTGTGTGTGAGTGAGTGTGTGGGTAGGTGCGTTTCCCTGGATATTGTTTGCGAGGGTGTGGTTGCGAGGGCTGGTGGTGGATGTTGGAAAGATTCCAGGCGGTGGCATAGGTTGATAAGCACTTACCGACCTCAAGTGCACCGAGGCTTTGAATGACCTCTTTTAAATGGATGAGAATCGGGCCTTAAATTTTATCAGGGCACCTGAGTAATTACAGCAAGGAAGGGAGCAAACATTGATGTCACATCTTAAAAGCACTGTGAGTGATATATATGAATTTAGAGGCCCTGCTGACCCCATTGGATGAAAAGGGGAGAATCTGGCTCAAATACACAGCCATTTGACTGTGGACTCCCTAGATTCTGGGACCTGATTAAAGACACTGGCACTCTTTGGTGGATACTCAGTGCCAAGTTCATGGATTAGCTTATTAGGGGATAATTTCAGAACATCTGGGGGAAAAATGGGTAATGCATGTTTTATAGGATGGGCCTTTTTCCTGGTGGCTGTGTGTGTGGCGGTCAGGGACGTGTGCTTTGCAGGAGCCAATCTCAATAGTGCACGCAGAGGCTCGCCAGGGCCTAGTGGGCCTTTTGGAAGCGCAGGCCACTAATTGCGTGTTTGCTGTTTATATGATGAGCCTTTACAATTCGTCTGCAGGGACGTTCACACGTTTGCGAAGAAAAGCTTATGTTACAGCTAGCTGAGTGTTGGGAAGCCTTAAAGGGCACCTGCGGTTAGCAAGCGAATACATCCTTGAAAATGAACCCTCATGGAAAGTTCTGGACAGACCAAGCCCAAGGTATAGATGCCTGGTGCATCTAACCAGACACACCAAACAACACTTTGTCTGGTTGTAATGGAGTGTCCCCACCTCGGCTAGTTCAGCGCTAGCAACTTTGTGTACAGCATTCCAGGAGCACAATCATAGGTTCACACTCTTTTTGGAGATGGGAATAATGATTTTTGCTCTCCTAAAGCCCTCAGATAAGCAGGGTTGTTTTGAGGCTCGCTCAGTTTTTCTAACTCAGGATGTTATCGGATTAGTTCCTCCTTTCCAATTAGCCGATCCCCCATACTTTCAGACCCCATTGACTCATGTCTGTTTGTTTGCCTGAGAAAATGAGGTTGTGAGATAAGAATCAGTCTGACAAGTGCTTCCAAAGGATCAGCTGAAGTATACATATGTATTATTTGAGTGTGACTTAAAGTGTTTTGTAAACCGCAGTGAAACTAAACCATAATCTCAATTTCATGCCTAGATAAACATGCAGGCTTAATGTTTTTTTTTATGACATCAACAATGTACCAAGCGGAGAAGAAACTTCTCAGTGTCTCCGTTGCTCTATTGCTGCTGATAAAGTGGCGATATAACCAGGGTTAAGTTGGCATGGAAGCCCAATGACAAACGGGCTCTAAGAAATGATCTAAACACAAGTGATATAACTGGGTTCATCTGTAATTGGTCTCGCTGCACCACACCAGACTCCAAGTTCGTATGATCAAGTGCGGTAGAGCTCCAAGCCAATGCAAGCCTGAAAACTCGCAGGAAGACGTGATGTCAGCTGTCTGAAGCAAGGGCCACACTCATAAACGTTTAAGTCACTGTTGTGTGCAGATGTGTAGTCACATGACCTGACTTCACCTCCAGAGTGGCTGCAGCGCAGCATGAGTGAGAGACCAAAGATCACGTATGAGGCCGTCATGGAGAACACTCTGTAACTGTTATGGTCTGTTTTGATTTGAGACTTTTGCTGTAGTTCTCTTTGATTTCTCCTGTTTACTTTGTTCAGCATGGCATGGGCAAGGGAGGTGCAGCGCAAATCCAAGCTCCAGGCAGGCGATTTAGGAGTTTAGTTTATATCACAGGCTTGCACAATGGATCAGATATCAAAGGTGTCAGTTACAGTTGTATTTTTTATATATGCAGTAACCCTTTCCTGTCTTGCCCTCATGTATATTTTACTGTTTACTATTATAGTGCTGCCAGTTGGCAGCATGGAGACAGACTACTGCTCTGTGTGAATCCAAGGTTTCTGCACCAGCTGTGGGAAGAGAACTGTAACAGTTTAGGCCAGCTGTTTGCTGTACAGGTGATTTCACTAGTCTAGGCGTTGAGACTGGTTTGAGTGTGATTCAGCCTACAAGAATCTTGGCAGTAGAGTGAAAGGATATATAGTTTACCATGAAATAGCAAAACTGCTCTGTGGAGCACATTGCTGGTCTTATATTAAAACATAGGGCTGTTGCATAGTATAGTTAATATGGATTCCAAGTACAAGTGGAACCCTCCAGCACAGTACATTGTCTTGGCTGTATCATTAGCTAACAATAACTGGAAGTCTACAGTGGGGCAACATGATTATCTTTGTTCCCCAAGGGGTAGGGGTGGTTTACATTGGCAGCGCCCTCTATATTAATCCTTCCATTTTACTATGGTGCATTTTGGGACTTGTAGTGTGAAACATTGTCTGCAGGCAAGTGCCCTGGAGGATTGCATTTATTATAATTATTTATTATTTAGCACTCAGAGGCTGTCATGAAGTTAGCCTAATACGCAGTTGCTGGTTTTATATATTCATATATATGTTTTATATATACATATATTTACACACACACACACACACACACACACACACACACACACACACACACACATATATATGTATATATGTGTGTGTCTATTCCATTATTCCAAAATTATTATATTATTATAATAATTGTTATTCTATTCCAAAATTAGGATATGCCAGGTCTGTTTGAGTTTGAGTTTTTTCTTTCTCCTCTCTTAGCACTACTAGTCATAACATAAGGGACCTGAAATCTGTGGGTCAAACAAACTTTATATGTATTTTCAGTATGCATTCCATCTATAGGAGCAGTTTTAATGGCACAGAATTGCCTCCAGCTCTGCAGGGATACATGATTCATCAGTGCAAATCATCAGCATACCAGTCACTAATATTTAAACAGTTCATAAGTGGATTTTCATTTCAACATTCGATCAGAGGCCACCATCAGCAGAAAATGAGTGGGTTCTCATTATGGATTATAATTGGTATTATGATTATTATTAGGTCATTAATTTTTACAAGTAGACTTTTTCTTTCTTTCTTTGTCCAGGAATCTGGAGTCTATATTTCCAGCATATTTTGTTGAAACATAGTTTTTCTTTTGGAAAGTTGCTGACAACAAAATTTATGATATTTTAATGGAATACTGTCAGCAAAGCAGATCTGTTTTTGTTTGATTTTCGCTGATTGGCACTGGATTAAATTGAGGACAGTCATGTGAACTCTAACATGAATGCCCTTCGCTGATGTCATTGAAGTCGGGACTTGCTTGAGGATGTAACCAATGGCCCCAGCTCAATGAATGCGGGGCAGCCAAGGGCCAGCGTGAATGCAGAGCGAATATAATGACAGCTATACCTCTTCCACTTCCTGTGAGGGCACAGAGATGTATCCTGTCCCCACGGAAATGACCCACAGGCTCTTGCCCCAGCAGAACGTTCTGTTGGGCTTGCTGACTGACAGAAAGCGCAGACAAATGCTGCACTGCTCTAAACTGAAAATCCCGGGCCCGTCTGCCAAATGGTGGAATTATTGCCACATGTCATTTGTTTCTGTTTGGTCTTATGTGGTCGAAGGAAGAGCCATATTATTGAATGAAGCTTCTGGTGAAACGCAAAAACAATCAATTCAACAGAGGTTCGGACTGATATTACACAGGGGTAGCAGAATGAGTGGTCTCATATATTCAGTGCTTTGTATCAGTAAAAATCATGTTTATTTGGCTAAATTTCCATGCATCAGCCCTTTGTTCACGTACGTCCGTAACTTCAGCTTTGTGCGTGTTATTACAGTGGGCGCTCACTGTAAACAATGTGTGTGGTCTTTACTTTCTTTTCTGCAATGTTTGTTGAAGCAGAATGCTGGTAATTCTTAAATGATTATATTTTGCAGGACCTTCAGAAGAGATTAATTCAGCCTTAGATATTTTTAATTATGATGCTCCAAATAAGGATGCTCCCAGTTCCGTGTTTTTCTGTATGTACTTTCTTGCTTGTTAACGGCATTTTCTTGGGTGACTGACCTGCTGAGGTTAAACTGTAATTGTGTCTCTGCCCTTTGCCTCATTAATACAGTAAGCACAACAAAAGCAGGGCTATCGTTTTGTCTCTGGCCCGGCTCTTAACCTCCCGGTACAGTGTTGCAGACAGGCAGCTGTGCTTCTTTTCCCATTGCCAGAATCTCATCCCTCAACTTTCCTCAGTAGCTAACACCTCCCAATGGAAGTGAGGAGCTACTGCATGCTGTTCCCGGCACTCGCACAGCCATAGACACCACAATGTGATCAGCCTCTCAAGCAGTTCATCTGCTTTCTGCGAGGAACGGTCTCATTGCTGCAAAACGGACCGTGTTTCTTTTTTTTTTTTTTGGACCCAAATGCTCAAGTGCAGGACTGCCCTCATGCACGCGGCAGGTAAATTGATGGTTCGTTTTAATGTAGCATACTGTTCTGGGAAACTGGGGAGGGAGAGGGGCGTTGTATATTTTTCGGAGGGGTTTTTTTTTTTGGGGGGGGGGGGGGGGTGTTCCAGATCGATTCATACGACTGAGGGAACATCTTTGAAGGATGTGGCTTGTGCATCTGATGCTTCGCCGAACAGCAGGGCAACTTTGAAACATCTGTCGCCGGACGGAGGCAACTGAGTCACAGCTAGCAGGGAGGAAAGGAAATAATGGGTCTGCAAAAAGAGAGGCATGATGTTTTATAGTGAGAAATTCACAGCTTGGCTTCTTAAAGAGACCATATTCATTTTGTGTGTGTGTGTGTGTTTGTGTGTGTGTGTACGTGTGTTTTTACGTGTGTGTGTGTTTGGGGGGGGGGGGGGGGTTTGCTAAAAAATGCAGTCCTGCAGATGAGTGATAAGGGTTTCTTTTAGCTCTCTGTGAAAGACGTGACTGGTAGGGAAGTGCCTTTGAATCATCAGGGTCAGATAGGTTCGTGGTTGATTCCATAAGTGTTCGTAAGTGAATCTTCAAAGAGAAACTGTTTGTAACTCTGTGTACGCTGGTAAAAAAAGATGCACTGGCAAAGCTTATTTTCAGGAATGTAGTCTGGGCTTGTTTTAGTTATATGGAGATAAATGTCACTGTTTGTTTGTAGTTATCTTTCTGGCACGGGCATATACCTGCTAGACCTTGATCTGATATCCTTCCTTTTATGTCCTTGAACATATCTCATTTAAATGACCAGTCCACTCCCTCATCTCTGAACCATATTGAACCATTATAACTATTGAGTTCTGCACATTCTCTACACAGTTTGACAGACAGAACATCAAACATATTCAATATTCAATTATTCATCCTGCCATTATTTGTGCACTGGACTATGAACATGTTTTGTGGTGCACGCAATATTATTTTAAAGAAGCATTTTGTTACTTATAAACATATCAATAAAGTTTCGTAGAGGGGGAAAAGGTAGTCAAGTATTTGGAGAGAAATGATGGATGTGACTAGTTTATTTCTGTGAACAATAGCTTGACTAACAATGTTTCATTCAGTTTAAGTGATTTCAAATTGAGTCTCTATACACGGGGCGTTCACATTGATAGGCTTTTCAATTACAGTCCATCCTGCCTGAATAAGTTACATCACCTCTCTCTGCTAGGTAATTGTCAAGAAGGAGGCTGAATGGGTCCCTTTTCCCAGAAACCTGCTGGCATATTCTCTCCCCTGAATGTGTCATTGCGGCACTGTTAATAACCTCGCCTTTTTTAGAAAGGGGAACAGACTGCTGCAGAGTTATTGAGGACTACAGTGAGAGGTGGTGTTTCTTGATGGTTAGGGAAATGGACTTGTAACCAAATAGTTTGTTAGGTTAGTTTGATAGGTTTGAATCCTGAGGCAGTGGGCGGGGCGGGGCAGGGCAGCTGGGTTGGGGCATCGCTGTGCTAGCCTATTGGAAGACACCGAATACAGTAAATGACTCGGTGTGTAAATGGATATGTAAGACTGCTACACGTTATTGACAAAGCTGGGGACGAAACCGTGGTGGTTACAATTCTCAATGCTTTGAAGAGCTGCAGATATGTTTTTACAAAGAGAAAGAAATGAACTTCATTGGGGAAGACTGTATCTTTGAGAAGGAAGGGGAATATGTGTGTTTGTTGAATTTACTTGACATAATAAAGTTTAAATTGCAGGAAAAATATTGGTATAGTCCTAACCATTTACATGAGACCTCTGTAGATATCTCTGTCAAGCATTCTTTTGTAACCTTCTTTTCCTTTTCAGGTGAAATTTTTTTACCTGAGCTGGCTTCAGTTGAAGTACAGTTGTGTACCTCCTGACTTGACCAGTCCAGCAGGATGGTGGTCAGAGTCACCCTGGCTAATGCTGCCACATTAATAAGTGGATTATGTAATAGGAATCTACCATACCTGTTGCTATGTAGGATTTGAAATGCTGGATGTCATGCTGTTTGGATTAAGATGAATATTGCACAAAGACAAGGGATGGGGCTTTGAACACGATGTCCAGCATTGTTAAGCGGTCCGAGAACAGACCCCTGAGGCATGCCTTTGCAAGGGACTGGAAAAAATAACAGCTAAGTTTCGAAAATGAAGTCAACATCAACATGAAAGGGATCAACATCCCCACATCCCCCTCTTTTTTTGGGAACAGTATTCAAGGCACTGTACTTCACAGAAACCGCAGTGCTGATCAAGTTTGCTGGCTCACGACTGCCCCCCGGTTCCCTCTGTCTTTTGTCTGGCCGATTGGGAAGCAGCTCCTTTCAATTAGTCTTCAGTTGGACTGCTTACTTTAGGGACACAATGCTGGGCTGTATGAGAACACCCTGGATGGATTGTCTGAATGATTCATCCCTTCTCTATTGAGGTCCTCTCTTTAGGAGCAGTTCTGATACAGCTGTTGTATCACTAATCGATAAAGCATAATATTGTTACTGACAGAAGGTGTCAGATTTGACAACAAGCTTTACTTATCTATTGTATTTATATACAATACAGTAATGCTGTATGCCCTATATTTAGGATTAAATATCTTATCCTATTCTTTGCTCTAACAAATCATTTTATGCATGATTTATAAGTTTTTTTTTTTTTTATTGATGTTTCACAAAGCTACTTTCTTCTTCTGTATTTCTCAACAGCAAATACTTGTACTGTATGTTTGTGTCTTCAAATACCTGAATACTCCTTACAGTTGTCTCTTATTTCTGAGTTATCACTAGAATCTTCCTATAAACAATCTCAGACATTTACATAGCATATGAACAACCGTTGGATGTATTATGTGTTGTGTGATGTTTTGTGTTGCAAACCTTTAGTGCTTCTCAAGTTGGGTCCATCTTAGTTGAATGACACTGAAGAAGGCCATATATTATATTGTTTGTTCAGATTAGGCGCTGACCCCGGGGTTATAACAAATATGACTCATGCTTCATAGCCCTAAGCCTCCACGACTAGACTCTTTGGGTTTCCACACAGGGCAATTTAAGATTCATTCAGTCATTCCTCTCTCTCCACTACGGAGACTGGCATTCCTCTTCCCATTGTCTGCTTCCTTCCCTTTGTAGATCTACACTGATTGGGCCAATCACTACCTGGCTAAGTCCGGCTGCCCCCGGCTTATTAAAGACCTGACCCAGGACATCGCGGATGGAGTGCTGCTGGCAGAAATCATCCAGATCATAGGTGAGAATGTGCGCATTGCTCATATGTTCAGATGTATCGTGCACACGCTCTCTCACTAACCAACACACACTCGCACGTGCATGCAAACATACACAGAGGTCTGTCTGCAACACACAGAGCACCTTAATGTGTCTGTCTGCATGACAAACATGCTATATACATGCACTGAAAACTGAAGCTTTAGCTCCACTTCTAATTCAGTCTCAAGCAAAAGAAATCTACTGTATAGCCCCTGGCGCATAAAGCCGCATTGTAAACTATTTATGCCCTATTAAAGCATGTGTGTCCCATGTGTGCTTTTCAGCAAGCCCAGAGTGGCCTATGTTATTTGTTCTCTCTCTCCACCCTCACCCCCCCTCAACTGTCTTGCAGCTTATTCCTGGCTCTCAAACAGACAGCAGCCGAGGATCCAGTGTCCGTAATGGTTTTGCGGACCAGTGTTTTTTTTTTCTCCCTCCAGCTTCCCTTGTGCTGGGCGATTACGTTTCTGAGGGTGTTATTTCTCAGCGCTGTGCAGCACCGTGCTGCGTTACACCCAGAGGGCGCTGCTCGGGGGCTGCCGGTGGCGGCAGAGTTATTGGATACTCTGCAGTTCAGTTGGGTCTTTGTCCGGACTCTTAACGGTGTGCCGTTCTCTTTCAGCGAATGAAAAGGTGGAGGATATCAATGGCTGCCCCAGGAGTCAGTCTCAAATGGTGAGTCCTGAAATTTGACAGTTTGCTTTTTTGCTTATTGAGAATGATTGAATCTTCCTCATTTTTACTAACTCTTTGTATCTTCACATATTACTGCACAACACCTTCATAAGCACTATATAAACTTTCATAAACACTTATGTTGCACAGGAGATACTGTCGTAGGTTTGCTACATTGCCATTCATGTCCCACGTGGCCTTAACAGCATATTCTAGATTGATCTTTTACTCCCCCCTTGACATTCTGTTACTTTCAGTTTGTGTAAGTCTTTATGAATGTTTACATTGCATGATGTAGTGAGTATGATAACATTGTGTAAGTATTGCACAGGACTTTTAGAAGGTTACTTTGATTAAAAATAGTGGAGGGCATGTATTAACATAAGCACCACTTTTTTACATAGAGCTTTATGACATTGTCAGACCAAAGTTTATTGGAATACTCCATTTGTAGTTGCTGACTGTGCCACATTATAAATTAACCTCATATATAAATTTAAGTTGTATTATGTGGAACTTTGACATGTTGCAACATAAGTGTCCCAAAGTGCCTTGACATAAATACATAATAAATAGACAGGCTTTTGTGTGGCATGCAATTGTTCCACAAATGCAGCATTAGAATGCATATGCTCTTTGTATGATTAATAGTGAATAGATTTTTAGGTGAGTAAAAAGTCAAGTGCGCTTGTTCAATGGCCTGATTTAACGTAAACAAAACTAATGGCCCACTAGTGCTTCAGTTCATTCACTGACTGTGCTCCCCTCCCGCTGCCCACTCTTGGCTTGAAGTAATTAATTCACTTAACCTCTTTAGATATAGTCCTGCAATGTGGGAGCATTTGGGGGGTTCTTTTGAGGTGATTCACTGATTTTTCCATAGCAGTTGTAATTAAAAAGGGCTTAGCAGTTGCTCATATGCAGTGGGGCTTTGATCCAAAACCTTCCGTTTGGAGAGTCCCGCCTCTCCAGGCATAGAGGGCAGCTTTCCCATGGCTGATTTCTCTTTCAGAACACAACAGCAGGGCATGGGGCAGGCTGCCCCTCACTAAGCGTAGACAGCACTGGGACTAGGCCACGGGGACTCACCAGTAACTAAAGGCTCTCCTCCAGAAGCCATGTGAATCTGACGGCTAACCTCTGTCTTTAAAGGGGGTGATTCTGTGTCTCAGTGTACTGGTTTGGTCTGCACCTGCCTCACAGCCAAGGTCAGGCCAGCCCCCACATGGGGAAGAGAAACTTCAGTTTGAGGAAGCTACGTCGTTTTGAGCAGGCGAAACAAGAGGGCGTGAGACTTTGCTTGTATTGACAGTTTTGGGGCTTTTGTAGTACAGAGCTGTTCCTAGGCATGATTCCTTGTATTGGGATCACTTTGTTGTAAGTTTTAGAGCCCATTGGACAGTCGGTGGAGGCAACAGGTCCAAGGTATGGATGCACCGGGGGTGGGGTTGATGTGGGAGGTATGTGCATGCATGCGTGTGTGGGTGTAAGAAAGAGATAGCATGAGGGCTAGAATAGTCTTTGATCTGACTATGAGAGCCATCAGCTGAAGTTAGGGAAGTGAAAATGAAATTGTGTTACGATAGTAACTGGTGTGTGAAACACACAGACCCAGGTGCAGATGAAAAGCTGTGGTGCTGAACATTTCTGATAGGAATGAAAGTTTCAGGGCCTTGAACACTCCTGCCATGATTCTGATTCTGCTTCTAAAAATGTATTGATTGGAAAGATTACAACCATTAATCATCATTTGCTGAATGCCTTCAATGTTGCATTGTGTCCAGTGTGTCACTCATCGTATTATACCACCCATTATATGGATATTGCACCTCAAAAGCATGTCAGTACTAGCTGAATAGTACTAAATTAGCCATTTTATTTCATCATTTGAACATTTCTCAATACCTGTGTCTCTTTTTTGTAAAGGTGGTCTGAAGCACCACTTCCTCTTGCAGCACTAAAGCCATGCTTGATGAAGGGCAAGAGTAATAAACTCTAGCTCATTGATTCGAGCTCTCTCGGGAGGGTCCATTAAACCAGCTCTGACTGAGAGGAATCTAGTAAATATTCAGCTCTCAGAATGGGTGATTATGCCCTGCTCAGTGTTTTCTTGAGCATTGCAGATCGGTAGTTTGTTCCCACTGGTGGCTGGCACACGGTCGCACGAGGGGTAAAATAGTATATGTGTGACGGATGCCTGTGATTCTTGCAGCATTCCAAGCGGTTGCATTCCGAACGTGCATTCCCACGTGGCTGTTGTGAATGGAGTCTTTGGTCGAGCAGTACTGTTTTCTCACACATGTATATCTCTGCGCCCAAAACTGATCAATGACAGGTACTTTTCGAACTGATTGCTTGTTCAATAATACTCAATAATAATCAATAAATGAACGGCAGTCAAAGTGAAGTATAATGGTTATAACTGTGTGATTACAGTATCTTACAATATAATCTTACAATTATCATGTAGCAGTAGATTAGGATCCATCAGTTGTTTGACCATTCCACTCTGTCTGTGTATGGTTGAAGGCCCGGATTATCTGAGTTAATATCTGTTGCATTATAGTATCTTGGTTACGAAGACCTAATGCTTTTGTGAAGTGGTAATGTTTTTGATGAGAGTTGATCAATATTCACAGTGCATGCTAGACCAGTATCCAGTCTAACCACAATTTTGTCCTTAACTCCAAGTAACACTAAAATAACGCATATGGCTTATATTTTTCCCCATCTCTAACACAATAACAGGGCATATGGACAGGTTGTAAAAACATGCCTTTTGACTCATGGACACTCTGAGAGAAAGCCAGGCTGGAAATGTTGCGTTTTCAGCGGGCCAGCTTCCCTCACAGCGCCCTTCATGGGAGGCCTAACAGACTCAAGTGTTTGGAGCACTTGTAGAGCTGGGGCCATCATCTGGAGTCCATCTGTTTGCGGCTCTCGAGCTGTCCGACGAGTGATAAGCAGTGCTGTCGCTGAGTTTACCTCTTCGGCTTCCTCTGCTTTTACCGTTGTGGTGTATCACCGTTCCCAGTCTGATGCTTCTTGCGAAAAATTAAGATAAAAAAGGAGGAGTCTGCAACAGCGCTGCTCGAGCTGTGTCAGCTCATTTGAGGGCCCGCCACTTAAAAGGCTCCCTAAGGGACTGCTAACCTTTGATCTGTTTCTGCGTGCCCCTCTGAGCATGCCTGAAGATGGCTCGTTCTTCTGCATAAAAGTTTTATAATAAAGCGCAGCTCCTCGAAACAATATTAATGGGTTGATTTGTGTTGCTCTGCATTTTGTTTCTGGTTGGGACCCTGCCTCGGAGCGAAACTGATTTCTCTTTCTTCCACGATTTCCATGACCTGGATGGAGAGCTTCCTCCTGTTCACAGAACCTAATGCAGTGGCGTTGCTTGGGAAAAAAGACTGTTAATGTTAAACCTCGGAGCAATAGCTGTTGTTGTTTAAACTCTTACCTGTACATCCTTACCTTTCTCAAGCTTGAGCCACAGCTTGCAAAACCTTCACTCATAGCTTTAATGCAAACATTTTCAAAATGCATAAAGCTAGACTGTAGATGAGGAGATAAATGTGTATATAGCATTTGAAGGGCTGGGTTTATTATCAGAATGCATATGCCATAGATTTGAATCCCTTGAGCAAGAAGCTTAACCTGAATTGCTTCGGTAAACAAGCTGCTGTATAAATGTCAAATGCAACCTCAACACTGTCCTCAAAAAGGATTCATGCATGGTCTGTTCTACATTCATGCCAACATAGTAATGTATTGCACTGAAATTTGAGCAGACAATGTTTGTACGGGGATAATGGATCACAGGGTGCAATGAGTATACATGGTGACTGTTGAATTGATAAATTATAGGCATTGTTGCTGAAAACATTTAGGAAAATTGACATCCCCAGAAAATTTCAAACATTGTCAAAAACTGTCCTGACATGTTTGGGATTCGTGTCTGTGTTTTATGGTGGCTTGGGGAAAAAAAAGTTGTCTCTCCCTTTTATAGTGTTTTGCTAGAGGAGTTGCCATCAAAGCCTTTGCTGTTGTTTCTTGCATATATTTTGAAACAAAGAAGCTCTTTATTTTCCATCACCCCAAGAGAAAATTGTTTTCGAAGACACATATTGTAGTAATTGAATGTTTAAAAGCCACTTTGATATAAACAAGCTATTATTTCCTCCAACAAAGAGCTTATTGGTTATGAAATAGGAGCAAATTTACATCCACAAATACCTTCGAGCTTCCACAAGCATACTGTACATTCCAACATAATCATTTTTGACATTACTTGTCATTACAGCAGTGTGACATAGTGGTAAGGAGCAGGGCTTGTAACTGAAAGGTTGCAGGTTTGATCCCCCACTGCTGCTGTACCCTTGGAACATAAGAACATCTCCTAAATGATGATAATGTAATGTAATGTGATTACATTTACTTAGCAGACAGTCTTATCCAGGAAGACTTCCAGCACGAGAACAGAAGTGAATCCAATCAAGTTGAATGACCAACAGTGTCACACCAGGCTAACAAGACTCCCAGACCAGTGAGTGTGAGCATAACACTGTTCAAGCCCTACCGCAAGTTAACTTGTGCTAACCTGACTAGACAGTCTAGAAACTAAAGGAAGCCAAGTACACTCACTACCATACATCAGTCACTCGATCACAGAATCCAAAATGCATTGTGATACTATGCATAAAATAAAGTGTAGACAATCACAAAGGATCCGACAAGAAGTGATGGTTAGGAAAGATCCAAATCAGTTCAAGCAAAATAGCTAAAAATGCTAGAATACTGGGAACGCAGTATTACATAACCTGAATTGTGTGGGGCCATGATTAAGAGTATTACTTGGCATTAATAAGAAAGTAAGCTCTTTCACAAGATTTCATCATACTGAGTTCAGTCGCATTCAAAGGATCGTGTGTAAAATACCCCGGCTCTGTTTGGGTCTTATTCTCTCCTAGGTTCCCCCTTATTCTTATCAACAAGGAACACAACATGAATTACCCTGTATGATTTATTTGTTGTCCATTTTGCCCACTTTTATACACTGAGAGAATAATTGGCCTTCTGAAACTTCACAGCAGTTTTGAAAAATCAATAATCATACCAATATGACATCGCAATACACCTAAAGTAGGGGGAGGGAGAGAGATGGGGCATAGGACTAATAGAAGGAAAGAGTGAGAGAAGGAACAAATGGAGAAAAATATGAGATGTCTGCAGGTAATGGTTGATTTGGAGAGGGAAGTCCTTGTAGTGTTAGTGTGGTGCACTGTGCTCCGCCTTGTTTCAAAGGGAAGAAAGAGAGAGAGAGAGAGAGCGCTCTTTGGAAAATTCCACTCTGGTGCATCAGTGAGACGAGGAAGTGAGGGATGCCACAGCAGGTCGGCGTCAGCAGCGTCCTCGTAACCATGGATACGGGCAGGTGGATGAAAACGGTCTCAGGAGCTGAAGTCAATGCATCACTGCAGTGCACACACGCAATCCTGCAATCCATAGGCATTGTTCCTGTGTTTTGAATGAATACCTGTGTTGACCTGTCTATTGTATGAAGTCAGTTTTCATTAGTATCAGGTAGTAGTAGAAGTAGTAGCAGGTTTCTTTTTTTTTTTTTTGGTTGGCACCAAGCCAACAAAGACCTTTCTAAATACTGTACATCTCTTAGTTTATTGATTATGACAATGTTATATGTATTTATGTTTTAAGACTGCAGTGCATTATCTGTATGCTTTCTGGTCTTTAAGTATGTCAGTATGCATTGTGTGCATTTCTTTGCCTTCAAGTTGTATACCCATAGCTTTTCCAATATTGTTTGTAGTAGTGGGCAGCCCCATAAGAATCAAAGCATTGTAATTAATATGTAGTATGTTTGAAGGAAGTGTGTACTCTTTTTGCAGGCCAGTAAAATTGACCACAAATTCACCCTGACTGTAGTTATTGCACATTTACATACTAGTGTGAGAATTTTATTTTTTAATACTCCCTGGAACAACTTATAAAGTATTAACTTGGAGTTGGATGTACCGAGCATACACACACACACAAGCCAGAGGCTGATTTATAGGTACTTAGAATGTCCAAATTTTCTTGTGTTTTACTTTCCCATAGAACTGTCCTTGGTCCCCTTTAATGCCATGCCCGATTCACCTACAAACAGAAAATGTCCTTGCATAAATCAGATGGAAGTCAGTAATGGGCTCTGCTTAGTGGTGATATTACCCTACCAGTCAGTCACCTGCAGATTGTAGGCCTCGTCACTGTGTTTTGGCAGCCAATTAACAGGTCCTGCAACCCAAGCCAAAGAGGAAGTGCACTGAAGTTCGTGCCCCGTTGAAACTTCTCACCAGCCTCAGCTGCTCCTGGTTTAAATGAAAAAAGAGGGTCGTAAAAGCGTTTAGCGTCTGGACTTCAAAGCCCCGCTGTGGTCAGCCCGGGCCTCAAAAGCACGATTAAAGCTGGTCGGTGTTGGCATTTCGAAAGATGCAAGGCTTCCATGTAATTGATTTGGTTGCTAATTAGAACTAAACATCTGCAACACTTTGTGGGCCATCTGAGTGGATTCATCTGTTGTTTATCTCCCCTCTCTTGGGCGCTCGGTTGTACTGACCTCGGTCCAGCTGACAAGTAAGAGTTTCTCAGTGTCTTGCTTTGACTTTCTGGCAGAGCGTTGATGGTACAGCCTTGCGGAAATGTTGTAAGAACATTTGAGCAAGTCAATCACAGGAACTTTGAGATGCTGTGGTAGACATTGGGTGCTTACACACTGGATGCTGTCTTTCAATAAAGAAAGCAGCCATGAGGCGAGAGATCCTCAAGACAAGTGGAGAGGTTGAACAGCCAATGTTATGCATTTTCATGGAATATAGATGCAACGGATTCGGTTTGTGCTGTTCAGTTGGAAGGTCCTCTTGTGAAATGTGATGAAGGATTATGGGGAATTTTATGGGAATTTACAGACTATGAAAGAATGTAAACGCCTATTTAAATATTTGTAGTAGCCAAATGTATGTGGTATAACATGAAATATTTGTTAACACATCTGTAGCTAAGACAAATGGTACATATTTGTTCTTCAGATTGATGTATATGAGATGCAAAGACTAGGTTTGGAATGATAGTAGTGGGAATTTGTAATAATTGTCTTTATCTTCAGACCACCAAGATTTGTTGTTTTTCATACTTTGTCAGAGGGCCTCTGGGTATTTTCACTATGGCACATTTGCCAAATTAATAGGTTTTGGAGCCAGTGCACATATCAAGCTGCAGAAATGTAGTCTGTACGAGAACTTAATGCTGCTAACTCAGCCGATATGATTTAATCATGATTACGACTTAAATCAAAATTAATTTCAGCAACTGGATTTCCACTGTTAATAAGCACTTACAATAACTAGCCTTAATGGCTTCATTTTCCTTCATGATTGCAGAATTAGTAGCACAATCACAATACAATCCCATCAATCCATAAAGATGCTGGGCCATGAAATTAGTCTGGTGGCCCAAATAGCCCAATAAAGCTATACATGAATACTCTTCTTTTCATTCAGTTGTTTCATCAATTATTATTGACTTCACCCTAATGAAAAGGCAAACAGATGTTGAATTGTCTGTCATATGAAGTGTAGTGTCATTAGTAGCAGGATACAAGATTTATTTTTTGTTTGATTGTTTTGGTTGCCACCAAGCCGACAAAGACATTTCAAAATACTGTACCTCTCTTAGAACATTGTTATAATCAATAGGCTATGTATTTGTGACTGGACTATTACAATGTGATATATGTTTAAATAGCAGTATATTTGTAAGGTCTCTGTATATACCATGTTATGCCAAAGAATAATGAAACAAAATCAGTCAAAATAGCTATATTTCGAATATATATAACATTTTTGCTCTGTCCTACAATCATACAGTGGTCGAACATGGTGGTTTTGAAAAATTTTAAAGTTTTGGAAAATTGTGAAAAATGTGAAGTGTGTGCATTACCATAATTCAGAAGATTGTAAATGACAGGGGTGTGTAGAGGGTGTAGTATTTAGTTTTGTGGGATGTTATAGTCATTTGCCATTTTAGGTTATAATTCACATTTGGGGTTTTCATGGTTATCTTCCTTTACATTCAGAAGCTGATGCAATAGAACAGATTTCATTACATATTAGGTATGGGATTTCAGAGCTGTGCATTCTCCTATGTAGTAAAATGCAGATCTTTTTTTCTATTATTGTAAATGTGTGCCAAAATTTCCGGATATTACTGCAGTAAATATTTGAGTATATTTATTAAAAAATGTCGTTAAAACATAAGCCCAAAGAGTGGTGCAGATGGGACACGGGTTTGTTTGATTATGTTTCATCTGTGTTTATGTTGCACTAATGTATTGATATAATCGCATATGCCTGTGCGCTATTTGAGATCAGCACGACATTTGTTTGTCTCATTTTTTCCTTTTTGGAACCAAATGGCTGAAAATTTGAATCTCTCTGGCTGAAAGAGAGGTTCAGTATTGCCTCAGTATGTAAAAGTATATAGGGTTAGCAAGTGTATGTATGTGAGAGTGTGGGAGTTTGAGGAAGTTTATGAAGGGGATCATTTAACGGTTCGGTTTGTTGTACATGTGCTTGCACATGTAGGCTGAATCGCATGTGAAGCAAAGTGTAGTAGGTCACTTAAAAAACTCCTTTTACTGTGGGGGTTACTGTGCACACAGTTAAGGGGCAGATATATGAGTGTGTTCCCTCTGGACTGGGTCCCATACTGTTTGTCTAAGCAGAGTAAATACCTATTTATCTCTGACCCACTTTAAGTTGAAGCATTTGCCCACACTCAGTGGTCTACACGTCAAGGCTTAAGTTGTACTCTTTTGGAGAATGTACTCGGAAAACCCTTTGCAATGTTTATTTAAAACGGAGTGGCCCGGAAGTGGAAATAAGAGTTAATCAAAAAGTGTCAAAAAGCAAGTGTGTGTCCTGTGAAGTGGAAGGCTGAATCCTTTGGTGGGGGAATCACATCATCATTGTCAGGGGGGTACGGGCACTCAAGCCAGGCTGTAATAACATGGCAGAAATGTTTGATCAGGAGCGGGAAGTAAAAAAAAATAAAAAATAAAAAAAGGAAACCTGAGTGATGTGGTGCCAGTTTCAATTTGGACCAAGACCAGCAGCGGAGTCCTAAGAAATGGTCTGCACCAATCAGGCGTGAGCCAAACGCAGATTAATGAGAACCCCGCCATCTCTGTCTCGGCCCATATGGGGTCAGATCGTCCGTGGGGCTGGCCAAAGGCTCCGAGCGAACTTGTTGCAGTGCGTGCTGAGGGCGAGTCCATTACGATCTGTCACTGGCGCTGGACGGCTGCCTGGTCTGAACCAGCCGACTGCAACGAGATGTTCAGTGCAGCACAGTCCAGTTCAGCTGCCATGGCACGAAAGCCCTCCTAAGCCAAATGGCTGAAAGCACTCAATATTCACATGCAGCGCTGGCTAACTGCCAGCCTCATTCTGTCAAAGGCTGAAACTGTCCCACTCTAGACTATCTGACCACTTGGGAGACTTGTCACCAAGGTGGGAATAGATTCGTTGGGGTGGTGTGTCCATACGTGGGGTCATGTTGGGTTCATACAGAAAGAAGAATGGCTGCTTTGTGGGCAGCAGTCATCTCTGTTAAACACGAATTCACGGTGTCAGTACATCTGAGTTCTTCTGCGGCCTGCCTGTTGAACGCTGAGCTCTTCCTTCACTCTTTTTCTTTTCCCAGATTGAGAATGTGGACGCTTGCCTCAGTTTTCTGGAAGCCAGAGGAGTGAACGTACAGGGCCTGTCCTCAGAAGGTAAGACAGGATTTTGACTGAATTCAGATTTAATATTATGTGTCAGCCCTCCAAAATTGCTCTCTCATTGTAATTGCATTTGAGCAGCAGCTGCCAAGGATTTCATCATTGACTGCAAATAATAAATAAGTCTGCATTTGGTGCACTCTCAGCATATATCGGCTACCTTTTGTCATTGAATTGATCTCCATATTAACAAAAGCTGAAATATGATTATCCTCAAACTTTTGGGTAGGCTGCCGACAAGCAGACTTACAGTACAGCACACTAGCTCCCTGTGATGAAATGACAGATCCCTTTGTCAGCAGAGAGAAGAGCAGAAATAGCAATGCTTAGTGTTCTGAACGTCACAGCAGAATTAGACGCTACTGTATAATCATTTCCTTTTTCCTTTCTGTGCTGCTCCATCAGCAAGATACACAGTCCTGTTCATGTAACAAGAGTAAAGTGTAAACAGCACTGCCAGTTAGAAACTGTCTCACCTGTCCCTGGTGGTCACCTTGGATGGCTTAGGATTTAACCTCTCTCCACACTGCAGTTAAGCTTACCCTTGTTGCACACAAGCTTACCCTTGTTATCTCACAGTTTGAATATAGCTCTAGCTGTGCATGAACTAACTAAATTAGCCCCTGCCATATTGCATCCCCTTAAAAAAAGCAAAGCAAACGAGGGTCTCTAAATATAAATAAATTTATAATAAATATAAATAAATATATAGTGTGACCTTAAAGTTTTGAATCTGTTGGTTTTCCATGCTGTGCTTTATGAAGACGGCTTTATGGTAATGTTCTGGGGAGTGTGTGCTTCTTTAAGAACTGTAAGAAATAAACTGAGTCGAATCAGCTCATGAGTCCTACACTAAAGACACACTCACTGTGTCATTAAAGGGCTCTAGGGTAACACTCTGGGCATGTTCTGAACAGGGGGCTGGTTAGAGGTCTCTGCGGTCACTGATAACTGCTGCACCCATTTGTGATGTAAAACACATCTCACAGGGTCGCAGAGTGCACACCCTCTATCAGCAGCCTATCTAACACCTCTGGATAAGTGTAACACAGTCAATGATATACCTGACTTCCATTCGGAACTGTGATATTGGGATACTCTCAGTGATGTCCACTTTGTGGCAAAAGTAAAAAAAAAAAAAAGTGTTTTTTTTTTTTGTTTAGCAATAAAACATGTTTCACACATGTAGTCTAAGATTATATACGGTAGTCAGTGTATATACGCTACTTACAAATGTTCTAGCAGCAGAGTAGACACAAATGACTGAAAAGACTAATGTGACTTCCAACTTGCAATCAAGGGAAGTGAAATAGAGTCCGTCCTTTATGTCAGAGCGCCGCTTGAGTTATGGCTGTGTTGTCTCATTTCCCCCTTTGCTCTCGGCTGTTTGTGATGAGATCCATTGTAAATGAAAGAGGATGTGGAAAAAAGAGCCGTTGTGTTAACCCACTTTACTTTCACTGCACTCTGTCACCTTTTAAAAGTTCTTCTTTTTAAAGATGTGAGGTCTAGTTTGTTGAAACCAATTTGTTTAGGTCATAAATGGTTTTCTGTGTGCCAGAGTTGTGTCCATATTGAACTTGTAACTGCTGTAACCCTTAAATGCTTTGTGACTCATGAAAGACGCAAAAAACAGAAGGTCAGATGAAAGCACTGTTTACACTCACCAGTTACTGAAACAACACAGTTTACATTATGAATAAACCTCAGTTAAAATGGTCTTCATAAGCAGGTTTTCCAGCATATGAAAGTGAATTCCACAGTATCCAACCTTGATGGATGTAACAGTCACACACTATATCAGTGTCCCCCACAAAGGTGACTTATAAGTGTTTGCTATGTAGAATTCAAAAGCTCTCCCTGGGCTTCTCAGCGCACATATGTGCTGCTTAAAGTATTTAGATATTACAACTATGTTGATCATTCAGTAAAGTGTTCTGAGGCACTGACACATAACATATAATGCTGACATCATTTCTGATGCATTATTGTGCAGTATAGTTTATTATTGGGAATATTAATGGGCATCTAGGTCTGTTGTGGACCTCAATAGGGAGGCTAGTCTTAAGTGTACTTCCCTCTGTTGGAGAACAAAGTATTTCTCTGTGTAATTCACACCTGTTAAAGTATTAATTTAACAGCCTAATGACCAGTATTAAGTGAGAGTAGAATCAATCTGAATTTAAGTTCGAACAGCCCTTGCAGCCCTTTGTTAATGTCAGTGAAATTTCAGGAGAAAACGAGTGACATGTTAATAAACATAGCAGTTTGCCTTGTCAGTGAATTACTTAAGGTTAGACATACATAAATAGTTGTGTTTTACCTTGTTTTGACTTATCTGGTGAAAGCCACAGAGCAACTTTGGACATCCCACACATCTGCTGCGCAGTGCTGTCCATGGTTATACAGCACACTTTCTAATGTGTTTACTGAATCAAAATATTTCTGCTTTGTGTCAAAGGCACGTTGCACTTCTCTGAGGAAAACAGCAATTTGGGACTTAAATAATGTGCACTATAAATTACAGCAGCCAAGAATTAGAATTTGAAGATTAATCATCCAAACTTTTGCAATCTGCAAGCAACATTCTACGAATCAAAACTTACTTTTACTGCTGCATCAGCCATTGAAGGTGCAATGTGCACATTATTAAAAATGTTTTGATATGAAACCAATTTCACAAATGGATGGCTTATTGGTCCACTGATTGTTGCTGCACTGAAGATCAATGCACTTTGAGCAAAACCAATTTTTTCATATTTCTTCACATCCCTAATCTTTCATATCTCTCTGTCTTGCAGCTTGGCAGTATTGAATCAGTTCAACTTAATATGCGCCGGTGTAAAATGGCATCTCTTTTATATTCTCACCCCTCATATGCCATACTCAGTATAGTAAACAAATAATATTATTGTTATTTATTGCATCAATATCACTCCAGTTTGGGCATTTACACTTTTGCAATAAGTTTTGATCTGAACAATCCAAAAAAGTCATATCAAAGTCATACAAATAACAGGGGTACTGGCTGCGTAACAGAGTTTGTGTCAATTCCACTTAAGTCCACTCACATTAGACAGTGAGTTCAGATTCAGTTCATGAATTGTAAACCAGTCATCGTTTTCTGTGAGGATTTTTGAATTGAGGAATTGAATTTCAGTTCATTTACTGAATTGACTGAATTAAAGTGCAATTGGCTCTGACATTGTTCAGGTTAAGAACTCAACCATGCAATTGTGACAAAATTCTCTTCTTCAATAAGGGACGTGGATATACTGTGAGGGGCCTAGTATGTATTTCATTTTTGATTAGTAAAAAAAAATAATTTACATAAGACTGTAAGTAAGTAAAGTCTGAGCTTTTATTTGATTGTTTCTTGAGGTTGCCTTGCACATGTGGTGTTGTAAGAAACACTTTATAATTTATTCTACACATATACAGCATAAGAGTTGAACTTGAAGAATTTGTGCACTTCATAGACATCAAATGTAAATACCATGAATTATGTAATGAAATGAAAGGTCAGGATCAGTCAGATCAGTCCTGCTTAACTGCGCAAGGCCCGTCTTTGTTTCAATTCGCTCACCTAGTAATGTTGCATACTCACGTGATGTGGTGAGTTGAGTGTTATCCTTTCTTCGACAGAAATTTGGAATGGGAATCTGAAGACCATTCTTGGGCTCTTCTTCAGCCTGTCCCGGTACAAGCAGCAGCAGCAGCAGCAGCAGCAATACTACCAGTCCCTCGTGGAGCTCCAGCAGCAGGTCACACATCAGGCCAACGGGGCGGCGCCAGGGAGCCACCAAAAGACGCAAGATATGCAGTCCAGGTAGCTGCCCCGGCCTGTCATCCATCACCGTCTCCGGGAGGCGTGTACTAATCCACACTGCAATGGTGCAACTCTGCAGCCACTGAGGGAAACATTTTGTACTGAATCTGAAAGCATTAATTGAAGTTGGGTTCATTTATACTGGCAGTGATGTCCTGTATATGTTGGCAGTGATGCTTTACGTCCAGCTTCCTCACGTTTCTATACAGCGTTTGACAGCAAACTGGCGCATGACTCATTTTCTATGAAAAGAAATTTTGGAATCCACAGGAACAATCCAAGGGAATATATTACTATACGTTTCACCAAGCTGGCAGATTGTGTATCAGTGTAAACAGACATTAAATCTCTCAGGGATTCACATCCTGCAGTGTAGCTAGACTTTCCATCTTAACAGATATCTAATAAAAGAGAACTAGGATACCAGACATTGGCAGCGTTCCTGGGGCGGTGTCATGTTACGGGCTGGCGGAGTCCGTCACTGGCCTCTGTGTGCCAGCGGGATGCTGCTGACCCCTCATTACTGCCAGGGCCCAGACAGGACAGTATTGCATCAGGGTCTAAAGTGTAGCTCCACTGGAGGACGCACAGCTGCCCCATTCCTCCCAGAGCCCTAAGGAATTCTCTTAAAGTCAGCAGTGACAGGTGGTGCCAGGGCCTCCACTAGGCAGAACGGGAGTACAAGGCTGGTGGGATATTTCAAATATGTCATATAGGTATCCACACTTGGACGTAGCAGAGGGACGTCGGGGGGTAGAATGAGGAGTTTGTCACAGGATTTGGGGACAGGTTATGGATGGCAACCTCCATAAGGTCTTGCTCTAGAGTGCTTCCTAAAGCAGTACTATAGTTTTCATGATTTTAGTGAGAGGTCAACCAAGACCACTCAAGAGAACTCTGACTCTGCTAAAAATGTCATCATATTGTAGGGAAATAAAATGTTTTGAATTATATGGGTTTCCAAATTTGTCATCAGACATCAGATTTGCATGCCATTGAGCGATGCAAAAGCGAAGACATGTGAGATCATGCCATTGTCACAAAACCATAGTGCATGAATGGCAGTGATTGAATCATGGACAAATTATCACATTGATGGCTGGTTTTGGTTAACCAGAGAGAATGTAAATGATCATGCTACTGTTTAAATTATGGAACACAGACCACCATCCTGTCTATCTGCAATGTATAGTCATGGTTGCAAATGGTGTAATCACACTCCATCCTGAGGAAAAAAGTGTCACATACCGTACCTCTACAATGATTTTATAGCAGCATTCAGTACCAATCTGTTGCATGATACATTTGTAGTGGGTGAGGCAACACTGGGCATTAGCTATCATAACCTCCAACACCACAGATATAAGGTGAATACAAATTAAGTCTAACTGGTTCAGTATCATACCTCCGCCTAAGTTGTGTTTAAAACCCCAAATGTGAAAAAGTACCACAGTCTGGGCTCTTGAAGAATGAGGCGTGTGGCTTTTTATAAAGCTGCCACCCACCGGCCTACAGTTACAGGGCCTGGCCTTTCTTTAGCCAGCACCTGCTGGGGTCCGGTGCAGCCCGTGAGGAGAGGGGTTGTCCATTAGTGGCCAGACGCCAGGGAGCCACTATGGTCTAGAGAGGTAGAAGTCGCACAGCTCACCCGTTTAACTCACCATGTCCCGTGGCGAACAGCTTGACCCCGCTCTCTCGCGCTCCGGCCAGCCAGCCTCCAGACTGGGCGAGACAAGAAGCCGCCCGTCCTATGGGAAATGGCATTCAGCGGCCAAGCCAGGCTCTTCTAGGTACTGCACCTAAGGCTTTGTGTTGTGTTGGGCTTGTGCATGGGAAGCTGGGGGTCTTCTTTGCTGTGGCATTTGTTTGTTTTGCCTCCTCCCTCTGTATTATCATGAAGAGATAGTTTGTGTTTCACAAAATGAAGGTAACACCAGAAATCAAACAAATTATTTAACTAATCTGAAAAATCTAAAATGCTTTGAAAGGCATGAAAGGTAGTTTATAAATGTGATTTATTGGTGTGATGTCATTGGTTGAAGCAAAACAGGTTAAGGACCTGTCATTGGTTCAAAATGTTTTTCAAAAGTGAAACATTATTGGTTGAATGTATAAGTGTATTACTCTCTGTGAGGTACAGTAAATCTGGTCTGACATGCAGTCCACACCAGTCTGAGGCAAAAAATGAAAATTTTCCCAGTAAATCTAATTATCTGCTCTTAATGGCAAATTGAGATTCTTATCTACACATACTCTCTTACAATACCGTGTCTGTTGCCTTATTAAGCCTTGAATATAGGTCATGTTCCATGTTGAGCCACAGACATGGCAATTTGTACAGGAATGCAGAACCTGTTGATTCCCTGCTGTGGGCGCACTGCTGATCATCCCCTAGAGGTATAAGTGAGATCACTTAGACTACTTTGTTGTTTATTTCTACCATTTCAGAGTCAGACTGACATATGCCATCCAGCATAGGGTGCAGCCCGATGTTCCCCATTGTTGTGTGAGATAGTCCCCCTGCATCAAGCTGCTTGTGACTGTATTATTATGTTGTTTAAACAGGTAAAGCTGCCTGTTCCGTGGTCCCAACAGTAAACGGTATTTTTGAGTTTAAACGCAGCAGACATCAGGCTCATCGACCTGTCAGATAGCATTGGTTTTGGTGCGGTTCCCTGGAGCCAGATAGTTGACCTGTGTGAACCAAGGCCATGCAGGCAATGATATCATCAGATGATGCAGGCGTTCGCTGCAGGACGCTATTTTAGTACAGTGAGATCAACATAAAAGGCGTGCGCTTGAGCTTTTTCTTTGTTTTGGCTCCCGATCACAGGTCATCAATGTTGTCTTTTTGCTCTCCTCTGCAACAGAGCCTTATTTCCTCAACCATAGATACACATCACATCTGATGTATTTATCATGTTAGCTAAACTGAATAGCATAACCTTTATAGTAGGCTTTATAGTATCATTGCTTTTAAGTAATGTCTATAGCAGTTTGAGCATCTGTTCATTAATTTCCCTGAGCTTATAATTGTACACTGTATGGTTTTCTGAGCAGAATTATTTTCTAACATGCTGCAGAAAGGGTGATAGTGTGTGCACTGGGGGAAGACCGTAGAGTAAAGCGATCTCATTTGCCATATTGTGTTAGGAAACACACTTTAAATGAAAAACACTCACAATGTGCATTTCTCTGGTCATTGAGAGTAGCTTTGTTGTCCAGATCACTTTTTGGAGATTGTCTTTAGTGACAAATATTCAGACCGATAACCTGTGATCTGAACCTGAAGCCAGATGCCTGGGAGAACATCCCGTGTCCCCTTGTGGGATGGGCTCGTCGCTGTGGCAACAGTGATTTTTGCCCCTGTGGATTTGGTCTACAAGAACACTGTGCAGCATGCGGATGTGACGCTTTCAGATGAGGCAAAGTCAAACCCTCAACCTGCCCTGGAAGAGGTGTGAAAAGGAGGGCAGGGGCTCATCTTAAACTGAGCAGCTAAACCCTTAAACCCAAGTGCAGGAAGTGTTCTGGGGGAGTGATGGCTGTCATTTATCATCCTGAAGCTGCTGTCTTCTCAGTGAGAGAGTGGGCTTTTCAGTGCAGTTCTGCTTAGAGGTATTTGAAGAGGAAAGGCGGGGGTGACGTTGCTGAATTTTTTCCAGTGCACGGGCTTATTTTCACCCTAGCACACTAAAGATTGTGTGGAACCTTGAATATGAGGTCTCTTCTGTGTGTCCAACCCCCCTTGCTCATTTGCAAGCAGCAGGCAAAATGTGAATAATGAATTTCTCAGTGGTCAGTTACCATCCATAATTACTTTTGCACTTGCTCACAATTAATTTAAGCAAGTACTAATTACCCGTGGAAAGAAAAAGGGCCATTTCAACTGAAACTCATTATAGTTTGGGTTATTCAACCTAGAACTATCATGGGCCATTGCTTTATCATGCTAATTTATCTGGGGTTTTTATATCTTTTCAACTGTGCCAAAAAATATTGAAACTCTGTCTGCCGTTGTGTTAAAATATGCATGAAACGAATTGAAAATATGTTCATAAAATTTGACATCCTTGTCTTACAAGTGAAAAAGTTGTCCTTTGCATATAGTATGTATATCATTTGCTTTAAGTTTGCCGAACTCATAACATATTACTGTCACTAAAAGTATATTGTCCAATGCCTAAGCTTAATTTTTTGTCTGTGGGTCTTTTGCAATCCACAAGAGAGACTTCATAGAATATTGAATGACAATTATAAGCTTATATTATGATATATTCTGTATTTGCTGTGCTAAATAAGTATGCATTACATTCTGGTTTAAATTTTAAGAGAAATTTTAATATTTGTCTTTATGTCTTGCATTTGGTGTTGGTGTGGGTCTGTTCCTCCTATTCCACTAGTATGTGGTGGATATATGTTGCCAGTATAATTCCCCCCTTTTTCCAACTATTAGGAAATAACCCCCGGGGTCGACTTGCACACTTCCCGTAGTATATTGAAATAATTGGTTTCAAAGCAGGGGACACAGATGTCCAGGTCCTGTACCCGTGAAATGTGTATTTCCTATGAATGGACTTTAAAATAGCCATGCTGGAAGCAGACACTGGCTTTTAATGTCAAGCCAAGGGGGCCATGGAGAAGGAAGCAGGAGGATGTGTCGGATGTGGACTGGCATTTAGTTGATTCAATCATGTCTGAGCAGGGGCTGCATAAATCACTTGTGTAAGAAAAGTAATATCAAAGAAGCCTTATGGCAGTGATTCAAGAGTACAGTTCGTACATATGATTGCAGTCAAGTGAAGATGTACTGACAGAAACGCGCAATGCGGTTCAGCTGAGTCTGGTTGTCCAGTTGGTCGGTAAATGACTTTGTGTCTCCCAGCCCCTCCTGAGCTAAGAAAGAGAGTTAGTTCAGACAAACGAACAGATTGTTGCTCGCCCTTGAACGGAAGCCCAGCTTCCTCAGCTCTGAAGTGTCCTTGCCCGTTTACCACTCTGTCTCCCTTACCTCCCACCCTCCGTCTCTCCATACTTCCGACCCAGCAGGATGTGTGAGTGTTTTTGCCCGTGGGCGGCCGGGGTTTAGGGGGCCAGGTGATCGCTCACGCAGATGGGGCCGTCGGAGCTTTCTGCGACTCCCAGCCTCCCGCCCACGGGCTCCGCACAAACAAACAAAGCGGGATCTGTGAGCGTTTTTGCTGACGGGTTCTTCCTCACTGCCATTACCGGGCTGAATGAGCTGAGAGCCCCTGCAGAGGAGCTTGCTTCGGCTTTCCCAGCTGCTGTGGCGGACTCCGCTGGGAGATCGGGGGGGGGCGTGACAGTGCGACCGCAGGGGCCGCACGCTCCTGAGGCTCGGTGGCCCTTCCGTGCCAGCGGCAGATGTGCAGAGCGAGGCCGGGAGCCGGCCTTGGGGGGGGGGGGCGCCGGGGGACGGAGGTGCGGGGGCCGACGATCCGCGTGGATCCCTGCCATTGCCTCGGCCCCCCGCGGGACGTCCCGGCACAGGCCGCCTTCGCACGTGCGGCCGCTAACGCCGGCCATACATCATCGAGCGCTCTGTGTTTCAGCTGAGGCTTGTCAGCGGGAAATACTGCTCACATACGGCGGCAGGGAATAAATCACCTCTGTGGTCCTCCCGAAATTCAGGGGGAGGTCGGAAGGGGAAGTGGACCTTCATAAGTCTTTATAATGTAATTCAGAGGAGACCATATGATAGTTTCAGTACCACTAACTGTAATTTACGTGTATTTACAGTTTTTGCAGTGATTGTGATTGTTGGTGCAAATTGCTTTCCTTGGTATGTGTTGGATACCCTTAATGTAGGATAGCTGAAAGAATTAAGCAACTGTCACAGTTCAGCTACTGATATACAACTAAATGATTTAAAGATGCTGGGGGGAAATCCCCTCTCACCACACAGACACACACACATGCACACATTTGTACACGCACACACACACACACACACGCACACACAACTCAAAAGTGTAAATAATCTTTTCAGCTACTACAGCTCAGCAAAACACCACCGTCCACTTGCTTTGAAAGGTCTGTCTGTGGATCATATGTGGATAGCACTCTTTGTTATGTAATCCTAAAACTGTCATGCAGCACACCACTACTATTACAGTTAGCATTTTTTTTTTCTAGCATCCTTATTATATCATAATTACCAATGCAGTTTGCTTTGTTTGAAATATCAGCTACCACTGGATCAGATTGACAGAAGCTGCATGAAATGAAGAAGTCATAGGGCTAGAAGCAATATCACAGTTGTTGGCTCTTTCTGCCATTGCATTTGGCAGCTGGGAGGAAGTGTCGCTTCGGGGATCTCTTTCTGGCCAGAGACAGTTGACCTTTCAGTGAGCGCAACAACTTTATTGATATTGAGCCGTACCTAAAGTGGATGTTTCTGCTGTTTTATGGACCCCCCTGGGGCCGGTTTGGAGCTAAGGAAACGGTACATGCCATTCTGAGTGGGAGAGACTGTGGTCAGCTAATGTCGAGGGGAGGTACATTCTGTATGGAAATGCATTCTGGGGTTAATACTAAAAACCCCTGAGCTTTTACAGTTTCATTGCTTCAGTAGGGGTTCATGGCCAGGGATCCTTTGGTCCCAGAGTGTGGCTGTTTGCTATCAGACTGAAGACAGGAAGGGCTGCCTCATTAATGAACACCACAACCAATCTGTAAATCCTGTCATTTCCCAAGAGAAGGGATTCATGTGGGGCTGAGCCAGAATCAAATATGGGGTCCTCATGTAAACTGCTACTCATTTATCCTCACTGGTTGTGGAGGTTATTGCTGGTGACCGTAAGGTTGTGAAGAAACAGGTTCGTTCCTATTCTCAGGCAGCAAAATAGGACAATAGAATCCTTTTACTGAGAAGAAAATGAATTCATGAGCAGTTGTACTCTTTTATTTGGTATAGTCACAAGATTTGGGGTAGAGATGGTGTGAAAACGATAGCCTGAGATAACCTGAGGTACACTTTATAGAGTATTTAGCATACTCTGTAAAGTAAGAAGGATTTAAAGCTTTCTGGGTTTCATCACAAAGCTGGAACGGCTGTTCAAAGTCGAGAACTGTACATGTTTTTCAAGCAATTTGTACTGAACACCTGGCTTTGACAGTCTTTTATTTATTGTGTTATGATAACTGTTAAAGACGTCCATACCAGTAAATGTCAGCATTGTTTTCTTTCTTTCTTTCTCCCTCTAAATTCTGTAAAGAGTAGTGTCCAACTAGGCCAGAACTGTGGGCCCCACTGTAATTCTCTCAAGATGACTGCGAATGAGAAACCGATTGTAAACTGTCACTTCGGTCGAAAGAATTCTATGTTCCTCCTCGGGGTTATGGGCCTGCTGAGAGTTGCATTTTTTTACTCTCGCTTAGGGCACTTCAAACACGTCAAAGGAGCGTTTTGGGACATTTGAGAGGTACTGAGTTGTTCAAAGTAAACAGCCCGTTAAAACCTCTGATACATGTTATACATGTGCTGTTAACAGATCGTCTCTGTCACGTGAGCCCTATTAGCGTATTCAAGGCACGTGATTAGTCCTTTTCGATATTTGATTTTTGCCATATTTTTTTTTCTCAACTCTCGGGCCTCCTGAAATAAAACTGGTGTCCTTTATTACATTAGTGTGTCTCAAGGATGTCACAGTGAGAGAGATTCAATAAAGCTGTTAGCCTCATTCCTTGGTCCTGCTCTCTGTTCTCTCCCCCAGTCTCACAGCGCGATACGCAGCCCCTGCGGGTCACAGTGGAGTAGGAGTCGCTCAGAAGAAAAACACAAGGTAAGTTTTGACACGCTTCCGCCGCTCACTTAAGTTCAGGTGCTCGGCTGTGCCGGCATTATGTAGTTAATGGGAGCGGGGCTCGTAACCTGGAGATTGCGGGTTCAGATCCTGTTTGGGACATTGCTGCTGCACCCCTGAGCAAGGTCCTTAACCTGTTTTGCTTCAATAACAACCCAGCTGTATAAGCAGCCACGCAGTGTGTAAGCTATGCATGTTTCCCCTGGTCAAGTCTGTCTGCTTAGCAAACAAATAATGTGAGGTTTATATGTACTTTAGCACATGGGGCAAGAGTGTGGGCGTTGCTGTTGTTCCTCTTCATTTAGGGGATGAGGAACAAGGACCATCAATTGGAGGTGGTGGTAAAGGTTGTTAAGGTTGATTTAATTTCAGGAGCAGTTTTTTCGGGTCACACGGTTGGTCATTTGATTTCTTTGTCACACATATGTAATGAAGGGTTTTCTGGTTTAAGATGGCTATGAATCTTCGCCATGCATTTCTGCCCATCAGTGGTGTCCTTGCAAGATTTATGGACAGATGTGTACCTGTAACTCAGCTGAAAAAACCCTTCTCCACATGGTGCTGGAGCTGGATGTCATTGCTGATGGCATTTGTTTCTGAAGTCAAAAATGTGTAGAAGTCTTAGAGCATTTGTTTTTTTTTCCCCTATTTGTGGTTCAGATCAACCATAGGGTCAAACCCTTTCACACAAACCATCACCAGATTATCTCAAGTGTCCACTTTGTGCCAAACCCTGGGGAGATATTCTGATCACCAGAATTTGCCTGACACAGTAAAAATTAAATTTATTGTTTTGTTCTTAAAATGTCAGGCTATATCCTTTCATTTTCCCTTGATGTTAAAAGTGTTTTAAATGAAAACCCATCAAGGAAAAAGCCAATTAAAACTGTCAATGAAACTTCAAACTGTCACACAGTGGCCCACTTTCAGCTGCGGTAAGTCACCCTTTAATTAACTCAGCGTGGCAATAGTCATTTTTAAGAAAGACATTTCCAAATGAGCACAGTGCATTATAATTAGTTCAGATTTGACAACAACAAAAGTTTCTGTAAGTTTATTCTAAAGTCTGTGCCTCTACTCACTCTCCCATAATCCATCTGCCGCCTCTTCCAGCTCTCTCTCTCTCTCTCTCTCTCTCTCTCTCTCTCACCATTCTTTCACTCTTTATACAGCTCACCTATGAGTAATAACTGGGACTGAGCACATAGTTGAGAGTCACCCCAGGGTTAATGCCAGGCTGGCAGGGTAGAATGGTCGTTCAGCATGTGGCTGTGGGTTAGAGTCAGATGGAGTAGGGAGCTGCAGGGGGTGTGGCCAGGTCAGGCCACAGGGCAGCCACGCCTATAAAACAGCTCATGAACGAGTCCTCTGAGGCTCATAGCGCTTGGCCTGGGGAGTGGGCTCGTATTAGCCATCCCATGCTGTTAATGAAATTAGGTGTGGAGGAGTGGTATTCCACAGCAGAGTGACCTGAGCAAGATGCTCTGAGCGTGCTTGTGTAATGCTTACATATAACCATAGCTTATCCTGTTTACAGAAGCTAGGTTGAAAATGTGTTTTGGAATTGTTTATAAAATTGGACGGTTGCCATACTTTCTTTCTCAAAGTATTTAATTTGGTAATGCTCTTCTCATGGACACTGTAAATATTTTTCTATTTTCATAGCACAGCCGTTGTCACTTTAAATGGCTTGTTATAAGCTGTGTCACTGTCAAATTGCTATTTCTGTCATCTTTGAGTCGCACAGCAAGTCACGGAATAACAGTTATTCTGCTCAAACATAAACCATACTGAGAAAAAATTTAGCAGCTATTCGAGTTCAGCATTTTCACAGCAGGGGGCAGCGTTTGACAGGGGGTGACTCAGCCCCTGCATGTTTGCAATGCTAATTGAATGTTGGGGCTTTTTGTAATGGCTCTGACTGTGGAACAGATGCGTGCACTGACCCGTCGAAAGACCGTTTCGGTGGTGAGCTGAGCGTCTTGTCAAAGCGCGCTCGTGTATAACTGTCCGAGACGCAGCATCCTCACTGAGGTGTAGAAGTCAGAGCATATGGTCGAGCTGTCTGCTGAGTTAAATACTCCCAGGACCTCCACACAGGCCATAGGTGCCTTATATAACCTATCTTGATATTATCAACTTTGCCCTGTCCCCCATATTTCAATGAGCCTGTCAGGCTGGAGGTTTACAAGTGTGTCCATCCACAGGAGGCATGGAGACCTGAAGTAATGTTTAAAAATATTTGTGTTTAATTATTTTCCCCTCATTATTCTTTGACAACAATTTAAGAATATTTATGGAGACCAGCTGGTTGATGAGACTCATTGTGCATGTGGCCTTTTCCTCACTGACAGGAAAACTGGCATCTATAGGATTTATGAGAGCTCGGTTACAACACATACTAGAGTTAGTTCTTTATGGATAATATGCTGAAAATCCAGAGGTTTCTCTTGTCGTTTTTTTTCTGCTGCCCTTCATGCAGTTATCCTGTCCTAAAATTAATATGCTAATTCTCACTCTAATTGAATGGGGGGAGTACAAATTGCAAAGCTGCCGCCACCTTCAGCTTCAAGCCAAAGGCAAAAGAACACACGAAATAATAATGCTTATACAGTACTTGACTTTGGCTAAATGTTGGAAAGGAGTCCACCTATGTCAGAGCTGATCACCTCACCAAAATGTATGTGTAAAAGGAAGCATTGTTGTTGAGATGTAATAATTCATTTTCACTGTGATGTATGGGCAAAATTGAAGGAATACTAGCCATTCATCATTGCGGTCATGTTGTATTAATGCCAGTATAGTGCAGCAGCCCTAAAAAGTACAGGTTTTAGGCTTTAGGGTAACTTCATGCTTTGCCATTCTTTCCAATACCTTATAGAGCATAGCCTTTTCTAGACATTATTAACATTGCTCAATATTATATTAATAATGAATAATAGCACTGTATTGATGAACAGAATTTAATGCAATGCATTTATTTTGATAAGGGGAAGATATTGGAAGGAATGGCTGGCAATAATCTGAATGAACAGATGAGCCTTACCTAGATCATCATTCTAGTCCATCTCTGGCATATCCATAGACCATGCAGAGATAGAGAGAAATAGCTGCTGTCCTTGTGTAAACCCCAGAACTATGAGTGAAAAACAGCGTTGAGGAGATGGCCTTTGGCATGCTGGATCAAGTGGGTAAGTGGGGAATTAAAAGGCACAGAGAGGTGTTCTTTGAGAGAGTAAAGCCCAGGGAAAGAGTTCAGTTGGACATACCAGTTCTCTTCCTTTTGAGAACTGTTGACTTTGCCAATCTACCAAATCAATCCCTAACTACTAACTACTGTTGCTAGAAGTTGGTTGAAGCCAGGATTATGTTGCAGGTAGTTAACAACATAGTCAAGGAGGACTATAATTTCGTTGCTGTTGTCCCACACCTTGTGTGATTCGATACTCTCATGACATCAAAAATAGGGTTAATGTTACTGTAAGTATACATTTCTCTGAGGTTTGTGTTATGCATATTTGGTATAGGGATAGGTATATTCACCAGGTTCTGCTGATTCTGATCTATGGTGCTGGTGAAGTATGTCCCAAAATGAATGTTCACACAATCAACATTCTAGACTACACATGGTTTCCGATATTGGTTCTGGAGGTATAGTGATTTGGATCATGGCCTTGGTTTGGAGTGTTTCCAGGAAAATGTCACTATCCATTGATAGTATTTCAAATGTTAGGTTGACCACAGCAGTCACATACAGTCAGTGGTCCACTGAAGTCCCACCATACTGCATAAAGAACTGACAAATATTTTCACGTTGTCAGTTGTGTGCTGTATGTACCATCTTTCCTGCAGATTTACGTCACTCATTTTGTACTCATTCTTTGTGTGTTGCTCTGGTTAAGAGCGTCTGCCAGTTGCCCAATTGTCAGTGACACAAAACATCAAGGCACAACTGCTTTGCACTCAAGAGTTAAATTCATGATTCTTAGGCCTTTGGTAGTAACCAAAACAATGTTCCATATGGATAAAAATGCCCAGGATCTCAAACTTTGTCGAGTTTGGTCTTTGTAAGTGTATGAGACCACAGTACAATTCCAAATCAGGGCCTATGATACCCTATTTATAGTTGACAGTCCCTTCTAATTAGAGGTCTTTAAATGTGTCTTTTAAAAGCACACAACAAAAATAAATTTTACTTTCCTGGAAAGATAATGATGCCTAATCATTTTGTTCTTACTTGTGAACTACAGCAGAACTGTCTGTGTTATTGGATGGCATAATTGTACATGAATTGTGTAATTTGTAGGTATGTACATGTAGAAAAAAAATGTGATAACCTACACAAACCTATTTTTTTTCTTAATCCAAAAAATCACAAGTAGCAACATTTTATCTTATATGATGGACATAAAGGGAACATTAGCTCTCTCAGCTCAACACAAATGTGTCCCATGATGCTGAAATAGGTTAGCCAAAAAAAAAAAGAACAGCTTATAAAATTTTTCCCAGACTTTCCCTGCGCTTTGAGATTTCCCACCATCAACACTGGCATGGAGGAGCCAACAGGGCCCATCTGGTAGTGAGTGCAGTTGTGATCAGTTGGCGACAGAATGTTTTCCATTGCGCTGAAGGGACACTCACCAAAACTGACATACCCGTCTGTTAAAACTCTGCATAAAGGAAGGACCTAATGGAGCAGAAACTAGCAGCATGTGCTTTGTCTTCAATGAATAAATCGTCTCTGCAGCCAAATCTGTGAATTTTAGTAATATTTCTTGCAGCAATTCACATTTGACAAAAGATTTTATAGATGTTTATATGTTCATGATATATTTTATATGCTTTTACATAATATTATTATATATATCTATGTGTTTAGCAGACATAATTACCCGGGGTGACTCTGCTCATATTTGTACACACATTCGTATTTGCAGTTCATTACAGTTGTGTGTACTGAAGCAATTCTGGTTGTGTCTCAAGTGTACAGCAGCGGTGTCCCAAACCAAAGTCAAACCTGAAATCTTTTAGCTACTGCTATGCTACATTAATGTTCGGTGTACAGGAAATTACTTTTCATATGATGACAGCAATTTCATTGTGAAAAAAGTTTTCTTCACTTATTTGGGGTGCATTTAGTCTGTGTCATTCTGATACAATTCATTTCACCGTTTTCCTGTGTCACAGTGTGTCATTGAGGCCGATGGCACCTATGTGATTTAAACAAAAGAGACTCAGTTGCATTGTGGTTAGCGCTTTGTCATGTTTTTTTTTTTGTGTGTGACATTGTAGGATTGTTTTCACATTGGGGTAACATCTATGTGATGTTTTGAGAGCAACAACTGTGAGAATCATCCCTTGCCAACATTACACGTTTCCCATGACTGTAAAGCGACAGTGCACAGTATCGGGCTAATGGGTTGAAACTAATGTTTACACTTCTATGTTTGGTATATGTTGGGCAGAGCTTGTTCTGCTGGTGTTAGTGATGTGTACAGTACAGTCTTTCAGCAGTCAGCATGCCCCTAATGGGATAATGCTGTTTGCCTCTTGCTTCTGTGACTTGTGACCGACCCAGCGGGGGTGTTTGAAGTAAACATTCACATCAGTCAGTTTGCCCATAGATGCAGAAGTACTGCTTTCTGACACCCTGTTTGTATGTGTGTGTGTGTGTTGTGTGTATGTGTCTCACAGGCTACCGGGACCCTCCAGGGTGTCTGCTGCGGGCAGCGGATCTACCAAGGTCCAAGGGGCCTCGAACCTGAACCGACGGAGTCAGAGCTTTAACAGTATGGACAAAAGCAAACCTCTCCAGTACGCAAGCGGGAATGATAGAGGTGAGGAGAGGAGAGCCTGTCCTCAGGGGATGCAGTGTTACCTCTCACTGTTGAAATGACACTGTGCTGCAACTGCTGGGAGCCAAAAAAAATCTTGACTGCATAATCCATGCTATCCACAAGATGGTGCTGTGTAAAACATAAAACCGAATCATCTCTGAATCTCCAGATGCCAGCCACACGTAACCATAACACAATGATGTTAACCAGTTTTCTTTATACTCTTTTGATCTGAGATACCCCACAAATAAAGCTTAGCTTTGATCTCAGTTGGATGATGGCCTTGGATTAATCCTCATATACAGCCAAAATGGGTGTTTCTCAGTTGCTGGGTAAACAACACCTCCCTCCCCCTCATCCCAAACTCGCACACACACATTTGCAGCTGGAAGTCAGCTGAAAGATCCTCATGTTCAAGGAGAATGGCCATTTTGTGGCTGTCATCTCATCTGTAATTCACATAGGCATATATTTTAGCTGCGTCCTTGTTAACATGCCTGTTAAGATAGTATACTGATCATTTGTATCACCTATAAGTCTGACATCGAATTGCACTCTCACAACCCCAGCAGAGAGTAGTTATTGGAGGGTTTGATTTAATGAAAATAATGAGAAATAATGAATTCTTACTTCTAAGAAATAGCACTGAAAGTTTGCCAGCAGAGCTGAACTTTTTGTAAGGACACTGGGAATTGGATGATAGATTTCAGACTCTTTTTAAACTGATTGTGGCAGTGCAGGTCAGCTTGAAGCCAGAGACACAATACTGCTGGAAATTTGACTCTTAAACAAAGAGCAAGAGAGGGAAGCTACAATGGATTGTGAAATTTCCATTCTCTCCTAACAGGGCAATTTTCTAGCTCATCTCATGATAACAAGAGCTTCTAATCACCTGTGGAAATTATTTAATTACTGCAGTAGCATATAAATGATGTTCTTATTCATTTTAAGTAATATGCCAATGAATTTTAAAAGATTCTGTGTGCTTCCATCCCCAACATAATGGCTGTATGAGGACAAAGAATTGATGCTTCAGGTAGCACATATACAAATCAACGCAGGTAGCAGTTCAGCAGCCCTGAAATGAAACCTGAGTTGCTTAATAGTTTCAGCGTTACAGAGTACATTCTGGTCTGTAACTTCCGTTTGGTGACACATGCAGCTGGTGGTCTCATTCAACTCAGTCTTTTAACTGTGTTCGATGTGAGGTGTAACTGCATCTCTGTGTCTCAAGTGGCATAAATGTGTGATGCAGTGTGACAAGTAAAACTATGATACACCTATTGCTTTGACTGTGGATATGCTACACTGTATTACTGCACTGAAGGGGAAAAAGAAATTATGTGGCCCACGCCCTGTGTGGAGGGCACACTACATAAGGAATTAAAACATCCAGCTCTGATGCAAATTAGGGGTAAAGCCCTTTGCTGCAGCTTTGTGACTGGAAGCAGGTGTTTTGCGTACTGTGGTAAGGCAAGCGGTTGCACAAAGTCCTGACATTTCTATGCCAGGTCTGACAGCGAGCAGGGAGAGGACACAGCACAGCGAAAATGACATTCTGCTCAGCGCTGATAAAGTGAGTGGAGTGAAAAGGTGGTTGTCACCATGGAAACCCAACGTCGGTTTCTGCACGTGCAGCTGGCTGGTCAGTGTAGCCAAAACCACACACATACACACGAGCAAACATGCGCACAAACACACACATGCACAAGTCTACTGTTACAACAGAAACTAATAAATAGGAGACTGTCTGGTCTTCATTCCCTCTAAACTGACCAGCACTGACTGTTGAGTTTTTTGGTGCTAGTAGATTTTGCAAAGGCAAATCATATTGAACTCTTCAAAGTCTGACACCGAGTCAGTAAGTACAATATTGTAGTGAACTAACATTAACCAGTTAGTTTTCCATGATGGTTACTTTAGCTTGCTTCTTGATTTGCTTTAGTTTAGAAATTAGATTAGTGATCCATGTCATCTGTTTATATTCCTGATGTGATATGACCCTTCTTCCCTTTGACTACAGTGGAATTCTTGTAGGAGAGGATGGAGAAATCTGTTCTGTCTTTTAAAAGACTCAAAAGTGTGTTTAACTGACCAAAATGGTATGCTTATTGTACTAACATCCACTAACATCTGTCGGCCATTTCATTTCAAGCTCTAAGGATGATCTGATGCGTGTTACAGCCACTGCAGTCACACAGCAAAGCTAATGGAATGGCATGTACTGTAATTCATATGAGCAAACGTATACGTTTTCATTGCTTGAATAATGAAGTTCATTTCTAAAGGGGATATTTAGGAATGTCTGTGGAGTTCAGCATTCCTGGTGTGATACTGTAACAGGGTTATTATCATCTGCCGCAGCAGTAGTAATGGTTTTAATCATAGCCCATGTTGTCATGTTGTTGATTCAGTGTGGTAAACAGATCTGGTACCAAACAGACCATATAGTGTGATCATAGCACATCCTGGCTGTCACTCCAAATTACTGTGATATAATTATGTGGCTGCACTGACACCGCAAGTACAGTACTGCATAGCTTGCTAAAATGCTGTCATAGCATTGAAACTAAAACAAAGGAAAGCCAGTACCAGCTAAGTACCAGATAAGCTATTTAAATAAGCATAAACATGGAAAGCACTTTGTTGGACAAGCATTTGAAAATCTGAATTATGAGGCTGTTTTTTTTTTGTGTGCTTGTTGCGATCGTCTGAGCGCCTTGCCATGCTTTCAGTTTCCTTTAACTTTTAATTCCCTCAGAAACTGCGCAGAGGCCCCAATTAGAAGTACATGTTAAATGATAATTGTACACTAAACTGCTGGTGGTTTGTTTTAGAGAACAGCCTTAGGTGTCCTGTAACGCTGTAGAAGTGCAGCGGTGTGGACGGAGGCCTGTGAGTTCAGACACATGATTGATGAGGCTGGCAACGCCCACTGCAGGGGGAACGCAGGGCCTTTCAGATGGTCAGAGATGCTGTGGAGCTGCTGTCCGTACAGCCGTGCATCAAAAGGGGGCGAGAGATGCTTGTGTCAGCGCAGAGCTTTGATCTGACAGCGCTCCCCCTCTCTCCTCCGCGACCCCACTTTCCGGGGGGGGTGGGGGGGGGGGGGGGGGGGTTCATATTGGCTGGAGCCAGCCTGCAGAGCCCCCCATTCCCCTCCGAAACGCCCCGCTTCCTCTGTACCCACAGACCTGCTGCGGAAACGCATGTTCTCTCGCTTTGAAGTGTTATAGAGGTGCGGAGATGTCAGATGAACAGAATGGGCTTGGAAGTGTAACTGAGGATTAGAGACCACGGAGGTAAAGGGAATGGGCTTGGAGCTCAAGCTATGGAGCACAGATTACAGAGGTAAATAAAGCAGGCAAAAATGGGCTCCCCCCCAGTTGTTCGTGAAGCGTTGACATTTAGAGATGGCATCAGTGGCTGCTCCATTTTCCGCCTGAGTGAATCCCAGTGTTTCTAGCATCGCCTTGTGCAGAGCAACTGTGGAGCAAGGATTAGGATAGCACAGTCTGTTCAGCCGCCATGCCAACCCCCCCCCCCCAAAACCAACTGAGCTTGGTGGCTGAACAAGGATGAGCTCAAACCTCAGATCACTTGAATGGGAGTAAATGCATATAGACATTTACTCCTAGGTTTGCAATGGCTGTGAAACCTGGATGGCAGTGATTTCACCTGTGAAACTCACTTGTGTCCATTTCCTGCAGTAGCAGACGAAGCAGAACCAATCAGATGGTTAAATCCCGTTGTTGTGCTTTGTTTTATTTGCATTCAAAATCGAATGAGCATGCAAACGCTCCACGTAAGGAACTGTAGGTCTGTGGATCAAATAGGAGTTACCTGGACTAATTGTATTTCTGTGTTGTACAAGCAACTGCAATCCACAGATGTAATATGTCAGGAGTCTGCTATGTGTGCAACGTTATCAGGTTAAATTAAGATGACTGTCGCTATTAATGATGTCATTGTGTTTTATTGGCTTGAATGAAGCAGCATCTGGCATGTCCCTTTCACAGTATGGGCCTTGAAGCCCAGTTTAGCTCAGTAGCTCATATCAAACCGGAGCTTTTAATAAGGATCTGTTGACACGAGCAAGAGCTGTCTGTCACTCTGTCCATTTTTGTCTGCGGTAGGGGGGTGGGGAGGAGCAGACGTGACCTCATTCAGACCTGTGTTTGTGCCAGGTTTTGATTTGGAGAGCAGGAGGGAGAGCTCCACAGTGCCTGCAAATTAAGTTTCCCACAGAAGTTTAGTTCTCAGTCTTCTGAAACCTTGTAAGTTAAGGTGAGTGACAGTGTGGCCACTGGCATTGTGGAAGGTGGTTAAAGTTCCCTGATGGGACAGTGCTTCTGGGCACCTGAACTGTGCTGGGTGTGATCTTAAGCAACATGGTATGCTGGTTAGGGGACAAGTTAGGGAATAGTAGGGCTGCAGTTTTGAATCCAGGGTCGTGCACTGTACTCTTGAAGAAGCTACTGAGCATGAATTTCCTTTATAAATGCTCACTTGTATATACAGTACATCATATGCAAAATGTAAGCTGTGCAATCACCACAGATAAGGTGTCCACTGGTGAACAGTGTAACGCAAATTGAAGTAGTGTATATTCTAATCTTTACTACTATGCTCTCTTTCCCTCCAGAACTGGCAAAGGGCATCCCTCAGCCTGGCAGCATGAACGGCAGTGCCCCCTCTCCCCTCAGTCCCGCCGGGCAGCAGCTGGCCTCTGCCATCCCCTCCCCCACCGCCGGAAAGTCTTGGCGCAGCAAGTCCGTGAGCATGAAGCACAGCGCCACCCTGTCTGCGCTGTCCGCCAAGCCACCCAGCCCGGCCACCTCCCCCACGCCCCCACCCACGCCTGCCCCCACCCCAGGCCCCGCCTCTGACCGGGTCAAGGCCCCGTCGGCGGAGGCGCAGAAGGCCGGCGGCGCAGGGCAGAGGTCCATGCTGGAGAGGTTCCGCTTCATCAACACCCGCGGGAACGCCAGGCCGCACGCCTCCTCCGGCTCGGGGTCGGGGGCGGAGCTGAGGGAGGAGGAGGAGGAAGAGGAGGAGACGCTGTCGGAGTATGGCGATGAAGGGGGGCCGCCGATGGGTACAGGCGGCAGCAAGCAGCATGCGGGTATCACCGCTCCCAAGAGCTCCGGCAAGGCCACCGCCAACAAATCCCCACCCCAGACCAAAGACAAAGAGGACAAGGGCAAGAGCAAAGGCAAGGCTGGCACCCCCGGCAAGGAGGAGAAGGACCCATCATCTGAGTCTGCCAAGAAGACCTCCAAAATCGGCAGCCTCATCCCTAAGGGTGGTAAGTCCTCAGCGCTGAAGAAGGAGGGCGCCGCCCAGACCTCCAGCGGGATCCCCAAACCCGGGACCAAGCCGTCCCTGCCCTCCTCCTCCTCGGGAGGGAAGCTTGCGGCCGGCACAGGTGGCGAGAGGGCCAAGCTGGCCAAAGGGACCCAGGCCTACTACGCGCCGCGATCACTTGGGGGGCCCGAGGGCCGGAGGACCAGCATGGTGTCCTCCACCAGCACATCGGCGCTTTTGGGCACCACGGTGATGGCGGGGGGGCTGCAGGGAGGGAACGGGGCTGTGCAGCTCCCCCAGCAGCAGCTCAGCCATCCCAACACCGCCACCGTCGCCCCCTTCATGTACCGGTGAGTACCCGGCAGACATGGGATGGTGGGGTCTGCAGCTGTATGATTGGGAAGAATGAGTGTCAGTTTCTGACTGCTGGAATCCGGTTGATTCCCAGTTCCAGATTAGTTTGGTTATGCATAGGAGGCAGTGTAATTAGAGTGAATGGCACTGATTAGATGGTATTGGTGGTAGGTACACAGTGGTAAGGAACTGACTGACATCCTTATATACAGGGTTTAGTGAGTCCTGTGCTCCACCAGGCAAATGTATTAACACTGCAACCTGGTGTTTTTTGGGATCTCAATAAGTCAAGCTCTTCTCAAATAAAAAAAAAAACCTTGCATTCAGGGGATTTGCTTGGTAATTTGAACTCAGGATGGCAGTGACGTGGCAGCGGAACCAGGATCCGCTTTGATTGAAGCCTGTTCATGCTGCATCCTGCAAAGCTCTCGCCATGAGGTCTCTTACATCGTCAGTCAAAGGAGGAGCGGCAAGTGACATGGTTCTATTTTAGTCAGCGAAAAAATGAAACGTTCACGAGAACAAATACTCTCCCTTAGGGCACCAAGCATCCTCAGACTAAAGTGCTTATTCATCAGGACTCTGTAATATCTGTGCATTTCAGGATGTGAGTGATGAAAACAGGATGGTTTTTGATGCAAAAGCAATTACTCCTCATAGAATGAAAACATCCTCTGCGTGTGGTGCTCAGAAATGCCCTGTGATTCCAGCGTGGCTCCTGGGGTTATATTTGTGATAATGACTGCTTTTAAAAATGGCTGCTTTTTTTTTAGTAGCAATGTTTGACAAGGCACGCTTCCACATTTGGGATTTATTTGCATAACTCTAACAGTGGAAATGGAGTAGAAGCAGTTGGAGAGGATAGGGGCGTGGCAGAGGTCTCTGTCAGTTAGAGATTTGAGAAAGAGGATTTGTGAACCCATTAATGGGCGGAGCTCCCTTGTAGTCCCAGTCACTGACTTTGATGAACCATAGAAGATGAACCACAGAAGATGCGATTGGCTCAAATCAGTGAGTCATTGATATCACCTGATCGGACCATCCATTCCGGTGGCTCTTTCCTTCTTGAGCCTGTTACACTTTCAGTGACTTCTTCATCTTTCTCTGTGGGTAATCCTGCTGCATTGGTTTGACTCCTCAGCACAAGTCCCAGTGAGACAGCCTGCCTTTGGACGTCTGTGGTCTGGCTAATGCAAATCTCACGATTAGGTTGGTTGGCTTATCAGTTGGATACGGGGACGCCCACTGATCAGCTGCCTCTCTGACTGCGTGCGCTACTTTCCAATCTATGTCCTGCCGTGCGCCAACGAAAGCGAGAGAAATGAATCACCGGCCAAGTGCGCAAACTCTTATTTTTAGTCTCTGAAACAGACGCGTAAATCTCAATTACAGAAATGCCACCGTTCAGACGTCTCGTTTTCCATGTGTTATCAAAGGAGCGTGTGAAGTCATTTGGCCGGTGACGTTCGAAACGGGGGAGCCGGGCCGACAAACGGTTCTTGCCGTCACCGGCAATCTGTCAGCGGACCTTAAAAAAAGAACAGCCATTTCTGTGTGTTCTGAATCCCATTGAAAGAATCCCGAAGAAAGAAGACTTTTCCACACAAGAGTCATCACACACTGCTATGGCTATGTTACTCTGGAGTGTGGCTTAATCCATCTGCTTGTGAGATCCCCTCATCAATGGGTGTATCTATTATCTTTGGCCATGGGTTCACATATTTATAGGCACTTTTGATTGCTACAAATTACATGCAGTCATTTGGCAAGCACCCTTCTTCAGAGTGGCTTACAAACAAAATGTACATAACTGCATATAATACGGCCACATGAAAAACAGACATGCAGAAAAGGAATCAGTCTGTAAAATGGTGCTACAGTAACCAGTGCCATACTGAATATATGACTCTCCCACTCAACAAGTGTGGAAGGCACTTGTGTAAAAAGCAGTTAGGAGCAGCATGTTAATAACATGCATTTATAACTGTAACACTCGTGTTATCGTGTCTGTCGCGGTGAGCGTATGTGCCCCACCCTCAGCGGCTTTTGCCCAGTTACTCTCACAGCCGAGGTGTCGTCAGCTCAGGGTCTGAGGAGTGAAAGGTTTCCGGAGAAGGCGTGTCGGAGCGTGTCATCCCCCTGTGGGGCGATTAGATCTCGCCACATCTCCGCGGCGCCTCTGAGCGGATTGCGCTCAAATCCTCCCGCAGCCGAGGGCGACGCTACTTGACATTACATCGCGAGCCCCGTGTCCTCCCGGGGGCAGCCGCTAATCCTCGGCCGTGCGGAAACCCGCCAGCGCCTTCACGAGGGAAGCGGCCTTCTGCTGCTCCGCAATTTACTGTCGTTTCAGTGCCAATTAGGCTTCTGTCTCCCAGACCTGTCAGTCAAGCTGAGCTCTCTGGCGCTTTGTACTCTTCTCCTGTCAGTGTGCAGTTATGGAGGTGATTGCACCTGGCTTTTGTTTACCACCCATACAACCAGTAAGGCGTATGCTTTGTGTCATATACTAGTGGTCTGGTTCGGCCTGATTTTCCTGCTGTTGTCTGGGTATTTTCAAAGACTCTAATTTGTCTTTACAGGCATACATCCTTCTCATTTGCATTCCTTTTCCCATAACCAAAATAAATACATTTTTTAAGTTTTTCCTTTTATACGTCTGAAATTATATACATGAACCTGTTAAAATTGACAGTGTGTTGAAAAAATGCCTTCGTAATTAGTCCTGGTCCCGACGCATTTACCATTGAGTGTTTCTGCTAGTTGGAGATCTGTAGCATGTATAGGGACAGCAATGGACAGTGGACCTCTGGGGTTGCTGGAAAAGGCCCCGGGTCAGTTTGGTGTTCCCACAGAAATTCAGCTTGAATGCGAACACTTCACCTACACCGGAACGTGGCCAGTGAGAGGAAGGCAATAGATCAAGGTTCTGCGGAGCAGAAACGCGGTAGCCCGGCGAGATGTTATCAGCCGACTGAACTAAGCAGACTGTTATCACTCGCTCTCCAGTGCGCGCTGTGGTCTGATGTGGTGAGAGAGGGTTTTATCTGGCCTTATGCAGGTGGCTGGGGAGAGCTTTGATGTGGAAGCATGGATTCAGTGCCAGCGGGCAGGAGGCATCCATCTGTCTCCTGCCCTCTGAGGTTGACTGACACAAGCATGGAGCTGTGCTGTGGTTTTTTGTGATTCTTAGATTTATTTTTGAAACGATGTAAGAGCAATGGGGGTTTGGATGAGCAAAAGCTGTGACAGTGGGTCTGTGCTTGCAACCGCACATGCTTATGCATACATGCGCACACACACGCACACATGCATGCATGCACGCACACAGCATTCTGCTGAGACGTTCCTCCAAAATGCATCTCCAAAAAATGTAAAATATTTAAGGGATCAAATAGTAGAATAAGTCCAGTCGGTTTTGTGGGGTATACGAGATCTTTACATGAAACTGACATCGATCAATACAACTCCACAGCCATGTTTTATTGACCCATCAAGTTTCTGATTGGTGCTGGCAGATGGAAAAATGCTGATCAACTAGAATATGCAGGATCCAAACTCTTAGTTGTCAGTAGTAGTAGCTAGCACACCCTACAGTCATAGGTTATTTGTTGTACTAGATTTTATGATATGAAGGTACATGAGGTGAGTCTACCCCACACACACTATTACAGCCATTTGAGATTGAAAAGGATAGGAAAGTGATGAAAAGCCCCCTATATATTCAACACATTAGTGTATTCACACACACTTTCTCAACATGTGAAAGAGGGATCCTCACTGAGCTCTTGCCCAGCCCTTTTGAAGCCAGATCTCTACATCCTGCCAAAGACAGACATAAACACTCTGGGTGTGACGCTGTTTCAGGACCTGCTCGGAGAACGACTGCACCACCGTGGCCCCCGCCGACCCCTGCCTCAGCCCCACCAAGACCGACCTGGCCTACGGCAAGACCGCCAAGCAGTGCCTGGAGGAGATCTCAGGTAGGTGCCCGGAGCTGGCGGGTGGGGGTGGGTATTGGGTCCTGCTCTTGCCTCCAAGCCAGGCCCACCGCTATGGGGGTGCTTAGGGGTGCATTTCACCCCCGGATGGACCTCAGTGTACCCCCAGTTGTCTCCGTGTATCCCGATGTCTACATAGTATTTGTGACTTTTGTGCGCTCCCATGGATTGCAGTTGCACCACGCTGTATTTTCTCCTGGCGCCAAACCTGCTCCAAGCACCCGTGGGGATTTGCGCCGAGGGCACGGTCAGGGAAAGGGAAAGGTCAGGAGTGTGAGGAGGGCCCCGGGAGCCCTAGTGTCTCTGTTTGCGGGACCGTCTGCCTCCTGCTTTCAGCCCCGTGCCACAGCCACAGTGGGCTGCGCATGGGTATGTGCCCAAAGGCTGCTGGGCGGTGTGACAGCCGGCTGTGTCTGTGGGACGCGGCAATTAGTTGTTAATGAGCTGCATGACATGGACTCTTCAAAGAGTTCACCGCAGGACCGATCACAAAGGGTGCGCCCCATGTAGGCTTTCTTGGAAGCTATTTTTGTTGTATTCACATCAAGCCTTGCGCCATGAATAGAAGCACCGTGGCAGACGTGGAGTACCACATTACCTAAAAATGTGAATTACCTGTTATATAGCTTTTTGTATTGTTAGACTGATTTGAAATAACTCATAGGCAAAATTTTACAGCTGCCTTGTAAAGAGATTATTTTCCTTGTTAGGCATTAGCTTTGAACTCCTCTATTTAGCTTTGGCCCATCTTTATCCAAGTAAAGGAATTTCTGTCTAGCAAGGCTATTTCTTTTTGGCAAGTGTTTGGCATGTTTTCATTATACTACAGATTGTTATCTATCTACAGTATTGTAGCTAACGTTCTAAACACCACCCACTTAGTGAAATGTATAAAAAGAGAAATTGGTTAACAACTACATAACTGTTTAAATGAATGCAACCTCAGATGATTATGTGAGTCACCTTGAATTGATTCAACGTTCCACAGATCTCCATAACTTCCTAGCGATGCCTGACGATGCAGGTCTTCTCCCAGTGCTCTCTTACGGCTGAAGCACATTCCTAATTATACCCCATGTGCTGATTCTCCTCCAAAGTGCGCGCTCAGCAGCTCACAGTTCAGTGGGGGTAGACTGCAGGTCTCTCACCTCCCATCTGCATTGCATCCTGGGTATGGTCTTGGCACGGCCACCGAAAAAGTTTCCCTGAGGTTCATTTCCCGATGCTTAGTGACTTCTCCTGGAAAAGACCAATGACTTCAAGATCCAGTTATATATAAACGTATATTATAGAATCATACTTGGTATGGTAAAAAAATACTGATATTTTGTCCATGAGGTGACAGGTAAATGAGATTACTTTTGGTGTAATGAAGCGTAGACACTGATGCGTTAACACTGATGCATTTTGTCACAGCAATGCAAGTGATTTTGATGTGTTTTGTGGTAATTGTGTTGAGAGACATGTACATTGAGCTTCACTGTGCAGTGTGTATGTTATTTTGGGAGTTTTGAGCCATGACAGGCATATTTTTATCAGCAATCAGAGTTTCACAGCGAGTGTCCATCAGATTATTTAAATCTCATAATTTCAAACAGTAGACAAATGATGTGGAGCATTGTGATGAGAAATGAAAAGCTTTCTTTGGCATGAGCTTTATACAGTATGTAATTAAACTGTCACAAAAACCAAACCAAGATGGCAGATTTTCCCTAAATTACCCAAACAATGGGAACAGTTTCTTTCAAGTTCCACACATGCTACTTAAACTGACAGACTTTTACTGTGCAAATTTGACTTGGAATGAAGATGTCTGGAATGTTCCGGATTTACATTGCAAAGTTATGATTACACAAAAAAAAGCACAAAACAAAACAAAACAAAAAAACGGGGGTCATTCGGTAGCAGTCACAGCAAGGGAGGATTTTTAGCTTGGAACCTGGAGCCTGGGCGGGTGTCTGCCGGAGAATGATGAATCCTGCGTGCTGAGACTGCTTTGTCACACGAAAGAAGTTTGCAGTTGTTGAACAGGATTTCTGTACTGTGGTGTGAGGTATCTGGAGGGTCAAAACCTCTGTGTTTTGGGGTGCATCTGATGTGCGAGCGTGGCATTTCCACTCCCCCCATTTTCGCTTTGGGTGTTTGTGTTTTGAGTTTAGGTGGCAATATAGCATACTGGAAAGGAGCAGAGCTTGTAACTGGAAGGTTGCTGGTTTTATTCGCTGCTGGGGCACTGCTGTTGTACCCTTGGGCAAGGTACTTAACCCACAATTGCCTCAGTGAATATCAAGCTGTATAAATGGATAACATCTTACAAACTGTAACCTATGTAAGTTGCTCTGGATAAGAGCATCTGCTAAATGAAAATAATGTAATGAGTTTGCATCTGTCGACTTTTGAAAGCTGTCTTTATTAGAGTGCATCCCATCCACACTTCCCAACCTGTGTCACTGTGGAAGAGTGTGCCTTAAGTGTCAGAGATAGGTTGGCCCAGCTGTGAAATGCTGTTCATAGATACACCAATTTCCCAGAGAGGGAACCCATCAGCTTTATCTATTACATTTCCATCTTATTAACCAGCACAGGTCCAGAGCACAGCTGTTGAGGGATATCTGAATATGTGCTGTATAGCTACGCTGGCTTCAAAGCCTTTTGATAAGATAGGCATCGAGAAGAGGCAGTGGTAATCAAAAGAGAGTATAGCATTGTATTTTCTCTCTTTCCATTTCTTTCTTTCTCTCTCTCTCTTTCTCTCTCTCTCTCTCTCTCTCTCTCTCTCTCTCTTTCACACACACACACAAACACACACACACACAGAGTGCTTTCCTGGAACACCTGGGTGTTAATGAATCGCAGGGAGGTGTTATTCCTGTAGTAGCAGGCAGCCCCTGATCCTGAAGATGTGCTGGTATGGTGGCCAGCGGCAGGAGCAGCAGCAGCAGCAGCAGCAGCACTAGCAGGGGGAGTAACTGCCGCAATGGAGAGACGGAGGGCGGGAAATGCAGGTGGAATACTGAAAGGACCAAGCGGACCCCAAACTCCTGGGTCTGGCTCTTGTGTCTCCAAGCCCCCGATGTGAGTGCTACAGCAAGGAGAGGTGCCTGCTTCGCTGAGGCGATAATTAACAGGCGAAGAGAGGAACAGAGAGGGAGGAAGGGAGGGGTAGAGAAGGATGCAGAGAGAGAAAGAGAGTGAGAGAAAGGGGAGAGAATAGGAAAGGAGGAAACAGGGAGAGAGAGCGAGCTTAGAGGGAGGCTGCAAGAGAGGGAAAGAGAGTGTGAGAGAAGCAAGAGGGAGAGAGAGAGAGAGAGAGAGAGCATGTGATAACGTCGCGCTCATCCACTCCCTCTCACCACTCCTTGGGAAAAAAAAGGCAGAAGAGAATCACAGGCTGCAGTTTGGTGGCTGGAAGAGCACGGCGGCTGGAAGATTTTCCCTGTCTTGCCCGCGCGTGGAGCGGCGTCCACAACATGAGACCTGCAGGATGCCTCCTGTTCACGGCTCAACCCACCGCACCTAGAGGGCAGATGTGCGCCCAGATTAGGGGTGCCTGCAGCTGTGCGGAATAAGGTCCGTGCCGAAGCAGCCACCGTGCGGACTGAGAGGATGTGAACAGGTGGACGGGTGCAGCCAGAGCAGAGAGCGACCAAGAGAGAGAGAGAGAGAGAGAGAGGAGGAGAGAGGGGATGAAGAGGGGAGCAGAGTTCTCTGTCTTTCAGGGCAACAGCCCTTCCAGGAGAGTCCCCCCGCCCCCCGACAACCTAAACCTCCGCAAGCAGAAGTCCCTCACCAACCTTGCCCTGCAGGGTGATGGTGAGAAGAGGGTGTACGCCCTGGAGCCGAGTGGGCCCCGGCTGAAGTGGGGCAGCCCCAAAAAGGAGGCGGCCAAGGAGGAAGGGCCACGGAAGGGGTCCAGGGTCCGGTCCCTGTCCCTGTCCCTCTCCAGGGTGCTGTCCCGGTCCGAGCACTCGCTCCCCCTCGGGGGGACGGGCACGAGAGGGGAGGTGGCCCGGATGTCTCTGAGATGCCAGGGGGGTGAGGTTATCGCTCCCGATAGAGACCGCGAGCAGGCGATGGACAGGGAGGAGGGTTGTGGGAGGGCGAATTACGAGGCTCGGGTTGCGGCCCCCAGCACAGGGTTCTGGGGAGAAGAAGAGGACGAGGAAGTGGTCGAGTGCGGCCGCGAGGACGCCGCTCATTTGGACCAGGAGGTCATCCTCTCCATGCTAGGGGACCTCCAGCAGGCCCTGTACACCCACCCTCTCAGTAAGTACCACCCTCCACACAGTTCCCACCTAGTCCACTGATACTCACAGTAATACTGGTGAGAAGCCGATTAACACTGTGAGTCTTAAAAGTGCTTTTGCCAAGGATGTACAGTTCCCATTACTGTTTTTATTGTTGGTCATTACTACAATTTTTAACTTTTGTTATTTACTATCTCTTTTCTTATTTGCAAAGTTACTATCAGAAAGCCCATGCTGTGGGACCAGCGAACTGCATGCTGTGAGGATCAGTGTCTTTTATTTGTATAGCCAGTGCGGCTGATAGCAGAGAATGCAGCTGTATAGATGATTATGCCGTACTAGAAGAGAGTCTCTCTTTCTCTCTCTCTCTCACACGAAGAATCACTGTGTGAGTGCTCGCTGTGCTAGTAGCCACAGGGAATAGGTCTAATATACTCTAGTTTTGGAGCGCCGTTATAAATGTGGGATGTTAAAGGGAAGATTGACTCGGCTTGTTTGTGAGATGATCCGTTCGTGTTGAAGTCTGCTACAGCCGCCTCTGCCGGTGTAAGACCTGCAGGGGGGTGGGGTCGCACAGCGTGAGCGATCGCCGCCCGCTCTTCAGGAACGGCAGCCAGGCATTCAGCATGTGCATTATCAAGCCTGCAGAGAGAGGGGCGTGAGGCAGCTCTACCCACGTCTTAAGCAGAGCCGTTGGGATGCAGTATGTGCAGAACCTGTAGCTTCCATTGGTGTTCATTGTGAATGTTATATGGTGGCATCTCTGCTCTCTCTAAATTAATGATGTATATCCTGTGACAGTGACAATTTCTCATGTTAGATTTTATAAGTATAGAATATTAGTAGTAATTACAACAAATAAAATTGTAACAGTAGACATAATAATGTATGATGATGATGATTATTATTATTAATAATATTAGTATTATTTTACAAATAGAGCTTAATAATTACGACATAAAAATGGCCTTTTTTGGTAATATCCATGTGATAATCATATTTCAATGTATGAATCAATCAATCAATCAGTCATGGCTGAATGGATGAATTTATTAATTAAAATATAGTTTATGTTGTAACAGACTTTCAAATATGAATGTTTGTTGCTAGCAAATAACCACTTTGTTTGTATCAAAACTTCATTTCTAAGATGCTATTAGGGACAGCCTCTGTCCGTGTGATGGCAGTTTAGTGATACTGAGATCAGTACTGATGGGTGGTATCTCCAGTCGAGGAAGATGCTCGTTGCTTCGTTGAAGGCAGGGGGTGTGATCCAGTCTGTCAGTGTAGCAGTATAGCTCTATACGATGGTTTGTACAAAGCAAGGCTTGTGACCAGCCCGGTTTGTTCTGTCCTACCCTTGACCGAAATACTACATCTGAACTGCCTTAGTAAATATCCAGTATAAGGAAGCGGTATATATATGTGCATGATTTGTAAGTCATGCCGGATGAAGGCATCTGCCGAGCTGTAGATAAATAACTAAGTAAAAGGCAGTGGGTGTGTGCGCGAGTGCCAGCGTTTCGTGGGTGTCGGGCAGACTCTGCTGACGTGGTCTGCCGCGGCCGCGTGCCTGTATCTGTTTATCATGGCTGTGTACCGGGCTCTCTGTCTGACGGGGGCGCCTGGTGGCGCAGATGTGGCCCCGCACTGCACCCGTGCCACCCTCGGGTGTGCCAGAACAGCTGTGATCCCTCAAATGTGTCCCAGCCGACACTCACATTATAGCATGTGTAAAGCTGGTTGTACCTAGATATGCATTTTGTATATAAGGAGATGGTACCTGTGGTTGGAAATAACATTACATTATTGGCATTTAGCGTATTATTATTATAATCTTATATAATATTAACATATTATGCTTCTATCTAGAGCGACTTACATCGGTTACAGTTTTTACATGCTATCCATTTAATTTATACTGCTGGATATTTACTGAGGTAATTTTGGGTTAAGTACCTTAAGTACAACAGCAGTGCACCAGCAGGGAATCGAATAGGCTACCTTTCGGTTACAAGTCCTGCTCCTTACCACTATACTACACTGCCGCCAAAGTCAATGACAAAGCAAGTCAATGACCTGAGCACACGCTTTCCCTGGAGAAAGCAAATTAAGGTCTCAAAACTCTCTTACATCAGGCATTCTCTTTTGGCATGATATTTTTCCCATTGATATGAGGTCCGTATCTGGACTGCAAGTCCAGTTCTGTCTCGATAGCACAGCTGTGTATTGAGAAAATTGAATCAGTCAGCAGGGTTTGCCACAGGAATGAGTCTCACAGGTCCCATGGACCCATTTACACTGTAAGAGACTGTTGTACATGTGATCTTTTTTTAATGACTTGATCTTTTTTAATGAACAGGAAAGCGTGTGAAAGGCGGTGTGCCCATTTTAATATGTTCCACAGTGATGCTCCCCCTGAAATGGTTGTGTGATTAACTTGTGCTTCTCCTGAGACTCATATATCAGGTCAGGGCGCTTATAGGGAGTTATTTCAGATGAACCTGACTGACATACTGTCTCTTAATATCCCAGTCCCAATTTTATCTGATTTATTTAAACCAACTCTCACAATTTATGTAAACTGACAAGAAAGGAAGAGGGGAAGAAATAAAAAAAAGACTGGCATCTCTGAACAGGGATTGTTTGCATGGTCTGCTTTTGAAAGCTGTTGAAAGAGCTTTGTTTCTGTAGTTCACTGGTATTTGTGTCAAGAAAGAAGAAAAAAAAAACTGTAAAAAAAAAAAAAAAACTGCTCAAACAAGCCTCCGTGTCCCAGCATGATTTGGATCCATGCTCTGTGATGTCAGCTCTATGTTAAGCACCATTCGATGTAGCCGGCGTAAGCTGCAATGATAGTTCCAAGGGGATGTCCTGGGTGCAGAATATGAGCGGGTCTGTTACTCCTTGTGAGTGCTGAAACATAGCCTGCTCCTGCCATTTACATCACTTGTCTGCTGGAATGGGCGTAATGCTCTCTCCTCTAAATAGGCACTGGAGTGTTATGTAGTGTTTATGAGCTGGTAGCAGCGAAGAAGCTTGAGTGCTCAGCAGTATGTGCCAGTGCAATGAATATGCACCAAATGGCTTTTAAGGTGTAGCCTACCTTCAGCTTTTATCACAGCTGTGAATGCAAGTTTTGTGTGGTTTGATTTCTGCATGCTGTTTTCAAACATCATTTCAGCCACATCCTTCTGTCCTTGTTTTTTTGCAGATGTTTGTGCTACAGGTGTCAGGTAGTAGTAATCGGAACTGATGCTATTGTTTATTTACTTACCCAACAGGACTACTGTAATTAGCATTTAGCTACTTTATCATGATAGGTATTTGGTGGAAGAGTTTAGGGTAAGCACACAGGGTAAGTACTGCTTATATTCCCAAGTGATCCGTCTGGCTTGAATTCTTGCCTCTCTGTGGTCTGAAAGAAGTGGGGAATGCCACTGAACAGCGCACCTTTTAGACATTAGACACGGCATCGTGCGTTACACCAGACACCCTGATCTGTGCTTTCCAGGAGAGGATCCGGAGGCGAGGCGTATGCGGACGGTGAGGAACATCGCCGACCTGCGGCAGAACCTGGAGGAGACCATGTCGAGCCTGCGAGGCACACAGATCAGTCACAGGTGAGTGAGCAGTCTGTCCGCACACCGTGGATTAGGGGACAGAGGTGTGACTGTGAGGACGCTGCCCCTTACGCTCATGAATTCATTTGTACCCCCTTTTAAATTCAGTTTACCTATTCATACTATGGCATGACCTCTGCATGCATTTCTCCTTTTATAATACGTTATAGACTACTGTGTGTTGATAAGTACTTTACTTTGATCAAACCATCCTCTGGTCTCAATCAATGATGGTCCTCCAGGCACGGTTGCCCGTAACACTTTCGATCTCCTTGACGCTGTCAAGTACTATGCAATAAATTAGCTATACTTGTTTCAGCATGTGCCATGTTATAAACTGTGATTGCATTCAGTCTCATTAAGGTCATACCAGTGTGCAATCATTACATCATCAGCAATGGAATTAAAGCACATCAGTGCTGGGCAGTTTTGAATGATTGGCTGACGAAGGCTCAGATTTCACTTGGAATTATAAGAATGTTTATTGGATACACATATACAGAGAAAAACAATAATGCTTCATGGATCATTATTATTATTATTATTAGTGCTAGTAGGTCTAGTAGGAGTAATAGTAATAGGACACAATATGTTTTACATCTGTTTAGAGTTCATAATTTATAACAGTAACTTCTTGCAGTGCCTCTTTATAACATGTCAACACTTTTCTTACACCCATAAATAAAAGCAGGCTTTCTATTGTTGCAAATATTATTAAATAGTCTTAAATGTTGCAAATATGAATGTTCTTACAGACAGCCCAAGACAAAGGACTATCCCTTTTCACATTTCCCATTTCCTGTGTGATGGTCTCGGGCTGACGGTGACATGTCAGCGCGGCCTTTAGTGGAATGTGTGATTTCTAACAGGGCCGGGTTTGCTTCTCGCAATGTCACCTCCGCGGCATCGCACCACCGCGCAATTTCACCTCACACCTTAAACACGATTCAGTCGCCCGCTGCTAGTGGGGTATTTACCCGAACTGGCATTTCTGCTGATGTCTTCTTCCCGACCACGGGGGGACGAAATTGCTATTGATTGATGTGCGGAAATCATTGTCACAAAATGGAACCGGCGCAATCTTCAAAGGCACCTTGATTCCACAGAACATAAAAACCATTGAAATCTGCCAAAGGTGTCTGAGTGGACAAGTGGGATTTGGCCACACGTGACACCACTTTAAACCTGATGGCTTTGCCTGTAGAGTGTGTGTGTTCCATATTTACAATTTCACGTACGTGGGAATAAATTATTCATGGCCTGTTGAGAGGATTGTTGACTGAACTGTGTCCGCACTGTTAGGTTTGTGGAAACGGGAATGCCTGTTTTGTCTTTCTATTTTTCTCACAGATGTGGTTGTGCAGGGCTGCACCGGCAAGGCCACTGTAGGAAATTGAATGGGTGTTGTTTCATCTTGGCTGTTGATTTTTGTAATTGCCAAGGGGGCAAAATCTCTTCCTTTCTATTTTCCTAGTGATGAAATGTGCAGTTATTGTGCAGTACATTCCCCTACTGCAGGTTGCCAGGAGACAGCCTGTGTGTAAGCAAACAGATGTAAGAAATCTAAGAGAACTGTCACTTGCCATTTGGACTGGTATTAGATACTGGCAGTACCCATAATATCTCAGAGTAGCTGCTATCGCTGGACAAAACACAAAGAATACTTGGCAGTTTAAAAGACATCATGGGTTAGTCAAGCAGAAGATAAGTCAGGAGAGAGTTTTGATACATCACAGATTTATAGACCGGCCTTGTAAGGGCCATTAAATTAGTCAGTGCTTGACACATCTTACAACAATGTGTGGGTTTCATTTTTAATTGTGCTATTTTCTGTTATTACTCTTTCTGCAAAACTTTAATGTTCATTTAAAGCTCCAGCTCAATATGTGTTCAAAGGCAGTTGTAAAGAATTCACATATTGTAACCTTGCTATGGAAGCCGCCCTGGAAAAGAAATCTGCAATTAATAAAAATCAATACTACCATTACTGCCACTACCACTACTAAAAGTAATAATGAGAATTATAAGAAGAAACTTCTGTTGCTTTTGAATAGCCCTGGGTACCCAGTGATGTGGGCTTTTAACACTTGCACATGGCTTATGTGTCGATCAGCCTGTAGTGCCAGTGATTGCCACAGGGGGCAGTGTTGTCACCTTGAGCTCCAGGAGTTCACACCCTGCTTCAGAGCAGGAGAGCTGGCACAATCTGTCGCTCTCTCACACACAAAGGCACCACGGAGAGATCCACATGCGCATTCGCAGTGGAGGGCTGCATACACGATTGCCCAGGCGTTCCCGCTGTTAAGCACTGAAACCCACTGTTCTGATGCATTCGCAGTGCCCGCACCACATTAGAAAGAGCAGTGACTCATACTGTATGAAAATGCTGATGCCAGGTCCCAGATCGCTTGAATTGATTCTCAGCTTTTTTTCACCTGGGCACCGGTAATGGCTTCCTAAACAACCCCACAGCTACGAATAATGGATTTTTGGATGCTGCAATGCATTTACCTCTGTTTGATTGTATGTGTAGGAGGGAGGGGGAAAGAACTCTTCATTCTGTCATAGCTGACCCAGGAGCCCTGTTTTTCATTAAAGCTAATCCACAGCTCTCTAATAAATTTAGGACTCTGACTGTGCTTTTATTCCACCTTCATTCTTCTCAGTCACATGTGAAATCAGATGGCCATTCTTCATGCCAGTCAGTTATGAAATATCAGTTATCAGCGACTTTAATACCATTCTCTGCTATGTGTCCCTAATGTGTCTCTGTATACATATTCTAGCATGTATCCCTACTGAAATGTTCAGCCAGTGTTAGTTTTGTCCACTGCCTTGTGACAGCGTGTTAGTCACAGTGTTCCCGAAAGAGAGAGATGTGTTGATGCTAGCAAGATGTGAGGGTGACAGGGTCATACGACGGTCGCTCTGACTTGTCCTTTTCATCACCCCCTGTGAAGCTCTGGAGAATGGCTTTGGAGCTGTGCTACTGTCTGTCTGTACTGAGCGTCTATGGTCCATTCTGCGCTCACTGTATTTCCCTTCGGTCCCTGTCGGAACTTCAAATGTTGAAAGAATATGCTTTGTTTCATATTATGGTGTTCTAAACAGCACTGATGCTTCAAGGGTGTTGCACTTATAAATGATTAAAAAAGGCCAAATAGCTCAGTGTGCCTGGAACACCAGGCTGAAGTCGATGATGGATAATAAACATTGTGCTAGACCCCAAGGGATGTTGCCCATCATTTAGCGTATAGTTATCATTTAAAATCTTTTATCTTATTCAAACTGATTGAGATCCAGGCCACAGCTTCACTGCAGCGGACATTTAACATTCTGTTTGCGAAGTTCTTACTTCAGATATCCCAATTATAATGCATAAAATAACTTTTCATTAGTGCAATTCTACCTTTAAAGGGCACCCAATTATATTGCTCCCAGTACTTTCCAACAAACTGTGTCACCTTCACAGCTGAAATCGGTAGTCCTTGTGTGTTGATAGATAACAGGTGGCTTTAATTGGTTATTTCTAAATTGCTCCACAGCTTACTTCCAGTAAATTAGACACATCGCTAAGCATTTGGAATGAGTATATGAGTAGAGTGAAAGCAATTTGTAAAACCTAAAGATTTCTTTCCTTTAAAAACAGCTCCAATGCTCTAAACCTTTTAACAATAAAGATGTAAACAGAATCAGATAGGCCTGAGAAATGACATACGCTTGAGTGGAACACCCATATTGCCAATGCAAGCTGTTATCCCGAAGCAATGAATGTCTGTACTGACCTTTACAAGTGACTGGCACTCCAAAATTCAGTCCAGGTTTATAATTCAAGATTTACAATGTGCATGAATGTCCACTAGAGGGAGCTTACACAAGTTGCCTTCCCATAAGTGTGGATATGTACACGTATGCACGCGTGTCAGTGTTTGAGGCTGACTAGAGACACAGACTTTCCACCAGCTGCCTCTGTGCTTCATTCCTTCCTTTAGGAGGTACAGGGTTTGGCCCTCTATTCTCTCTACACTGCGATTTGGAAGTTTGGATATAGCACAGCACGTCAAAAAGGGTGGACTGTAAAACAAGAGTCCAGATAATAAACACAGAAGTTTTCACCCAGCTCACTTTCAGATGACTTTGCCAAAATTATTGATCTGTCTGCCTAACCATCACTGCCTTGTACACAGAGCTGTATACACTGAAGACAGCAGTCGGGTATATATTTGGGAGGTTAGTCGAGTCTAAAATAGAGCATCAGTTGGTGGACAAAATGGCTCATAATAACACATCATTCTCCAGGGCTATATTCTCCATGTCAGCGATGGCTCATATTCCGTCAGCAGTGCAGACAGTTGTGATGAAGCTATTGATGTTTAAATCCCTTTCTGTCAACACCTTGGAGTGCAGGGCTAGCCTGATGTTCCTGCTGTCTCCTCTGTTCTCCCAGCACCTTGGAGACAACCTTCGACAGCACGGTGACCACGGAGGTGAACGGCCGAGCTCTCCCCGGCCTGGCCGGCCGGTCTGCGCCCATGTCCTGGCGCCTGGGCCAGTCCTCCAGCCCCCGTCTGCAGGCCGGCGATGCCCCCTCCCTGCCTGGAAGCTACCCCCAAGCCGGGCGATCGGGCGGGGGCGGCGGGGCAGGCCGATACACGCACGCCGACCCCTCCCGCTTCGTGTACAACGCGCCCCTGCGGCGGGCAGCGGCGGGGGTGGGGCCAAGGGGGGCGGAGCTGGGGGAGAAGGGCGGCGCAGAGGGTGGCCCCGAGGCGGAGGTTGGCGGGTACATGAGTGACGGGGACATCCTGGGAAAGAACGTGAGGGCGGATGACATCAACAGTGGGTAAGAGATATATTTTGGGCAGTGGTATAAAGTATTAGTTAAGGAACTGAGCATTTAACCCAAGGACTGCAGGTTCAATTTTCAGGTGAGGCAGTGCTGGTGTAGCCTTGAGCCAGGTACTCAACCTGAATTGCATCAGTATGTATGCAGATGTGTAAATGAATGATATGTGGAAAGTAAGCTTTGTAAATCACAATGGGTAGGGATATCTGCTAAGCAAATAGATAATGTAAAAGTAATCATGTCTTACTGGAAACACGTTTATTGCAAATGGAGAGAAATCTCAGGCCTTGGAAAGAATCATTCATTCACCCATTGAGGTAGCATTCTTTTTTGTGTCTATCCAGATTGCTGTAAACGGATTGTCTGTTGGTTTTTCTCTCTCCCTTTCCCTCTCATAGTACTGCGTCACACACAGTGAATATGACTTAACATTATATTATGGACACATGTACAATGCATGGGTAAACGGAAGTATGTATTCCCTCACACGTGCAGGTTAAAAAATTTTGCCAGAACACATGCTAAAGCGGCTTTTTATTACATTAGAAGGTTCACATCCAGAGTGCTTTGTTTCTCATATTGTGACACAAGATGCCAAGGAAAGATATTCCGGGGAGAGAAAGTCAAATGAAACGCTTTGTGTCAGCGTGAACGGTCAAGCGCAATCTCCGCTGAATCCGCTCCCCATTCCATCTCCAAGGTCTCTGACTGAAAAGGCAAACGGTCTCTCAATCTGTATTCTGGACGCATTCTGGTGCTGTCACATTTCTCAGTAAGACTGAATCGCCAGGGCTCTGTTACGCTTCGCTGAATTGTGCATGTACACTGCGCCTGACCTCCCTGCCCTAAGTTTGATGAATTCCTTGAAACTCCTCGAAGAAAGATGTACCGTATACTACGGAGTATAAGGGCACTTCTGCATTAGTGTCTATGTTTAAACTTGCTGGCGTATAAGTCAATCAATGTGATTGATCACCCCTCCTGTTGAAATACTAATCATGAATCATTTTGCAGTTACCCTAAACTATGCCATGCATCTGCTTTTCTTAGTTTCTGTATTTATGTGTTATGCATATTTCTCCAAACGTTTAATGATTTTAATTCGGTTCAAATGAGTGAGGGAGCAAAACCTTCTAATTAGATGCAACATTTTTACTACAGGGAAAATACTTGGCTTAGTTAACAGTACTTTATGTCAAAAAATGTCCCACAGATATTGAAGTTTTGTTGTTTACTATGCATAAAAACCATAGCTTATGTTTTGTACTACTCTGAAAGTATATTTATTGTGCCCTACCAGGAAAAAAAGCCCACTTTGAATAAGACTCATTGAATAACTCCAGGGGCAGAATTCCATGTTTTAATTAACTAGCACCTTGGGAGAATAGCAGGGCATTAATTTATTATCCTAATTAGCTTTAATCTCATCTACTCCCTGCTTGCTCATCCATGTCTCATTACCGTCCTCCCACCCGAAATCTGAGAAGTTGTACTATAAGATTGATGGTTCTTTCAGAGAGCCCGCCTCACCCCTGGTAGTGGTTGTTTTAGCCAATGAAGAAGGAAGCATCTTGTTAGCGTTTGGCTCCTGTTCTGCAGGTACCTGACGGACGGAGGCCTTGGCCTCTACTCCCGGAACGTGGGCCGCGCCCCCGACCTGGCGGCCTCACGCGAAGTCATCCAGAGAGGGGTCAGTGAGCCACAAGGGGGCGCAGACAGGTAAGAACCGGGGTCCAACTCGTTGCTTTTGCAACTTGTCCCTTAGTATGTGTGTAGCTACGCAGTCAGTGATGAACAGTGTAGGAGTGATTGCTTGCTGAGAACTTTCACATTTGCATTTATTCATTTGGCAGACGCTTTTATCCAAAGCGACTTACAAGTGAGGTAGAGTACAACACAAGCAAAAAACCATAAGGAGTCACCTTCTGAGTGTGTGACATGCATTTTGTTCCATTTTGTATTTAGTAGTCATCTTATCTTGCTCTTATCTGGAGCAATTTACAAAGCAGGAGTGCAAAGTAGCAGGAACAATTGTACCTACAGTACGGAATCGTATTCATTAATCACTTCATAACAGCATTGGAGGTTCTTTCCTCTTACAGCAGTGATATTAGCATAAAGAAATGATGCAGCGATATTTCTGAGAGAAGATATTTCCTTCGCTCCCATTTTAAGATGGGAATGCTATGGGGAAAGAAATATATTGAGATTCTGGCTTGTGATTCAGGGTGAAACCCTTGTGCATGATGCTTGAGGAATCTTGCATATTGAATTCATTGCTCTGATGGCTAGATTCTCAGATATGTTCAAATAGAGTAGCAGAATCTATACTTCAGAATACAGAATGGCAAAAATATATAGTCTTCAAAAGAAAATCTTCCTTAGTTTTTCTCGATTTACTGATTCATTTCTGGTGGTTTCATGTTTTTTATGGGAAGGTTTTTTTTTTCAGTTTTCACATTAATTTCTGCATATTCATAGAATTTTTCGTAAATAACGATGTGTCACCCAATGTTGTTAGCCCGACTCAGTAGATTATGTATGATCTTATAACAATGTGCCTTGAAAGTTAGCCACTGTTACATTATTATACAAATCAAGACTGTAGCAACAGTCACTAATATGATCAATCATTGGAGCTGTGGGAAACGTATACATTCCACAAATGTTTTGAGGGTTGTTTAGCGGTAATATAAGTGGTGTTTGCTTGTAGCCACATATAACTGGTGCCTCCCTTGCAACCTCATGAGCTATGATGCACTTGTAATGTCAGTGGTGCATACATCTGCACAATAGTGTCCTCTGTTTGAATGACACTTTTTGTACTTTTTTTCATGTAGATGGGCTGTATATGCTTTACTTATTCCACTCCTTTTAGAGTGCAGTCACTATTCATTACATCACACCAGAACCAAAAACGTTTTGATTGGTTCATAAGTGATCATGTGGTGGAAGTTTGCATATGATTTGTGTCTTTGTTTACAAATCTAATATGGCAAGTGTCTGTTTCATCTACTTCTCTTTCACGCCTATCATTCAAATCTCATGTTCTGATGTATCACTTAGAAAAAAAAGGTTGAGAAATTTGTTTTGATTTGTTTAGGATAACTGCTGCCATTCTGCTGCCCTAGGGATATAAGATACAGTTTCTATATTGAACTGCAGTTCCCAATGTGAAAACCTGTTCAGAATTGTACTGTCATTCCTGGTATTGTGGGGCTCGCTTAAGGCAGGTCCATTGTTTTCTTGAAAAGTATGTCCACCAAAACCTGCAAATGGAGGAATTATAGTCAAAGCCCTGCTTTGTAACTGGTCTGCATGGTGTATCTAGACCAGAGTGATACAGCTAGGGAGCAGTATAACCCAGCACAGCCAATTCTAAATGCTCTGAACTGTTGGCTTATTAAATAGAATAGAGTTACAAATAGCTCTGTACATTTTACCTGTTAATTCAAATAAAGTAACACATTATTCTTGTGGAAATTAATGGAGAAAGTGAAACTGCAGGTGTATGTTAGCAAAGTACCTGTGTCTTCTTTTGCTGTGAATTTATTGGAGGATCACAAATGTAACCTGTCTTCCGCGTATGGTGTGTACTTTCTGTCCAGAAAGTGTCTCTTGCAAAATTTGTGTATCGTCTCTGCGAGAGGGCTAGCAATCACAATGTCTCTGACTCACTGTTTTACTGTAGCCCCAGTATCCGCATTCTGAGTGCAAACCAGTGGGCATTCCAGTGCTTGCTTGATATATGCAAATGGACTTGTTAGGAATCCGACTGTCCTGTTTGTGAGATAATAGAGCCAAGTGTAGTCGTTATTGAAAGTCTCCACTTCTGTCGTCCTACAGTGGACAGGGTGGAAACAAGGATGATTCTGTTCTACTCTACGGCCCCGGTTCTGTGCCCGATCATTAGCCCTAATAGAAAAGGTAAACACTCTGTCCCTCTTCTGCCGGCCGCTGGCAGCAGAGGGGCCTTTGGAAAATGAAGAAAAGGCTTTATAGATGAAAGGCTCCGTGGGGAGTCGTTACATCTCGTGGTTATATCCACCCAGCGGGTTCCTTGGCAGCCATTCAGGGCAGTTTTATTTGTGTCGGAAAAACAGTTGAGCTAATCTGCCCTGAAGTGGCATACAGTGTGGAATCAGGAGGGATGATAAAGCGTAAAGCATAATAAAGGTTTTATGTGTTCTACCACGTACATCTGTGCAGGATTTCTGCCAATAACGGATGCACCTGTTCAACATGCTGTTTGAACATCGGGCTTGGTAGGACCCTTCGATATCACATGGCAATGGGTGACTGAACCCCCAGAGTCAACCTGTTGTGGATTATTTTAGCATTGTAGAATTTGGATTTGTGGAAGAACTATTGCACATGATGCATAATTTAAGATCTGTGGCTCAAGTCTTTCTCCTGAAACAACTCCCAAGAGATTCCTCTCTGGAGTTAATGTCGAATCCTTAGATTCCCTGTAAGAGTTCTTAAACAGCCAATCCATGGCATTTCAACATTTACAATTATGAGACTTTGTTTAGTCTCACACTCAAATTCATACTGAATTTGTCAGGCACATACACATAGTAATAACACATTGCATACAAAAGGCAGTGGCTTAGCAAATTGGCTAATCACAATGCAAATGACCCTGCAGTGTATCTACATGGAATAAATTGTCCCAATTGTTGTTTGACATCTGCTAAATAGTCAACCCAGCTCTGTTCCCTTACAAACATAAAAACGTACATGTTGTGTCAGCTGCACTATGCAGAAAGAGTTGTCAGTTTTTGTATAGCACTAGAAGCAGGGATTCAGCAAGTGAAGCAAACCTCATTTAATTTTGCCCAAGGTCCAAACGGCAGAGTGGTTGTCCACGGGCTGTCTGTTTATGAAATCATTTCAATTCATTATTGCCCTTTCAGAGGAGAATTGGATCCTGGCAAGGTCTCAGCATGTGCTGGCCTTTAGCACTCTGTGATGAATGGGAAATTAATGGCTTGAGTGCATGTTTGTTTCAAGACTGTTGTGCTGGATCACATCTAACACCCCATTCAACCCAGAGAGATAATACAGAGTAACAAATTGGGGAAATAACACGTTTCTTCTCGCGTCAGAATTAAATGGTACTTTATCACCCTTTCCCTCGTTTCATCGGCCAGACTAAATTAGGTCTTGTTTGCTGTTTTTACTCTACAGCTGGCACATTTTCAAGATTGCATCATTTAATGAAAAGAATGGCTGCACAGCCTAAGTAGTTAAATTACTGGTTATTATGATAAAAATCTAACAAATGAGCTACCCTTTTTGTGTGTGTGTGTGTTTTTTTAATTAACAGAAGGTGAACAATTAACCAATCCAACAAAACAGCCTGTTACCAGACATCAGCCCCAAGCTAAATCATTGTGAACCGCTTCCTAAATCGCTCGGCTCGTTCATCATTAAACAAAGCAAGTGGCATTGTGGGTGAAAATGCGGCGGTCACTATAAATACACCCCCTCCATGCAGTATAGATGAGCCCGCTCGCGGAATTCGCATGCCGTGTATGGGAAAGCTCGCCGAGGCATGAGCATGTGTGCGTGTGCGTTTCCCAGCAGGCCCATGAATTAGTAAAGACCCGCGTTAAGGCATCGGGCCGGCGAGCTCCCCGGGTGGGGGTCCGGGACGGGAACTGTCTCTGGCTGTACAGGTTTCCATTGAAAGAGGGGCCTCGGGGGAATTGAAGCAGAAGAAGCTCGCTGGCAGAGGACTGTCGCTCTGAAGAAGGTTTGGGACTGACGCAGGCTCGCACCCGGGCCTCCTCGGTCTCTGCTGTCGTCAGCTGCGGTGAGATTTGGAGGCTGAGAGGCAAACCTCGCTGGTGCCTTTTTTGTCAAGCTGCTGTCAAAGTCAGTTTTTATTTAGGTTCAGGGTTTTTTTTTTTAAATGCCTGACAGTTAAGGCCTGAATGAAAGGAAAAGATGCACCTCACAAGAGTCATTTCTTTTATTGTTTTTTTTACTCCTGGTTTGGCCCAAAACCAGTATAGCTGTGTTATTTTATTGTTTTTCTTTGTGATTGTTTCATTGCCTGTGTTCCCTGTCAGAAAAGAGTGGGTGCTGTTTGCCATCCATTAATTATCTCTTAGTTTACTATAGAGCTCAGAATTTTATTTGTGTTGCTTTGAAGATGTGGTCTTGCTGCCATATCCATAAAGTAATTTTGCAGACTCTTTGGCCAAATCATACTAATTAGTGAAAATCTCTTCCACAGAGTAAAATCCCAGTCTCAATCTCTGTGATACCGTTAATAGCTGTCTGCATGATATTGCCATTTCTGCTTGCAGGAATTAAGCAGTTCAATAAATACATGTACTTATCCAGTATATTCCAATGATACCTTTTACCCCCTCATATGTCTTTAATTATATATCTTGACATTATGAAACCTTTCCATTGTCCCTGCAATAAGCATATAGAGGTGTACAGTGATAGGATTTCACATATATTTATATATGTATATACAACAAATTACATCCAATCCATTATCCAGAGTGAGCAAACATTACTGTATTCCATAATGTCTGCTGTGTATGTTGAAAATAATGTATAACAGAGTAATTTGGTTGCTGAGAAGGTCATGGCTTTGAATTGGTACCTTCATTGTCTCAGTGGGTGAGGCTGGCACAGTTTGGGTGTGCCATGCCCCTGCTTGGTGCCCATCTGCGGTCAAGTGAAAAGGGCCTCGGGTTGATCCACTTCGCCACCTCCATAATGCCCCTTCCCGGGACCGCGTGTGACCGGATGTCCCTCTCAGCGGTCGTGGTTTTCACTGGCCTCCTCCGTAGCGCCCTCATGTGAGATCTCTTCTAGTGCCTGTTTGGCACTAGAAGAGGCGAAGAGGCGAAAGACGGTTAACGCGATCAGGGGGAGCCCAGCGTCCAGGCGATTAGTCCTCCTCACACATGAGATTGGCTTCATCAGAAAACCCTTTGATGGAGCACGGAAAGAGGGTGTAGGGGTGGAGGCTGGGATGGGGTGTCAGATGCACTCTTCACATGCCGATAAATAGCCCCTGCTGATTCAGTCAAGGTCATCAAGTGATTTTGTCAGTGATTAATTTCGAACCCAAATGGAGGCCGAGTCAGAATAGTTTTGCAGCCTTCTGACATAGGTATGTGCCCATTTTTCAAACTTATACATATTTTACATTTCTGATCATTCTGACTGAACTTTTACCCTGGGGGTAATTCATTCCGGAGGCTAAATTATCCTGGGAGCTGCTTCCAAGATGACACATGGATAAAAGTGTAATTATAGCCAGACTGGGAATGTCGTGACAGACCCTCTCTTGAGGTAGAAGGTTGTCAGAATTTTGTCTGTGAAAATTGACCTGCCCAGGAGTTTCCTGCTCACAACCTTATCAGAAAAACCTGCCACCTCACTGAGCATCCTTAATGACCTCCGTACTATGCTATCACCTTCAGGCTCACTTACGACCAGCCAAAGTGTGCCCTGTGCCTGTGTTCCGGAAGGACGGCCATCTCCTGTCAGAGGAAACTGAAATTAGCCTCAGCGCTAGCAGGGTGGAAATACAAGCAGAGAGAGTATAACGATGCACCTTAATTGTGTCCCGAAAATAGCGGAGGCAACTCATTACAGTACAAAAAAGAGTTTATTTACCCACTGAGGCAAATTGCTCGAACTTTTTGGCATGTTATTAAGCCATGGAAAAGCACTGATTAACTGGTGTTGGTGCTTTTGCTGTAGTGCCCTACTTTTAAGATGTATGAAAGACATTTTAAATTGAATGCCTTAATGTCTTTATCCCAGGTGCTGGAAGACAAACTGTGGAGAGCTATAGTGGTGCCGCAATTACTTGAAATCCCACAGGCAATTATGTCCAGGTTTAATTGCACATTGCACTGTACTTGCGGTAGCACACCAAGGAAGTGCTCTTTTGTGTGCCACATGAAATTTAGATTTGTTCATTTTAGCAACTTCTGAACTATTTCACCAAAATAAATGAGATGTCATTACATTTCTGCTGCAATTTAAATGCAAAACACATTTCATTTAAATGTAAAAAGTGGTTGTTATTGTCAAAGAATGACCTCTTTGGAGTGCGTAGGATTATAGGAGGTCAAGGGAAGCATTATTCATTTTTTATATTTACATTTTTTGTTGTGTCTTGTTCTAATCTTACCAGTTGTTTGAGTGCTGGCCTTCTCTACATGGGAAACTTTTAAGAATACACTTTTATGAATTGCAGATTGATTCAGGAGAAAGTCTGCATTGCAAACACACTGAAATGCAATGCATACAAATTGGCTGGTCCCCTCAGAAGGGGAGAAACAGGGAAGCTGTGGTCCTTGAATCTGCCTGCTTCAACACATCAAGCGTTTGGATGCTGTCTCTTGGGAGACTGTTGCTCTCGGGAACCAGGAACACAATAAACAATATTAATTGGACAAAAGTGTCATTTTTGCCTCTCTCATCTTAAATCCGAAGTCTGTGTGTGTGCAAAGACGTGATTCGTCCCCTTCCTGTATGATAAGGCTAATGGTGTAGTGGGATCAGATGTTTCTGGAAAGTTGAGTAAAGCACGAGGATTGATTACATTGCTGTTTCTTTCCTTTGGGGTTCCACAATCATAGCGTTGGCCTGCACTGCGCGATTTGGGGTGGAGAAAGATGCTTCCTGCATCCTAAAGAGATTAATACCTCATAGAGATGTGGTCCATAATCACTCACAGGATTCTCAACTCATAATGTCATCAATTATGTGCTCTGAGAGTTATTGAATGCTTTGACAGTGACAGTTTGTTTTCTTATTAGTGATGGCACATCTGATTAAAGTGGGATTACATTGCATATCACTATATATTAATTGTGTTAAATGATGCATTTTATTACAAAATCACACCTAAGCTTTTTATTGATGAATGAGAGACTTTTATGTAAATCTTGAAAACATGTTGTAAAGAACATGTGATTCTATTCTGAGTAAATCCTCACAGACATGCAAAATAATGACATATACATGACTGATTCAACCACAACTCCTCAAAGAGTGGTATGACTGCCCCAGCTGTCTGACAAATAATATATGAGTGATGCTATGTGACATCATCGTCATCATAGCTCAGCGAGTCGAATGTAGGACACGAGAGAAAAAGTAAGCAAACTACCAGAAGAAATCAGTCCCTACAGTATAGCTGGCACTCAAAGCTCACAGCGGTGACACTGCCATCACAGGATAAAGGAGATGAAATGAGACTGGATATGATTTATAATTTTGACTCCTCTGTAAACTCTGCTCCTGACATCTCCTGAAAAATAGGAGCAGAAGGATGGAGACACTTTATCAGTCTCCAGGTTCAGACAGTCTGCCATCCCCTTTCGGCTCTGCACAGCATGAAGTAGCACAGAACATGGGCTGTTTTTCCCTTCGCTTCCGTGATGCACACGGGGGGGAGATGAGAGGACTTTGGCAGAAGGTGGTACGAGTCGTTCTGGGGTCAAGGCCGCAATCTGCCTCAGAGACCTTCTGCTCAGGTGGTGCCAGCTTATGTGCCCCAAATGGTGGCGCACAGCCGGGTGACCCCCAAGATGCCAGTTTGCCATGGTGTTCAGGGTCAACGGCAAGCATTTTGTGGACTCAAGCCCACTCCGTTCAAAGACTGAGCAGCGTTCGCCAAAGGCCGCTGTTTGGTTCTTGTTCATGACGTGTAAAGTGGTTTGCCCCTGGTTTGACCGCTGCTTAAAGATTGCGGACATTCCTTGTTTTTCCTCTCAGTGAGGATGTGGTGATTATGTGAGCCGTCGTCTGCTCATTTTGCATGTCACATGACCAGTGGCTGCTTCTGCAGCAACACTTTTAAGAAGTTGATGTTGGCCGTTTCTCTGACTGTCTGTACTAGCTGGCAGAGCTTTCCCCAGCGCACTGGCCAAGCCAAGGCCACAAGCCGATCCGGGCCAAGCCCAGTGGAGCTGCAGTGTTCTTCTCTCTTTTCAGGAATGCATTGATACTTTTGTGTTTTCACATTAATACTTTTGTGTTGGATACTGAAACAATACCATCTTAGGGCTTTTGTTTTTAGAATGTGTTGTTGAAATTCAATCACTATCCTCCATTCATTTGGAGTAGTAAGGGACATGTGTTTTAATTCTGTAAGGTGACTCTGTGTTGTGTTTTTCAATGGGTGCGTGCTACAGGCTTTATTGCCCCTGTTTATTTGCAATGTAGTGAGCTATGCTCTAATGCACTGTAATTTGGCCTTACAAGGCCATCTGCGAAATGTCTATACGCACATTTTGAGCTCTGCACGCCACCCTCATTCTCGCATTCACTTTGATGTTAATAAATTTAGCAGCACCAGCCAGTGTATTTCCTTATATGTAGGATTTGTTGGCACTTTGTTTCAAACCCTCCTTTTCCTCCGCTTGTATAACGTGTGAATAAATGCGCTCCTCGGCAGTCAGACACAGCCTCACGCATAATGCATGAGCTCCTCTCTCTTTGCTCTCTGCCAGTCTTCTCCCGGCACTCACAGAGCAGACTCAGGCTTACTTCTCTCTCCCCCAGCATCCTCCTGCCATATGCCCTGCAGACGGCAGGGGGTCAGGCAGGTGGGGTTCAAAACATTTTAATCCGCCTCATTTAACCCACGGGTGCCCGACGGTGGTTTTGGTTTGCTTTGGCTGTCTCCAGCTGGTCGCAACCAAGGGAGGCGGGGGGGGTGAGTGTGGCGCTCTCTGCCAACGCAGCTGCATCTGCAGCCGACTGCCCAGTCAGGCAGGCGGGCTGTACTCCTTGCTTCAGCGGGAGCCGAGAGCAGGCGACAGTCGGAAGGAACACTGGATCCACCCTTCAGGTGAGTCCAAGTCCATCTGTGATACCGGTGCTCATGAATGATTTTGCCTTGGATGCGTGGGTTGCTTCAGTTTTATGGGTTCTTCCTCTTGGTGACTGTTCTAGATGATAGTTTAGTTTAAGTCCTTTGAGCAGGCGGCACTCTGGTCTGATATGTGACAGTGGGAACATCGGGGTTCGAAAGCATCAGGCTGGATTACAACCTTGTACAATTAGTCTGAGCTTTGTTGTGCCATTATAGCATGCTGATACATTTCACCATGGTAAGAGAGTTTTGAACATAATTTTTGCAGAAGGCTTCATGCTGGTGAAATGAACACTTTATAAATATGCACAAAATTCTCAGAAAAATAAATGTTATAAGGGTTGGCATTTTGAAAGAGGCTATTTAGTGGAGCTGTGCTCCCTGCCTTGCAGAAAATTCTGCTGAACTATAATGTGTGTGTTGAATAATGTACATGCAGAGTATTAATATCCTAAATTAAATATGCTTTGTTTCTATGGCAAACGAGGAAGTTAAAAGTCTGGTTTCTGGGCTGATGTATAAGCTGATAGAGACATGTTAAAATGACATGTCATTGAAAAAGAAATGAATTTAATTAACAAGAGGCAGGAATTGAAGAAAGGTGAGATCTCCATTTATTGATATCTTCAAGCTTTGAAAGTGCCTGTGTGTGTATATTTGTGTGTGTGTGTGTGTGTGTGTGTGTGTGTGTGTGTGTGTGTGTGTGTGTGTGTGTGTGTGTGTGGGATTCATGCATTGTTTGTGTTTTGCTTTAAAAGATGGTGCCAGGCTCTACATTTTGCATGAACAGGTTTTCACTTTGCTCCTAGCAGGGAAATGTGTGCCATCTCGATGAAGTCTGGAAGGATGGATGAACGTATAGAGAGATAGATAGATTACAGCAACAATACTACTACTACTAATAATAATAATAATAACAATAATGGCCTCAGTGGCCTTTTTTTCACCGATTAGGCCTCTACTCATTAGAACTTAAAGTGTATGTGATGTAGACCTGCTTTTTTAGCCAGTCACTTTATAATTGTCTTTACATCTATTATGTAACATGTATATGTATGTATAAGCTTCAAATCAAATATAAGGTTTGCAAAACGGCAAAAAAGTGGGTGAACATTATGCTCATTGAAAGTACTCAGTTTACACACTGGCTAAATGAGCGTGGCCTTTTTCTATTACCTTGTGGTTTTTGAGCACCGTCCAGTTTGATTAAGTGACAGAGCTGGGTCAGTTGGTTTTCTCATTGTCATCGTTTCTGTACAAATCATAAAATGCCAGTGTGACTTTGATCTGTTAAATGCAATTAGTTTAACTCTGTCAGGTAGCAGCTTAACATTGACATGCTGCTCTCTTAATTAATTGCCCTTCTTAGTTTGTAATTATAATGCAGTTACATCGTTTTCAATTACAGGATAATTAACACAGTGTAATTAACGTAATGGTTACTATTTAGAATTACAGATGCAGTCAGTACCCACAGGTATTCCAGTTGGGGGAAAAAGCAGCTAAACCTTTTAACTGATTGAATCAAGTACAATTAACAACCAAAAAAGGCACACAGCCAAGACAATTGTGAATATAGGAAAGAACAATAAATCCACTGGATGCTAGATTTGTCCCATTTTCTCCCAGTTACGCTTTTCTAACCATGACCAATGGGAGTTACAGACAGAGAGACATAATTCTAATCTCATTATCCAGTTGTTAACAGCAGTGCTTTGTGTTTAAAAGATAACCAGGGGTAGAAAGAGAGAACAGCATAAAAGCCGGGAGATGGGAATCATTCATGGTTTTCAGTAGGGTTTAAAAATAACGGGCTCTTGAGAGTCCCTCCCTTTCAGACTTTCCTATAGTTATGCTAATGAATAAATGATACTGGAGACCGCATGCTGGGATGAGATGGTGATGCACTGGTTTCCTTGTTAGCGGAAAGAACATTGTCATTTTCAAAGCTGTCGTGTAGGTAATGATGTCTGGGCTGTTCCTTTAGAAACTGACATTCATTACCTTTACTACTTGTTAAGTAGGGCTAGCAGTACTTGAGATGGTTCTGGTCTTGTTTGGTGCTGGTATTGTGACCATAGAACCCTGCTTCTTAGTGTTTGGTCCAGTTTGCATGGAAGTCTGGCCCATTATGATCATGTCATTGAGATATTAAGAGTAATAGGACTAGGAGTCTGTAAGAGACAAGAAATGATAATTTTGAAACATAATGATTATCTTCAGACAGTGCTAAAACAGTCAAAATTGTCCAGCAATTTATTGCTGCGTTTTAGCTTGAATGGATACACTTATGTTTTATTGTTCTGGAAGTCACTCTGGATAAGAGCATCTGCTAAATGCATGTAATGTAATGCAATGTGTTCTAAGCGAAGTGGTGAAGAGCCTTGTGAACCAGGTTCTGGTCTACAGCTTATGCCAGACAGTGGAGTCTGAACCAGTACCTCAGAGAATGCTATAAATAGGTAAATATTAAATATCAGTCATCACGGAATGGCCCACCATATATCTGTAGCATAAACTAATGGAGTTCATGCACTTCTAACATCACAGACGTCATCGAGACTCCTTCAGTTTTCTAGATACTGTAGCTCATTGGGGCAAACTCATGCAAAGAGGGGAATTGGATACAACAGCAGCCTTACACACAGTGGTGCACTGTGTGTCTGCTGGGAATCTTTTTTTTTAACTTACGTATTGTATAAAAATACAATGGAGCTGACTCTCTATAGCTGTGTCAAGCCACTTCATTTTTGTCTCACTGGTTTCTGAGATCGGACTCGGATCGGAGGCTGATGTGTTAAATTTGCCATGAAGCAGAGTCGGCTTTGCAAAGGAGCCATCTGTCTTCCCCTGCTTGGTACTCAAATTCAGTTATTAACTGAAATTGAATTGTGAGTGAACGTAGCATCCCCAAGCAGCTGGGTTGTGGAATTATTCTACAGTCTTGCTGTTTACAGCATTTTACTGTGACTAAATTGTAACAGTGTGTAACTTCTATGTGTCTGTGTCTTGTTACTGAGCAATTATTGCAGAATGCCAGTTCAGAATTCATTTAATTAAATGTTGAACATTTAAGTATTGAACTAGATAGCCTTCACTCTATTCTTAACCATAATATAGCCCTAATTTTAAATGTAATCCAAATGCATCCCTAACATTTATGTAATTACACCAGTGTGGATTTAATTATTCTTTACATCAAATGTTTTCAGATAAACAGTAGGCACGTGTGTTATAAAGCTGTATTAACAGTGTACTTAGTTCCCACTTAATAGAGAGCAGGACAGTATATTTCACTGTGGGTGACGGGTGCTCAGTGCAGAGCTCAGAATAATGTTCAGTGTAGCTGCATCCTCCTTTCTGTGGTAATCTGAAAGCTGTTGACCAGATGCCTGTCCAGAAGATAAGTGAATCGAGCACCCGCAGGGACCTTCTTAGTTTGTCACACGGCGGTTCACCTGGGCCGTCACAGCTACATCCCCAGCTAACCCTCCACATCTTCTGTATACGACCCGAAGAAGTGCGGTTTCCATGGCGATACCTCATTTGTCTCTCTGCCCCCATTATTTCGGGAGGTTTTAAAATGAGGGATGTGTAGCAGGTAGGGGAGAGTGAATGCAACCCTGGGGAACCGAGGAGGTGCGAAATGTCAAAGTGATACAACAGAAGGGTACATCATCCTTGGCGTGCAAGGCTCTGCCCAATTGGTTCTTGATTCTGAGGAAGAGCAATGTCAGCTGGGAAATTTACTCAGCCACTGTGAATTCAGAAGATGCAAATCTTCCAGCGGTAAAGACTTCTTTGTTGAATGTGGAAGGAATTGTCACTAGAGACAGACTGGGTTTTGAGAGTATTGATTTAGAAGGAAATCACAGAGAGAGAATTACATCTGCATTGATCACACTCTATTCACTTTCAAAAATGATTTTATCTTTTTTTTTTGAACTGGGAAATACAAGTACATAAGAGCACTTTCTGTGAAAGAAGTCAACTGTGTGCTTGATGTTTAACTTGCTGCCAGCCTGCTGAACTCTATAAACTGCAGTGATCGATTCGACTGTAACCCCTTCAACCCTTTCTGCGTTAAAAAAAAAGGAAATGGAAGAATGGAAGAATTTAGCTGTTAAATTATATATGTGGTCCTGTTATGTGATCAGATCATTTACCTCACACATCATAATGAGATGGCCTACTTTCTGGTAATAGCATCCCGGGCAGAGAAAATGAAATGGCAAAATGACAAAGCACATTGCTAATGGGAAAGAATATATTTAGAAACCAACTTTCTTGGTTTTCACTTTCCAACTGTTGCCAGCATCAGTGAGATGTAGTTGATCAAATTTTACTGAGGAGGAGGACTTGAGATTCCTTTAATGGTTGAAAATTAGGTGGCAGCTGTGATACTCCTAACTTCTGTTCTCATAGAAGCAGAATTAAAGGATGTTTTGCCACAAAAGTATTGTGTAACTAGCTACAGTACAATTGTTTTCATTACCACTGTAAATTAGTGTCATTATTTCATAGCCTGAGTTTTGTGATACTGTTGCAGATATTTGGACTGCAGCATCTTACCATATGACATAAACATGTTTTAACTATAGAGATAGTGAGAAAATATATTGCAGCAATATATTGTGCAATGACTCTACTGCCTAGAGTTCAAAGAAATTCGAACTAATGCATTGAGGGCCTTTGAAAACAGAGATAATATGTGCATTTTATGATCTATGAACTTCAGAGCTGTAAAGCTTTAAAGCTGATGTAGCAGCCATTCTAGTACTGGTTGTCTAAACACTGCCTCTGTGAGGGAGATGGGTGTCCTGAAATTAATGGTCATTCTGTTTTTTTTTTATAGAAAGGTTGATAATGATAATCTTTTTTGTGATTTTTTTGTCCTATATGAAGGGACTCTTCTGTCAATCAAAGCACACAGTACCAACAATACTGCTCTGTAGTGACACTGAATTGTGAATTTTTCTCTCTGAGTTTTGACCGTCATGTAGGCATGAATTTTGTAAAATAAGCCTGATAAACCTGCCATCCAGTCCATCTGGTTCCCTATATAATAATTGTGGTTTGTAATGGGGAAAAAGTGTTTATTTTTTAACATTGAGCCTGTCATTTAGATTTGTACTTGTTTTTTGTGGTTTGCATTTTGCCAACCTTGTGGACATCTATCTGACCCTTTATATTGAGAAAAGTGCTAAATGAATGCTATTTGATTGGCTGATTCATGAATTGATTGGTATAGACACTATCTACTGCAAGTTGCCTTGGATTAAGCATCTGTTAATAAATCTGTTTTATTTTTATCCTTTAACTTAGCTGTAACCGCTTAAGGAAATTGAAGGTTATTGATAGATGTTGTGTGTAGTCATGACCTTGCCATGAAGTGTCGTCATGCGCTTGAGGTTTGTCAGCAGCATGAACGGTTACTTACAGATGAAGATAAAGTTGTCCAGAAGAGAACAAGTTAAATAGGCCTGATGACACTGATGTTCTGTCTCCTCTTTGAGACAGAAGACGGTAGGCGGTAATACCCTAGCTTTTGGGTTTGTGCTTCCATTATCCACACTGCTGGCATAGTCAGGGAGAGGTACAGGGTCAGATAGATGGACAGATTATTCCTCCAAGACACTATTTGATGTCCCACAGATGTTAATTGAGTGTGAGCTGATACTGAACTGGCAATTCCCTTTTGCAATTTTCTCCCTCTCTCTTTTTCCATTTTGTGCTTTCTCTCTCTCTCTTGCACTTCTCTTCTCCCCATCTCTCAATTCCTCTCCCTCTCTGTTAGCATGTGTCACCATGGCAACGAGGAGTGCAGGTATTCATATGTGTGTGCGTGTGCATGCATATTAACTGCCAATATCATTAGTATGAAGATTGATTTGAGTGGTCTGATTAGTCAGAGTTGGAGTGTAAATTGCGGCCCTTGAAAATGCAAGCCTCCGTGGCTCCAGTAATTAAACAGACAAGGGGGGAAATGACTAAATAATTAATTTTTCCTTCATGTTGGGTTTTCAGGAACCCATTGGAATGACAAGGTCAAACCCATCAGCACCATCACTTCGGTCTCAGTAAAACAAATGAGTTTTATTCAGTTCAGCATTATGTGAAAAATGAGTGTGAATTGCTGTACGTGAGCTATGCTATGCTATGCTCTGGACAACCTACCCAGAAGTGAGTCAGGGCCTAATGAGGATTTAATTGAGTGAATAGATGATAAATACCAGAGGCTTGAATTTCTAAAAGGTTGGCGACTTGTAATCAATCTCTGATGATGAAATCCCAGTTTTAGATGTGTGCTGCTGGAACAATCTGAGCAGAGTGAAATGAAGTGATACAGTATGTTTTTCCTCGTTCCCTAAAAGCCTGAATCTGTTTGATTGGAGGGGTCTGTTTATCACAGACTTGGCATGGGGTTTTTGGCTTCAGCAGGTATTGACAGAGACATGGACAGCTGTATCAGCAGGACAGCCTTGGTACTCTGCCGTGGACCCGAGTAGGGTGTGGAGTGTGGGGGTGGGGTGGAGACAGGCTGAGTGGAGAACAAAGTGGGAACAGGGTGTGGAGAATGGGGGGTCAAGGTGTTGGGCAGGCTGAGTTGGGGGGCAGAGTGTGGTGAGATGGGGGTATGAGGGACCAGGTATGCCGAATGCTTTATACAAAAGGACTTCTTTATTCCAGTGCAGAAGAATCACTGCCATGCCTCTCGCTCTCCCTTACAATCTCTCTTTCTGTACAACTGCCTCTTAGTCACTGTCTTCCTTTCTCTCCCTTTCCTCTCTCTCCGCCTTTCTCTCTCAACACTCTCTCTCTCTCCATCTGCCCTCTCACTCTGTGTCCCCTTGTTTCTCTCCCTCTCGCTCAGCATTTCTCTCACTCTCTTCTCTGTCTCCCTCCCTCTCACTCTCTCTCTCTCCCTTTGTCTTTATTACACCCCTCTCTCCAATTTGTAGCTGAAGTACATCTTTGTGTACCTGTAAGGTGTTTTTTTTTCCAGCCCAATATATGATAAATAAGGTGACAGAATTGTCCTCTCTCCCACAGTTGGGATGACAGTAGCTCTGTCAGCAGTGGCCTCAGTGACACCCTGGACAACGTCAGCACAGATGACCTGAACACCCCCTGCTACTCAACCTCGCACCGCAAGAGTAAAAACCAGGTACGACCCGCAGGCACGCTGATTCAAGCTCCTGTACACGTGCGTGTGCTTGCACATGTGTGTGTCAGTCTGTCTGCCTTTCTGTCTCAGTAGAACAATTTGGGTCAAAATCAATATTGCCAGTATTCTACTTTTGTTTTCCATGTAATGGCATACAGCAATCAGAAAGTTCACCATAACTCTGCCAATGCCTTTAAAAAATACATATTATATTATGTGCAAAAAATGGAGGTGTAATGGAAGCATTGAGGGGAAAAAATGTACTCTTTTTAACAAGTGCAGTTTCAAATGTGGCACCATATTAAAGTTCAACAGCACGAGCATGGTTGGGTTCTATGACTGCTGAATGAGAGACTTTGCATGAGTCAGCCTTGACATTCATTGCTCTTCCATTACTGACAACTGTCAAGACTTCAATTTTCAGCAACCCCTAATTTAAATTCCACTGTGTGATGACTGAAAAAATGCTCTGCTGCCATCTGGGTTCATAACGGAATGTCTGCATGCATTAAAAACATATACAGAGGGATAATATCATGCTGTCTCCTCCTTTTTAAAAAGCGATGAAAGATAAAAGATAGAAGATTTGACTGTGGGAATAAGACCGGCTACAGTGGGGAAACAGACCTCCATAAGGTGTGCAGGGAACCTGTTAAAAATAGCCCAGCTGTGCTGGCTGCGCTCTGATGCAGCAGTGTACAGGGCTGCTGTCTCTATAGAGGCACACAGCTCTGTCTGTGTTATGATACAGCAGTGTTAGAGCCACATTTAGACCACACTAGGTGTACACCGCCATTATGTCATCTCATGTCATGTACTGATCAGCGGGGTCGTAGGTGTGTACGTCACTTGCATAGTAAGTGAGTTAGCAGCTTATTCTTCAACAGACAGGTGAATAAAAGGTGATTGTAATTCGTACTAGTGAACCCATTGTTAGATTATTTTTGTATGACCATGTTACTAGGTAGCTGGCTGGCTCTGTGCTATTTTCCAATTAAACACTATCAGATCTTATTCTTAAATTTAATTGGTTTCGCTAGCCATGTGTGAAATTCCAAGATATGCAAATTGGATCACCTGGACCCTTGGTGCACTTGTGCAGTCACAAAACAGCCCTACCAGCTGGACTGCTCCTCCCTCCATGTGAAGTCATGCTGATTTACTTCATGTATGAGCCCCATTCTCCCACCTGCCCATGAGTCTGTAGGGCTTTGCCCGGGTGCATTAGCCATCCAAACCTGAGAAGAACATAATCGCAAACTGGAGAAAAGGCCAAGTGGCTTGCCTCCTGCACCGTGCATCGCTGCATCTTGTGCTCATGAAAAGTTACAGGGTCTGGGTTGTTCTGCACTTTTTCGCCTGAGGTGGAAGCACAGCAGTCTGCATGGGGAGGCCACTCACACTGCGTGCCTCAGGGGTCATATAAGTCAGTCAAGTCAGTCCTACACCCTACTGTAGGACAGCCATGTGTAACACTACACATTTCAATCCCAGCACCGCTGTCTCTGCTGTGACATCTACAGTGGTTGTGGCATTGGTGGTTCATGGACTGTATGTGTTAGTGTTGTTTGACCTGTATGAATCTTAGTGATGTTTGTTTGGGTGTTGACTTGATGTGCTATATATCTTTGTATATAATGGATATCAGTGTGTGTGTGTGTGTGTGTGTGTGTGTGTATACATGTGTGTGCTTGCATGTTGACTAATGCACAGTATTTTAACTCTTTATTCAACAGCCCAAAACAGATGTACACCAGCACCCACCCCCAGACCACGATGTCAGCAGCTGGGATGGAGTGGATGATATGAGGAAGGGGGACGAGGGGCTGGACGGCATTATGGACCCAAGCTCAAAGTGGAAGCCTTCCTCCTCGCCAGGGCAGTACGACGAGCCCGACAGGACCGGGCAGAGGACAGGCCTACCCCAGACTGGCTCCTGGAGGAGGGGCATGACCACAGCCACTAGGGCCAAAGGCTCTGCAGGGACCCTCAAAACCCCCGGTACATGTCTGCTCCCCTATTGCACCCTGCATTAAACATGGGATGATATTTGGTTGAACACACCACACATGATGCACTTGGTGTTTACTAAACTCTTAGCTTTAAATCTAGGGAGAGACTTTCATTTTTTGCCCTACACATAACTCAAATAAGCAGGCATCTTAGCATGTTATTAAGCATTCATTAAAATCTCATTCCAGTAAACTTTTTTATTCACCTCAAGCTCTGATCTCACAATGCCAAATTATATCAAGATGGTCAAATCTTGATATTATCAATTATTTTTCAGAGGAATACCTTAGGAGCTGTTCAAGATAAATTTGTTTAGGTGAAGTGAATAGGTTTTAACTGAACTACAGTGGGGATATGGTCAGATGTGCACAGACAGTTTGGCATACTCAGCAAATGTGTAGTGTTCAGTTGGGATTTGAACAGCTTTTTTCATTATGCTGAACACTCTGAAAAGGGGGTCTGTGTTGGCACAGAAATTTTTGGCACAATCACTGTGAACCCTGCTGGTGATGATTAATAGATGAGTCAAATTATTCCCAAACAAGCATTAATGTATTGCTTGCCCTGGCACGGCAAGGGCTAAATAATGCAGCACCTTAAGGCAAGTTGTTGGCCAGCTGCTGTAACGGAACACTCTGCTCTGATAGGTAAAACGGACGACGCTAAGGTTTCCGAAAAAGACAGAGTCCCGTCTAAAAGCTCCGGGATCCAGCGCTCTCCCTCTGATGCCGGGAAGAGCAGTGGGGATGAGGGGAAGAAGCCGCCCTCTGGCATCGTGCGGCCACCAGCCGCCACGGCCACGGCCACCTTCGGCTTCAAGAAGATGGCGGGCCCAGCCGGAGCCCTGATAACAGCCAGCAGCTCGGTCCCCAAGTCCCCCAGTGGCGGGAAGGGGACGGCGGGCGGGCGCAAGACCAGCCTGGACCTGGACGGCTCCCAACCGCAGGATGATGGAGCGCTCCTGGACTGCAGCGGCTCCAGGGCTCCCCCGCAGTACCGCTCCCTCCCCCGGCCAGCCAAGTCATCCTCCAGCGGCATGCTGGGAAGGGGGGGCGGGCATCGATCCAGCTCCAGCAGCGTGGACTCCAACGTCAGCGCCAAGTCGGCCGGCAGCGGCGGGGGCGCAGCTGGCGCCAAGCGGAGGGACGCGGGGAAGATGGGGTCCGGCCGCTCCAGCCCGGTCACCGTCAACCAGACGGACAAGGAGAAGGTGGCTGGGTCCGATCTGGAGGGGGCGTGCCACTCCACCTCGCCAAAGGCCAGCCCCACTTCTTCCGGCCAATCCGGGCTCAGGCAACCCGGGTCCAAGTATCCTGACATTGCTTCCCCCACCTTCCGCAGGTCAGACCCACAGTGCACTTGGTTTCTCTTACATATATCATGTGCCCTCCATCTGTGTCTTCTCATTTTGTGTGGTGACTACATTCGAAAAGCCTGTAGATATGTGATGCTCATATATATGAAGGCTGTCGCTTTGGCAGAGCATCTGTGAATAATGGTGTTCTGCTGTAAACGAATCACTGAAGCATTCAGATGCTGTACTCTTGCTGTCTCACCCTTTCTACCTCAGTTGTCTCAGACAGCACAATTTTTGTTGGTCTCATTAGCTTTATCCAAGAAGAAAATAATGGAAACATTTCAGATCAAGGTGTTAAGTGTATAAATGGAAACATCAGTTAGTCATTTTATTATGTGCATTTTCATATTTCAGTAAAATATTTGCTTAGGATCAAGGGAACCAAATATGACAGCGCCACCTTGTGTGTTGTTGAGGTTATCACATTTAAAAACCCATTTCTCTGGACAAAAGGGCAATTGCAGGGAGCTTTAGAAGCTGGTAAATTGTCATTCAGGTCAGGAAACCTGATTGGATGAACTTGATTGAAGTTGACAGGGAGAAAGCTGTTCAATGCACAAATACCCAACTCATTAGGTTCTGAAGTGTTGAATGTCTTGCGCTACCAGTATTGAGGCTGTCAAGCTGTTGTATCTTCTCAGTGCATATAGATTGGAGAATCACTCATTAAGTTGGTTCCCATCCTTCCTATCTACAATTGATATGACATTTCCTTTGTGGCAGGTGTGTTGTGGTAGAAACACCTGGTATCTATACAGATTGCAGACCAGCTACAGCCCAGTCTCAAACCTGAGCTGCTCATTTCATTGACTGATTTTAAATGGAAGTTAATTCCAACATCATCTCTGAAAGCTGTTCTTGCTTCAGGCTGTAAATTTTATAATTTTACATATGTGTCACTAAACCAGGTTTGATTCCTGTTTATGTTATAATACCCATGTTTTACACATATCTTTCTACTGTTGTTACATGCTTGTAATTGTACTGCCTCTTAGCTGGGTTTTCCTTGTAAAATAAATTCTATATCTCAGTGGGACCTTTCTAGTAAAATAAAGGTTAAATAAATTAAAATAAATTTAAATAAATCAATAAATAAATATACAGACATGAGGGTAATATCAATATAGTGCACATCAGCTTGGCCCAGATATAGTCTAGTTGCAAAGGGCTTTGAGTAACAGATTTAGACACGTGACAAGTATGTTTGATTCCTGCACATTTTTTCCACAGTTACTAACCACTGAACTCATGTTGTTGTTGAAGATTTATTAGAATTTATTTAAGTTAATAATTTTATTGTTCAAAATGAGCAGGCCTGTTGTTTCAGTTTTTCTGGAACAGAAAAACTTCTGGTACAGTGTCTGGAGCAGAACCTATCTCTTATGCAGTGCATTCAAATATTTCCTCTTTAGTACCAGCAGAATTACCATGCATTTTTAATGCACTCCCCATTATTGTCATTAAAATGTAGTTATATAAAGTGTTGAATAAGATTCAGAATCTAATATTTTTGATCCTATTCTTCCTCAACCCACATCCTCAGAAGAACCAAAATGGCTGGTTTTAGTTATGGCTGATGAGAGGTAATGAGGCAGGTGTTTGTTATCATGGAAGCAGAGACTCTGATTGACTGTCAAGCCTTGTCTCTCTGCAAAACCTCTTACATTACAAAAGAGGCAAAATGGTAGGGGCTGGAAACCATCGTAGCAGGGTGTCTGTGATCAACCACGTTGCCTTGTCTGTGTGTTCTCAGGTTGTTCGGCACGAAAGCCAACAGCAAGGCCAGCTCCCCTGGCACGCCCGATTCGGGCAAGTGCCCCTCCGCACTGAGCAGCCCCCATGGCACGCTGGCACGGCAGCCCAGCCTGGACTCGCCCTCCTCGGGGACGGGCAGCCTGGGCAGCGCCGGCGGGCAGAGCGGGGGCACCAGCCCCCTCTACGGCAGGGCCTCGGAGCTAGGTGTGGGCGACGCCCCGGGCGCCTGCCAGTCTCCCGGCTCCAGCCCCGCCTCGGGCCTCTCCGTCACCTCCGGGGGCAGGCCCTGGCCGGCCAGCCTGAGCGGGTCCTCAGCGGGCAGCAAGGACACGCTGAGCTGCCAGAGCATGACCAGCCTACACACCAGCTCCGAGTCCATCGACCTGGCCGTCGGCCACCATGGCTCCCTCACCGGCCTGGCCTCTGGGCCCAAGGTGACGAGGACGGGCAGCGTCAAGTCCACACTGTCGGAGGGGTAAGTCACAGTGGCACAGCCCGCATTGAACACTTAGGTGATACTCTGCTTAGGTACACTACTACAGTGTGCACATATGTAAAGTGTTGAATATTTTTGATATTACACGCTCTTTACTTGCATGTTATTCCTGGGTTTAAGGTGTCCCTACAACCAGGACTTCCACTGCTGTTGTGCCATAATTTGTAATGGATTTTGACAACAATTAATGTTAGCATATATTCATGTAATCATGTATTTTTTCACTTCATGTAAATGTATGACATGCCCTTACATTCTTGTGTGACACATATTCATTTATAAGATCATGAAATACAGCAATTCATCATTGTATGCGGAAGGATAATTATGTGACATTTTTATTACATGATTACTGACAATGTTGGAATTGGGTAATTGGTTAATGCTTAGGTTACAGGGGTGAGGCATTCTCTGAGTTGATAATATGAACTTGAATACATGCTGTGGTACAATACCTCTTCATGAAGGTGGAGCGTTGACCTCAATTCTTTTTCTTTATCCCTGAAACATGATATCTGACATGGACCTTGTGCATGTATTGAAATCTGCTTTGCAGTCAAGATAGCAACAATGCCAATAATCCTCTCTGCTTTTTGTCTTTATTTCAACAGCATGCCTTTGGACAGGAACACTCTCCCCAAGAAAGGACTAAGGTACAGTTGTTGTCATGTATAATATCTGTTTACTAGTTTGCTAGTTCTCTTGATTAAATTGAACATTTACTTTAGTTTTCTCTCTCCCCTATGAGAAAAGTATATACAAGTACATGAATTATCTCTCTTGCAAGTGAGTTATTTACATAATATAACACAACAACCGCCATCACTCAATAAAGATTAAATACATCCAGACTCAGCTTCATTCAACTTTTAAGAACTTCAACACCTGCTCAACTTCAACAATGTAAGCTCTCTTGTAGATGCAGGCATTAGTTTAAAATGAGCGAAATCCAATTGAGCAGTTAATTGATTTCCCCAAAGTAGATGTGGTTTGGCCCTTTCACAGAGGATGATCTGGCCACTTATCCTTGTGCCTCTAAAAGACTCAACAAGTGTCCATTAGATAACAATGACTGTGCAGTCTTCAGCGCACAGAGTGGGTCTTTATCTTTTTATCTATTTTTCTGCATCAGCCATGGTGATGAGGACCATTTTTCTTTCAGATCACACTCTGTTGAGCTCTCCCTCTCTAATGACCGCCATTTTTTCCAGGCCCCCGGGTGAAACGGGGTCAAACTGAGGCTTCAATTGACAAAAGCAGAGAGGTCTTTTGTCATCCATCTCTGACAGTGGTGCAGCATTGCAGCCACTTGCTAGGCACATTGCTTTTCAGTGCTTCTGCAGTCCAGGGCAGGAGGAAAACGCTAAGACTGCTTTGTGGTCATAACAGACAGTCCGCCTCCCGCAGATGGCTGTGTGCATGTTTGGATGTAGAGCTTGTCACAGCGTTAGCCTTTTTGACATGGCAGACAGTGTTTTAAAATAATAATAATAACAGCAATTCTCTATAATGATTTATACGGCACTATAAGGATAGATTGATATTGACCTGTCCACAACAATACCAGTTCCAAAAGACACACACAAAAGAGTGCAAGAAATATGTATTGTTTTTGTCAGTAACATTGAAGCACTTTCCCTAATCCCCTTTAATGGGCTGACTAGTCCATGGTGGATTTGAATTGCTGTGCTATTTTGCATTTGGAGGTGACAAAATCCAAAGTAGCAAGTCGGAATCGGAGCAGCAAAATATTGTCATGTCGTTTATGGATCAGCAACGCAAAAAACTGCAAATTTGGTCAGCATTTGGTCAGTATGTTATCAAAATGAGACGATATCACACTTTACGTGGTAGAAGTAATCACTAAGCAATTGTGCCGAGGAAATTACAAGGCAGTAAAGTCACCCCCTGAATACAATGGTGAATTGTTGTAATGATGACATTGTTAAATTGCCTCAAATGGTGTCTAACACACATCTACATAAAAATACGGTCAGATGACAAGCAGTTGAAGACTGAACTTGGCTCTGTCTTGGCATGCCTGGTGAGATGGGCTTTCAAAGAGATGGACTTTTCAAAAGCCAGGCTTCAAATGAGCTTGACCTCAATTATCTGTCAAAGAATTAAATATCACTGCTGCGAAGGCAATATGATAAGGTTGCCTCACACTAAGAGTCATTGATATGCTGGGTGTGTGAGTGTGTGTGTGTGTATGTGTGTGTATGTGTTTCTGTGTGTGGGGATGTGTGACTGTTCATATGTGTGTGGGTGTGTGTGTATGTGTGTGTGTGTGCGTATGTGTTTGTGTGTGTGGGGATGTGTGACCGTGCGTATGTGTGTGGGTGTGTGTGTGTATGTGTGTGTGTGTTTCTGTGTGTGGGGATATGTGACCGTGCGTGTGTGTATATGTGTGTGTGTGTGAGAGACCATGTGTGCATGCATCTGTGTGCGTCCTGGTGTTTATTTGTGTCAGTACGATTGTAGGTGCATCTGTCCTGCGTATATATTATATTCTCCTCACTGTCAATTTCTGCCCTTCAGGTACCCCCCCTCATCCCGACAGACATCCCAGGAGGAGGGGAAGGAGTGGCTGCGCTCTCACTCCACAGGTGGGCTGCAGGACACAGGGAGCCAGTCCCCCCTGTCCCCCTCCGGGACGTCCAGCACCAGCCCTTGCAAATACCACTACTCCAACCTGGGTGAGCAACTCTACAACAGATCACTTAACAAAGCAGCTGAAATATCTACCCTGATAACACAAAGTTCTCTCAAGACCTCCGCTCCACCATCTTTGAGTCTGACACAACATGATCTTAATATCCTACCACCCTAATATAACAAAGTGTAGTTTCTGCTACTGAACTGTGAACTCTTGGAATTGCTGACTCAATACAACAGGGCTTATACACTACAATAACCAAGCACAATATTCGTATAGGTCTGCCATTGTAACCTGTTTGAGGAAAACGGGAACAAAAAAGATCACTTCAGTTGCTGTTAACTCCCAAACAAATGTATGATTTATTTAATATGTATTGAATGACACCATATTTTTTCTAATTGTCAATTCTCAGTGGTGGTGGTCCTGCATGTCAGTACTATGCCAAGCTTCAGTATATCCCTCTGTGCTGTAAGTAGATAGGCTGGACTCTAAAAGTGATCAGCATTCCGCTTTTGACTGCTCTTTCTCTCATGCCTCTGCCCGATCCCCTCGGTTCTGCTCCCACAGTGAGTCCCACTGGCATGTCCCAGTTCGGCCGCGCTGGGCCCAGCATGAGTCGGTCCAACAGTATCCCAGCCCAGGACTCGTCCCTGGACTTGTACGGGGAGGCTCACGCACTGGGGGGCAGTGCCACCTCGCTGGAGGACCGCCCACGGGCCATGAGTCGTTCCGGGTCCTTACGGGACAGTATGGAGGAAGGTAGGATCACACCACTTCCGCCCATAACAAACTATACAAGTAGCGAAGCTAGGGCCAGTTAATTTGAGGGACTGTAGTTCTTGGAGTGAATTGTGAACTCTGGGTAAGCAGTTGGAATCATACCATAAATTTGTTTGAAAGGAACTGGAATCAGAGGTGATGTAAACATATGGATGTGAATTGGAATTATGAAAATATTACACTGCGATGCATTTGAAAGGCCTTGGAAAATGGATAGGATTCAAACCCTGCAAAATGGCATTGAAGCACAGTCATCTGTTTTGCACTCTTCATTTTAACCCGATAATGCCAAGTCATGCCAACTGTAAAGAAACTCCTCTCTGACAGAGAATAATCTGTGTTTGATGGTCCTAAATGTGGCCATGCAGGGAAGGCTTTGCCTTTGAAATATAAGAAGAGTCCTGGAGATCAGTCATTGATCCAGTGCTGACTGGAACAATCACCTCTGGAAACACCTACTGCTTACATGACGTGTCCTGTTTATTACGGTGTTCCACTAAATTAGCAAGAAAATTTGTTTGAAACTATTGGTTACCTTGAATCGCATGCTTAGTAAATGTTGTTCTTAAACCAATGCTATTTGCTATGGACTGTATGTCTTCTCTCTTTCCGTAGTGCATGGATCTTCACTGTCATTAGTCTCCAGCACTTCCTCTCTGTATTCTGCGGTGAGTTACATTTTCTAAACCAGCATCTTTTTAAACTAAGGGGAAGCTAAACCAGCTTAAAGTATTGACGTCGACAGTATTTATAATTATGAAACAATACTATTATCTTCTCACGCTAATGCAAATGATGTCAATTTTAAATATAGGAACTGAATGTGGGCAGTTGTTCTTTAAATTATGGATATATGACTGTGCATTAATTTGAATGGATGTGGGCATATTTTACCTCAGCGGAAATTTATCAGTGCCACAACACATTTCAGTCAGCAGAGTCTAAATTTTATAGAAGCGAATTTACTATTTACAGCTGAAGTGATGTATGTGGTTATAAGATGTGCGCAGGTATCCTATTTCCACAAATGTCCACCCTTCCAGCTGTCACAGTAAATGAAATGACAGATTAGTTTTGGAGGGACTTTTGCCATATTTAGATGTAAAGGCTTCAGTTTTTAGATGCATCTCTTTTTACTTAATCAGTGCAATGTTAAGATCCCATCATCCTTAGGCAGACCGTAATAATTTTACTGATCGCACCTTAAATTTAGAGATTTTTAAGAGATTAGAGATTTAGAAATTAGAGATTTTTATACATGATACAAATGCTTTTGTTTCTTTATCTGTGAGACAGTTTAGGCAGGTTTAAGAAGTGCATTCAAACATAATGACACATTTGCAATGATGTCAGTGGTTTAGTGGTTTTTGTACCTACCAACTATTAAAATATGATTACGATTTCTTATAACATTCTATAAACTGTATTTATTGCATCATTGGTCAGGATTTAGTTGCTCTAAGAGGGACCCCAATCTTTCTATCATGGTTTCTGTAATCTAAATGGCATGAGAAGTATGTCTTCCTATTAGTGTTCAGGATAAATGGAACACCAGTGAGAGCATGATGTTCACTGCAAACAGAATAGCCAGTTGTCTCTCCTTTTGTCTGTTCTTTATGCATGTACTGTAGAAATGAATAGCCGCTCCCACTTTGTCTTAGACAGTCTTATACTAAGCAGTGCAAGATGCTTATGAAATAAGTGCAGCTGGCTGAATTCAGAAGTGGGCTAGTTCTGCATTTGGTCTTATCTGAACTATTGTGTACCCCCTTTATTCATGAGATACCCAGGTCAATACTTGCATTGGTTCTTCAGCTTTACTCCAGGATATGTGTTGAGAACTGATACATGGTTCCTGAGGGCTGTTATTAGCTATGTGTTTGGTCCATTGGGGACATGTTACTTAAGTAACATACATGCAATATATTTTACTGACAATTTCCCTTTGACAAGTTTGTCTTTTCTCTCACACAGGCAGAAGAGAAGGCACATTCAGAGGTATGAATGATTTTATTAATAAAATATTTACAATTGTTTAAGATACAAACCAATAAAAGCATACAACTAAGGTAGCTCTCAGTGTCAATAACCAATCAGATCATTGTATGATTAATAAAGCCACTTGGCAAAAGATGATTTATAACCGAGATCTGAATGTTCCTGGTAATAGCTGTTTAATCATATGTTGCAATGCTTTTATGAATATACCTGGAATAAAATCTATTAGAGACATTTGCTCATGAATATGTAATTTTATTATGCATCAATGTATAAATGATAAACACAAATCAAATCCAAGAATAATGACAACTGAACAGATATGTTTGTTTGCAACAATCCCTCAAACTCTGGTCTTGCTATTTGGAATTGGCATGCAGCATAGAGCTAACTGTATCATTCTCTTTTCAGTCAAGGGACAAACTGTCCTAAATACCACGTTAATCTACAATTTGAATTCAAACTTCACTAGTGTCTTTTGCTTTTGTTTTGTAATGTTTAATAATGTTTTTCATAAATCTTCTGAGTGTTTATTTGAGATCTCTCAAGCAGGATCATTTGTTGTAAAAATGACCAAGGTTTGTTCAGTTAGAAAGTTAGGAGCAAGAGAAAGGATTTGATTGCACACTGAGAATTTACCAGTCTGTTTTATATGAACCACTGACTTTGTTTGGGCTTTCTCCAATTAAGTATTCTCCCTTGGGTTGATTTTTAAATGCTTATTGAATTTTTCCTGGAACAGTATATGTATTAATGTTTGAGAAAACAGCCCTAGAGGCCAATAAAATGAACCTCTTGTTAAGGGAGTCTGTGTATTACCTGTATTGTTGTTGCATTTCTGGCTGCAGGACAGATTTAAAACATTGCCATTGCAGATTGTTCTGTGCCCACAGCAAATCAGGAAACTGCGGCGAGAGCTGGACGCCTCCCAGGAAAAGGTGGCGACCTTGACATCTCAGCTGGCTGCCAATGTAAGTGACAATGACATACACTCAAATAAATACATAAATTAATAAAAATAATAAAAAAATGACCTAAGTATAGCTGCAACCTAATGGCATCTTTTTGTGCATTAATGTAAACAATAGATCAATAAAAATCATTTACATTCAATTTTTACAGATGAATGTAAATGATTTTTTTTCAATTAAATAATAAGCATTAACACATATTGCTTATTGCTGGTCATGAACGTTAAACGTGCATGAATGCCCCTAATTTAAAGTTTTGAATAAGGACTTGAAGGTTGGAAAGACCCCCAAAATGAAACCTTGTGTTTGATGTCACAGTATTGCACCCAGCAGGACAGGAATACAGATAGGTCTAATCCAGGCTGATTCAACACGGCGTTAATTGCTATGTGCTAATCAAACCAGCACAAATAGTCGGGGCTGCGGAGAGGTTTTGAAGCTGTGTTTGGGAATGGCAGTGTATCTCCTGCTTTACGACGATGCAGAGAACTTTTCTGTTCGTTGCCTTGATGCGCATGGAGCTCCTGATCAAAGTGAGGCTCCGACAGTCTTTATCAGAGTCCTGCTTTAATGGCTGGGTGACGCAGGCAAGAACACACAGCAGCGAGAAACAGGGATCCGCGCGGCCCTGACAAGCAACTGCGAGCACCTTTTTGATTTTTTTTTTTTGTTTTTTTTTGCTTTGTTTATTAGAACAGAACGGGTGCAGCCCTCTCGGAACAGATTGCCTTCTACAAAGTAAAGCTTTCTGAGAGTTTGTAGGGTACCTGAAGGTTCTCAGGATCCCTGAGGAAGACGAAGTTATACTCTCACTCTCTTATATTTAGCAATGTCAGCGGTGAGGAGTCTACACGGCTCTAGTGTGGAGGCGAGCAAAAGTGTGTAATATCACACCAATGGAACTGCAGCACTGTAGCGATTGTCACAAATTACTGTCAAAGAAGGTTAAAACAGTATATATATACGATATGTTTTTCCCTTCTCTCCACTGCCAAAGTCTATTAGCACCCCATATGTTCTATCAAAGAGATAACTCATCGCTGCTCCGCCCCATACATTTGTGAGGGTACACTGGGCACCCCAGATCAGATCTCTGATCAGGGAGCCCATATAATAATGCACCTGAGACCTGCCCTTGCCATTTCAGTGGCTGTAATGGTTGTTAGTATGCCAAGGACTGCCACAGAAACGTGTAGCATTCTTTCTGGGTTAGAGCTGTATCTCAGAGTATAGTTCTGTGAGAAAGTAAAAAGTAAAACGTAAAATCCAATGAAATCATTTGGTTGGACACGCCAAGCATGCATAAACCAGCCAAGAGCCATTGAGCTGACGTGTGCCAGGTATGACTGTGAAACACCCAGGGTTTGATGTTGAAATTATTACTGCTTGCCTCCACATATCTCATAGACATACATGTTAAATTATAAATTATATTATAGCATTCCAGTTGCACTGTTGTATAGTATTTTAAATGACACAAAATGTGCGTTATGATTATTAAAGGACGCTGGCAGAATGCAAAACAACATCTTATTCTTAAGATAACATGCTGTACTGACCCGTTAGATAGGGCTGTTTGAATTTCTAGACTGACCATATTGATTTGTGCTCCATGAATGTTTTGATTAAACATGAGTTAAGGGTGGTATTCTAAAACTGACTTTTTGAAAGGGCATGCAGTGAATGTTTGTTCTCAGCTGGAGGAATACGGGTTATGCTGCATGAATAACAATCATTCTTTGTATAGTGGTAATTGGTTGAGTTCATTGTAATATGACTTAATTAGACATTTATTACTTCCAGTCATTTTGTGGCCTAATACTGTATTTCCTCTTGGTGAGTATGAGTGTTTATCACAGCTGCATAAGTCGGCTTTTGATTTGTGCCCTTTATTGATAAGGACGAAATCACACCAATGAAAAATAATCACCATTGCAGTGCATTAGCATAGGTTGAGCTGGCCCCTCTATGTACCTATAAACATGTAAAGGTGAAGGCAGTTTGTCCAAACGTCGTGTTTATGTACATATATTCACCTGCGATTCCTCAAGTGCTTTAACTTTCCTTTTGGTTTGTTCTAAGTTTTATGTTTTTCCTTTTTACGATAATATCCTGCCATGCTCACATCTTGGCCAAAGGAAAAACATGGGCAAAAATAACTTTGCAGAACAGAACCAGCAGCAATGTTACTGAGATTCTGAGAGTTCTGGTGGTTTCACGCTCCCATTCCAGCCTGTTGTTTGCAAGACATCTACAGCAGAGCTCACATGCAACATTAACCATGCGTTGTGTGACAGCCCAGAGAAGAGAGGAACGCCTTTATGTTACGGTTTCACATTAATTCCCTGTCATGTATTTACGAAGTGACAGGAAGCATCATTGGGCTGTGTGAATCTTAGCTGGAACATGAAACATACCTGCTGCAATACGCAGAACCATTTGAGTGTGAAAAGCCGATGTTGTGACAGACAGGGGGAGTCGGATCTTTTGCATTTAATCTGGTTAGCAGAAATGCTATTTAATAGAGCAGAGTTGTATGCCACCCAGGTTGCGGCTCTGACGCTCCCCGCCTCTCGGCTCTCCGCCACCCTTATTTCAGCAGCCTTATCTGCTGGCGCGGCGCCTGATTGAGTCAAGTCAGTGGATTTCTCTGTGGTTCACTGGCAGGGAGCGCTGGGTGACGAGGCGTGGCCCAGTATGGCAGATGTTAGGGAGAAACAGAACCGGTGCAGCAGAATAAAGTATTCTGATCTGCTGATATATCAAGTTAGGTGGAGGTATTTTAAATTGCAGTGGAACTCAGTCTGACCCAAATGATCTGGAATGTGTGTACTCTTTCTATGTTTTGGGAAATAGCTAGTTGCTTCTGCCTGAAAACATAATGTGAATATAGCTTTCCACTGAAAATGTTTTTGCTCGCAGTTTTGCTTGCATGTATAAAATTGCTGCATGAAAATATGTGTGGTTTGCATACCATGTCAGTTTGACTTTTTGACACCGATTATGTTGAACCAAATTTTCCTGCTTACGGCTTGCAGACGGTCACGGTTGCAGTCTGTCATTCTTAGCTGGGCGCACTTTTTGTTCATGGGCAGTACTCTTAGCCACTGATCCGTATGTCTTGTGGATGGGCAGATAATCCAAACCAGATGTTATATTGACACGTCCAGATACTAGAGAAAATTAGTGGATCTACACAGAGCCTGTTAAAGACTTTAAGTGTCATCATTTAAAGTTGACTATTATTTATGTGCGTTAATATTGAATGAAAATCAGATATCTTTTGCTTGCTGTTCACATTAAGACTAGGGTATTATATATGTGTTGCTCATATATGATATAACAGAAGAGACTGACTTCTGTGAGTAGGCTCCATTGTGTTTTCAACAAAGTACAAGTCATCAAGTGAAAGTCAAATATCAGGTTTGTTTACATGGTTAGAACAACCTTTTGGCAGTTTCACAAGACTATTTTGCTGAGCTGTCCTTGCTTGCCATAGCACATTGTGTTTTGTTCACATAATGTTGCGACAAATTAGAACATCAGAAAAAGCTGAGCCAGTTCCCAGCATTATGCTGCAGTAGCGGCATCCTCAAAAGTGACTTCACAGTCCTGCAGGAATATGTTCCTTCTATGTTTCACCTTGTGACCTTTCAAGCTTGTGGTAACTCACAATTCATACCCACTTCAAAGACCTCATGTGGTAACAGGTATTATTACTATGTTATTATAATGTAATGCAGTAATACAAGCACAGGTTGTGATCTGGCCCATTTAGAGTGTTTGGGCCCAGTGTGGAAATAAACATGCTCTAGCACTAACTTGACAACCCTAAACGTACCTTGTAACACCTTATATAACATAATGCTTAAGCTTGGTTTAAGTTAGAAGGGTGTATCTTAGAGCACTCATCTGTAATTTCTAAGGGGGAAATAAAGCACATCTCAGATCACAAATAGCAGGGGAGCATTTTACTGTTCTTGCTCTGAAATAATTCATTGTTTAATCCTACAATCAAGGTTTAAACAGTTGTGTTTTCTGCTTTTATTGTGCTGTTTCATGCGGCTTGTTGTTTAGTATAGGGATAACAAAAGTATCACACTTTTACATGTAGTTATTTCAGAGAGAATTCAAGTTTAATAATGTAATATATGTATAAACGTGCAGCTCTGTCTGAGTAGGTCAGGAAGTGTTGAAATAAAAAAAGAGAGTGTTTCTGGTCACATTTTTGACCCTGTGTACCAACATTCACATTGTTTTTGACCCTGTGTACCAACACCCATGGCAGGGTGTGGATGACATGAATGTTTTCCCTTTTTGGCTAGGTGTATTCACTGTATTACCAGCTTATTTTACATTCCCCCTTTTTTGCAGGCCCACCTTGTGGCTGCCTTCGAGAAAAGCCTGGGAAACATGACCTGTCGTCTGCAAAGTCTGACAATGACTGCTGAGCAAAAGGTACTCCATGCCCATTTTTAAAAACGCTTTCCATTGCATTACATTATTGGCATTTAGCAGAAGCTCTTATCCAGAGAAGCATACATAGGTTAGTTTTTTACGATGTTACCCATTTATACAGCTGGATATTTACTGAGGCAATTGTGGGTTAAAAACCGGCAACCTTTCGTTCAAAAGTCCTGCTCCTTAATCACTATGCCACACTGTCGCTTTCCAAATCTGCTGCCTTTATTTCAGACAGGTTGGAATGTGCATGCATCTGATCCAGTGTCAACAAGTGGATAGAATGTACATCCACATATTTTCTAGTCTGAGAAAAATAAAGACATGGGTCAAAAGTTTTCAAACATATATGACAACAAGAGGCAGTTATTCTTCCAATTTGTTGATAGTAGTACTGGAAGGTTGGTATAAGAAAACTCCAACAGAAGAGCGCAGAGCTGTTGTGTCTGTCATGCTAGACCCAAAGTGTAGTTTGTTTCACTGTGTGCTTGCACAGATAACCCAGTAGAATTGATGAGCTGGTGGTCTCTCTTTGCTGCAAAGTAAACAAATGTGCTCTTGATGCCTGTATTGTCAGGAGTCGGAGTTGGCTGAGCTCAGGGAGACCATTGAAGCACTGAAAGCACAGAACTCTGATGCTCAGACGGCAATCCAAGTGGCACTCAACGGCCCTGAGCATGTGCACAGAGGTACTGCAGACTGTTCAGACCAACAGATCGTTTTATTTTCCTCTTTGCGTGCAACACATACTGTCCTCTGATCAGTGTAGACACCTCATGTGACACATTAGGGTCAATTGAGAATGAGTGCCCATCAGATGAGATTAAAAATCAATGTCAGAGTGGCCATTTGATTGTATGCAGTATTCATGACTGCCAGAATATTTTGCTTTAAATCAGAAATGTCCCCCAGTTTGTTTGTGAAAAATAGCAACAATGTCAGAGACTTTTCTTGTTACTAAATACTCCTAACTCAATGTTCTTTATTTTTGTACTCTGTGATAGTCTCAGACATGGCCCAAAGCATGGTGTATGTTTCTGATTCAAATAAAATGATCTCAGATCTGGTTATGTACTCAAAAAGATGAGTAGAAACAGGGCTTGCTGATCCGAGATGCCTGGCGATCAGCAGTCACTCAGCGGTCACTGAGCAAAAGCTTTGCCTCCCTCTGTTCTCAGACCTGTTTATTGGAAAGCAGCAGTTCTCTGATAGCATGTCCAGCCTCAACATCGCCACCAGCCATGCTGGCAGCAGCCAGGATGCAGAGGCTAAGAAGAAAAAGAAGAAGAGCTGGGTGAGGGGAAATGTGATTGGAGGAGACATGGGGGGAGGCGGGGCAGGGTGGGGTGGTGCGGATGTGTCTTCAGTTTCTTCCCCCAATGGGTCCTCTTCTATCTATATGCAAAACCTGCCCTGGCCACTGTTTACCTGTTTTTCTGAAAAATTCATGAATTTTTATGTTTGTCATTTGGAATTCTGGCCCTCCACACACCCTCCCACATCGTCCATCATCTGTCGGGGAAAATGTAAAAAGTCTCCGGGTGAGCAGGGTGAATTCAAAGCAGTGCACAAACTCTCAGCCTGTCTTTACAGAGAGAGGGGGAAAGAAAGATAGACAGACATGGTATTAGTATGAGATGCAGAGTTAAGAAAGCCTGGGGAAAAGTCATTGTGAGAAGTGGCTGAGGAAGCAATCTCATTCTAGAGTTTTCAGCCCTCTGTGTTGGTCTTGACAAAGCATAACAGCTTACCTGAGCCTATTCGCCCCTCAAAGTCTCCTTTGTCTATCCAAACCCACCGTTGTTATGGTGGTAGTCTCTTACATGGCTAATATTGCAGCAGGTATTTCCAGAGATGACTCACCTTGGATAATACTCCTTTAGAACCACCCACAATCACTGTGCTGTGTTTTAAGAACTCACATGAAATCCCGTGCTTTCACATTAAATGGAAGTCCATATAATCTTGGCCTCATAAAAACCTTGCAAAGACACAAGGATCCCTGCTATAAAAAACCTTCCTTTAGTGCTATGCTTTTTGTATCTCATTCATCTTATATTATACTTATGTGTGTGCTATATTTGTTTAAAATCTAGAGGTAAAATGTATTCCATTAACTCTGATACATCTAATGCAACCATAAAATTACTTCCCCATGAAGATAGGACTGTGTATTATTATTATTATTTCTGTGCTGCATTATTATTTTTGCCATAGTCAATTTGCTCCAGCACATATTCTATCCTTTAATTCAAATTCATTGTAAACATTTTGCTCTGTGAGCTCAGAATCTTTGCTCTAAAGTAGCTATTGTGTTATCATTTACCCATGTCTGTTTACTTGGTTACAGAAAGCATTGTAATGCCCTCTGTATTCCTCCCCACCACCCCCAAACCTTAACATCCTCATAGTGTTAAAGCCTCTGTGTCAGCTTGTAATTGCAAATCTGTTTTTCCTGCACCAATTCATTATTCATCAAGGCAAATTGTGTCTCCCTGCTCCTGCCTCCTGAAATGTTTGCAGCGTATTGCTTAGAGGTTACAGGAATGCCTGCTACTATTATTATTACTTTAATTATTCACTTCCTTGGCAAACACAATCAGCCCCTCAAGCATTTCAAGCAAAAACTTTCTCTCCTTCAGTCTGTTCATTCGTCCTCTGATACAAGCAAACCCTCTGCCGGTATCTTATATATATCATACATTATTAAAGGTATCAATCAATATAAGTCTTGCCAATTACCTTCAGACTGAAATGATTTAATTAGACTGATCCTGAACAGAGTTTATCCAGTGAGTCACCTGTGATGGAAAGGCAGCAGTTGCAGTGAATCATGTCCGTTCTTATCTGATACAGTGTTGTCTGCTTTGATTTCATAGTGTGTATTAATAAAGGCTATACAGGACAGGTCTATGCTTATGAAAAGATTTCCCCTGTACTCCTTGTCCTCATTACTCAACCCCAATTAATTTAACTTCAGCCCCAATGGCTTTAATATTGAATACATGTGAGTAAAGATACTTCCCTTTTACTGACCTCAGGCTCGTTGTTGGAGAGCCTGCAGGAAGTGATGCCTTAGTGGGTGTGGTGACTGATGTATCCATCTCTCCTGCAGTTGCGGAGCTCCTTCAAGCAGGCCTTCGGCAAGAAGAAGCCCAACAAGCCGCCGTCGCCCCATTCGGACATCGAGGAGCAGACAGACTCTTCCCAGCCCTCCTCACCGAAACTGCAGCACAATGCAATGCAGGGGAGTCTGTCCTCCCTCAGACCCTCAACCTCCAGCTCAGAGTGAGTCCAGCGCACCCCTATGGACACTCAAACACACACAGATCCACACAGGCATGCCCATACACACACACACACACACATACACACACACACACACACACACACACACACACACACACACACACACACACACACACTGAGGAACCCACAGAAAAACATACACATGCATACACATATGAAGGTGCATACACGTAACAAATACACCTCAGTATACAGAAACCTTCATAATCTTGCCGTTGTTTTACTCATCTTGGTTTTGTTTCGATGATTACATATCTGCATGATTCACCTTCTCCCTTGGTTCTGTATGTCCATCTGTCTTTCTGTAGAAAACATTTTTACAATAGTATGTCCTCTTCCATTTGGACCCCTAAGAGAAGGCCAAACGGTTGCGTGGTCTACAAGCACAGATCTCGGTAACGGAGGGTGTGCAGCATGCTCCGAGCAAGCTGGAGTGTGGTGTGCTTTCGCCCGCCCGTCTCTCCATATCATCACAATCCATTGTGCCTTACCATTCCCCATACTCCACCCTGACAGTGAAACATTAACAGGAACCAAGAGCAAACCTCTAAAGCCGCTAAATGGCTCTGCACAAGGCAGACACGATACCCACAGCTGGTAGGAATTGCCCTGCCTCGTGTCGCTGAAACGGGACACATAAGCCCTCTTTACGTGCAATAAGCTAAAGGGCTTGGAAGTTCTCCCTTTCGCTAATTGGAGCCATTCTCTTGGTCAGAAAGCCATTTGCCAGCGGTGAAAAGTGTGTAGGCTGTTTTTTTTTTTTTGCTTCTGCTCTGCATGGGTTCAGTAAAGAGTCTGTTTCTTTGGATGGTGCTTTTGACAGGATTAGAGAGCACAGGCAGCTGTGCTTGTCTGCACCCAATACTGCAGATAATACTCTTTGGAGTGGATTTTAGTCAGTTTGCCGAGGATGCATGACACACATGTTTGCACGTTTGTCCTTGTTTTAACCTTTTTCCCTGTAATAAATGTATAATGAAGTTTAAAATGCAAGGGTTTTGCTGTATGTCCAGCTGTGTATAATACAGATGTTTAAATATAAATGACTGCCGCCTTTACACACAACTTTACGCACATGCATGTTAATGTGGGAATATGTTTGAATAGCCTTTTTTAACATGTTCTTAAATACTAATAATAAAAACAGTTTTGTTGTATGTGTTGTTTTATGTGTTCAACCTTTCTTAATCTTTCAATGCTATAATTTGTGTTTCCGTTTGTTAGAGAATATGTGTATAACTCCACTCTCATACAGGCAGGATCTTTGTGTGTGTGTGTGTGTGTGTGTGTGTGTTTGTCTGTTTGTCTGTTTGTGTGTGTATGTGTTTGTGTGTATGTTTGTCTTTGTCTGTTTGTGTGTGTATGTGTTTGTGTGTGTGTGTGTGTGTGTGTGTGTGTGTGTGTGTGTGTGTATTACCCCATTTCTGTCATACAAGCTGTGTGTGTAAATGTGACTGTGTGTTTGCGTCCATGTGTGCTTGTGAGTATATGTATGTGTGTTTATTTAACCCCATCTCTCTCATACAGACTGTGTGTATAAACGCATATGAATGTGTGTGCGTGCATGTATGCGTGTGTTTGACCCTGTCTCTCTCATACAGGCTGTGTGAGTGTACGGAGTCCGAGACGGAGATCATCCTGCAGCTCAAGAGCGAGCTGAGAGAGAAGGAGCTGAAGCTGACGGACATCCGCCTGGAGGCCCTGAGCTCCGCCCACCACCTGGACCAGATCCGCGAGGCCATGAACCGCATGCAGGTGCGTGGCTCCCTGTCACCAGACGACACCCCGTCTGTGCTGCTGTCCCTTCTTTTTAGCATTAAAGACAACTGTAATTTACAAAGCTTCTGCTTTCTGTAGTTTTAAGCATTGTTCATGGTAGTCATGGAAAAAATGAGTATGTTTAAATTCTTGTCAGTAATTATCTTCTGTTGTGGAATATCTGAGAAAATGAATATGTTCAATTTTTTGTCGGTGAATATTGTATGCCTGTATCTTTTTCTGTTGAGGAATATTGCAGCAAATTCCCTCACCACAGCAGTGCCACAGTTTTGTATCACGATTGCATTTACAGAAGAGATTCAGGTTAACTGTCTTACTCAGGGGCACAATAGCACAAGGGGGATCTGAACCTTCAACTGTCTGGTCACAAGTGCAGTTCCCTGGCAAGTACACCACACTGTTGCCTTTGCAAAGGGCTGCTTCCTGCAGTGCCCCTCCCCACCCCCCTGCCCAGAACAGTGTGTTGTTCTGTATCAGGACCTCATATCTTAAATGCAGCTCGAGTTGCTGCAGTGGTAATAGTATACTGCCAGCTGAACCCAGGATAAGATTATCAGACGACTGCTTATGTGTGGATTTTAATTCAGCTGCAAATATGTTCACATGCACTGAGTTGCATTTTGGTCGGCTTGAACTCAAGTTGTGACATCTGCATTTTCTGCATTTTATTAGTTTTGCGTTATTCGACTCAGTACCTAAAGCTAGCTGTCAGCTGGAAATATGCAGCTCACTAAGCGACCCAGATTTTATGAAAAATGAATATATTTTGCCTTTCTGCAATTGTATGAATGTTTCATTATATTACATTATTCAACAGTACAAGGTATATTTTCTAACATATTTCATTACACACAATTAATTTGACTCCTTATTTAAAATGCAGGTAACCCTCTAAAATCACTTAATATTTGTGATTTTTCCATAAAGCTCCTTTTAAACTTGCTTTAGTTCTGAAGCAACAGGGAGATGCAGCTTATTGCAGTTCCTCACTAGAAGTCCAAAGGGAACTCTCCATCGATGCGCCCAGTCAAAGTAGGGCACATTTCCAGGCTGGTCATAATATGAGTTTTTGTTTTCAATAAAAGGGATGATGGATTCCAAACTCGTAAGTCAATGAAGCGGTAATGTTGCGGAGGGTCAAACCCCCATGGTGGTGCTTTTTCTCTGGGTCTGATAAACCATCAAACAGCAGTCACTATTTCAGAGAGCTAGAGAGTGAGCTTCCTCTGCTAGCAGGGAACTCTAGCTCCAAATGCATGTTTGTTCCAACATCTTTGCATCTGTCAGGTATGAAAACAGCCACTCAATCAATCAGTGCATCTCAGACAGACAGTTTTTGTGTGGGAGGATTGCAGGTAGTTCATATCATGTATTAGAAATGTACAGAATGGGTTAGTAACACCTATATTTAATCACTTGCATATGATATGACTATCTGAGTAGATTTATCCGAACGTATTCATAAAAGTCTACTGATAAAATTACATACATGGAAGTGGCAATAATTTATATCTGATACAATATGTTTTACGTTTAAAAATGTGCTAGGATAAGTACTACTTATGGAATACATTGAGTTTTTTTAGTTCGCCAATTTATGCGTGGTAAAAAGTAAACAATACAGTTGAAAGGATTAATGTATTATCAGTTGTGTTAGTTGTGCTATAATGGAAAGAGCTGTGTGAGCAATACCATGGTGGAGAGTATTGAATTCCTGATTAAAAGACCTCCGCTGACTTCCCCAGTCCTCACATGTAGCTCAAACAGACTGGAGTAGAGCTATTTCATCTTAGGCACTGAGCTGGAATGGCACCTCTCAAACCTCAAAGATTACAGAACTCCTGTTGAGCACAAAGCAGACTCAATCACAAGTTCCTACAATAGCAAAGTGCCACCTATACAGAACTTTAAAGAAAGGACATATACACTGCGGTGTAACCACTGGGCATGCTTGTCACCTAGAAGTCAACTGAGAGAGATTAGGGAACATCAGAAGCCATTGATGGAAAACCAGAGTTAACACAAATACAACAAAGGAACTGAGGACTCCCTTGTTGAATTTCTATCTAATCTAACCAAGCTTGCTGTCACTCAGGCTTAAAGACCCAAAGAGATTCCTGGGAAGGTTAAAAAAAAAAGTCTTTAGTTTTCCACACGGACTGTATAATAAAGATATAGAATCTGTACATTTCTCTGAGTGAAGGAAACTTCTGTGATGCCTGAGGAATCAGATTCATTTTATAGGCTTATTATGGACGCCTGTTGGGACTGTGTTTCAGATTCGCCACAGGGAAGTCTTTTGGAATGTCACAGTGGCATCTCTTTTGTATCCTTGTCCCCAGAATGAGATTGAGCTGCTGAAGGCAGAGAACGATAGGCTGAAGTCCACTGGAGGCACCACCCCCGCCGCCACCCCCGCCAAGATGACCCGCCCGCCCTCGGAAACCTCCAGCACCTCCTCCACCTCCTCCCGCCACTCTCTGGGCCTGTCACTCAACAACCTCAACATCACTGACACCATCATGTCAGGTAAGGATAGAGCTCCCCCTCAACTACCCACTCAGGCTCATCCCATTCAAACCAGTATCACTCTGTAGTCACAGATTAGGAGCAAACTGTATAGAAGGACCATTATCTACAAATACCAGCTCGTGACCTTACTATTACAGTTTAACTTGATAGAACAATGACAAATGAGACTCATGTTAAGTGAAAATGAAACCCACTGGGCAAATTTGGATGGCTGTATGAAACATAAGTCATATTATATTTTTGATTGATCAGTATTTGGTTTTCTCTCTCCCCTATGAGAAAAGTATATACAAGTACATGAATTATCTCTCTTGCACGTGAGTTATTTACATAATATAACACAACAACCGCCATCACTCAATAAAGATTAAATACATCCAGACTCAGCTTAAATCATATGAGCCCTGGGTTTACTGTTAAAATGGTATTATTTCCTGACACTGTGGCACAATTTTACTTATTATGCAATAACAATAATATTAATAAACTAGTCATTGACATAGTTTATTTGCTGTTTTGAAATCAGTCAAACTAAAATAATTGCTGCTGCTGTACTGAACCAGAGCCAAGATTGTCTTGCCTTTCCAACTACCAATTGATTATTGAGATGGATTGCCTAGATACAGTGTTCATTATATCACATTATTGCTATTTAGCAGACACTCTTATCCAGAGCAACTTACATAAGTTACAATTTATACATGTTATCCATTTATACAGCTGAACATCTCCAGAGGCAATTGTGGGTTAAATACCTTGCCCGGGGTACAGCAGCAATGCCTCAGTGGGGAATTGAACCAGCTATGAGCCCTGCTCCTTACCACTATGCTACACTGCCACCCAAAGCATATGCATTTTCTAACCAGAACCTGCCTAAAACTTTATCCTGATGTACTGTATATTAACTGAGGGCAATTCGGAATGAAAATACATCATGCCTTCTTTGTCCTGCAAGAGGCATGTGCACAGACACACACACACACACACACACACACACACACACACACACACACACACACACACAAACACACAGAGTTTTCACTGGGCCGAGGAATAGAGTGCGTCATACCCATTTCCTAATTAGAAAGCAGTAAGCTGTGCTCTCGCGGGGCCCGTGCTGAGTGATGGAGGGAGACACCAGGCGCACTAGCATGCATGAAACACCAGGGCCGTTATCACAGTGGCCCAGTCGGAATGGAGAACACCTTATCGCCACCTGGGATGCCTCTCTGCTTGCATATGCAAACCTCCATCTCAGTCTCAGAGGATGTTCTTAAGTAGAAATAAATGGCATAATTAAGAAAAATCCCCCCACTGCATATTTAATTTGAGTCATCACACATCATTTTTTATGCATTCATTCCCCATTTAATGTTTTGTCATTGTGAGCAATTGTACAGTGTTTTTTTCCCTCAGCTGTAGTTACTGTGGTGCCACCTGTGGTCAAAAGCAGCCTCTGAGTCCGATTTCTGCATCTCAAATTTGTTGTCCCTGCAGATATCCTCCTAGACGATGGCAGCGAGGGTAACCTGCGGAAAGAAGGCCGGAGCGTCAGAATAGTGGTCGCAGTCAACAACAGCTCCAATGTGACCAAGGTGACTGAGTACAGAATACTAATGAGGATGGCATTTGGTAGATTGCAATGAAACTGCCTAAATAATAAATTGTCAATACCACTCTAATAGGCACTGGATTATTACATAGAAAGTACATATATATGTTGTTTATTACACATGTACACCTTATCTGACACACGGTAGTTTGAAAGAATGATTTGGTGAATCCCCTTTGTGGACTTAGGGTATGAGATGTCAGGAGTATCTCATTGGATCCATCGGCATCAGCGGGAAGACGAAGTGGGACATGCTGGATGGGGTGATACGCCGATTGTTCAAGGTAAAGACCCTTTTTTTTATTTCAAGCGTTTTTTTTCAGTGTAGCATTTCAACCACATTCCAGGTACAGATTGCCAAATATCCCTTTTAAAGAGAAAAGAAACTCTTAAACTTACTGAGCTATTGTGTGTTACCATGAACAACAAATGATATGATCTCTTGAGACCTCTATCTAACTGCCTAACGCTTAATGAAGGCATTGCCTCTTAGGAAAGCAGTGTAGAACAGGGCTTAGTGAACTGGACTTCTAAGATAGAGATAGCAGGTTCATTTGGACTGGTAAACAGCTCTTTTGCCATTCAGCTAGGATGCTATATAGTGTAAACAGATAGATATGTGAAACAGATGTATTCTTTGAAGGTGTAAAAACGTAAAATTACATTGGTGTAATATTGCAAGCACCAACAATTCAGTTATATGACCTTCATGATTATGTTAAATCCACACTGTGTAACTTAGGACGATTGTCTTACTTAAGACAATAAGGGTGGGGGTTTGTCTCACTTAAGACAGTAAGGGTGGGGGATTGTCTCACTTAAGACAATAAGGGTGGGGGTTTGTCTCACTTAAACAATAAGGGTGGGGGTTTGTCTCACTTAAGACAGTAAGGGTGGGGGTGTGCGCCTGCCATTAAATGAAAAAACATGGTGAGTTTTAAGGTTTATTCCGCAGTGTCCATCAGCAGGCGTAATGACCAAACTATCAAGGTTTGCTGTAATGTACAGCTGGTCTAGACAGTCGGAGCACTGCAGACGTGATAATGCTGGTGTGCTGTGAAGCTGCTGGCTCCCAGGGCTGCTGTGTGAGTGCGAGTGTTCTGCTCATGCGTGCGCTTGGGTCTCGGTGCCAGGAGTACGTGTTCCGAGTGGACCCTCTGACCAGCCTGGGCCTGACCTCAGACAGCATCGCCAGCTACAGGATCAGCGACATCGTGCGGGCCCACGGCTCCGAGGTGCCGCAGCTGCTGCCCTGTGGGTACCTGGTGGGAGACAACAACGTCATCACTGTCAACCTCAAAGGTAATTGTGCAGCCTCCCATTTGTAACAAACACAGCACAGGAAAAGTAGGGTGAAGGATGGTGTATTGATTAAGGAACTGGACCCATTAAATGAGTTGCAGACTCAAGTCCCAGGTGGGTTACAGATGTTACACTGTATCCTTAGTCAATGTAGAACATCAGTAAATACTCAGCTGTATAAATCAATGGTATTTAAGATATAAGCTGTGTAAGTTGCTGTGGATACGAGTAACTGTTATGAAAAATGTACAGCACAATGTAAAAAGATAAGAAGCTAACGAGAGGTCGTAAGCATGCTTCATATAATGTAATGTATCATATGGATTCTTTTATTTCCCGTAGGACTTTGGGAAATGGCGACATAGCCGTAGACTTAAAAGGTGGAAAAAATATTGTTTTTAGTCTGTTTAAACGTGCGATCAAACTCGGTGTGGATAGTTGGTGAGCATTTGTGTTGTTCTTGTCTTTTCTATTTTGACTTCTGAAGTACACACAACAGAGTGTACTCGGCATAACAGATCAAGCTAAGTACACATGTAAATCCACTCAATGTGTTTACCATGACATCTGTAATCTAGGGCAATTGTTTTGGAATTTGTTATGTTATCAGACTGTATTTGAAATTAGTCTTAATTTTGTTCCCTGGAGATTTTCTGGGCACATGCACATGTGCATTCACACACACACACTTGCACACACGCACACACACTCATCCTCTCTCAAGAGGTAGAGACAGTTACGTAATGGTGATTTATGCATGCAGGATCAATGAAACATATTACCTCAGTGCTAATTCATTGCGTTTGGGCACAGTTGGCTGGTGCATAATGCATTGCGCTTGAAGGCAATTACTTATGCTTGAGTGAGATTAACTGCCACTTACCACCAACACCCCTGTTGCCAGATCGTTACAGGAGTTAGAGCCTGTTGACCTCTGACCTAGGCAATACAACAATATATAGAGTTCACCAGGAGTCACTTGGAGCAAAATTGTGCTTTCTGAACCATATGCTAGTCATTTGTAGTCATTTGCTTTGTGCTTTGTGCTTTGTGAGTTTTATTCAGCCATAGAACTGTGGCTGAATGGCTGTTGACATGGCTTCTCTCCTAGGTGCTGTGGAGAACAGCATAGACAGCCTGGTGTTCGACATACTGACCCCTAAACCCATCGTCCAGCGGTACCTGAACCTCCTGACGGAGCACCGCAGGATCATCCTGTCCGGGCCCAGCGGGACGGGGAAGTCCTTCTTGGCCAGCAAACTGGCTGAGTACATCGTCACCAAGTCTGGCAGGGAGGTTGCCGATGGCGACGTGGCTAGCTTCAGTGTGGACCACAAGTCCAGCAAGGTAGAGACCGTCTTTTTCAAATACTTATTTAGCAGACACTCTTATCCAGAGTGACTTACATAGGTTGCAGTGTTTTACGTGTTACCCATTTATACAGCTGGATATTTACTGAGGCTGTTCTAGGTTAGGTACCTTGCCCAAGGGTACAGCAGCAGTGCGCCAGTGGGTAATCAAACCGGCAACCTTTTGGTTACAAGTCCTGAACCATACCACTATGCTACCACTATGCCACCCAAATAAGATGGGCAGTCTTTTAGCAGGACAAATAAATTATAACATTTACACAGCCATGTGTTTTCTGAAGCAATTGCAAGGGTTGCAAAGCAGCTGCAAGGCCATTTCCTTAAGCACTACAGCACATAGCAATAATAATAGACATTTGTATGTACACCACTCACAATCACTTATTACCGTTTACATTCAAGAAGCCTCTTACATTTAATGGTTTTTTTGACACTGTAATTATTGCACCACTGTAAATGATCTCTTTAGATGGTATTTCTATGTCATTACTAACACAATAGATGATTTACATAGGATGCACAGCATTTATCTGTTTATGGAAGAATTGCATACAGTATCTGCAGACATTACTTTGTATATGTGGTTTTGTAAGATATGCATTGCATATAGATAGGCACTGCATATAAAGACTAAGATAGGCACTGCATATAGAGACTAATTTAAGTTATTATTTAGCAAAGAAAGCACAAAAACGGATGTCTCTCCATATCATATGTAAAATTCAGATTGAAACCTCACATTGTAAACTTTCATACAAGCATTAGTATTGCATGTCCGATCTTTACAACGAAGTGTACATGTGTGTCTGTGTGCTTGTGATTCTGCAGGACTTACGGCAATACCTGTCCTGCTTGGTTGAGCAGTGTAGCTCAGACTCAGAAGAGAGTGAGACAGAGCTCCCTCTAGTGGTCATCCTGGACAATCTCCACCACATCGGATCTCTCGGCGATGTCTTCAATGGGTTCCTGAACTGTAAATACAATAAATGGTGAGTGCAGCAATCTGAAAAGAGGCAACGAACACATTTCTCTATAAATGCAATGGCTAGGATATTAGTTACATCACCATTTTTGCATGCTAGGTTCTTCACATTTTATCAAAATGCTGTTTATTCCGGATTTTGTTGATGTAGAATTTATGATTTACAGTTTCTCTGAAAGTCATCATGGATAAAGGCATTTGTTACTGCACATGGTAGTGCTACTAACAACACCAGCTAAATCCAACAAAAACAGCCATCTTACTGTTTTGTTGCTGTTCTGTGGTAATCCTGACAGCCAGTCCATCCACATTGATTCTAAATCACAGCTAGACTCCGGGCTTCATGTAGTCTGATATTCTCTCTAAACCAGGTGTATGAATTCTCATGACATCAGCTTCTATTAAAGACCGTGCATTTTAATGAAAGTCTCAGCAGAATGTAAATGTGATAAATGAGATGTGAGACGTGAAAGAGAAGGAAGGAAATGCCTCTGCCCTGTGCCTGATCCGTTTGCCCTCCATTTCCTGTTTTCTCCCCTGCCTCAGCCCGTATGTCATCGGAACCATGAACCAAGGGGTGTCATCCTCACCCAACCTGGAGCTCCACCACAATTTCAGGTAAGCTGCATATTCCATTACTTAAATTAAATTTAGGTGCACCTGTGTCTTTGTGTAGGCTGCACAAGGAAACACGTTCAGAATAATGACATTCTGGAATTGCATGTCAGCCAACATCTTCAGTGTTGCAGCAGATGAAGGATTTTGATTGCCTTATCTATTCTTTGGCTTTGAAATATGTGAACAAACATTTCTCTTGCACGTTTGTTCCTTTATATACAATACAAAAATGCCAGTTTACCAATGTTTTCAGTTGGATAACTTTTTTATATTCGTTGTTGCTTTTGAATGATTCTGATTTGAGGGATTAACATCGTTTTGCCAGTGCCAGTGATTGCAGTATACTACCATCATTTTGTGTATCAGTGGACTATCCATTTGTTTTAATGTATTGGGATACCTTTGCCTTAAAATGGCACAAATTGCTTTTCAGTTCTTATTTAACAGGGAACGGGCTTAGTGGAATATACTCAGCACATACAAAATGGTGGCTTTTACATGGCTGATGTAGATGCCCTTGCTTCATTCAGACATTTTCCTCCTTTTTCCCCCTTAGATTCACCATGGTGCATTTTTACACTGCTCAATATGCCAATCACCACTTTTTCACATGGTGTCTTTTATGATTCTCTTGGATAAAGATTAAAACAAAAACAATAAAACGCACCCACTTGAGAGCATTGATTTACTCAGCTAATTGACTGTACTAATTACCTTAAATGATGAGTTATAATAGAGGTTACTTTTGTAAGCTAATGGCATGCTTAATTTGCATAGAGGGAGCACTGTTCCCTGAATTGCGTCTGGAACATGCAGCATCAATATATGTCTCTTGATGATTTCCCACAGCAAAATGTGGACTACAAAAGAAATAATTTAATATTGTGCCTATTGCTTTTGGATTCAGTTCCAGCAAGGCAAATGTCCTTCTGCCTCAATGGCGAGATATTAACAATAAAGCCAAAGAGTGAAAATACAATCTGACATGCCAAACATAGAGTATTAGACTACTACACTATTGTGCTATTGAAAATGTCTTTTGGTGCTAAGTTGCATTTCTTAGTTATATTAAGAAGCGAGTTTGTGTCTCTTTTTGGTGAGGGTGTTATTGACATTTATTGTGAAAACTTTGATTTGTGCTTCCAGAAGACACTGGACTAGACATCATTTTGTGGTTTCTAACAGGAAATCTCGTGATATTGATATTTCCTTTTTGACTGCATATCATCTGTTGTGACTGGCCCACGCTGATGGCCCTGACGTTGCCGTGCTGTGCCCCTCGGCGCCCGCCTGCAGGTGGGTGCTGTGCGCCAACCACACGGAGCCGGTGAAGGGCTTCCTGAGCCGCTACCTGCGCAGAAAACTGATCGAGACGGAGATCGGCAAGAGCGTGCGCAACAACGAGCTGGTCAAGATCGTGGACTGGATCCCCAAGGCCTGGCAGCACCTCAACAGCTTTCTGGAGGCTCACAGCTCGTCCGATGTCACCCTTGGTCAGCCCCAGAGTCCGGACCTCCAGCTAGAGTCACATGACCGTTGCTTCACAGCTGCATGGCCCCTGCATCCGGGGCAGTGTAGATTATGTGTTACACATGTAGGGTTTCATAGGAACAATTCAAGAACTTTTGTCAAAGGAGCAACAAAGCCTACTGCTTAATCTCCTACTCCATACGACTGCTCCATGTTAATTTTTACATTTTCCCTGGGTGTTGTTTTCTCAGAGTATTACTCTTTATTCCTCTATGATCTAGGGGTGTGCAGATGAGCTAGTATGTGTAGTCTTACTTAGAATCAGATAGTAAATCACATTTGTAGTTACAGTTATACATTCTTAGTTGATTGGGGGGGTCTAATGTAGGTGAATCTGTGAGTAATCTCTTGATTGACAGTATTTAAGTGCAATTGCTTGTTGCACTTGTGAAGTTGAGCTGCCAATGATATGAATTCTGTGCTTGTCTCAGTAATCCACCACCTATGCTTGTAGACGATCCTAAGTGAAAGTAATGTACGTGAAGGTAAAGTGTGCAAAGGAACACTGCTTCAACACCCTGGCATGATGTTTCCACAGGTCCCCGACTCTTCCTGTCCTGCCCCATGGATGTTGACAGCTCCCGTGTGTGGTTCACTGATCTGTGGAACTACTCCTTGGTCCCGTACTTGCTGGAGGCAGTGAGGGAGGGGCTCCAGGTAGGCACGAAAAAAACAGGCACCTTGCTTTTCTCATCCCTGGCAACACAGTTGTGTTTGATTCAGCCAGATGAATCGTACTGTAGCTCTGGACCACTCAGAAGGGAGAATGCATTGCTTGTGCAGAGAAAAGAAACACAGCCACATCTGTCTGTACCTGTCAGTATTAGGATAGAGCTCCAGTGATTCCATTTATTTCTGGCAGTGCAACCAATTATCAGAACAGAATAAGAGCCACGGAGCCGTGTAGTTGCTTGACGAGTGAAGGCTTGTTCTAATTCTGTCTCTCAGCTGTATGGTAAGAGGGCTATGTGGGAGGACCCAACCAAGTGGGTAATTGACACCTACCCCTGGAGCCCCGCCTCCTCCCAGTCTGACGGACAGTCCCTGCTCCAGCTGCGGCCCGAGGACGTGGGCTACGATGGCAGCAGCGCTGCCAAAGAGGGGGCGGCCTCCAAACAGGTTTCCCAGAGCAACACCGAGGGGGACCCACTGGTGAGACAGAGGCTTCACATATAAAAACTGTCTGTCACTACTTTTGATGAAGCTCCATGTATTTGATACAGATAGCGGAATATTCACAATAGCAAAAAGAATTTGAACTAGAATTTATATGAATCTCCTCTTGCTGTTTTTAGCAAAGTTATCACAAACTGTAATATATCAATTTAAAGAAAAACAATATATTTTAAAGCCAAATAAATATAAGTAAAAAAAATCAGAGGATTCCAGGGCCCATAGTAAATTGGACATTATTACATTAACATTATTGGCATTTAGCAGATACTCTTATCCAGAGCAACTTACAGTGGGTATTCACTGTATGTATGTTTTATTCATACATCTGGATAATTACTGAGGTAATTGTGGGTTAAGTATCTTGCCTGAGGGTACAGCAGCAGTGCCCCAGTGGGAATTGAACCGGCAACCTTTCGGTTATGAGTGCTCCTTACCACTATGCTACACTGATGCCCCAGTGGACCTTTAAGGTGGTAATGATACACTTGCTAGGTACAGACTATGATAACGCAAAAAAACATACAAAAAAACCACCCAAAACTATTGTTTCACAGATCTGCTCACATGTACTTTAGTGCTCGCTTACAAGTGTGTCAATATGTGAGCCCACCGAGATCAAAATTAAGATCGTTGGGAAAAGCTGGGCACAGGCTGAATTGCATATGAGGAGCATGGTCTTCCACAAGCCCTCGCTCAGTGTATTTATTCCACACAGAGAGAGGTGATTTATCTGGAATTAAGAAGGTGCCATACTTGGCCAGCCCCCCCCTTCTGCAAGATTTAAACCTCGAGCAGTCTGTCGATTTTGGCTCGCCTCGCCTTCGTGCTGCCAGCAGGAATGCAGGATCCATGAAAGCTCTCCCTCCCAACCCCCGCCCCGCATACCCCTCCCCACCCCCTGCTGTGTTTCTCTCCATTGCAGATGAACATGCTGATGAGGCTGCAGGAGGCCGCCAACTATTCCAGCGCACAGAGCTGTGACAGTGACAGCGCCAGTCACCACGACGACCTGCTGGACTCCTCGCTGGAGTCCACGCTCTAGAGGAGGCGCGGGTCGGGCCCCTTTCCCGAAGAATGGGGAACCGAGCCCATTTTGGCTGGTGGGGTGGGGCGTGGTGTGGTGTGGTGTGGTGGGGAGGGGGGCAGGAAGCTTGCCACCTCTTCGCTTCCGAGCCTTCACATGACACAGGATACGGACTGTTGCAGGCAGACAGGGTGCTTCCTGTTAGGTGAGGAGAAATTAGGGCGCAGTTTAAAAATTGGAGCCAGAGGTCACAGAACTTTGATCCATTTTCACACATGTGGAGAATAAAAAAATAGCCTTCCGTTTCTCCACTGGAAGTGGTGCTCCGCATTGGGTGCCAAAATGTAGGCTGCACGTCCAATCAAATCAAATTCTGTTGAGGTATGTATCCAAATGAAACTGGAATTTTCATTTTTCGTTTTTGTTTTGTATTAAGATTGTATTTACTGCAGTCGCTGTATGGGGCAAACTCTCATTTGTTCTACTGAGGTGCTATGGAGACAGCTAAGTGCCACCTCAGCCGAACCCCTGACCTCAGTTGAGCCACATGGTGCTGGTCACATGACTAAGCCATTCTGGTTTATTGGTGCCCGCTCTATATTAACATGCAACCTGTCCACGATCAAGCACAAAGCGCTTCGTGTGACATCCAGGCTACCACTACTGTGAAACACTGGACAAGTGCCAAATCGTCCTTTGTGATCACTGCCAAGTGCATAGTGACATAGACATCCACCTTTTCAGTGTCGATGAGTAAAATACAGTATTTCTTTTTTTTTTATTTGCAATTTTTTTAGCCTCTTTTCAGACTTGCAAGCCTGTCATTCACCCTACTCCTTACAGATGAACAACACCATACCATCAGGAAGCTGCTAAATACTGTAAAGCAGAAGTCTCTGCTTTTATTGAAAGGAGCAAGAGGGGAAGATATCTGACAATGGTGCTTTCTCACTGCCTTAAATTTGCGTAAAAAAAATTCAAAGCAAGCATGAACCATTGATCCGTATGACCATTTCTTGTGGAAAGACAGGATAGAATGAGCATGCCACACGTTGTGTGTGCATGAGCGCATCTTTTAAAAAGGTGCTTGCATTCTTTTGGCATATATTTCTGCAGGAGGAGACTAAGTGGCAATGAGAACTTCACTTCCTGTGGACTACTTAAAACCAGAGGTTTAACCCTTATCTGCAGTCCCTTTCAGCTGCCTCACCACCTATCTGGTTCTATTTTTGCTTGTCTATGGTTGTACTTATATGAAAAAAAAACAATAATATGGCCGCAAGTGACACAGAGGACGGATTGTATAAAAGAGCTTTCAAGCAGAGGTTATTTTTAGTCATTTTTTACTTTCCCAGATGGGCTGGAATCACTTGAACCGGCATGAGCACAAGCCTTTGATTTTGTAACCAGAGTGCATGTTTGTTTTGAATTTACAATGTAAGAAAGTTTACTTTTACCGACAGAATGAGTCGCGGTGAAAGCTGATTTGATTGAAGAACGTTTTGAGTATTTTGATTATTTCATTTTATTGGGGGGTGGGGGGGTGGAATGGGTTGGTTTTGCACAGTTTTTTGGGATGGGGAAAGTTGTAAATAGGATTTTTTTGCACAGTGAATCGAAGATGCGTTCTGACCTGTCGATGTTACCATTATGCTTTACTTGCTGAGAAGTATTGTATGTTGCAAACAGACAAAAAAAGATAAATGCAAAGCAACAAGCCGTTAGAGACCGGTGTGCATTGTCTTGTAATGATTGGTTGTCTTGCCGATGCAGGAGCTACACAATATATATACGCATGCACCACTTTGATAACCTCAATGTGAAAAATCAACTGAACCACTGGTCAGGGGAGCAACGCATGGTTTCAGTAAATCTAACTTACACAACGGTCTACAAATTAAAAGTAATCAAACATGGTAAATACTGAAGTCAGCCAAAACATCAAATATAGAATTAAGCAAATGACACTGGTAATACACCTGTTTAAAACTGTTGACATGGTGCTGTCTGTCAGCTATAAAATGACCAGAATCATATTCATCTACAGTGAGAAGCAACCAGCAGGAGAGTGTCTAAGCTGACTACCCCTTGCAGTCTCTCTGGCCTACAGTATGATTACAAAAAGCGTGACTTGTCTTCACAAGCAACAGGTGCTATCAGCCAGTACAGCCAACAACAGAACATCTTAACTATAGAGCTTTCATCAGCAGTGTACAGCAAAAAAAGTCTTCTATATCGGGTGTCAAAACCTCAGGATCATCAGGACTGCTTTTTGTACTCAATCTGTAGGCCCTTATGTCCCAACAAACTTGCCCCTCCAAGCGTCGATCTAGGATCAGTTTCAGCTTCTTTGCACAAAGTATTTGGAGGATCAGGGTTGGTAGCTGGTGCCTGATCGGTGCTTTGGGAGAAATATCCACGGGGACACACACAGAGATGCGCACACGCACACAACAAAGTCAGGCATTGCTTATCTACGGTTGATAAGATATTATTACACGCTTGAACGGATAAAAAGCAAACCATGCAGGCTTCCCTGGCTCAACTTCATACAGTTATCCGAGATCATTCCCAGCCAAACCTGTGTAGGCTGCCATGGGTACATCAACCAAGTGACATAGTCTAACTGTTTTGCAATTACATCTCAGTGAGAGCATATAGTTTACTACTTTGAAAAAGTTTTTTTTTTTTGTTTGTGGAACATTTGTCTTTGAATGTTTTATATTTTGTACATTTGTATGTAACATATCATGTACATAGAAACAGACCGCAATTTAAATCATCTGAAGAATTTTTTGTAGTCTTTGCAAAGCCCTAATAAATAGTATTTGGTGTCACCAGACTAAGCTGGATGGTGGAGTCTTGTTTTATTTACTTCACAAAGTTTATGAAGTTCACAAAGTTAAATTTCCTGTAAGACTCTTTGGGACAGATGAAAGACATTTTGCATATGTGGATAATTTGGATTAATTTCAATGTAATGCCATTAATTAATATTAATTTAAAAGTGAGCCCTCAATTGTGTGGGATATATCTGACAAATATGGTTCTCCAAAGCTTTCTGTATCTCAGTTTCAGTGACATTTGCAGCCATCTAGTGGTTAAACAAAGGAAATGCTTCAGATATTGTACTTCTGTTGACTTTCTGGTGGTTGCATTCTATTCACCCCCGTCCCCTGCGTAATACATGCAATACATTACATGACATTACACTTCACTACATTAAAACTGTGTGTTGCATGGTTTGTTTCCGTCCTGCCGCTAAGTGATGTTAACGGGGCACTCAGGTGCTGACAGTCACGGACTTTCACCTCCCCCACACACTGTGATTCGCAGCTAGGGCCTGTACACATTTAATATGTATCTGGGTGGAGAGAGATCCCTGTTAGTAGAGAATGTCATGGTTACAGGTAACTTCTATTCTCTGAGTGAGAGACTGTACACCTGAGGGCAGCTCAGAGATGCGTTGTTCAAATGGATGAAATTGTATGCAGGTCACAGACTTATATAGCCTAACCCATATGCATGTCCTAGCAAGGCTTATGAGTATCAGAGAATCCATGTCACATGGTACAAGCGGTGCCACAGTTCCATAAGTATTATGCATGTTTCTGGATGTAGAGACTTTCTCTAACTCAGACAGCCAAGCTCCACATAACAGTAATATGCTTTTTCTGGGTAAACAGTCACTTTAACACTGACAGAGGCAGGACTCCTCAGGGGACCGGGGTACTCCTCTCGGAAAAGGAAAACAAGAAGTACAGCCCGGTTCTCCAGGGTTTTCCGGCCTTGCATTGGCAGTTGGTAAAGAAGAAAACATTTCTATTCCCTATGCTGTAAGTACTTTTCCTTGAAGGCAATGTGCACTGGTGGGTGAATGTGGGCGAAATGCCAGATGTGGCAGAATCCGCCACACTGGTATGTGTTTGTTTACACAGGGCCTGTAGGTCATCCAATTAGCACACAGTGACAGAGAATGCAGCGCCAGGGTAGCCAGACTTCTGGGAGTTATTTTAATTCAAGCCCGGTCTAGATCATTTTAGGACGTGGTGGGGATTGGGAAAAAAAAGATGTTATATCACGATTCAGCAAGTAGGCGTGGAGACAAAATAAACAAGACCGTTTACAGGCTGTCAACAGAGAGATCTCTTTGAAATGAACAGAAATGTCCCGGAGCACCACAGTCAGTTCAGCACATCGAGTTACAGAATAATGTTGTTCAAAATGTTTGTGAGCAGTGTTATAGGCACCAATTCCCCAAATTTCCTCACCGCATTACACTGTGCTCATACAATCCATTTACAAAAAGGGAGGGAAACATTATCTGCCAATAGCATGGAGACTGATAGCTCCCACTTACTGTGCCCTATCACTTTTGAAATGAACACCACAGACAAATGCATTTCAGGCTAAAACATGCCTTTTATCCTCATGTCACAATGATTTAGCAATGTGTTAATGTTATCTCAATTTACAGAAGCATTTTACAGCATTTTTAGAGACAATAATATTTGTGGGCCTGCTTTTCTGTGCATAGAAATCAAATTCTTGTACATTTTCCAGTTCAAAAGCAAGGAAGGAGTCCATAGTGTACTCACAGGCAGTAAACTGAAAAATCCCCACCTTATTTCTGGGGTCTGAGACAGGTTAAAGTAAAAGCAGTCCCCTTAGACAAGATACCAGTCTATAACTGGGACATTCCCCATGAAACATCTCTTTTGATGCTGAGTGCTGAGCTCTTTTGTGAAATGGGGTAAACTCATGACCTTCTGCTTATCGAGTGGACACTGTGATCACAAAGACCCTGATCCATCATTTCTAGTCTTTAACTGGGGATCTATTCTCACTGGACTGCTGTGAAATACTTTTTTCAGTAGTCATGGCAACAAGCTACAATGCACAGGCAGATTAGTATGAAAAATTGCGTTGGGCTACATCGGTGAAACAGTTTCACACCCCTCCATTAATTCAACAAACAACATGTGCGTGCTCGAGAGACAAAGCTAATGAAACAGCCCCTGATAGATGAGCCAGCACAATGAGAAGATACGGAGAGAAACCTGTGTGTCTGGAGTAAAATTAGCAGTCACATATGCATTCGCAAAACATTACAGGTTTCTCGTTACCAAAAAGGTGTTCTTCAGATGATCAGGGAATATACAGTAAATTGTATTTCAGACCGCTGGCACAGTTTTGAGAGAATGTGACACAAATCTAACACATCTTCAGTTTGCTGACTGATTGCAGGACATGTATAGTCGCTCCTAAAGGGTGGGGACATGGGAGATTTCGCAACCCTATTGTCATTCTTCTCTTGACCAGAAGATGGAGGTATTGCCTTATCCCAAAAAAGGTCATTATGAAACCCGTGGTTCAGATTGTGTAAGCAGTGTTTGTGTCTAATGAAAATACTTATCTGTTCTGAAATATTTCTCTTCAAATCATCTGACCATTAAAACACACACACCAACAAAAACAGGCTCAGGGAAGTTATATATATAGTTTATAGTATATATATGTATATGTATGTATATATATATATATATATATATATATATATATATATACATATATATATATATTAGCACAAACAACTCATTAATTTTGGTCAGCTCAAATGTTGCATCAAATGAAATCAAGAACAAATGATAAAAAGCATATATTTTGTTCAATCCCAATCCACCCCTGTCCCTTTTTCACAAAGATATGAAACACTGGTATGATTTCGCTGCAGCATTACAATATGATCGAATCATGTTCTTTTTCCCATGGCAACCAAACACACTAATCCATAAATTCAACCACAGAAAAGTACTCTGTTTCTGAAAGGCCTCCTTTGTGTAGACATAATCACTGTACAGCATGCTCTGAAATCACAATGATATAATTATGCTAATGTATAATGTAAGTCCATTAAACTCACATAATTTCCATTGGAGGCACATGCAATACCCTCACTGCAAGAGAATTAACCCAAGGTAAGTATTTGATATTTATAACAACAGATTCTTATTCAGAATTTGATAATAAAGCATTTCTACCAGTCACAGTCCCTGGTTTTAATTCACACATATTGTACTTCATGGCAAATGCATGTTGTCCCCACATAATGCAAAAGAAATAATGTTAAAATTATTCTGTTAGGTTAGTTTCCAGCAAGGCATTGAGTTGTATGACAAACAAAATGCTAATAATATTGAATACTTTCAATATTAGTTCTGACAAGTCCTGACATTGAATTGTATTATCTATGTGGCTATTAAGGCTCTTACTCTTGGCATCCGCAGTATCATCCATTTATATCATCTGATGTACAGAAATATGAAGCTTAAAATTTCACATGCTGTATTGCATTATTTAATGCATATAATGTAATGTTTTCACACAATAATTTGGCTAATACCTCCAGTCTCTGAACCACTACACCACACAGCACTATGCACTATAGCTGTAAAGAGAGACATCATATGTTTATTTTCATATGCTTTCTTTTTCCAGAAAACTTCAACTGAATCATAAGCTGTGGTCAGAGTGACATCTGAAATGATCCACTGTAAGGTAAGCAACTGATGGTTCCTCAAAGAGCGGTCCTAGCTGCCTGTTACTGCGATTGTCAGGGCGTTGAGTGATTTGAAGGGAGTGGCTCTCATCATTTTTTGGATTCTCCCTAACTCGCTGCTCGTCCTGCGAGTCTCATCCCGGTATCCCCGGGGGGAGGGTGGAGCGCCTCCTCCCGCCCTGGGGGCTGGCGGCCGAGCGCCGTCTCTCTCTGACTGGAATCCCCAGGGTCCCAGTTTTGGCGGGAAGTGTTCTGTCTGCTGTTCCTCAGCTCTTAGAGATCATGCTATGCAGAACCACACACCGTTCATTTCAACACACGCTGACAACACAGCATTCCCCACAGAATGGCACTGTGGTCCCCTGTCTTGTCGAAGGACTACATTCATTACATCACACCGTATGCAAATGAACGCCCAGGCATCCGCCAGCCGAGCCGCCCAGCACCCCTCTCATACATAAATGCATGGCAGTTCGCGTGGAATCGCAGACGGAAGAGGACCTAACAAGCCAATTACCCCACTGCAGCTGCCACAAACTGATGCAGGGATCGCCTGCAATGTCTGTTTCGCCAGTCGGGAAAGTGTCCTAGGCGCAGATCTGCTGACATCGGAAGTGTGAAGCAATGCAGGAGTAAACCGAAAGGACAACATGTTAACAGTGAACACCTGAAGAGGGGCATGAACAGCAAAATGCAGGAGTGGACTCTGGGTCAGGGTGTTATTTATTTGATGCCACAGAAACACTAAATGCTGTAGCCTTCTGTAAGAGGCGGAATGAAATCAACCATTAATTGTTTGGCTTAAGTGTGGTTAATGTTAACTATTAAGTACTTGCTTAAAGCTTTCAAAGCTTACTTAGTCTTGCTGACCAGAAACGAATACTTAAGCTTTTGTACAATACCTCTGTCTTACAGGATGTGCACACCCAGGCCTGTGACCACGTCTGGAAAACGGCCACTTCTGGAATTAACAGCCGTGTCTGTTGGCCCGCTGAAGGTGACTCTGCTGTGTACACGTTAAGAAGGGCTGGTGCCATATCCCGGGAAAGGTTGTTGTCTGTGCAGTCCCCTGCCTGAGGTTCCCTGCTGCTGGGTCCGTCTGACATCACTGGCTCATGTCACCCGTCCTCACAGAATGCTGACAGCACCTTCCCACTGACACGGGCATACAAACCCAGTCCGGCTTGCATTACGACAACTGTATTCAATTTAAAAACTAGATTATTTGGCATGTTGTCTACAGAAACAGGCAACACAAACCTGACCTTTCACCTTATCATTGTTTGGTTTTTGCTTTTACATTTATTCATTTGGCAGACGCTTTTATCCAAAGCGACGTACATAGGTTACAGTTCTTTACAATGTTATCCATTTATACAGCTGGATATTTTCTAAGGCAATTGTGGGTTAAGTACCTTGCCCAAGAGTACAGCAGCAGTGTACCAGCGGGGATCGAACCGGCATCCTTTCGGTTACGAGTCCTGCTCCTTAACCCCTATGGCGCACTGCCGCCCACACTTTTGATGGCATAAGCCTCTGCAAAACAATCTTGCCTCTACTATCTGATGGCAGCAATGTACTTCTAAATGACTCCCAGAGCCGCAACAAACAAAGAATGCAGAGTGTTATATTTTCACACACCTGTAAAACATCGACTCAGAGTGGGAATGTGATGACTCGGTCAAGGTGACCCAGAAGGGCCGCACCGGAATCTGATCCCACAATTGGAAAGGCAACAGTATCGCTAACCTCTATTTTTAGACCGTGCCAAGACAAATACGATATGGCGCTTGACATATTCGCATTAATCGTCTGAAAAAAAAAAGAAAAAGGTCAGCAAAATCTGTTCCCAGGTTCTTGATCCTAACGCAGTGAAGGACATGCAGCCCTAACAAAACCCTGACTGTATGGATGGGGGTTCTCTTCCATGTGAACAGCAGTGTCCACTGAGCACATGCTCAAACTGCAGGATGTCCCCGACGCCCCGGTGGGGCGGGTGGCGGCAGCAGTTTGAGGATTTCGGCATTACGGGGCGGGGGCCTTTTATATGAACAGGACACAGTGTTCCAGAGGCTTGGGGGGGTCAAAAGAGTTTAAATGCAAATGATGTCCCGCTGCTGAAGTAATGCCTTTCAAAATGCAAATGGCCATAAAAGCTTAGCCTATCAAGGCTGAAGGCAGAACCGTGTCGGCCATGTTCTTTCTCAGTGTCAGCTGTGCCAATCATACGTCCACCAGTTTATGAGCTCTATGGCCTTTGAAGCTGACAGAATGCTATTTTAGTGTTTTAAAGCTCAACAGAAGCTTTCACCCTTTTAGGCCTTAATTTTAACTGTATTCTCTTTACTCTGCACGCAGTACTAATATTGCCTGGTCCAGTAGCCTCAGAAGACTGTGAAGATACAATTAGATTAGCACAGAGTGATTTATTGTGTTAGATGTCAGTGTCAAATAATCTCACTATCCATTATTGAAATAAGGCTTGAAAAAGGGACATTTTAATATTACTAATCCAAATCCAAAGTACATTTATGAAAAAGAAATAGGTGTTTGCACCAGCATGCAAATAAGGTACAACATGAAATCTATAAGAATAAGGAATATTTAATGATATAATGTTATAGTTAACACTTAAGGAATATGGCATAAATTAACCTTACTTCACAATATACTGTATGCACATTCACGTTCTATAGCATAACATAAATTTAATTAACATTCAAATGTGTAAAGTACACATTTATTTTAATATATTTTAGAATATATATTATTTTAATATATTTTAGAATATATATGTTGTGACACATGGCAAAACTATATTCCATACAGGGTTTTTTGTTTTACAGTCTGGTTGGCAACGAATTAAAGCATCAGTCTTGAGGTGAATGCTACTGCAGTCCTGGATTGCATAAGAAGCCATCAATATTGCAGGGTGAAGCAGGCTGTTTGGAGCAACAGTGCATGTATGCGTGTGTGTGTGTGTGTGTGTGTGGGGGGGGGGGGTTGGCTGTTGTGTGGCTGAAAAGACGGTGAGCTCAGCGCGAGGTCGCCCACACATGGATAAGATGTTGAGGCAGAAGTCTAGCAGGTACATTAGCGAGAGGTGGAGAGGAGAGTGCTGAGGTGGCTTGCATTGCACCGCTAAGATGAAAGCTCGCCCGACCCATTCAGACACCGGTGTGAAGGGCCTCCTAAAGGTCATTCTTTTACCCCCATCAAGCCTGATGGTGAACACTAGAGCCGGTATTTGCATGCCACGAAAGGCAAGCTTTGATCACTGGCTGTTATTAAGCAATCGATGCAAAGAATAGCAAGGGCTCCAAGTGCTTAATTTCCATAGCTTGTTAAAATGGCACGTGCATGTGCACACAGTTCTATGTATATGAAGTGTTTAGGTGGAAGACAATGGAGGCTCCTCCAAGCACAGAGGAGAAGGAAGTGCAACTGATTGAATGTCAAGCTCCAATTTCCTTATCTGACTTACTGTTTTTCTTTTTTCTTTAAAATTTCCCCCTTTTCATCCATTTAAGCAGTAGCCATTTATGCATTTTAGCTTGTTACCACCGCAACGCCAACAGCTGAACCCATGTGATAGTGTGGGGCAAGGCGCCTGCAATCCTTGGATTACAAATTGGAACAAAGCCAGTTTGTTCCAGTGATGTGAGCCCCCGGTCATTGTTGGCAAATGACATTGCCGGTTTTTAGCCAATGCTGCATGGATTAGCCTGCACTTGAAACAAGCACTTTTACCATCTGAGCCAGAGTGATTGTTTTTCTCATATACTTTTGTAACCTGAAGGAGGTGAATACAGTAGGAACCTTGCAGACCTGCTGGACTGGAATAGTAACTATCAATAACTATCACAAATCATACTCACCCGATGGAGCGAACTCTCATGTCAGACAGGAGGGGAGAGGAACCAGAAATGCAAAAGTTATCATGTACAAGATGGCCACATCAAAGGTGATTTCGGGTCTGTCTTTTTCCAGCAGTGAGTCATCGGTGATCTCTACTGAAAAACAACTTATTTATAATCACTGACGTGCAATAGGGTGTTAAGCAGACAATTTGTAATCTCATTAAATGTGCATCAAGAAATAATGAGTGTAAAACAAATAAATAATGAGGAGTTGCCTTTAATTAAATCCTACTTTCTGAGTTTAGGACATGATTCGTGGAAAAAGTTTAAAAAAAAAAAAAAAAGGATGAACCAAAGATCACATCTTATTGTCTTCAGCTTCAGCCATGTCAACACATAAGAGAGCTGGATGTGAATCACATGCTATGGGCATCACCTTCCTGGACTGAGGATAATGTTTTGTTCTGTGGTTAGACTAGGGGGTTGTGAGTTCAAATCCTGTGCTGGACACTCCCACAGTAGGCTTAAGCATAGTTCTTTCCCTTATCTTCAAAAGTATAAACCTGGGTGTATAATTCAGTCACATAGGACATGTGACATAGGAAATTCTCCTGTAAAGCAGACTGAGTGACATCCTTTGTAACAGCCCTGTGAATGTGAGTAGATTGTTAAAATGAATGCCACAATTATATCTTTGGCCAATAAGGTAGAAAACACTCATGTATAAATTTCATTTCTGTCATTTACTATCAATTCTAAACATGGTACGCAAACAAATACACTTTCTATTGTTTTTACCGGTTTAGGCCTTTTCCCCCTTTTCACATCCCGACACCTGGTTCAGTCTGATGGTAAATTGATGCAACCAAATTGACGGAACCAATACATTGTTGGTGTACTGATAATGTGCAACTCTCTTAAATTATTTAGATTTACTACTTTTCTAATTTATTCTTCTAGACCCAATCACAGTTTAAACAACTGATATTAACTTGCATAATATTAGGGTCACTACTTTCAGATTCATTCTGGAAAAATGCACGCAGGTATACCATTTAATAGCTCAAGTGTCTCCAACTACACAGTAGGCATTAGGACAAACTTAACAAGTATTGCAAATTCAAGATCAGAACCAAACTTGCAACACAGACCTAAATCGTGCATACAAAGTTAGCCACTAGGGGTATGATGGAGAACCAGTGCTCCACTCTACTGGTATTCCACATATGCTTATAAATGCAGAGAATGAGTAATTCCAATCCTGGAAAGACCTATAGGCTTTAATTGCCTCTCAGTTAGCTACAGGTTTACATTGGTAACACCATGAGAGGTACCTTCTTGTTCTGATGACTTCATTTAAAGCATTAATAGCTGACCTGAAACAGAAAAAAACAGAGGACTCTGCAGTCCTACTGGAGTGAAACTGACCATCCCAGACTTACAGATATGGCCTAACAGTATCAGTTCTCACTTGACACTTCCATGTCTAAGTCACTTTACAGTTTCAGTCACATGTACCATATAAAGTATCTTTATAGCCTTTAAAGGAAGCACCCAACAGCGTGAATTTGTGCCCAGCCTGGCAAATACGTACAGCCGGGACAAAGCTCTGGGAAACCAGGAAGTGAGAAAATCCAATCTACAGATTTCTCACGGCGGCTATGGGATTGGCCCGTTGTGTCAGGCCATGAGAGTTTTACTCCCACAATGCCGTTGGTGCGACATGACACAGCTAGTAAATGTGGATGAGGCACGCTGGCAGTCACATGACTCCATGGCATACATCTGCATACATAGCCATGAGCGTGCATGGCCTTTCCCAGCTCTTTTTCCTACCTGGGTTTATAGATATCACCTTGCTGCTGGAATCCTATTGGCTACTTCCCAAAGGGAGGTTCTCATAGCAGGAAGAGGTCCCCTAGAGTTGTGTTATAATTATGTGACAATAGCAGCTCACATCTCCAGCTGACACTAAGACAAGCTGAATTGGCTGAGACCCTTCCACCTGATGTCTCTGTAGTGTGTGGGGAAAGAGGGAACTGTTCAGAGCTCTGTGTACAATAGTCTGCACAAAGTGAAGAACCATTGCTTCATATTTCGAGGATGTTCACTGCCTGGCTGAGCTTTGGCAGAAAATGAAATTTGATATTAAAAAATCCCTGGATTTTTCCTCTTTTTTATGAGCAATCTAATGCAAGATATTTCTGTAGCAGTCCTTTGTGGAAATAAATGATTTGGAAACAAATCTCATTCAAATAATTGATGTTCTGATTGCTTTTTTGACAATTTAAAAGGGGCCACTCACATGTTTACATTAGATAATTCCACAGACTGCATTTTCAGCATCCACTTGTGTGGAGGGTTCATGCAATTGAACAAATAGTAAGGCAGGGGTTAAGAGAAAGAAAAACACAGTGCCACATGCAGCCAAAGATCAGAACATGGTCCAAAAAAACCTGAATACAATTTAACATTGACATGCCAGTGCATGTACTTCACCACAAAAAAACTGTGAGCTGACACTCACAATTATGTATACATAATTTACACTGTAGATGATTTTATTCAAATGAGAAAAGCATATTCATGAAAAAGAATAATGGCAAAACAAGTAGAGGTGCTGTTGACACTAGACCCCGCCCTCTATCTTTGCTTGCTTACAGGGCATCAGATTTGAGCAGACATTGCACAGATTCATAAACCCTTATATCGGAGAGATGGGCTGATTTAATCTGAGTCTACTGTAAGCCCATCTAGATGACGTGGAGATTGGTGGGTTTGCACAGCACCTCCAGAGGTGCCCACTACAAGCAGATGGCTAATGGAATCCCACAGGAGCTAATAAGTGGCTGATGGGAGACAGAAAGGGCACAGCCTCCCTGGGCTGTAGTCAGCAGACTAAACTCAGCAAATCTAATTACCAAACACGCCGTGTTTCAGACGTGGCTAACGGCAATGTCCCCTCAGTGAAACGTGTCAGTCAAAAATGTCCTGAAGTTTCTTCTTTTTTTGCTTCCTGCTTTTCTGCAAGCATTAATTTTCAGCCACTCTGCTGTAAGATAAAATGAACAGGAGATGAATTAATTTAGAATTCTGGATCTTAAAGAGTTGTCGGAGACAGGTGAAACCAGGCTGGGACTTTTTGTGCCTGGGAACATCTGACATGCCTTCATCAAGAAGAGTGTGTGTCACTTTCCTGTTTGTGAACATTTCCTATCTGTGATACACTACGGCAATAGTTGCCAAGCCAAATATTAATTCTCATAAAACACAGATTTATTTATTTTTTCCTGCCCAGTAAAGACAGTTATGAAAACAAATGGTAAATAACAATCAGACTGTAAATAATTACATTGTCGTAAATGCTGTGGGTTTGTATCAAATGATGTCAAACTTCAGTAATGCATCCTGGTGCTCATCAGTTTCACCAGGTTAGATAAAAGGACAATATGCTGGAAGTATGCCAGTCCTGCTAGATTCTGTCCTACTTTTCTTGCACCTGCACAGTGTGTCTAATGAATGCTTTCTATTGCCTATAAAGTGTATGTGGGTGCAATGTGTATGTGTTGACAAAGTGTGCACTTGACACAACCAAACAATCAAATATAACAGCCACAAAAAGCCTTTTGCTGGCTTTTAAAATATCTAGCAAAACATATGACTTTGAAAACATCAGTTTTCAAAATGACCCTTTGGGAAATGTGGTAATTATGAAAAATAAGCTTTCTGAAAGCCTGTCCCCCTGGTAAGTGGCCAGAAAATAATTATTATACGCTGTTTTTAATGGAAAAATGTTTTTCTTTGCGTGCTAAAAAGCCTCACCCGTGAGCAAAAGGAGAACTAATGGCCAAGGCAAAGGCACAGCACGCTAATGCCTGTCAGCAATAAGGCTGGAGAAACCAAAAATGCCACGCTAATTTATGGTGATGAAAATCAATACAGTCTCACCCCCCTGCTGGAGCAATATGCTTAATTTTCACTGCACACAGCTACTGGAGGCTAAAACACTTCCTCTGTATTAGCCCAAGCACACACACACAAACACTGACAATTAAAGGAAGACCTGTTAAAACCTATGAAAAAGACAATGTTTTCGAAAGAATTTTTCTCTTCAGTTGGGACATTTGCTTGTATGCATACTGTACATTTATTGGACATTAGATCTTTATTCATGCTCCTTAATTATTTTTACTTTTCAAGATTCAGCAGCATATCAGTGTGGCTGTATTATTTGTGGGGTTTTTGGTGCTTTTACAGTACCTCCAGGTAAATCTCAGCCTGGCCAAAGAGAAGTATGCAGAAACCTTCATGCCTTATTAATGTATACTTATGCACAGTATATACTTCTTTATGCTGCAAATTAACTGTGCTGAAAGGAACAGGTCTTTGCATTTTTATAATGTGCCAGTGCAAGAAACATGATGAAGCTTTAGTGCAGAGGATCATTTTAATACATTCCGTTTCAATGTGAATCATGTATTTTAATATAACCAATGTGAGAATCCAAACAGCTCCTTAACCTTGCTGCTTTCAGTGGAGACACATGGTGCAGTGCAATGCCATACACTGATGTAGTTACTTGGCAAAAGTTAAACCCATGAGTTCATCAAATGGGCATATTTAAAATGCATTTCAAAGGAACATATTATTGTGAAGTAAAACTGAATGTGAATGGTAGAATTTCATCACTACCAACTTAGCTTACTAGAATTTCTGTAAAGCAAGTAATAACCATTTGAAATGCAAGCAAATGATGTAGCTATAGCCTAACCATTTTATCTCCAGTAGTTCCATGTTTAAAGTAGTATTAAGACAACTTCCTGTAAAAGTGCAGAATAAATGGGAAAGGAAGCTGATCTCTGATGGAAGTGATACCAGTTATACCTGTGAGTATACGTGTGTAAATTCAACAAAAAACAAGCAACAATTTTCATAGTCTATTATGTTAACATGGTATGGACCAGGTGCACTTGAATAGGGCAAGAGAGAATACAAGTAACCAAGGTTTCTGGTGTGTAATTGCACAGATTATAATTGATTAATTAGCCAGGAATCCCAAACAAACCCTAACCACAACCTTAGATCTTTCCAATAATCATATTTGAAAACCTAACCTCAGACAGATATTGCTACACAGTCAATGTGAATTTTCACCCTCTGCATGCCAATCAATACCCGTCATCAGTGAATTATTATGACCGCCTTTTCTGTCTGAAAATAAAATTAGATGGTTCAATCAAAGGAATACATTTCTATGAGGGATGAAAGCGACCGACTTTGGAGCCTTCATATGTGAATAATAAAGGTCTCCAATAAAAAGTTGCTGGCCCCAGGTGAAACTCATCAGAAAATGCTGAAGTGGATGCAACAGTTTTTCAGAGGAGATTACAGACATCAAATCTTGAAAACACAAAGAATTTGCCGAGGCAGTTTGACATGCTTGCTTAGTTTAAGCACACATCAGCATATCTTATTTGACATGGGATATTGCACTCTGTTGGCTCCTGCAGACCTCTGAAAATTGAGTAACCCTACCCAATAGGGACTGAAGAATAGGTAATGAGGAGCTCATTTTTAATTTGAACAAAAGTGAAATTGAACACATTTTCCTATTGTTCTGAGTCAAACCAACACTTGGGCTATGTGGCAGAATTCATTTTGCTACGGTGGGAGTTCAATATCCGTGATAATAGACAGCTGACCATATTCATGATAACCTTATAAATTATTCAAAATTGAAATTATATAGATTGAAGTAATTTTTTTCAAGCATGCTGTGTCTGACAATGCCGCTATTCTTTCAAAAAAGTATTTAATGAGTGCATCTGAACAAAGATAAAAATTCCTTTTGGACATAATAGGGTAAATTATGGTTGCCACTGTGTGGCAAAATTATATACTGTCAGTCATTCCCATGATAGTGTAGTAATTTTTCCCTACAAGCTCCCAGTCTGACGTTAGCATTGATCATCACCATGTTAAAGTAGAATTCTAGCTATTCTGCTGGAACAAAGGAATAGCTGCTGCAATGTGTAGTGCACAAATATTTCCTACATATGAGCTTTCAAACAGATTTGAAAGCTCAAAGGAAATGAGCTTTCCTTGGTTTCTCGTTTGATCCACAGCAGACAACCATGACATGTTGGACAGAAATTGTTTTCCTGGGTAGCAGGAGAAGGCTAAACAAACATAATCCCTATACGTAAAATGCATCCTCAGGAGTTAAATATACGGACCAGGGTTACTGCGAGTAAGAGAGAGAGGCCAGACAGCAACACACAAAGAACAGGCATGGAACAGGGTTTTGGGGCCAGGTATATGCACCACATACGAAAATCTGAAAGAAAAACGGAACACTCTGTTCTTTTTATGATGCCGTGATGCCACAGAAGTGTCCAGTAGCGCTGCAGGGATACGATACACCCGTCCAATCAGATCGCAGCAGCGGATGGGCCGCAGCCGCGGCTCGATTTATGCACTGACCTAAATCCTCCACATCAGTGACTTTCGGAAGCTGGGATGAGCAGCGGAGAGAACTGCTCCTCGCTTTGCCTGGGAGCCCGGGGTTGCCAGCTTTCTACGCATCCCTGTGGCCTAAGCTAGTCAACAGTGGTACCCAACACACACAAGCATAGCCATGAAATGCAATGCACATCCAGTGGTAGCTCTACTGACGGAGCACTTCCAAATAATACAGTAGATAAAAGCCGTGCATGTTTGGTTGTGGACGGGTGGGGGGTGGACTGAGAAGTGAGTGGTTACGTAACATAATGAATCACAGCGTAGAGAAACCATCGGTGCTGCTCACTGGAACAGGGCCTGGAACAGGGAAATGGGACCGTCTCCAGGGGACAGTGACTGTATCCGTGGTGTGAGAGCAGTTTGGCTGAAAAGCATACTTTTACACTGAGAGTGTGTCAAACGGTATGAGCGTATGACAGGTCACTGTTTCTGACATCATTCACAATTACAGATAACAGCACACAGTATCGGGGCATTTTTTTCAAGCTTAAGGTTGGAAATAAAACACTGAAATGAATAATTAAAAGCCTGTACGAATGAACGTTTAAAAAAGGAAGCCTAGCTGTTGATGCTGATCCACAGCCGGATTGATCTGTCGCGCTGTAGCTTTGTATGCATGCCACTGTGCATCTCCACCTTCCCTGGAGTCACGCTACGTTTCCTAAATATAGCTTCCCTCCACACACACAACGGGGATAACACCCACTGCTAAAAATAGAGCTCCCCCCGCCATGGGCGGTGGGGAATTAAGTCACCGGTTTGCGATGGAGGCTGGGATGAAATGTGGGCATGTGCTCTGAGTAACAGCAGTGTGTGTTTCAGTGTAGTCTGTGTGGGGTAATTATTTATTCACGGCCTTCTAGCAGCAGTCACGGTTCCCTTGTTTGTCAATGTGATCTTTAGTACTATTATTAATTAGTTTGGATATTGACCTGTTTTGCATCTTCATCTAGTTTTGAAAGGCTCCTTTGATCCAAAAAGAACCAAATGTTGTGCAAATGCAGCGCACATTCACTGATCCTCATTTGAACTGGATGGTTCATTTAATCTGAGTCCACTATATCACCCAATCCACACCCTGTAGGGATCAGTGAATCTCTGACAAATTGCTCCAGACACAATCATTTTTCTGGGTCTGACTTGATCTGTGCAGGTGCAGTTCATTGATTGTGGGTTACAGTAGGCAGAACCCTAACCAGGATCAGAACCCGGTTCCCTCTGGGACCAAACAGTTGTTCAGAAACCGGAGCAGCAGTAAAATATGATGATGTCCCCATACCAATATATTAATGCTGCAAAAGGATTTTCTGTTAGTGATGGATGTCCAGCAGTATCTCCTGTATTTCCGCACCACTCGCCTCACACAGAGGTCACCAGTGCACTGATGCAGCCCTGGGGAGTCCGCAGAACCACTGAGGCTTCCTTCGATCTGCAGGAGAGCAATATTTGTGACTCCTCCTCATCCCTGCCACAGAGCTCGTTAACAGGAGAGTGCGAGAAAGCGCCCAGCATTTTATCTTTATGAGCTCTTAAAGGGTTTTGAATTCACAGCGTGTGACTGAAGCATCTGGTTACGGCGTTTGTCCTCGGTAAAAAGGCTCATGGGACAGTGACAGAGGCACAGTGAACACAATCACTGAGCTATGAGAAGGTGCACTCCAAGAGAGGGGGCACAGCTCTTCATGGTGTTTAAACACTGTGATTTTCAAGATAGTTTTTCCATCCTGGACAGTCCATCCAAGATGGACACCATGTTGCTGGATACATGGTCTGTGGGCAGAAGAAGAATTAGAGGATAGAGAGGTTATATTAAATATATATTATATTAAAATATTATATCAATTATAATTGTATTTGTATATGTGTAATCCTCCCCAAATAGGAGTGTATTACCCACTGCTGCATTGCACATTGGCAATCACTCCTTTCTTTTAGCTTGCTGTGTGGCCAAGGTGTTTGCACACCAAAATAACATGCCGTATGCCTCTCTCTCTCCAAGGCGCATGACAGCAATTTTTCCAGATTTACAGAATAGATCTGATTTATATTTGCATTTATATTGTTGTCTGGGAGTTGCAATCCCAATCATTTAATTCAGCTATCATCAATTTAATCATAAGGATCAAATTATCACTGCTTTGAGGCAGCTGGGTTAGGCAAGGGAGACATGGGGTAGAAAACAGATTGGATTGAGCCTGATCAGTCTTAAACAGAGGGATCCGAGATATTAAATGGGACCCTCCTCACGAGAAACGTGGCAGCCCTAATCCCATACAATGCAATGAATTGGCCAAGAGCTTGATTGTGTGATGCACATGACCTCTCTTTGCCCGGGGCATACAGGAAGATGGATGGATATTGGACCGAGGGGAGAATTCTCCAGGTGCAAGGAAAATCAATTCCTGTAGCCTTCAAGGACAAGATCACAAACATCTGTGTTCGTACACTTTGGTGAGAATGCAGGAGCAGGCCTGGCTGGAGAGATAAGACTCAGGTGAGTGTTTGACATGAGAGATCAGACTCGGTATGAAAACTTCTGCAGTGATGTCAGGTAGAAATTTCAGATCTCAAGTCATGGCTGGTATTACTACACTCATATCTGTCTGTTACTGCACAGGGAAGAGAAAGATGTATTTATACAGTACATAAATACATCAAAATTTATCTTTGACTTGTGTTGTGGCTTGGTTTAATAACACATGACATCATACATGTATGACCTTTGACATACTTCACTTTTGAATGGTAGAAACTATTGTATAACTAATTAGTAACCATCAACGCATATTGATATTTACAAATTATTGAGGTCAGCTTGGTAGTATAACTGTTCTTTTGACACTGATCTGAATAATTTGTATGGTAATGTACAGTTATATATGGTATGTAATGGGGAATGTGGAGAGGGTGATTGTGATTGCTGTGCCCCATGTTAGCCTGCTGAGTCTATCCAGAAACTGAGTACTTTGAGTGTTTAACAGCCAGTAGCTGTGAACACCTGGAACAGTGAGCGATTCAAGTTTCCCTGCAGTCATGACTTCAGTGAAGTACCGAAAAGTTGGAATGAAGTCTGGAAAGCTGTTAGATCTGCACTGAATAACATCGTGCTTTAGTGATTTCCATTTGCATTTCCTATCTCTTTCAGTAAATTTCATCTGCTGTCAATGTAGGCTGAATATCAGACAAAAAACTGTCATTGTAGCTCTTGGGCATAAGTAAACATGTAATTAAAAAAGGTAAAATTAAGATTGCTGGCAACTTTGTGATGACAAATGAATGCACCATTAATAACTGGATGGCATCATTTGAGTAAATACGCACTTTGATAATGACTTGGGTTCATTAAGATGCACCTGCAATCTGCCTGGATTCCCGTGAGTTATTTAATCATCAGTACCTTCCCAAATTGAAATTCGTCAACAGTTCTGATAACAAACTGTTGAGAAGCGTCTCAGTCTCTTTGCAAATTGTATTTAGAGCTTTTCCTGATAGTCAGTTTCTGGACTGGGATGATGAATTTAGGGACAGTAGTGTAGCAAAAAAAAAACATCTAGGGTCAGGGTTTCAGTGTTTTAGGGTTAGGGTTAGCGTTTTGGTGTGTTAGGGTTAGCATGGTAATGTGGCATAGTAAGGTGCAGGGCTTATAACTAAAAGGTTTCCAGTTCAAGTCCCCAACAGGCCACTCCAGCTATACCCTTGGGAAAGGTACTTAATTGCACACTTGCCTCAGTAAATATCCAGCTGTGTAAATGAATAACATGTAAAAAAAATTGTAACATACTGTATGTAAGTTGCTTTAGATAAGAGCATCAGCTAAATGACAATAATGTGGGTTATTTTATTTGTTTTTCATTTGCAGGATATGGACTCAGTCCTCATCTATTTTCCTCCCTTGAAGCAATACTAAAAGCCCAGCCTCCAGGGCTCTTTGGTGTCTGCGCTTGTGAAAACACCTGTGAGCTTCCCCCCAGGGATGCTCCTCTTTTCAGTTCCTCAGGCCCATGTCCGAACACTTTCCATGCCACAAGAGAAACTATTAAAGCGAGTAATCTAAAAAAGGGGGGTAGCCAACTGCGTGAAAATCGGGTGCAGGACGTTGCCGAGAGTCTCGGATGAGCCAATCAAAGCTCCCTGGACCACCGTGCTCAAAAAGAGCTCTAGCAGGAGGCTGACTCACTGAATTCCTGAGATCACCATGATTGGAGATCAGAGGGAGAGATGACAGCTGGGAAACCGAGTGTGCGGTCTGGGGTCCAACAATAAGGGACTGGAGTTTAATAATTTACAAGGCACTAAAACCTGTTTTCTGAAGTCTGTCAGTAGTTGACCTTTCACATACAAGAAGAATGTTTAATAGAAATTAAAAATCAGAGGTTTTCTAAGAAAAGTTGTTTCATGTATAAAAAGCAGGACCAAAGCAAATGTCTAATCAGATGCGCAGTAGCAAGTATCCACCAAGTCAAGGGGCCTTATAAGGCAATATTTTAAATTCATGGTACATCCAAGAAAATACTTTTCCTGGGATTTAACTTCTCAAAGTACAGCTCTTGCTACCTTAAAACATTATATTTTATGTCTCACATTCCACTCTCAAACCAAGCAAATAAAACAAAAAAGGGCTGAGGTTTTCTACACTGTCTCCAATATGGTGGCCATCCCTTTATGGTCATGTTCAACTTTTTCAGCTTATTGCCTCTGTTATTCTGGAATAATAGTGAAAACAAAAGAATTGTATTAACTACTTGGTCAGAAAACACCTTTATCCAGGGAATGTTCCCAGAACATTCAAATGTTCCTTCAATTGTGAGACTTAGCCTTTATATCCACTAAGACTAAACCCCAATGAAACAGAAGCATATAATTGCTGGCCCTCACTAGGAGATTTGCAAAGCAATTTCTGAGACAAATGCATTCTTTGCAGGAAGTACTATTGCCCACACTCCTCGTGACATTTCTGTTCATCCACAGCAGCCTGTAGTTCAGTAAGATGATGCGGCGTTCAGGCAGAAGTTGGAGTGTGTAAAACCAAACCAAATTCCTCATGCTTTTTTCATATCAAAGTAATGTATCAGATGGTGATCTGGAGTCCTGAATATGAATATCAGATATGAAGGGGTTCTTATTTATGCAACTGCATTCTTAGTGGTGCTATGCCAGTAAAATAACTTGCTTAAGGGTATTACAGTAATGCCCAGTAATGGGATTCAAACCCTTCACCTTCAGATGTGGTGCTCCAACCACTGCTTGACGTGTTGAGCAGAGTGCATTTCAAAGTGTGAGACAGCACCATCAAACATCAGTACTGAAACTGGGACATCTGTTTCGTCACATGGGTAGTTACAGCACCAATGAAATTCATTACCATGATTTGATTCAGCTCATAGCGGTTTGTCAGGTCTGCACAAAAATAGAGCATTTCAATTGATAAGAACAAAAATAGAAGAAAAAAACACCCTTAGGATTGCAGTGGATTAACACCCAGCAAATATGAGGGATTAAATGACTTTAAACCCATTGGGGGCTGGGGTGCACATCGATTAATGAATCTGTTTCAGCTGTAGGTTGTGATTACCCCACCAGCTGAACAGCACAGAGCACAGAATGGGCTGAAACACATTGGGTGAGTCATCCGGATGCCTTCGCAGATTAGCTTTTACGGGGGGGTCCTACATCAAATTAGTTATGCATGACATTTAACGGGTGAAAATCTGATGGATGATCTTCATAAAAGCTGTCCCCTGTATTCACCCAGGGTTTCCTCCTCCGCCAGACCCCCGAGCGCCTCATCATGGCTGTCTTTAATGTTCAACTGATGTGCAGTTTGTCCATTAGACAGACACTGCTTCCTGTTGGATTACAGATTTGTGTCATTTTCTTTTTGTGAGATGCTGTGTGCATGGTCCAACACCAGAGTGCTCTCTGCTTTCTAAAAGCCTCATATAAAAAACAATATTTCAAAAATTGGGAGTGTATTTTTGATATTTCAAACTGAAGCCATCATAAAGTTGGTACCTTCACATAAATATGAATGTTCTGCATGCATTTTAGAATAAAGACCACATTATTGTAATATATATATATGTGATATCATTGCCAATAAATATATTTTGATGTGTATTTAAAAAGTGTCCCTCGTATGTATTTATTCTTCTTTTAATCTATAATTTTTTCATGTGCAGGAGCATCTGTGATGGGACCGGTCTTGTCATTTGCAGGCTTCACTGACGAGATCACACTGACAGCCGCCCACTCAGTTGTGTCTTACCCATCAGCCACCGCGATGCTGCTGTGGCGGGGACGCTCACTGGAGTTCGGGCGGGCGGTTTGGTGGGGGGGATGCTGTAATGACACAGTGGAGAGCAACGTCTGGCGTCATCTGTCTGGCTGTCACTGGTGTCGCCTGGTCTCTCCCAGGGACAGCACAGCAGCGCAGATCTGTAAGCAAGGCAACAGTGAGACACTGTCATCGCCAGGGGCAAGCGGCTACAGCTTCCTCTCCACCATAACTCACTTCCACCAGTCCACTACATTCCCTCCAAGGGATCTCGTGTTCTGTGCTGTAAGAACAGGGTTCTCGCACTCATGTTAAGCTTGTATATTTACCTATCTTGTGCTTCCTACCCCTATAAATATCCGTTCATCTCTCTCTGTAAATACATACACTGTACAGAGAGGTGGAGAGGTAGAAAGGGAAAAACAGATACAGTGCACTCCACTACAGAAATTTGATTCTTATAAGCAGTAGATTATTTTGAGCAGAATTACAAATAAATGGAAGTTCATGCCTTCAACAAGGTTTTTCTCTTACTTGTGAAATGTCCTTAGGTAAATGGAACAAATGCATATGCCATATTTTTTACAAACCTTTATCGATTAAAATAACAACGACTAATATGACTTTAATTCACTCTCAATGACCTTATATGAATTCTTTCAAGCATAAAATATTTTCCCAATTCATTATTTTTGTCATAAATTTATGAAATAAATGTGTTCTTTTGTTTAAATTATTTTTTTTTACTTGTCATAAATACCAAGAAAGCAGTTACACAACACAGTGAATGATAGGTTTTTCTCAAAAATATTAACATGCTGTGATAATTAACATAAATCTTCAAATTTTTGATGTGCCATTGCATTCAGTTCACTATTGTATTACATGTTGTGAGAACTAAAGATTATGCAATGTTTAATAATAAACAATGCAGGAAGATAAATTCTGTTGGACTATTGTACATTTTCTCAACCATGAGAAAAGTGGGATAATACAGGAGTAGACACCTGATGTCCTTCTGTAGGTAACTGCACTTCAGGATAATGTTTAGATGGACCTATACCAGCTGGGGCCATCCACCCACAAGTCAATGTGGCTGATGAGGTCATACCCGAGCCAGACATGTTAACATCTTTCAGTGTGTGGCATAACTATAAGTAGCCAGAAATGGCATCTCTTTCTTCAATACTTACCTAACATTAGAAAATATCTTCAAAAGTGGTGATAGACTAGAAACAAGATTTGTTGCCAGACCTTACTTTTATTGTAATAAGTCTGTAACAACAACAAATAACCTGGTGCAAGTTCCTGTTGCCTGTATGTAAGATCCATTGATATTGTGTATGTATGTCTGTATGCACTGCAAGCATGTCTTTGTGTATATCTTTGCCTCAGGTTGTTAATAGTGTCATGTTTTGAGAGAATCTTTAACCTGAACATTTTTCATTTCAAACCTAGATTCTTTGAGAATATGACCCATTTGTACAGATTTTGCTGAATCCGAATTCTGTGAATTAAGAAGGAAAGATCCTCATATCATCCTTTGCTGTTTGAATCCTGATGATTTCATGGGAAAAACAATTGCTTGAATGATGTTATTTTCCTCATCCACCAAAAGGTAATTTGACCATGCAGATGGCTGAGGGGGATCCTCTTACTATTTTATTGGTCTGTGATTATTTTTGATGATTAATCTGCATGATTAATTATGTCAGTATGACTTGCTGAAAAGCATAAATCACTGAGACTACATGAATTTTGGCAGAGTGAGTATCATATTATTGTCAATACAAGACATCTCATTATACTCCAGCCAACAGCCTGACCACAAAGGGTTCTTGTTCAAAAGTGTTTACAATATTGTTACTCTCATGCCTGTTAAAGTAGATGACATCACTTCTGAGCTGCAAGTTAGAGCATGGGCTAATACGAGAGGCCCAACCCTTCTAGCCATATGGTAATGTGTCAAGTTAGGCACTGTAGGTTTGATTCCGATATAAATAGTCCTGGCATGCTGTATGATAACACTGATAATATACAATAACTTTTATTCCCACATTTCATTTTTCATATGTAATGCTAAATGTCATCATTTAAAGCACATGAAAGGCCATTTTAGAGCAAATTGATAGCAGTGAAATTTGAACCTTAATTACATGAATGAAAATTTTAGACACAATCAAACTGATACTTGCTTTGCAACCTCCGGGCTAACACAAAACATTCTCAAAGCTATGACATTGCGGCAACAATAATAATCTCATCACTGCAGCACCACAGCAACGTTGCGGGAATGTTTGCCCGCTTCCTCCGCCATGTAGGGGCAGGGAGCATTTCTGAAGGGCACCAGGGAGGATACAGCTGGTCTTCCCACAGTGTCCTGCGCCATGCAGCCAGCCCTGCAGACATGAATCATTCTGGCCACCACAGAGACGCCGTATGTCATCAGAGAGATTGGACTCGTGCCCCCATTCTCTGCAGAGAGAGAGCGGATATATATCCATGTACCAGGAAACTGCTTGCGTGTGTGTGTGTGTGCGGTTTATGGAGTGTCACAGTGCAATCAGAGATGCTTACCAAAGTGTCAAATTTCTTTATGATCAAAAGCACAAATGTCAAATGATATGAATATATTTTTAAATGTTATGCGATATTTATTTTGACTTAATATTTAGTAACATCCTATGTCAAAACCAGGGATAGACTTCATCAGTCTTGGAGTGTCTGCAGGTTTTATTGCTATTATTCATGTAGTAACGTATCCACAACTGGAGCTCTGTCTTCATATCTAAATAATGACTACATGTTTGCTATTAGGAGCAGTGGCAGGGAGAAAATGTGCAGACAGTCCTGCCCTCAAGAGCTGGCAGTACCCCTCCCTAGTCTAGACCCTGGTCCTTTAAAGAGAACGCAGAAGGCAAGGGCGTTCCGGCTCTTCTATATTTATGTTGTTTATCTGTTTTATTGTCAGTTCCTGATGTCAGAAGGGGACCTGCAGGGAGCAACCTTTAGGGGACAGTGGATCACTGCATCTTGCACGTCCCGTTTTCAGAGGGTAAGTGCCTGGCAGCACTGTCAAAGTGTCATTGAAAGACAGAATTTCTTTCGTCCGTCTGGCGGTTCTGCACGCAGAGAGGGATCGCCACTGGGATCAATCGAAAGATAAAAAATTAAAAGCTCTGCGTGGGTTCCAAGTGTGTGTGAGTGTGTTCATAAATATTTGCATGCGCAAACAAAGTGTAAACAAAGGGGTAATTCAAATTCATTCGAGCACCCTGCTGAGGGTGATGAACACATCGGGTTTCTTTTGAAAGTTTTATACATTCAGAGATATGCCTTTCAGATCGATATGGTTCTTCTTAAGAGCACTTTTCAGAGCAGCAACTGAAGAGCTGAATCGGGCATTTTTCCCAGAATGCCCCTGGGCTTTGTTGAAGAACAAGAAAAAGGTCCCAGACCTCTGCTTCTGAAGCTTCTCTGTAACCTTTCCACACATTCATGTTCAATCCCTATCGAATTCTTTATTGACTTTTATAAAACACTAAGGCTGACCATGAACTGGAGTCACAAAAAGTGTTTTTGCTGCAAGGAAGAAGGAAGAAGACTTTACACAATGTCTGTAGTAAAATGATCAGAAAATGGATCCTGTAGCGTGTAGTGTGCAAATGTACGTTCCTATGAATTTTTTTCATTCATAGGTAGATACTTTATTGAGCTTATATATACTAAGCAAGTTAACATATGTGTATGTATAAACATTATTTTTTAACCATGCTTGTTCAGTTTGGTATAAATTTTAAGTTTACTATCTAAAATTGAATTGTTGTTCTTTGAAATTTGACATGGCTGTATATCCCTCATAAACATGTGAGCTTTGAGCCTCAGGTTCATATCACAGTACAGTGCATCCTTTTAATTGGCAATTGGCCTTGCATGCTCTGCCAGTGTTTGTGGTTCTATGTGCTCTTATTGATGCTGCCTGCCTACTCTCCCCGGAGAAATCATGTCATAGGCTGGCCCTCTCAGGGGTCTGCTCCAGTGTGTGTGTGTGTGTGTGTGTGTTTTCAAAGGCAGACCGGAGGGTTGCTATGCACACCTCCCTGTCCCTTTTCTGCCCCCCCGACACATCCCAAAAGGAAACATGCTTGTTTGATGTCCTTGATTGTCATTCATGGGTCCCCCCCGGAGGGTCCGGGAACAGGAGGGGCGGCTAATGCGAAAGGAAGGGGTCATCCTAGTCTACCGCAGCCAGGTTCCATACAGCAGGCATCTCCCCCAGCTCTCGGCCAATCAGGGGCAAGGACTCAGTGATGCAGGGCCTCTCACTGGAGGGATTCCGAAGGAGCTGCCGCGTGACGATGCTCCGTTAAACAGTCGAGTCTCTCCCCTCTCCTCCTCGTCCTCCACCACTCTCATCCCTCGCTCTCTCTCTCTCTCTCCCTGTCACATAGCCCAGCACTAGATAAATCTACTGTCCTTTTTTTCTTTTTTTTTTTTTTAAAACGGCGGATAATACATCGCCATGCGTCCGTCTCCCTCAAGGCAGGGCAGAAGATAAGAGCGGCAAGCAGCAAGCAGCAGCAGCAACGGGGTCGAGGCTCCTCTTTTTATCCCCTCCTTTCTCCTAGTCGAGGCAACCACGTTTTCTTTTTTTTGATCTGTTTGTTTCCAGTTGAGTGTTTGAGGCCGAGAAGATCCGGAGCAGTGCTGAACAGGACATCGGCGGGCTCCAGGTAAGCGTCTGCATTTGCTCAAGGGTTTCCACAGATGGTGGGATGGATGAAAGGGGTGAGGGTGCTGGGTGCCGCCTGGCTGATTTCGGGGGGTGAAGTAGGGTGAAGTATCGACCCTCGCCTTCATCCCGGTGCCACCCTGGATGTGGCATTGTTTACCCCTTGGATGCCTTCTGCCACTCATTTCCACATTTCCTGGGTCAGGGTGCCGGGTGAGCAGGTCAGAGTAGGATGACTGCATTACGGCTATAGTGCTAAGAGAAGCAGAAGGTGGGCAGGTTTTTTGATGCCGAATAGAACACGATGTGTGCTTGCGGTGTTAGGGAGGGAGGGGGGGGCTGCCGACTGAGAGCTTTTCACGGCTGCCTACATCCCTTGGAAACCGATCCCTCTGGTCCATACAATCAGATTAAACAGCTCAGCCTGTGTGCCTTTTTCTGTCTTTCGCGCTCCATCTCTCAGATGTGATGGGTTTATCTTTAGCTCGTCTTGCTTAAGGTAAAAAAACAAAACACTATTGATTTTCTAAGCACTGCTAATTCTATCTTAAAAGAAACAAAGCTCTCTTATTTGCGTTTTCCTCTCTCTCCCGCAATATGTCTTGTCGCTTTCTTCACAGGTATGGTATTTATAAAGATGTAATGTAGCCCTTGAAAATGAACTGCACTATTGTCTGGATTAATGAGCTGTCATGAAACCTAGAGCAGTGTTTTATAGATCTGAAATACATTCAGATTCCACTGTACATGTGTAGAATAGCTTCAACTGAAGGCAGCTCAGCTCCTCAAATTGTTTAATCTCCAGCTGTAGTGAAAGCATGAGCCATCTCATTTGACTTGGAGCCTGGGTTCATTGTTATCAGTGGCGCGGGCTATTGAGCTTTTTCAAGCAGAGACTTTTCCCACAGACAGCACACGGTGCGTGTGATCTGAGAGGAGAACACCCTGTAAATGCATCAGGCATACCCCCCTGCCAGTGTCACTCTCCAGACAAACAACACGGCAATTCAGCGGAGAGCACTTGTTTTTCCGACTTTAGATTACTTCATACCTCGGGTGGCAACGGTCGGCGGTTGCTACGAACGCTCACGGGCGTCAGTGGGAATTGCTCAACTGTATTCCGCGGCTTATGTAATGCATTGTTCGCAGGCAGTTACATAACTCGTCAGACAAGAACATATCAAGAACAGCGGTGCCCAAGTCTCATTTGCTGCACAATACCGAAAAGGCTTCACACTCGACCTGAAATTGCCCTTGCTGAACCACTTCTGATTAGTCCAGGGACACCACTCTACCAGCTTGAGGGATTCAACATTTTCCAGGGGAAGGGTTGTGTTTGTACATACAGTAGTACATACTTAGCCTACTTAGCCATGCCTGCCTTTGCTCATCAGAAAAAAATTATTAATTTCTTTGCTGTTATGTGATTTCCACATAACATATCGTTGACAGTGTTGTGATGTTAGGAAGTCATAGGAATGGTGTGAGAATGTGAAAACTGTGGTCAGGCTGTGTAGAGGTGGACGTTGCTGGCTGCCTTCATCGAGTGTCCCACAACAACGCCCCAAAAAAATGTTCTTGGCCTTTGCGAGACAGCAGATGTTTGTTCCCAAATAAATCATGTCCCTTCTATTGTCAAGGGGAGTATCGCGCTTTATTGGCCTTATTTAATATCCATTAACAAGTAGTGAGACAAGCGGGGGGCCATGAGCACACTGTACCAGCAGCTGTGCCTTTTGTGAGGGCTGAGCTGCTGAAGGTGTCTCATCAGTGTAAAAGTGAGGATGATTTTGCTTCACTACAAAGTTTTTGTGAGGATCAGTTGAGGGTTGCGGCGGGGGGTTGGGGGGGGGGTGTGAGGTGATGCTGTGGAGGGTCAGACAAACAGACAAAAATATCATCTCTGTGGTGGTTTGACCTTGTGAGACCAGTGCTCTGCGGGTTCTTGTGGAAGTAAACAAAGGAATCTGCAACATGCTTACACTGCACCTTGTTTTAGTGCCAGACATGAAGGACGTTTTGAACTCTGAATCTGGATGACCTTTACCTTTCCTGGCATCTGATCCTACATGGCATCTCAAATTCAGAGGGGTCAGCACTATATTACAGATGACTGCTACATTACAGGCGGCGGCTATATTACAGATGACGGCTATATTTTCAGAGTACATCTTGCTTGGTGCAGGATATCACATCCTGCCATGGAAAGGTCATTGCATTGGTTGCAGAAACTGAAAGAGAAATTTGAGACCGTATAAGTTTTGAATATAAATGCATTTTTCTTCTTTAAATAAAAGTCCCATAAATAATGCATCATATGTAATGGTTATGTTTGTAGTGTTCATTTGAAGAGTCCTTCTGGTTTCACTCCTCCTGCTACCTTAATCTTTTTTTCCCACAGACTAGACCCATGTATGAATGTGATTAGCCATCATAACAGTCAGCAAATCTTAGCTTCCAAGCCAACAATAAAGGTCACCAGGTTTATAAGGCCCTGCTGCTAGAGTCAAATACATTCCAGGGGTATCCTGGGTATCTTAAATCTGCGGTGAGCTGCAGGGTAAATACTGAAAGAGATCAAGTACAAGTGTATTGCTGCTCCAAGGTCAGTTTTACAAGTGCGAAGGGCAGACTCGCATGCTGCGTGTCAGCTAAGCTCACTATATCATACTCAGTCTGGAGAGGCCAGACTGGGAGGCGGTGTGACAGCATGCTTATGAATCAGGACCAGAAGGCTGCAGGTTAGCTTCCTGCCATTGCATTGCCCATGAGAAAAGTTATCTGCCCAAAATTCCAACTGTAAATATCCAGTGAGATGGCACGTCATTGGGACAGAGAGTTTTTACATCATGTACACAGAACCATTAGGCTGGACACAATATAATCCAAAGTGGAACTGTACTGATTATATGAAGGTCGGCGTATGTAGCATTCTGTATGGGAATATATGTCTGGAGCAGTGAGAAGCATTTGTGAAGTGAGACAGTCCATCAGGGAAGAGGGAGCAGAAACAGTAGCATCCTAGATTACAAACCCTGACTGTCTGTGGATTTGTGTGTCAGACAGACATTGTGTAAATATCTCCTGCATGCTACTAGTGGGACATGAGGCTTGACCTGACACAACACTGCTGCTGTGATTAATCCTGCTTGTTAGAATTGGTGCTTACTGCCGAATGCGAGGTGGGTGTGAGCCCTGAAACTGGGCACTGTTAGCAGTGGCCAGGGGAACATTGGTGCTTTGAGCCCAAGAATCATGTAGAGATAAGGTCCAAATAACAGGATCAGCGAAGCCTGAAAATTGATCAACACCCAACGCACAATGTATTCCCTTTGCTGATTATTACAAACGAGAACAGCGCCTCAAAGATGGTCAGTTTCCCCATTATCTCAAATTTCCACCTGTCAGATCTGGGTCTGTTCAAACGTATCTACCTAAGGCAATTTATGAAGCTCTGGCACCACAAGGAGCCAAATGATTGAGCAACCAAAGCCAGCTTTAACTCTAGGTTCCGGCGCAAATGAATGGGGATCTGCCCTGCTGGTCGTACCGGAGTAACAGGAGTGCGGTAGGAAGAGACACAGTGACAAGAGAGCAGCTGCAACTTACTATAATCGTATTTGTTTCAGGCTGACGGGACAAGAACACCTGCTGGGTTAATGTTAATGTGGTGTCTGGACTGATATGTAGCTCAGCAATGGGGCAGCAGGGAGTGGCAGTGTGGCATAGTGGTTGAGGAACAGGACTCGTAACCGAAAACCGGTTTGATTTCCTGCAGGGGCGCTGCTGTTGTACCCTTGCATAAGGTGCTTAATCCAGAATTTCCTCAGTTAATGCCCAGCTGTATAAATGGGTAACATGTAAAAAGTTGTTAACCTATGTAAGTCACTCTGGATAAGAGTGTCTGATAAATGTTAATAACGTAATGTAACGTCTCTCCCTTGGCTCACAACCATCCTCCACCAATAGCCGTGCAGTTGAACAGTTTTTGGAGCCAATGTGACTGGTCCTGTTATGGTGACCCAGAGTATAGACAGGTTGCTCTGTATTGGCTAATTAATCAACCATTTGCTGGTGCTGGCAGGCTACTGTATGTGAGATTGGGGTAAGAGCCACCAAAAAATGGCCTCTCTAGAAATATGCTGTTGATGATTACCCACAGGTTGCATTGCTGTAGCTGTGTAGGGTTGTTAAGCTGCCACAAAGATATGCATTATTATTGTGCATGGTTTGTATACCGGACAGCTGTCTTCTGGTGGAGCTTACAGAGTGGGAAAGTGCCAGTGACTGGATATGCCAAGTACTCCATATAAATTTGGCACGACACCAGACAACTGGAATAGACTCGGTTTAATGAGGCCTTTCAAAACGGTGTTGCTGAATTGAACAGTCATTTTCTTTGCTTAAACCAATTTCAGTCAATGACATTTGAGCATTTTTGCAAAGGAAACAAGCGTTTGCACTTTGAAGGCACAAAACACAAAACACCCAACACACACTGAGCTTTTTACTTGTCGTGAAAAAAAAAATCAAACAACAAAATTACACGAGGGTTTTATATTTTATAGAGTTGTATATTTTTGTTCATTGCATATACCAAAAATAACCATAACCGCAGTTCTCATGGAGAGTAAGTTATTCTATTAGAAAGTAAAACCTGAAGATATGGAAATATCATGATATTACTGTGATACACACATATCCTTTGTTGCTCCAAGGGTAGTGCACTGGATTCTCTCAGATAAATATTTATGTGTAAATAAATGACACAGGCCAAAGGTCCTCTGTTCACACATCACGTGTCTGCCTACTCTCCACCTCACCCCCGCCTGTTTATTGGTGGAGAAATGGTGGCTGGGGGGATTAATTATTACTAAAGGGCAAACAAAGCCACTGAGGCGAACTGGAGGACATTTTGAATATTTTATGAACGTAATAAGGATCATGGCAGCGTGCAGAGGAATGCTCATTCCCCCCGTTTCTGTAGAAAAAAAAATAAAAAAGAAACAGTCTTGGCAATGAACGACCGGCAGGAGGAGGAGGACATGGAATGCGCGACCCCATAATGCATCGCTGCAGCGGGGGCTGAAATAGAAGAGTGAAGAGCAGCGGCGGGGCGCCCCGGGGGGATGGCGTAATGAACGAGCGTTTTGCGAAATTGTTTTACTTCATGTGGTTTGGACACGATTGTGGATGCGTGCAATTGAATTTGATGGGGTTTTCGCAATGGCTTCCCTCCACCTCAGCCCCTCGGCACTTTGGATCTCAGTAAGGTGGCACTGTGATTGAGCTGCCGAGAATGACATGGCGCCTTAAGTAGCAGGGGTGTAGACAGGACCCCATCGCTCTTTGTGACGACCTGCATCTGAGCAGATGAAGACGCTTGAGTTTGGGGTGGGTGGGGGGGGGGGTTGATCCCAATACATATGCTGTAAGAAGTGGTCGGTCCAAATCTTTGCCAGCATATGTCTGAGTCATGGAAAACTAAATCTGATCACCTAATTGTCCTCCACTTAACGAGCTGATGTGTAGTGATCATCCAGTGCAAAATGGCTGCCATGCTTCACCTATTGTACATTGCACATTAGCAGTGAATGACACACTGCGTATATGCATATGTATATGTATGTCGTTGTGATTTTTAGTAGGGGTTGGGTATTGAACTTCCAGGGAAATCATGGATTCACATTCCAGATGTGACATTTTCTCTCATCTCAACCAACCCCTTATCTTGTCTTCAGGGAGGTGACATAGACATGCACTGGAGTACTGGAGTCATGTCCATAGAGTATCGTCTATACCCACTTACATATGTGCCTGTGTGTGTGTGTGTGTGTGTGTGTGTGTGTGTGTGTGGAGGGAGTGGGCAAGAAGAAATAATATATTCAGATAAGCAGTATTGATCTTTATATAACAATGCACCGGTTAAGACATCTATTCTACATCTTATTTGTTGGGGTGATATTGCTCTGGTGCACATCACATGAGTGGATGCTATCTGCCCTGCTTCTTAAATCTTTCTCACAATTGTAAAAAAGGGCTCTGGCAGGACATGTATTAAACATCTACTCCGAAATTCATCACATATGGGTAAGGGCATGCATAATCGCACCCTGTAGAAACTGTAATGCTGATGGTGACAACCATACAAAATAATCGAGCTTGTTTATTACACATTGTGCCTGATTTAATCACACAACAGAAAGCTCTTAAGAATCAATAGTATCCCATTAAACTGACACTAATAACATTACTTTTGGTGCATAGAAGCTCTATAAAATTTCTCATTTTCTTCCAGAAAAAGAAAATTAATATAATCAAATAACAATGGTAATAGCATCGGCCTTTGTGTCAACGATTTTGAATTAAAAATCCCCATCTTTTTTTTCTGTAAATTAACAGAGGAGTGCATGACCTAATTAAGGCTTGTGTATGTTCTGCTGATATGAATCGAAGCATTTCTGATTTAATATCTGAGTCATGCCGCATCCAAATCAGGTTAGTTGGCTAATTTGATTCCCAGAAAGGAGAGTAAATGCTGCCTCAACAAAAACACTCCACTGTTTCAATCACTGTGCCCTTCCCAGAGTTAATCCTGACCCTCACAAGCACGGACCAAAAGGGAATCCCTATAGTTTCTTAATTGGAGGGGGCCTGAACTCAGATAGAGCATAATCTCTGTTTTCAGGAAGATATTCTGTTAGGGCTGATGTAACAAAAATAATCAAATGATTTAATTTTTATATCAAACTTAATTAAATGGAATTCTATTGCACCTCCAAATAAATTAAAATATGAACTAATGAAGGTTCTTCAAATAAATCCAATACTGAATTAATAAAAATGGTAGTATATTAAAAATACAGTCGCTGTCCATGTTGAGTGTTCTTTTAAGCTATCCCATGCTGGGTCAGCTGATCAGGGCAAGCTAGAGAAATTATCAAGCTCTTTGATGCTGCATAGTAGGCAGAGTGATTGACACATTTGCACATGTTGAGTCAAAGTGATAAATGCACACTCGGGAGGGAATTGCAGGGTAACCCGATAAAAGCGCTGTACGCAGTTGCAAGCAGACAAATTAAAATGGAGACTGTAATTGAACAGCAAGGTAACCCGATAAAAGGAAACTCGACCATTTAATTTAACTGTTCTGTTTTTATTTTACTGGATTTGTTTTATTTAATTGAATACCGAAAAAGATTCAGTTAATCATCTATTCATTTATTTCGTGGCCCAATTTAACTCAGTTCCATCTTATTAAATTTGATATTATTAAACTTGAAATGATTTTATTCTTTTTTGTTCCTTCCACCCCTCATAAGCCTCTGCCAGGAGGTTTTTATTGTGGGTCTCTTGTAGACTCCTGACTTTCCTGCCAGAGTGTTGATTTTCAGTGAACTCCTGTACTGCAATATATGTCTGCCCCAATTTGCAGCAGGCTGCCAGGTTGAACTTCTTATCAGAATAAGAAAAGCCCTGTTTGGTATCCTTGCGTGGAAAAAAGGTATACCTTTCCTTCGCTCCGCGCAAACAGCGGAGCATGAACCGTGGTAATTTTCTATTACAGCCGTGTGGAGGTGGAGGCGGCAGCTGTGGCGACGGGCGCGAGCAGAAGCGTGGCTGCGCACAGGGATACGCTCCGGCACAAACATCCTTGTTCGTTGCCATGGCAACAGAGTCCCCCCCGAACACCCCCCCCCCCACTTTGGAGCGCCATTGCTCCGAATACACATACCCCCAGCGGAGGCCGTGGGACCACGTGGGCCTCCCCTCGGCTCCCTGTAGGAAGCCGCTTCTCATGATCTCTCGCACCCATGGGCCTTCCTCTGTGTTGCACCCCCATCAAGGCAAGGGGGTCCACGCCTTCATTTTACAGCCAAGACGTTACCGTTTCCGCCTCAGCTGAAACGCAGGCCGCCTGCGAGCACAGCCGAAGTAAACTGCTAGAATAATGGCTAGCAATAACCCTCAGCGGATCCTCTGTACTGGAAAATAAAAGAGGAAACGAGTTGCAGTGTTTCTCTTGCTTGTTTATTTATGTATCCTCTCCCCTTTAAGCTGAGTTGTATGACATATTCGGGGCTCCCCTGAATAACGATGGAAATCAGGCTGCTTTTCGCACAAACAGGCTGCACGCTCAGTTTGCCAGGCTGAGGAAGGTGCTTTGTCTTCTACAGGCCAGATGGGGCTGGGCTTCCCAAAACAGACTCCTCCCCCTACAGCCAGCTGACCAGTCAGGTCGGAGGCATGAACCGGAAGGCAGGCAGAGCTACTGCTTGGACTCAAAATGCAATGAATACGCAGATGGACCCTTACAATAAAATTTCCTTTGAGCTCAAAGGTAGATGAAAGTTTTATTAAAAATCCATTGATTGTGCCTTCCAGATGAATTGAAGATGCAAGTCTCCCACAGAGTTGTTGATTTTAAGAGCCATTCATATCTGTGAAATTTAAGATCTCAATTTAAGTGCCAGTGTTGTTCTTTATAAAATTTCCTTTTCTGTGAGATGTCATGTGTGTCATTTATTTTTAGTTTTAGTTTAATTTTATTTATTTAGTATAGTATATTTAGCAGGCACTGTTTGCTAGTGTGACTTAGACAGCTAAAATGTTTACAAGTATTCAGCTGAATATTATAAGTAGCCCAATGGCACATGGCAAAATTTGCCATTTTGCCAATTTTCCATTTTACTCTTGACTGATGTCTTTTTCAGTAAACATTGGCAACAACAACATCATCAACAACAACAATAATAAAAATAATAAACACCCCAGAATACCTAAGTAAATGCATGCACTCTAAGCCATCCACTAAGCTCATAAACTACATACACTATGGGGAATAACTCCAAGATGGGACCTGAATTAATTGCCGAGTGCCCTCCAGGGTTAGTGTTGCCTAGAAGACGAAGCATCTCTCAGCTTAAGGTAATGAACATCTTATATCAAGATGTCTCTTTGCGGTTACCCCGGAGTAACTCAGACTGCAGCCCATATCCCTTGTAGCAGTTCATTAACAGCAGGGAACACATTGGTTTCGGCACAGGCACACCATAAAGCAGAGCTTTTTCAGCTTTACATAATTAACGAGTCAACCTTAGCAGTTTCACCATCGGTGTGATGGGACTGTACTGTGAAGAAGTGGCTCATGGGAGGTGGTTGATCAACATCATAGGTGACAAAGCATGTTGTAGCTTAGTGATTTGTAGAGCAGATTCAAAGATTGCTCCTGATTTGTCTTCATCCCCTGAATTAATGCTTTGACTGGACTTCTTGCATTTTTACCTGTCTTACAACTGATAATGAAACATGGGTGTTGTTGGTTTTCACTGGTTTGGTAATGAATGCACAATTAAGATGAATGGAGAGACAAGGTCTCCCCAGAGGTCTGTATTTCATATTGATCTGACTCCAGTTTGGAGCTACAGGGATAACCTTGAAAGCTTAATTGAAATGTACATCTAGAGTAGATCCATTCAGGTCACTTCGTTCTTTTTAAAACACAAGCAAATTGAAGAAAACTTCCAAACCAGAGGTAGGATTTAATCAGTCTTAAATTGAGAAGACCTGATGTGATTCAAAAACCTGAATTTATATAATTCCAATGGACAACCATCACTGAATTTACATCCTCCAGCTACAAGTGCATTCTCTGCTGTGATGGACCTGCGGATACATTCGAAATCCGGTTCACATTGGAGGTGATTTTCCTTGAACCTTCTGTTATTGCCTCTAATGGTGGGAGAGATGGAGCCATGAGAGTGTTCTGAGGATGGTCGAAGGCAATTGAGAAAGAGGGTGCAATCTTGGCTGGGCTTCTCAATATCTGAACCACCTGCTAGGTCCTTAACACAGTGATTATGTTCACAATGTGGACATATGCTGTGGTCCACTGTCGATGAGATGGCTTGTTTTTTACATGCTTTTCTCTTGTTGCAGGTAATACAGCAGATAACTTTCACAATGTTTTTTATGCAAGGTAGTGCATGTTTTTCAACATAAAAATACAGTATTGTCACTAGATCTCACTGTAAAATAGCTATGATAACAATGACTTGCCTGAAATTTATGGAAATACGGTTAATTAAGATTATGTCAATTAGAAACCTATTGATTATTCATGCATTGGGTATTATGAAGGAAATTCTCCTGACGCCAGTAATTTAGGACAATTATGCAAATACCTAAATAATTCCACACATTACATCCAGCCCAGATGTACCTCATGAATATTGTGGTGCTCCTGATATTGCTCAGGAAATTGTAATTTGTCACATCCTTACCAGAAACATAAGTTTCCCTCCTGTGATCCATCATGTCATGACAATAGGCGTGTCAAGTTGAGTGGGCAACAATGACAAACAGATGAATGATGGTCAAATCGCTTTGCTTTGAAAGCTGTATGTCACCAGACGTAATGTTGCAAGTGAATCCACTGTGTGGTAATGGTATTAGTATTAGTATCATAGTATTAGTAATGTCCCCAAGACTTTTCTTCAATATTATGATACAGCAGTGCAATGGGTCACAGACAAAATCTTCAAAAGAGACTTAGTTTCTGCTCTTCTGTCACCAGAGGAAAGTAACAAACATCTCCAATTTGCACCAGAGACATCTTTTTCTGATACCATTCAGTTGTAAGGGACAACTAGACTGGTTCTTTGGAAACACAATGAATGTACTTGATAAGACATAATGTGAATTTATTAAACACCTCTTCCTGGGCCATTGACTTGGTATGAGTATGGTTTGCCTAAACAAACATGAGTGTTAAAATATAATAGTGAGAAAAATTATTGATCAAGAGTCACCCAGATCAGCTTTTAAACAAAGTGATGCATTTCTCACCAACATGACAAAATAATATATTTGAGCACAAGAATCCCCAAGCATGCCTGTCTGTTGCACAAAACCCTGCAAAACATCCCTCAAAATCTCACAGAGTGCAAGAATGAATACCAACAATAATCCGTGGGCTAATTGAAAGTAATTATGTGCCTCTCTCAAAAATAATAATTTGTGTGCCTCTGACAAATCTATGTGCTGATTTCTGCAGGACACCTGAGCTGATGTCCTTTCTGTCTGAACTCAGAGTTTAGTTTCTGTATGTGGATCTCTGTGCACCTGGGTGTATTCCATTCCCTCGGTGTGCATCTACAGCACGGAACACATTCTCAGCTTTGGAGCAACTCACATCAGAGAGGCGGAGGGGCCGAGAAGGGCGGAGGCACGCGCTGGGATTTTGGCGGCAGAAACTCGGACAACCCCCTCGGGCTACGGGGATGACCAAATGGGGATTGTGGGTAATGCCGCCGACAGGAAGCGGGATTAGAGCCGGGCCTGCGTGGGTGCGATAAAGAGAAGTGGATGTGAGCGAGCCAGGGTATTAGCTTGATGTGACATGCAGTTACAAGCGACGCCGCCACAGCTCTCCAGAGATTAGGCCGGACACGTGGCAAGAGCGGATTCGGAAGTACTCATTGGTTTGCAATGCAAAGAGCTCTTGTTTGACTTTCGGCCCGCACACCAACTTTTTTCTACATTCCCTGTTGCCAGTGGACACATCCTTTTACACACCCTCAACTGTTCTTCGCTTATGGATTGGTTTTACCACACTTTGCTGTGCCAAATATACAGGAATTTGTGGGTTGCCTTGAACTGTCATTCTTCTTTATCCAGTTATTCATTTATTTAGGAGATCCTTATCCAGGACAACCTAAAAAGTGCATTAGAGGGTACAAGTACAGTGCAGAAAAGAGAGCAAAACACAGCGTGAAACCAGAAACACTCAACACTGATGAGAACACTGATGACATAGATTCACAAGTACAAGCTGTTACCCTAAAACGTCATACTCCATGACTAGGTGCAAGTGCAAAAGAGGTGATACAGCTTGCTAACAAGTAACCCACAAGTTGAAAGTCACATTAAATTCAAAATTTCGTAGCAGAGTGCAGCTACATTCTATGACATCCAAAAATACCTCAGCCTTATGTAGAGTCTGAGAATCTATGAGGAACTAAATGAACGCTTCAGGTGTTACCTTGCACACTAGTGTTATGGAGTCCGCTAACAAACATTAAGAGGTATTTCCACATTTACTGTTACGTTGTAATGCTTGTAAAGGAATACACATGAGGAAAATATCTCTTGCTGCCAGGGTGAACCAATTCTATCAGCCATATTTCCACGGGGAGGTGTAAACAAGCCCAGATAAAGCTGCCAGTTTCACAAGACACTTCCCAGTCCTCCTTTTCCCCCTCTCTCCAGTTTCTCACATACCACCTTTCCAACCGAACTGTGAAAGAGAAGCTTACCTCTACAGTTTAACGGGAGGCTTCAGCTGGCTGTAAATTCTGTTGTCAGCCGGACAGGAAATCATTGGAGCGATCTGAATAAAAGGGCAGCCCGTTGGCTGACTTCAGGCACCTGTCCTTTTGAACTCCCGTACAGTGCCCTCTTGGCTGAAAATGCCTTTGTCAGAATGACAGGAAATCTTTGGAGCTAGCTAAACAGTAAGCCTGCCGACTGGACAAGAGAGCAACCTTGTCAGTTGGGACAAAAATATGCTCCTGTGTGAAATTTTCATCTAATCTTTCTACATGCCGATACAGTCTGTGCTGTATGCGTTAAAAAGGCTATAGTGACCATAGTATATGCCATCTGAAAGAACACACATTCTATTTTAGATCCCTGGTAGAATGGTAGTTGTGGCCCTAAGCTCAACAAGTGGACAAGGACTCACAAGCTTTCCGTTAGGACCAGGACTGCCAGCTCTTCTTGTCCACCTGCTGAGTGGGGAAGCTGGAGAGGGTCGGGTTGGTGTGCGAGGGAGGGTTGGTAGGGGAGGGTATTCTGAAGGCACCTGGTGCGCTTTGATGGGACAAATAATACCCAGGGAAAGTGTTTACTTGGACACATCAAGCCTTGTAAGAGCTGCGGTACTGGTGTATACATGGGTCAATATAAAATAAACATTCTGACTTTTTACAGAATAATTGTAATGAAATGTCATTTCAGTTCATGGCAGAAAGACTTAAATGGTTGCTTAATGGAATTTTAATTTGAACAACCCAAGACAGTCCGACTTTTATGGAAAAAGACCTAGTGCAAAGATTGATTGAACGTTACACATCAATTATGATACAAATTCCCCTGTAGCCTGTGTCTTTCAATTGAGTCTCAAAGTGATTTATCCTGCAGCCTAACTCTATCTACACTGGTAAATCACAGACAGACAATGCTTCTTTGTTCTGGGCACAAGAGTTCTGTTTTATTGCTCTTTTTAAATAGCAGGGATTGACGTTGTTTCAAATGTAGAAAATTTGACAAAACAGACCGCAGGTTTTGAAGCTGGAAAACACTCCACTTCATCTCTAACTTCTGTAGAAAAGAAACAGCAGCACCCAAAGGGTTTTGCAAGTCATGATAAATATACTTTTTTGACATGGCATGGAAATTGCCTCTTGTTGGAAAATTGTAAGCTTGTAGCACCTTGCCGTGTTGTCCGCATTTGCATTGCACACAAGGATGGACCTTTTCCTGTGAGTCGCTCCTCTTTCTTGCCTCCCTCCATGGAGCAGTGGCTCATGGCTGACCTCCACCTGTGCAGGGAGGCTGAGAAAGATGTTTCTCCACACATTCTAATGCTCCACTGCCCAAACACCCTCTCTGCAGACCCAATCTAGGGGGCTGGGAGGGGATCGGAGTACACTGAGGGCCCCACTGTTTGCTTTCTATCAACTTGCTTTTCCTGTATGTGTGTATTCGGGTGTGTGTGTGTTTGTGCATTAATGCATATGAGTGCGTGCGTGCGTGTATGTGCATGACTGTGTGCGTGCGTGCATGCAAATGCGTGTGTGTGTGCGCAAGTGTGTGCGCATGTGTGTATGTGCGCGTACGTGCAGCTCTGCAGGCATCTCGCAGCCAGATGTACGTTCTGTCTCCGCAGTTTCCATTTTTGTCCACATGCAAAACAGCCCCTCAATGAAGTGGGGATGATGGCGTGGTCTGGAGCGCTGTCGCTGCTCATTTCACAGCCTCTCCAACACACCCCTGGACACAAAAGTATTGTCTGCCTCAGCCCCTGGCCTGCTCCAGCAAACCTGTCCTGACATTTATTTGACGTTTTGTTTGTGTCCCAGATGCTCTAGAAATTGTGCCCTAAGCGCAAACAGTGAAAGTGTTTGGCAACAATTATCTTTCCCTGACCTATGAGTTGTGTCTATACAATGGAGGCAAGTTGCATTGAATCTGAGTTCTTTTGTTGAGGGCATGCGGATGTCAGAAGAGATCACAAAGGGGGGTGATTTATTTGTCTACCATCTCGTCAATAATACTGACATCTCTTTAGATGCAATGCTTTTCATCAGGATATTTCATAACAATAAAATCCCACTGGCTGTTTTAATGTTATTCTGCCAAATGCCTGTAGCCATTTTGTCTTGCAAGGCTATTTAACTTCGGAGTTAATACTCTCGAGCAGCTTAGGGGTCAGTGACAGGAGTAATCTGAAACAAGCAGTTGTAACAAGGTCCAAAGAACCTTAGCTGGAGATAAATCTCTGGAAATCTCTCAATTAGCCACATATGCAGCTCCAAACAACATTTTTTTAAGCGGAGTTCTGGTGATGTGCCAGTTTAGGGATGAATCCCTCTCACAGCGCGTCCATTTATTTGACTGCAGTATGAAATGATACATGCAGTAAGAGGATGATTGTCAAATCTAACTATCTATCTATCTAGCTATCATTGTATATAATATTAGCATTGTCCAGTATTGTGGGGCTTGTTCGGGGCAGAGGCTGTCCTCAGGGCTGGCTCCAGCTCCTTAACACTGGGTCAGCTCTGTCAAAGCCTGACAGTACAGGGAGTGGTGGTGAGGTTCATCTTGGAGGCCACATCAGTGGAGCTGAGGGGTCCAGTACTGTTCTGCTGTACAGAATCAGACCTGTGTCTGAGACACTGTTCCCCCCGCCTCACTTCCCATCACCCGTCATGTAACCCCCCACCCCATGAAAAGGAGTGCTTGGGTACGACTATGGAGACCTAGGGGGACTCACCTCACACACAGACATGATTTGGACATGATGGAGTTCAGCAGTCACTGATCAGAGCTGTTTGTTGACCGTGCTCTTATACTGCCACTCAAGAGAGTTGGCTCTTACTTTTTGTGTTTATTGGAGCAGGTTTCAGCACCGTGCTTAACGGACAGCTCCTGCTTGTTGCTGTGTCACAGGCCCAGACAGACAACGCAATGGCAATTTTCTGCTTCACTTTGAGCCAAAGGTTTAAGGACCAGATTTGCTAAAACGATTGAGAATTCTTCTGGCATTACTTTTGTAACATTGTTGGATTAATGCTTCATTCTGAGTAATTCTGAGGTAGCTCCAAATACACGTTATTAGTAGACAATTATCACTGGAGTTATGTGTCAGATACTAAAGGACAATGCACAAATGGATCTTATTTGACAAGGAATGAACATGTGAATGAACAAATGAACATAATCCCAAAATTTTGGCAAAAGAAGCTTTGGAAAGGAAACACGTAGTTTATAGGAGAAAGTAGGGTAAAATGACAGTTTCAAACAGCAGTAACAACAACAGTTTTCAATAAACCACTTGTCAATTAGTATTCCATTACCCACATTCTGTCAGTTTCAATAGTTTTTATTCTTACAATTTGTTGGCATCCACAGGACTGCAACATCACCTTGTTTCACATCACCTGCAAACCATTACAAGGTATGTAAGGTGATCTGTATTAGAGTCTCTGATAAACAAATCTAATGTCATATTCATATGCTGACATTTAGCAGATTCTATCAGTTTGAATGTTTTTATATTCAGCCTTCTGCAAGGAAAATCACTGCAAGTACATGTTTTTACAATATCAGGAACTGAAAAGAATACATTCTAAAAATGAAAATAATCTGCACAGAGTTCAGGGACATAATAAGGAAGTGCACAATCATCAAATACTCAAATGTATCTAGAAAGATTTTTATGCAGTGTGTTCAAATATCTCAAACTCATATTAGCAGGACTCTGATGTTAACTTAACTTAACTTATCTGAGAAGTTTGATACGCACCTTGTTAACAGTAAATTAAACAATAATACATTCATTTGGTCTTGTCCCAAGGCACTTTGCATAATTTAATCACAAAATATTCTATGCTCACATTTGTTAATATTGTTAATATTGTATCCATTTCAGACAAAGAAGATATGAAAAGAGTCTATTTCTAAGATAGGGAGTCTATTAGATTTACAATCTTGGCACAGTAGAACCAGGAGGTCTTAATAACAAGCCAGACCTGTGGTACCTCCTTGTACAGTATTTACTTTACTGTTTTTACTGTAATTTACTGTTGCTATGATCTTATATACGTCTGAACATACCTTATCAAAAATAATCTTTGATAATTAAGTTAATCACCAAGACAACTCTATGCTATATAGATTTAAATAATGCACAAAATCGGCTTGCAAGCCACCATATAACTGATTCTAATCCACATTGTTGAAAGTAAAAAAGAGTGTCCTCTCTTGTTTGGGGGCATGCCCATAAGCTACAGACACAGAATTATTACTAAAGGCTGAGGAGCTTTCTCAGATCTTAATAGCATCTCCACTTGAAATCATCCTGCATTTAAATAGACTCACCTATCTGTAATCTATTTTTGAACCACCATATCCCTTCACACAGCAATAAAGCACAACAGACAAGATTTTCTAAAAGCACTTTGCTGCTACCTCCACAAAAAAGAGACTGCAGACTAAACTACATCTTTCTTTGACCTGGCATTCCAAGTAATGAATTATCTGAATAATAATTATCTTTTAATTATCTGTCTTGACTCGGGCCTCTCAGTCTAAGATGCAACACACTTTTTTTGTTAACTCTGACTCTCAGATTTACACAAGTGTGACCTTTTTCCTTCTTCTTAGAAAACCTTTTTTTTCAGGAATTTCAGGGAACACTCTGTTCATGTTGACTGATAAATTGGTCAGCAACACTTTACCCAATGTTAAGGACAATGCACACTGTGGCTATACTGAGATTAAACAAATTCATCCATGTTCTTAGGTCATGGCTGTGTTTTGCTGTGGCTATTGAATTCCATTTTACATCAAGATTCATCACATTAAGTGACTGAATTAAACATGTTAGGTTCCGTTCAGGGGGTTTCTGTACTTTGCATCTCTTTTATCTTCGCAGCACTTGAAAGGATATTATTATGTTGATCACTGTAACTCATTTAGCTTGAAATGGAGGTTGTGGGTGTACCACAATGTATACATACTGTAGCGTTGCAATGTAATGATTAATTTTGGCTCCAGGGTTATTGGTCAACCTTTGCCTAAATTAAATTTACAGCTGAACAGGCATAAATGGTAGCAGCATTTTTGAGCAATTATGATGGGGCCCTTGTGGATTTTAATTCTACATACACGCTGAATAGTAAAAAACTCCAGTGATGTCTTAGTGTCCCTCTTCTCCTCTTCACTGGTGTTCTCTCACTCTCTTAATGGTCAGAGCACAATGCACTTGGATAAGTGTGATAAGACACCTGTGGGCTCCACAAAACAACACACTCCATTTCTGACTCTCACCCCCGTCACATCAGCTGTTGCATCTCATATCTCATATTCAGCAGCTGTCAACTGTGGATCAACAAGGTGAAGTGCACTAATACACTGTGTGTGTGTGTGTGTGTGTGTGTATGCATGCATGATTCACACCCACCTCATCACCTTCATTCTGTGTGTGTGTGTGTGTGTGTGTGTGTGTGTGTGTGTGTGTGTGTGCATTTGTTAGGCTGCCACATTAAACATGCAAATTCTATGTGAACACATTTGTTAGATAAACTCTGAAAACAATCGACTTTCTCTGGGGTTTATGAGAGAAAAGAATGTAGATTAGCTCAGCTTGTGTTTTGGGGACCACAGATCATTTGAATGCTGTAATAAACGTGTGCCCCCCTGTACAAAATATAAAAGAAAAAAAATCCTTCAACTCCCAAACCTCAAAGCCTTAAAAAGAACAGAGGCACAAACAAGGTGATAGCTGGGCTGTCTTTTGTTCCTCAAAATGAATTGTTTAAGTGTATTTGCATAGCAGACACACACAAGGAACAATATGTGATTTCAGGATGGGCAACCAAAGGTTTCAAAATACAACAACCAGCAGGAGATCAAAGTCTCCCAGTCAGCTTTCCCACCAAACAGAAAGCTTGGCCAAGCCAATGGCTTTGTGTCTTTGAAGACTGGCCATGCAAAAGAGCAATAAACACATTTACTATTATTATTATTATTATTATTATCAGCATCATCATCTTGATAAAGATCCGTAACAAGACTTGTATATTTACAGAAGCAATATGGATTTTATACAGCAGTTTCCCAGCTGGGATTTGAACTAGTGACCTCCTGCTTACAACTCCAGTTGTAATAACTACTCTACAAGAATCAAATAGAGTGAAAGACCATCTGGTTTTAATTCAGTATGAAATTGCTTCAGCATCTTGAGTAGCCTTCAGGTGAGAAATCAGGTTATAGAGGTGTTCATTAAGTATTTAATCCAAAATCATAGCTTTTTAATGGCATTTGTCACCTTTGATCCCTGCCAATTTTAATGCTTGACTTATGAATAATTCATTGAGCAATGGTAATGAGACCACACCATGGTTGCAGTAACCTCCTAACAACATAATGGACTGTAGCTCCTTTCATCCTCTGCTTGTTCCAAGAGGCACTGACATTAATGACTTACGTTAGCCAGCGTGGAATTTCCCCGCATTTCTCCTCTCAAGATAGAGACTAACATCAAAGGCTCGTTAAGACTGAAGGAAATCCGTTTCCACAGCTGTTTGCATAAATTTGAAATCCTGCATATGAAACGTGGCTTTGTTTCTCAGCAGATGACAGGTAATGCAATTCCCACGAAAAACACTCCGATCGGCGAAGTGTCCTATGAGTTGAGACGCCTCTCTGTGCAGTAGAGCGTGACAAATCAAAACAGCCGATTACGGAAATTATGGAAATGATGTTAACAACCAGCGCTGCACATTTCCTTCCGTGGAGCCAGTTAGGGTTAGCCCTTTTTTGAAGTCAAATGGCGTAAAATCACACTTTCACGCAAAAGTCAGATAAGATGCAGTGAACACAGGAAAAAATGGGCCTTTGAGTACTCAGCTCATGTTTTTCAAAACAGGTGCAAAGAGAGGAAGCTGATGCCGTATTCCATCAAGTGTGAATGCATTTAGATTTCCCGGTCGTGATGCGTTTGCTGAGATCTCTGCAGGGGATCCACTGTGGTCTCTGAGAATCAGCTCTGGTCTTCACCCAACATGTATGAACAATTTGTCAATTCAGTCATGACCACGCCCACCTCCCTTCCACCCTGAATTCACTCCTAACATCAGCAATGTTTTTTGCCATGTGCAGCCAGATGATTACTAATGTTTCCAAGAGGAGGGCATTTCAGAAAAGCATTCATTTTGGGTTGGCACAGAGTAAGCAGCTATCAAATTATTAATTGGTTTACAGATAAATGAACAAATTGGCTTGATGCGACCCTAAGCACCCCCATAGCACTGGGCCTGCTACTTAGATCACTAATCGCTAACTGGAAAATGACATAACATTATGTGGATGCTTGTTTCTGTCTGTGTAAATCCATGATTTTGTGCACCTCTGTATACTCCTCTGTATATTCCTTTCTTACAAAGTAGTACAAAAACAATGCTAATATGGAGCATCACGATTTGAAACAAAAAAAAACAATACGTTCAAATGAGTTGGTACAGAATTGGCCAGGCTTTGCCATGGGGCTTCATCTTTCATTCTTTGACTGGGTGTATCTCAAACTCATATCTATGCCCTGAGTGGCGGGAAAACAAACCACTGCCTCAACAAGCCTCTGAAGAGGCAGGCAGGAAAGGAGGGCGTCTAAATTGAAGTGGTGATGAATTACATGGCAGATGCTTTAATTAGCTTTTTATTTATTCCTTCCGGCTCTCCGGGAGGCATGTGGATCGATTGCCTGCTGTGAATTGGTAAGGTTTTGAGCAGCGGTCCACTGGAATTCCGAATTGAGACAAAGAGCAAGCGAACTTGCTAAGGGACCCCACTAATGACCTCTCCAGCGAGGGCCATGGCAGCCGATTTGAGCCTGATAGATTTCATGTTGCTAAAATTAGGCCCCGGCAGCCCGGTCCTCTCTTGGAATCACAGGAATTATTGCCTCCCCGAGGTTGTTATTACTGTATTCTTTTGGGGTGGCGACCCAGCGATTAGATAGATCTCCGCTGGCTGTTCCCTCTTCCTGAGACGAGAGGGAGCACCTGTACCACGACCCCTGAAAGCGCCCGAGTGGACAACAGAGACGCAATAGCGAGAACTGGCGTGGGGGGGAGGGGGGGGGGGGGGGGGTGCTGGTAAATCTGGCCGGTCGATTCGTTTACACTTTGGGGGATTAAGACAGGGATCAATACTCCATTTTAACCTGTACATCTGGTCTCCATCAATTTCCAGTTTTACCCGGGAGGTGCCGCCCGCGCATTACATCTGAGAGTTTTTCTATGTGTTGTCTTTTATTGATCTTGATGTATTTATATTCATTTTTTATTGGATGCTTTATGGAAGATAAAGAATCCTGGATAAAGGCTTCTGAATGGCAAAGTAATAGTACTACTACTATTACAAATAATAATAATTTTATTTATCCACGAAACAGAGTTGGAGCCAATGTTGTATGGTATATGCCAGTTCTATGAGTAGTGCATAAATCTATGCTGATTATGATCCAAGAATACACTAAGCACTGACCATCATTTTAATACCTGCTCCAGCTGGTTGTTCGACATTCATATCTGACATTACCACAACGGTGAGAAATGTATCCATCTGAGGAGTATTTCTGTTGCGTTATAGTGGCACAAATATCGTGTAGCTCTCATCTGAGAGAGAGGCTGTCATGTTTCTATGATGATGATCAGTGCAGATGGATTCTGGAAGGAACTGTTTAAAACTATCAGAGATTTAGTAAGATTGTGAGAGACATTTTTTATTTCCCGTGACCTTCATTGACTAGGTATTGATGATCTGTGAGTGAAATTTGACCCTTCAGCACAATAACATGAAGAAGTGCAATTAATTTGCAATAAACATAATGTAATGAGTCAGAACAGACTCACTTGAAGTGCTCAGAAATGCCATTTTCCCAATAATAATTCTTTGCAATTCCATACCTGTCACATGCCACACTATATCTGAAATCAAACTACAGTTTGTAGACTAGATAGAAATGGAATGTTACCTGAGATTCTTCATTTGTTTTTAATCTTTTTTAGCTAGTACTGCATATATTCTATTTAAATGCCATTTTTTGTGAAATATGTATGTAGTTTATTTGTATAAATAAATCCTGGAGCCACATCTTTATTATACATGTTCAAAATTGTTCTTTGTATTAGCATCCAATGTGATTGTTCTGTATTTAGGATGTCAGTGAAGGCAATCATGTTGACATGTATGTATTGCAGTTCATATGGCCTTATTATGTGTATTTTAGTGCTTTTGCTTTGTAAGTAGTCCTTGAGTGTGTGCCTTCTGACCAAATGTCAATGTAAGACTGAGGAAAAAAAAACACATGAGAAAGATATGTAAACGAAGGTGTTTTCTATTCTTCCAAAACAGACTTGTGCAGCATGTCCCAGTTACATATGCTCATTCATGCTGACCCAGAATGTCAGCTTCAGCTGATCCCCGCTTCTAGACACCCCTGTCATTGCCCCCAAAGGTTCTGGCTATCTTCTGATGTTCTAACCATCAACATGTCATAGCCTGTTCCTCTCTCCTCCAACAGTCATGAAAAATATATTTAAAAAAAAAACATATAAAATACATATCGCATTGTTATTTTTTCTGTTGAAAAATGTTAATGTTTAATTTTAATGCTACTACACACAGCAAATTCATGTTGTTCCAAAATATGCTTGAGTGACAACTGACAACTGGATGCAGACAAATACCTGATATCATTATAATTAAATATACGGTAACCTCTATATTTAATCATATCCTGATTATGTACAAATTGGATCTTTTTTTCTTCTTACATCCCAATATCATTGTATTAAACAAAGTCATATTGTTCCAAAAAATACATTTTATTCCCAAAGACATGAGGGGCACGTTTTACAGCTCCTGTAGCTTTTATTTTGTAAATCCTCCCCTGTAATGGATTATATTTACTTAATGCTTCCTGTAGAGTTTTTTGAAGTTTTGACACTTCTGGTGGGGGGGATTTTTGACCGTTCCTCCAAGCAAAATTGCTCTTGGTTCTTCAGATCTTGTGGTTTTCGTTTGTGAACTTCTTTCTTTAGTTGAAACCACAAATGTTGGATTGAGGTCTGGAAATTGAGATAACCAGTTGTGTACTTTGATTTTTGTGCTCATATAACCATCTCTTTATAGATTTGGATTAATGCTCTGGATCATTGGCAGTCTTAAATGTACATTTCAAGCCAAGCTAGAAATTTTTAGCAGAGGGAATCAAGGTTTTAGCCAGATGTCCTGCTATGTGCTGGAGCTCATAACTTCCTCTGTTTTAGCAAGGGCTCCAGGATGTGTACACATAAAGCAACCCAGAACACAAGTTGAATTAGCACTGAGCAATGAATTTGCTTTGTGCAACGATATTAGGATTAAAGCATAGCATTTTAATGATTTTAAGCAGGAATATGTGTCTGCATTGTGGGGGGAGGGGGGTGCTGTAGGACATAATGCAATGAAATTTTTCACTGAACACAACTAGGCCTTCATTATGGATTATCGCTGTCAAAGAGCACAAGCTGTGCACCACTATTGAAGGACACCCTTGACGTTAACATGCAACAAGGTGCTTTGCTTTAACATCGGAATCATGGTCTTAAACCGTCTGATGTAAATAGCTGTGATACCTGTAGAATGCAATGCAGTGTTCCTCGGCTCTAAACAGCACGTCTTTGTCCTTTACATCATCGACTTTTGAGGATACTGACCTCAGATTAGTGTAAGCATTGCTTTAGTCTAGCACTGCCTGGGAAGCCTGGGAGTCGGAGTTAACTCTACCCCGGGGAGGGGTCGAGGTGAAGGAGGCAGGAGTGCTGGCCTGTCTGATGAGGCAACTTGGGGACATGGACATGCTGCAGGGGCGCGGGGCATGGCAAGCTGCCGATTTCTCAGTCTTGCATCCTTTCTCTGGCCTCCTCTCTCCCAGTGAAGGAGAACATGCTAAGATTTGTGAAACATAGAAAATGGAGACAATCATTTCTGCAAATTATGAATATCTACATGGAGTGCAATTACTATGTAAGTGCAATAACCTCACTAAGTGCAGTTTTTCAATATGTTGTTTTATTGTTGCAGTAGTTTAATCTACTCACGTGTATGAATACATGGTACCTGCATTTTTTATTTATTGTTCTATCCTGTATCTACAGCACAGAATATTACACGCGTCACTTGTGGTGAAATGGTGCCACTGGAAGGATTTTTTTTTTAATTGTTCTGACAACACTGTCACCACTAGCATTCCATTTTTTGTGGGAGCTGGGTCCCATACAATTTGGTATTCTGTAAAAACCCACCAGCAAATAGCATTTCACTGATGAATGAATAAATCCCTTTGTTTGAAGCTGCAACTACATAATGCATTTTAGCAATGTTGTGGATGGCCCTTGCCTCTGTCCAGAGGATGTTGGAGTTAAATTTTGAACATCTTAAAGCTGCGGGCATCGGTCCAACATTTGCACACTGTTATAGGGGGGATCCAGGAAACCTCAGCAGCCCCTGCTCTGAGTCCCCTAAGACCCTGGAGTGTGTGGGGTAGAGAGACATAAACACTGCCTGACACAGCGAAAGACAATTACCTGCCCTCACCTGAACCAAAGAGAAGGCCATGGTTTCCTGAAAGAATAAATGTGTCTCCTTTCATCTGGGAACAGAAAGCAGTGGAAAAAATGGCGACCGCATCCCCCCCCACCCCCATGAGCACGTTTCCTACATCCATTCTGTTCACTTAGAGCTAAAAAGCTGTCCTGTTCAACAAGCAGGTACAGGCAATACGCTGACCAGACCACCATTACCGCGGCTAATATATTCTGCTGTGTCCAGCGCAGGCAGTAATTTCTAGAGAGCATCTGCTGCCACCGGGGTAATAAGCCATATTAAAAGTCAATGCACATGCCGTCTCCCCTCACAGACTTAAGGATGGAACAGGAAAAAAGTCTTTCATGAAGGTGAAGTGGATATGGATTGATTAATCTGGACCCTGCTAATGCAGAGATGGCAATATTCATCTCCTAGGGTGTGCATGTACAAAAGTGCTCATAATTCAGAGAGAGCTTTTGGTGCAATGGTACCAGGCTGGTAGAGCAGGTCGTGTTTTGCTTAATCCCATTGATGGCTTTCACCTTCAGTGACCCAGCTAAACTACCTGAAAAAGAGATAGCCCACAGCAATGAAGATCCACTGTGTTCTCATCAGAAATTGTTTGAAGGTTGTCCCTTCAGGTTTCACTTCTAATAGATAGATAACAATTGTAGATATGCAAGTGCTACCCGTGGCATAGGACATTTTCTTGTTCAATTCTCATCAAATTGTATGTCTTCTATGACGTTTATATGTACTGCCACTACAGTGTAGCGCGGTATTCATGGATTCAGACCAGAAGGTTGCGAAGTTCAGTTTTGAGCGGAAAAACACCACTGTACTTTTGAGCAACTTATTAAGCAAGTTATTAATCCAAATTGCATGAGTAGATATTCAGCAGCATACATGGATGACTCACAAGTTATCAGTCTTTCCACAGATGAGGATGTCAGCGGTGTCGGTCAATAGTATAAACAATGTTTATATCAATATATGAGTATCAACCAGACGTGGTTATTAAATCTCATTGATTGTGACTGGCATTCTCTCCCTGTGGATCAGTTGGACTCATTTTTAATGCATTCACCTGAAGTCTTTTGAGCGCTGCAGCAATAGAGGCCTGGACATTATTCTTTTATCAGCTCCTCCCTCTTCTACCTCTCCAAAACAGCTAATCATTTTCCCAACAGCACCAAAAACTCTCTGTCAAAATCTCATTATATGCACTGCAGGTGTAGTGAATTGTGAATTAACATAAAAATGTGTTATGCATTAAGTCCACTTGCCCTTTTTGACAATGGCGGTGCGGTGCCCAAATAAATAAGCTGTATAAATTTGCTACGTGGCCCGAATTTCCCTGCCTACTTCAGCAGCTGTCGAGGTAATTATTCTTCTTTTAGGGGGCCTGCTTTTGTAACCGGTGCATGCAGAGAACGCAGCGGTCAAAATAGCAGCCGTCTCTCACACCTTCAAACGGCGCCTCACCTGCGGTTGACTTTCCCCTTGAAGTGGTCGGCACTCGAGGTTTGCAAATTAGCCTTTGAAAATTGGGCAGCTCTACCCACCGTTAGGCCATGGGCTGTGGCCAGTTTGATACAGTCCCAGTTTCTATAAATAGAGGACAGTGTATGACACTGCTGCTTTCATGTTGTCCGCCGTCACCAGCATGGAGGACTGGCTCCCAATTGCATGCACAGACACACACGCACACACGGATTGTCTCTTGACCGTCTGCCCCTCATGTCATTGGTCCAAATCCACCATGAGACAGATTGTGGCAGTAATCATTTCTTCCATCTGGGTGTTGATGGAAACACTCGTGAATTGGGGGGGGGGGGGGGGGGTGGGGTCCTTTCACTGGTGATGTTCAGGTCACCTTATCTGAGCCAATATCAGAGGCTGGTGCTTTTCTCATGGTCACCATCGTGTAATGAATGCGGATTGCTTTGGCTATTTTTGTTCCTCCATTACGCAGCAATACGTTATAGTGTGGAGTAGTGTTTAAGGAATAAGGAAGCGGGGTACTCCTTACATTTTTACACATTCCTGCTATGCAAACTGTTATTGAAGTGATTAGTACAGTAACATATGGTTTGCATGTCCATTTTCTTGGTTTTCTCAGGGGTTAAGAAAGGAAAGACAGAAGCTGTAACAAAAACAGGGTGGGTCACCTGTACATCAGATTTTACCTAACACTGTTTAAGAGTTCACAGCTCTGACTGCTACTTCACACCATTGTCCCCACTTTAAAACTATGTATGCCACAACCTACCGCTTGGCTGTGATTCTCCCTCTCCATAATTGAACTGTGGAGTGGTTTTCGGGTATTTGAAGAGGAACGTCTCAGACCTGCCCTAGCATAATAATTAGTGAAGACAGCAGGGAGAGAAAGAGAAAGGTTGTGCTTTTTTGGGTTGTGAAATTTTGCACCCCGACGCTGACAATATCCGCAGAGGATAACGGAAGGAAGTCCCACCGTGAACTGTGGGAACATCAGGACTCGCACGTTACACTGTGTCATTGCACCGCCGCAGATCCTATGTTTACTGCCACTCAGTCATCCTTCTTGGCCCACCTCCTTCCCTCATTGCTTTCCTATTTGCAGTAACACTGTCCTGCATCTCACTAACTCTAGGAAGCCAATGTAGGAAGTATTTATACATGTAGATTTACATATAGGTGCACATTCCCCTTGGGTGTACTGAAAGTAATGCTAAGAAAGGCCACATGCTTGAAAGCACTGGCATTATTGGAAGATGGCAATGCAATGTGCTGCAGTTGTGTGGGTGTAATCTAAAGTACAGTAATACCCTTAGGTAAACCACACTCTTCAGGCATCGGCTGTCCAGATTTGTAGAGGTGCTGTTTGTACCATTTCTACCTGATTTTATTTTTGAATATATAATTAAATCTGGCAGAGAACTCTTGTGTGCACTTGTAAATGTCACTTCTTTTGATATTGACCACTATGTGGTCAATTGACCTGTATGTGATTGTTTGACTGTATAAAGTACCTCTTTAGGGATCCAGTACCATTTTATTTGTTCACTTCATGCCAGTATCTACCCAGCTAAACCAATGACTAGCCAGACAAAAACTAAACTGACAGCTCTATTGACCTATCTACATTGCATATTTGGCTATTGTCATAGCAAATCCTTTGTGACATTTTTTTCTGCGACCGAGAACAAGACCTCCCTCCTGGGTTTTCATTCACTCTGACAGGCCTCCGGAAAGTCTGCTACTGTTACAGTCAAAGACAGAAAAATAGCTCAGAACCAGTTTTTTTTTCTTAGAACTGCCCTAAGTCAATTTAAAATGCAGAGCTGGAGGGGGTAATGTCTAAAATATCTCTTAGCATGGCCTTTTCCTGTGGCACAGGTAGGTCCATAGAAGACTGAGAAGAGTACAGCCTGTGCCCAAGTTCATCTGTCCAGAGCGATTGAACTCCGGGACCCTACACAGAGAGCTTTTCAGCACGGAATCGATCTGACTCCTTCCCTGGTCATTTTTCTGACAGCCTCTCTGACCTGTCACCATCCATAACTCTCGGAGTGGATTGTGATTCCGGTTGTCCGGGGCAGCCGGTGCTTGTGACGTCAGGGGTGGTCGGTGCGCCCGTGGCCTGTGACGGGCTCTTCCGGTTGGCCGGTGCAATGAGAGCCCCCCCGGCTCACACTCCCCCTCCTCTCCCTGCTGGCTCCAGCGTGTGTCGCTGAAGGTCATAACGTTCTCATCTCCATCTCCCCAGCTGGACCGTCTCCCAGCCAAAAACCCCTGTGGTCTCACATCCTGCACTTCCAAAACAGTACCTCTCCAAGCCTAACAAAATTACTGGAAAGTGCTTCTCAGCCTTTTGGAAATCCTCTCTTTCCTCTCTCTCTTTTTCTCTCTCTTTCTCTCTCTCCTCTCTCCATTTATAATTTCACTTTTTAAACAAACACAGTCCGCCTGTAATTACAACCAGGCTTGATTAGCAGTGTTGGACCGCGGAAAATGGGTTTAATTACTTACAGGGTGGCACTCTCCGTCTGCTGCTCTGCAGCTATGGCTCTCTCTCTCTTTCTGTCTCTATCACACACATACTGGGCACTTTTGAAGGACGCATTTTTTATTGAATAATTGCCACACGATTGCAATCCTCAACAGCTTTCCAGAGGCCCGCAGAGGCAGGTGGTTAGAATGACACTGATGGACCACCTTTGAGATTGATTGCAATGCCTATTTCGCAGTGCAGTAGTCTTCTCTGCACTCACGCACACTTAGCTGTCAAGGTATCTCAAAGAACATCGTACAGGATGTCTCAAATGTTGTACCATTTCGTGTATTGTGCATGAACTTTGTACTTAAGTCAAAATGCCACAAACCCATAACTTTTTTGTGATTACAGAACTTGCCAGTATGGTTAAATTTGACATTAAGAAACTGGCAGAGATAAACTAATGGCATAGAAAGGTGCTGGGGTGTGTATGACAAATAATAACAATCAATTATTCGACAGGTGTTAAACAGCGGATGTTTGAAAATTCCTGCCACCTGCACCAGAGCAACGCTCAAATACAAAGTAAGGCAAAGTGACAATTATGCCAATCAGTTCAGAACTTTAATGTGAAATGCCTCATTAACAAGCGGGTGGGGGCTTGCAGGTAGATACAGTGTATTGTTGTGTTCAGAATCAGCTTATATATCACTAATTAAAACCTGAGTTGTCCGGTTGAATGCATTTATTAGTGGCAGCTGGTAAATACAAAACAACAAAAAAGGAAATTTTGGTTTGGAAAGGCTGACATACATGAACAAATTGAAAAGGAGGAAATTGCTGACCAGTTACTTAAACAACATTTTAATTTATACTGTAGCAAGTTAGGTAGCATAATAACAATGTACATATTGATTCAACTGGTTCAAGTGCCATTTTCACATGTTTTTCCCCTCCTGGAGAACATAAAGATGGCCACAATATTCACTATCACTCTTGTATTTAACACTGTTAGTCACACTATGAACATGCTATTTCCACAAAGATAGGTCAATGTTTATTACAGCCTTGGTAATATTATCCTGATGGGTTGATTAAACTAGATTATCAGTCTTATGCATCACAACAGTATAAGTGTTTGTTTTGTGTGTCATAATGACTACAATCCTTTGAAATTGTTTTGATTTTGACATCCAAAAGTCCCAGTATTTGCATAATGTAATTAGTTAAAGGCTACCTCCAGTGGTAAGTATATTTTTTTCATAGCTTCCCTTTGGGTATTTATAATCTATGAGCGATATCATAATAACTAAAACACTTGAGATTAAACATTACTAATAAGAGAATGTAGAGAGGGGGTCAATTAGTTCATTTATGTCACAAAATTATTTCATTTTTTCACATTTTGAGCATGTTCTGTGCATATAATTGCAGTTCCCATTAACACATTTGAATGCTACTGCCCTTATAATATTGGACATGAAGCCTGATTTGGTATTAGACCACCCTGCCTCTGGTGATTCTTCAGTGCAGTTGTTTTGAACTCCACCTCAAAGTGAATCATAACTCTCGCTGCTGGGTTTACCACCACGCCGAGGCCCAACGAGGACGTGATTCAGATTTGGAGCCACATTTCTTTTTTTTTTTTGTTTTTTGTTTTTATCCGTCTCCCCAGTAATTATGCATGGAACTGGTGCAGAGAGAGTTATTTATACTTGGAGCGATGCATTTCGCTGTCATGCAACTCCTGTCACCGCTGTTTTTCTGGGTCAGATGCCGGAACGGAGCATTCACAGGGAAGCGTCTCCACGTTCTGAGGAGCTGTAAGGATTAAGTTGTTCCTCCTCTCTAGTACACCCCCCCCCCACCCCCGCCATCTAAATATAAGTGTGGCTCGGAAAAGTGACAGCTCTCTCTTAGTGGAGATGTCAGGCAACCTGCAGGACATTTCGTGCGTGGTGCCATTCGGTGCAGAGGTGAACCCTCAGGATGTGCTCATTAATGGAAGCTACGAAAGGTGTTATGTTGATAAATACATCTATTAGAGGAAGGCGTGATTGTGGATAAGCTTTTTGTTTTCTGTCAAAATGACAGACAAATTATTGCATTTGTCTGTCAAGAATATGCAGGTAATAATAGTGGTGCTGCCAGCTGCTGTTTGTGAATGGTGGTCAGTGCTGCTGGGATCTGCCGGACAAGCCCAGTTCTGGATAAAGCAGAGCCAAGATGAAGCACAACCCACAACCCACAATAATGGTACTTAAATTACAGCGGAATGGTCATTTTTGTGTCCCCAAGTATTTTTGTGTCCCCAAGCATTTGTGAAATGGAACTCGGCTGCCAGATGGCAAAGTTGTCCAGTCTGGCATAATTTTCTGATCTCTGCAACTCTCTTGATGAAAAGTAAATTCACATTATCATTTGAACATTTTTATCTTCAAAAACGGAGTGCAAGCAATTTATTTCAGTGGAATCAATCATTATTGCTTTCATGATTGTAGTGTTAAAATTGCACTTTCCTCAGGCAAAAAACGTATAGTTCATAAGTCTTAATTATTCATAAATTACCAAGTGTACTGCATGCATTTGCCAACTGTGGCAAGTTTTGGCATAACAACATCACTGTAATGTTTTCAGGAGTCACAGATTATACGTGGCTCTCTGGGGTGCTTTAGCCATACTTTTTCTTAAAAGTAAAAAACAACTTTTTGGACCCATGTTACATTAGCATCTGGTTTTCGCTGGCATATCTTGGTGGTGTAAACTGCAGAGACTGCAAAGATTTTTGATGGATCATGTCTACTCTCCCTAATCACAGCCCTCCCCACACGGTCTGCTGTTGAAGTGTGAGGGAATAATTATGATTCTGTACTTGCTGGGTGTGTGCATGCATGAGAGCACATGTGTGTGTGCCCTTGCATGTGTATGTGAGTGTGTTTGTGTGTGTGTGTGTGAGTGTGTTTGTGTGTGTGTGTGTGTGTGTGTGTGTGTGTGTGTGTGTGTGTGTGTGTGTGTGTGTGTGTTAGAGAGAGAGAGGAAAGTCATGCAATAGGTGAGTGCCTCCCTGCAGAGGGGTGTCATGTGTGCACGTGCGTGTGTGTGTGTGTGTGTGTGTGAGAGAGAGAGAGAGAGAGAGAGAGAGAGAGAGGTTGTGCAGTGGGTCAGCTCCTCCCTGCAGAGGGGTGTTATTCATGCTGTGGAGGGGTGCTGGCACACTCCCCTCCGCTGCTCCACTGGGCCTGCCCTGGTTCTGGGGCCACTGATCCCTGCTGCAACCTGGCGCCCCCGGGGCAGAAGAACATCCAATCACACATTCCATTTGGAGCACTGCCCAGTAACCGAGCAGGACTGATATCAAAAACAGTCTCTGATTAAATCTGCCAGCTTGTCTTTTTCTTAGAAGAAATGTTATATTTTATGCATTTAAGAGAATTAATTGAATGGTATTCTAGGGGGATTTAAAGCGGGGTTTGATTGTGATGGTTCAGTCAGGTTTTACAGCAGAGGTGTGCTCTTGACTGATTGTATCTAAGGAAGAGATCAGTCAAGGGCACGTCTCAGCTGTAAAGATCATATTCAGTGTGCATCCCAAAATCTTCCCAGTTTGTGAAATCTCTCACAGTTCTACACATGAAAATATGAATCCTCTTGATGTGAAATTAACAGATAATGTTTTTTATTACTGGTGTAGGTTCCATTAATGCCCTCAGAATGCCAGGGGGGAAACACAGCTCCAGATTCTCAGGGCCTTCCCCTGTCACAGGGGTTCTCATGTCTGTCACCTACATCAATCACCCAGCCTCCACCCACGGCTGTTGGCGCATTGTTCACTTCTTCGGCCTTGACTTTTTTTAATCCCTCTGCTCGTCATTATCATCATTTATATTTGGATGACTTACTCCCCTTCCACTCCAGGGGAAGACTCCCCTCTCAGTCTGTCTCCCTCATTCTGTCAGTCCTTATCTTTGCTATTTATATCCATTTTTGATATATTAGCTGATATGCTAAATATTCTGATGACTTATTTTAAGCAGTTCTTTACAAAGTTGCCTGTTTTCTTTGCAAAACTGGATTCAGGAACGTATGGGTGGGATAGCTCTGTTATCATTTTGTGGTCCTATGATGATAGGAGACAATTGAAGTGCCACATACTTCTTAAACAGGAGAACTCCAAAAGTGGGTACTCTCCTCCTTGTCCCCAATTGTGCTAATTAAATTTGTCAAACTTTCCCCTTTCACCAGCCATGTATTCCCCAATCATGCATTCCAAAAAAGCACTTAAAATGCATTGAGCAAGACAATGGTATTGTGTTGTCCTGAGCAGTGCATTTGAACCTTGTTTTAAATGTTGTCTCATTTTGATTTCAAATCAGTATATTCGCCTGTGCAAGACATAAAAAGTCTTTTGAAGTCAGATGCTCCATCAACAGGGGGATTCAAGAAAAAAGAAATTTTTACCAACCAATTTTTACCACCATTTTTGCTAACTACTTTGTCATTACAAATGACAAGCTTGCTGCTTGACATTTTCGCTGGAGGTGTTCATTAGGAACCATTGACACCTGAGTTTGAGTTTACCAGTTCGTTTTCAACTAAAAGTAGAAAGGTAAGAGATGATATCCAGTAGAACAGGGTCCCAAGTCATTAAAGCAATAGTTACAGTGAGGAGCAAATGCCTGTTTTAAAATCACCAATCCAGGCACACAAAAACATGTTTGATTTCTGTGATTTTGCAACCAGGGGCAGTAGAGATGACAGTGCTCTCAGACCAGCGAGTCAAGATAAATCAAATATAGATGGCATGATTTTATGGCTGTTGAAAAGGAGAAAGTGTGCGCTTTTGACAACATTAAAAAACTTATGCTGCAAGGACGAAATTCACTTATTATATACGCACATCAGTATTTCAATGTTGTATTCCGACCATGACAGTCAAGTAAACACCTAATTCCGATAACCAAATAAGATAGTGTTCTGGTTACGAGAAACCCAAATAAGGCGGGTGGAATATTACTCTATTTAATGAAATATTGAGTGATGTATTCACCTTATTTGGAATATTCTGCCTATGAAGGTATTTTTGTGCATGTTCAGTGTTTTGCAAGGAATCTTAATTCACTCGTTATTTACAAAAGTGCTATGAAAACAATTCAAGACAATGCCAGGGACTATCATCTGATCCATTCTCCCATATGATAATCTGATAAATCTGATAATTCACACCTGTCCTTTACTGGGCTCATTCGGGATATTCTGATTTCTTTGTATAGAGATATTAGTGGTGGTTGCATTTCATGGTGCATGTAAACAGCTTATTCAGAATATTACTGTAACCATGGTGAGAGGACCATTACCTGGAATACTGTGTGCATGAAAACACCAATTATAGCAACTGATGTTTGATTTATTATTCTGTGATATTTCATGTCTCATCCTTAACTTAAGGAAACCTGCAACAAAAATTTCAGGTGATAAGACTCAACATTTAATCACTGAAATACATTGAAAACGGTAGCCAACAAGTGCTGACAAATGTCAAGAGCAGCACTACACCGCTTCAATGTTCTTAGCCCTCGTGGATACATTGCCTTTGGGTTATCCAGAGGGCCTGCAGGGACACGGCTCCAGGTTGGAGTGTTTGAATATGCTCCACTCTAGGAGGAGGGCACAGTCCTCACATGCTAATGTCCTTGTCTGCGGGTGGGCTGTCGCGGTGCGAACCCGGGTTACTGATTACATTAGCATCTTATTCAGGAGAAACGCACCCAGCAGGAGTGTGCTGGAGTAAATGAGACCAGCTGTCTGTGCCTCGCCCTAGCCCTGAACGCTGCACCCACATCAGAGCCCCTAATCAGAAAGAGTCGCTAAGGCTAACGCAGTAGATGTATGCAGGAGAGCCACTAAGGCTAACATAATAGATTTATGCACGTGTATTTACAATGATTTATTTGCTTACCTGACCGCCCTATTACTACTAATACTTGACAGAGTGTCAATTTTTATATCTGGGTATTTCCTGAAAACACGGTGAGTCCCACTCATGCTTCAAAACTGCAGTCCCTTGTCTGCTACACCACCTTGCCAAAAAGACTGTCCAGGTATTGTTAGGTCTTCTAGAAAATTTTAACAATGACTATCATAACCTACTCTGCAGTACATCGCAGATCTATAATGTCTTTAATAATCTATAATAATGACTATTCTGTGTAGTTTATACAAGGCTATATCTAAGACCCTTTGTTATTTCATGTGTAAGCCCCATGAGTAGTAAATAGTCTAATATATTACTACTCATAATGCACTTTAACAAGTCCATAATGCTTTGCTACTAGTAGTTGGTGTTTGCTGCTTTAAATTGGTTTCACACTAAACTGTGTCCTGAGGCGTGGCATTTCTTGAAGTAAAACTGATGATTTGTGAAAGCCAGCTGTGGAATATGTTGTAAATGAATGAGGAATCATTAGTCTTCATTCATGTTTTTGTGAAATTCAGATGTTCAATTCAGTTAAATTAAATGAATTGCAGCATCACTAGACTGCTACCCTCAGATGCTGTCATATAATAAAGATAATATGTTGCTCACTCCCATTCCGCTGTAGACTGTGTTAACAGTTAACCAAAGACATCACAAGCTGCCAATTACGGCAAAACCGAACAGAGACTCTTTCCAGCCCATGAGACGTGTTATGTGGTCATATTCAGTCGTATTTGCTCATTATGGTGATTATGCTTAATTTGTGGATAATGCTGATAATGATTTTTCAAAAGGCATCTAGACGATCATTCTTTGAAAACTAAAAATACCTGACCTTGCTATAGCATCCTATAGCATGTTTACCTAATTGAAGCTTAACATGAATTTTCATCTGTCTGTGAGAAGACCAACTGAATAACATGACTCAGGGTGTTTTGGCTGAATACACCAGGAGGCATAGATGGCACATCCAACCAGGCACTTTCACTGTGTTTATCTGGGTGTGTGAACTATCAGGTGCCCTTATAAAAGGATGTTTATTTTCCTGGAGATATAGGGGGGCTTATCCGGGCTTGATGTCAAGTCCATTTGTGTATTTACACACAGATCCCCCTTGCAGTGGTGCCTGACACACAGGCAGTGAACTGGAGCTGTAACCTGATCCAGAAAAGACTGGTTCACATGACGCAGCTGGCGGTTTATATAACACGCATCTCGGCTGGAACTGGAGCAGTGAATAATGTGACCTGGTATATCAAGCTCTTGGTCCCACATTTAAAACACATTATATTGTAATGGTTTATGGTGGAGTATCCTACTGTGTTTATTCACTCTCTGTAATTTCTATGAATGTTCTGAGAGCCGACCATGGATACACATCAGCAGTGATGAAAGTATTCAATAAACGCATTCATGGCTAATTACGTATTCATTAGGGGCTAACGAGCAATCAATGTGTGATGTGCTGTGAGAGTGGGTCTGATGCAGCTATTTGCTAATTGCATTTTTGGAACTGCGAAAATGCAAATGTGATAAAATCGGAAAAGGCGTGCTCGTTCTTTGGCTCAGGGTGGCACGAATGCAAGGCTTTGTTTACCGCACATTAATAATGAATGCAGTTTGGCATTGGCAAATTAGAGTTTTAGCTTTGGATTTCCTGGGCATTAAATCACAATTAAGGCTGGAGATTATGCATCTCAAACTGAGAGGATTCTCTGACATTACATTACATTATCGTCATTTAGCAGACGTCTTATCCAGACCAACTTACACAGGTTACAGTTTTTTGACATTATCCATTTATAAAGCTGGACATTTACTGAGGCAGTTGTGGGTTAAGTACCTTGTCCAAGGGTACAAGGGCAGTGACCCTGTGGGGAATCGAACTACAACCTCTTAGTTATGAGCCCTGCTCCTTAGCTGCTATGCTACACTGCTGCCCTAAGAAGGAGAGAGAAAGGTTTGACATTGTCTCTGAAAATGTAGGCAGAGTTCAGGCTGCGATGTTCTGAGCTCTGAGCAAATGGAACCACTTCCATGTGCCTGGCGTAACAGTAGCAGCAATTACTTGGTTCTCCAGAGACTGGGAAACCCTCATGCTTGGCCCTGGTCCTGGAGGGGCACTAAAGGCTTTCGTTTCAGACAGACACTTCTCCACCTGATGCAACCATCCATTTGTGTCATATTGGGGTTCACTTATACAGCCGGGCACATGCAGTTAGTGGTGGCAAGTACATATGGTGTAAATGCTTTGCTGTAAGTGCACTGCTAAAATGTAAGGGAAGGAGGGGAGATATGTAATTAAAAAATGGGTTATACTTCATCTGGTGCTGCTCTTCACAAAAGAACAACGTCATTTTCTAAACTGTACCAATCAACCTTTCTCTTCAGTTCTGAGAAGGTTAACGGTTTAAAGAGAGCTGGGTGACCTGCTTGATTGAAGCCCTCCAGGACTGGAAGCAGCTTGAGTAGCTCTGTGCTAAAGTAAAATCAAGTTAACCATGAGGCATGTGGTCTATTAAATGATCTGAATCTGAATCAATATGAGATCTTTAAAGCAGACATTTCTCAGTCAAGCCCACGTGTTTCCCAGCTTTGCATTAATTTGCATTTATATCAGCATTGTGTATGCAGTGCAGAGTATGACACGTGGTTATAATACACCGCAATTGGCTTTGATTCACATTCTCCTAACTAATAAACACTACATTTGTAATCGCATATGAAATGGCTGTTTTGTTAATTCATCCTTTTAAGCGTATTTCTGTGAATGGCATGAAAAACTGCCAGGATAGAAGTATTACTGTAGGAGCGTGAACTGTTTGTTAGGGAACCGGAGGTCCAATCCAGATTGGGCACCATTGTTTTAAGTGCTTAAAATAAATGAATGCATTAAAACAACTAGCTGTGGTAATAGATGTTACGTAAAATGTGATTATCCCTTGATAGGGGTATCTGTTATGTATGCCAACAAATACGATAACCCCTTCGGACCTGTTCTAGCAGTATGTCCAAGTTCTGAGACTGTGATTTTCCTCATGAAATGGAATAGTACCATGGCAGTCTCTGGGGGGGGGGGGGGGGGGGGTAATGTTTTAGCCACTGTTCTCACATCTCAAGTTGCAACATCGAAAAATAAATAAATAAATATGTTATGCCACTTGTTTTTAATTTGCGCTATTGCATAACTCTCATGAGACTCATTTTCAATGGGTTTAGTCAAGTATGAAGATGGTGCTCTGAAGATGAACAAAACAAACAAAAAAAAAAAAGTTCAGTCAGTGCCTGTCTCCAGACTCTATCCCTGCCATTGCGCATTGAAAAAAAAAATCAATCAGACTAAAAGGAAAGAAGCTCATTACAATAATGGACAGACAATAACCTTGCGGCTGACTGGAAACGCCCAGAGGTAGATATGTTTGGGCTCTGGAGGGGTAATAAGGTGTAATTAGGTGCATATCCAAGGAGACCTTTACCATAGGTTTTCTGCAATCCCTGAGCCATGCATAGATTGGAGCTGTCATCAGCACTGGCCAATGGGGGCGTCCTAATGATTACACAGGGAGCAAGGTGTGTATAAACACCAATAAGCACCCGTGTCTCAGAACACATAGGTGAATATGGGACTTGTACTAGCACTCTAGGCCCCCTTTAGAGTGATGCATTTAATAGATATTTTCTTACCTGTTTTACTGCCCTGGATGAACACAGCATAGATAGCATTGCTGCAAGCATCAGCATTATCAACCTTTAAAAAGAATTTAAAATATTTCACCGTACACATGATAGCTTTTCCATCTGGTGTCCCTTGCTGTTTTGACCATACAGAAGAAAATGGAGGGAGGGAGCAGGGGCTGAGGTCGCTCGGGTATAAAAATGGGACTTGTTCATTATGTAGTGTCACTCTCCCCAAAAATTAATTAAACAATCAATATCAATTTGTCAATAGACTTTTTTACATTTGCATTGTCTCAATTCCCTGAGCTTCTGAATCAGAAAATCCACAGCCAAATGGGTAAAAAAAAGAGATTTATTCCCTGATCCTGGGAAAAGTTTTATGAGAGAAATTTAGTGGCAGTTGGATAGAACGGTGCAGTATAAATATATGAACGATTGTGGGGAAATACTCCCAATGGGTCAGGGACTCTTAGATGGCTGGAGAGATTGCACTGCATTTGACACAGCAAGACTCTGTGCAGCTTCTAAAAGGGCAGTTATTTATCATATCAAAAGAAGCCATAAGCACAGACATTAGCCACTTACCCGGCAATCTCTCCAGACACGTCAACAGTTTTGATTTCGACTTAAAAATGGTGGTGAAATGAAGTCATAAAATCACACACAGGATTAAACACAAGAGAGCTGCTTTAAGACTTACTTTCAAGGAAATTAAAAAATAATGTACAGGCAAAATGGTTTCTGTTTAGTGTGTATATTACGTGTGGTTCATCCCACTTGTTGTGTCTGGATAAAATATTTCCTATTTGTGCAGCACATCCAATGTCTTTGTATATGCTAAGATGGCCATGAAGAGTGATCTTTCAAGCAGACCCCTGAATTGTTATTACTTTTAACATGTTTTTTTAACACTTCATAAATACCATTGTCCAAACAGCACTATTGCATTGTGGTTAAGGAAGGGCCATAACCATAAGCTTGCAGGTCTAAATCCTAGTTAGGGAATTACTGTTCTACCCTTAGGCAAAGTACTCTGAATTCCTTTTTAAAATATACACTAACTGATACAGTAACTGTAAGTGGATAATGTATAACATTTAAGCTTTGTAAACCTGATTAATGCCAAAGTCTAACCAAATAAACAGGACAGTGTTATGGTGCAAAGTCAATATTTGACAATAGTATTTATAAGGTATGGGAAAAATGGGAACCCCAGCGTTAATGGATCCTTATATCTAACTCCAGTGCAAAGCAACTAATGTACTTCATCTCTTTCTGTGAGAGCCTCACTGTGGTCTGACGGCAGAGGCAGGCCCAGCTCCCCTGCCTTACCAGATTACCAGATACCTGGTCTCTCGCTCTGGGAATTATAGATTATACACTTGAGGTGGAGAGGCTTTATCGCAGTCTGTGCCAAAACTAGCCAATTATCTAAGAAGGAACTGCATTAGAGTGAGAATAGGTAGGTCATTAATCAGCCAAACTTTCTGTTCTGCAGCTTTATAAAGACTCCTCTTCTGTGCATAGACCAGTGCCACAGCAATACCTCATAGAACATGTGCAGCATTCAATGTATTTTCAGTTTCAATTCTTTCTCTTCATTCATGAATTTAATTATCTGCTCTTGAGTCTGAGGAACGTGCTATGCTTTCAAGATGCTTACCTTCAGGTTTACTGAAAAAGTTAAGAGTCATAATTTGGTCAAATGTAGTTGGTTGTTATATGTACATCAGAAAGTGTCCTCTCATATAGTTTGAATGTAATGTCTGGTAATACAATTGGGCGTTAACATAGTTTTGCCACTGGCAAATTCAAAACCTCAGCAGCGGCCCACATCTGGGCCCAATTAAATTAAGGGCAGGAACTCCATCTGCTAATGCTAATTGAGCAGGTTCTTGGGGATTGTCCCCGAACTATTTTGACTGTCTCTGAAGGACTTAGCATTGTGTTGTCATGGAGCAGTACGTCATTATTTCTCAGGCAGAAGATGAGATGATAACACCAATTACCTGTTCGCAGTGTGGGCACACGGTGTAGACATTTTTTCTTCTGCCTGGAACAAAGGTAGGCAAGAAGGACACTGTTACATTTTCTGCTGATAACACCAGATTTCTGTGTATATATTGAAATGTATTAGTGTGAAAAAATGAAGAAAACTGAAGAAATAAATATATCAAAGAGAAAGGGGTATATATTGGTTATCTTAAGGTGGACTTGGGGAATATAGAACTATGACAGTAATTGAAATGGGTGTACGCTGTAAGGTACTGTCTTAATTACATCACTCTTACTGGCAGGTGTGAACTTCCGGCCATGCCACCCCCCCACCCCCCCCCCCCCCCCCCCTTTATGTGTTTCAGTGAAAATAGATGTGCTTTTCAATGACAATAGACATCATAATGCATATTCCTGCCCAAGTTTGTATGTACCGACTGTCGTAACATCAGTGTGCTGATATTCGGTCATTTTACAGTTATTTATGTATTTATTTGTTTAGTGTATTTACTGACTGACGTATAGTGGTATACTTGGCTTCCTTTGTCTAGTCAGGTTGCACAAGTTAACTTGTGGTAGGGCTTGAATAGTGTTATGCTCACACTCACATGCCTGGGAGTATTGTTAGCCTGGTCTGGCACTGTTGCCCATTAATCATGAATTGACACGCTTCTATTCTTTTGTGCAGGAAGTTGCTCTGGATAAGAGTGCCTGCTAAATGAATGCAATGTACTGTAATGCAATTTATATTCTATAAAAACCTATATTTCTATGTGCAAATTGCACACTGTATATTGCTATTGTCTTCTTTTTTAGAACCCAACTTTCACAACTGTCACATCACTTGTAATAACCATGAATGGCAGCATATTGATTTGAAGCAAACATATAAATTTAACATTTGGCACAGATACCAGTTTGAGAATTCAATATGCTTCAATGTAACTTGAAGGATACATAATTGAAAGCAATTATCCCAAACATCATTTTGGCAGCCCATTGTTATGCAGCATTGGATTGACCAAAAAAGGTTAAAGTATGTTCTCAACAATGTTCAAAGCTTTGCCACAAGGAAAATAACACTTAACTGCAGTAATTATTGTAGAATATTATTTGGCTGCATGACGGTGTTTTTGACCCAGCAACAACTCTGACACATTTGCTGAGCAATAAATGGCAATGTGCTTCTATTGGAAATTCTTTTCAATAAAAAATCACTCCTTAACAAAAATATACTTTTTAAAATTGCACATTTCAATATGCTCACAACAGAAACTTTTGAAGCTAGGACAAACCTAAACTTAGACCAAAACCTCCTCATGTCAATCATAGGGCTGCTGCAGTTGACTTGTAATGAATTAACCATATCAGTGTCCTCCTGAAAAGCCCTTTGAAAATTCAGGATAAGCTTATTACTTGCAGTCAAGCTGTCAAGTTTGCTTGCTTAGAGTTGCAGAATTTTGGCCTCAGCTAAGCGTCTATACTAGTCAATAAGCTTCAATATTAGTTGAACCAAGATGAATTTTGAACAGATGAGTTTTCACTCTGCAGCAGAAGATGGTCAGTGTTTCTGCAGTTCTGACTGTTGTGGGATGCTCCTTACACCACTGGGTGGCCAGAGTATAGAGTAGACGTGATTGAGAAGATGGACCATGGATAACAAGGCAACTGGAGGTTGCTGAATGAAGTGGTCTGGTAGGAGTGTATAGGTTGATAATGGATTGAAAGTAATAGAATAGAAATAGTACTTAAGGACTTTAAGAGGTACTAAGAGTCATTCTCTCATAAAAAACAATCAATTTTTGATCTAACATTTACCTAGTACATACCCAGAAGGTGACCCTTGCAAGGGCATATACAAATGTCATGGACAACAAATTCTTGGCACACATTTTGCTTGGGTTTATTAGTTGGGAGAAAAAAAAAATTTAACAGCAATTTGGGGTACATTTTTGGCCACATGCTATTTAAACCAAAATCTCACATATACTAAGTTTCAAAGACTTTACTACTTGAAAAAAAGTATGCACTACAAAAAAATATATGAATAATGGATTTGTATATCCTCATCAAAATACAATGCTACTTCACTATGATACTTGAAAATGTGTGATTGCTTTAAAAAAAAAAACAACCCAAAAAGAATAGTCTGCAATTGAAGATATAATTTTTAAAAAAACGAGTGCAACTTTTCCCAGAGTCAAACCGTGAACGTTAACTCACGGGCATCATTTTGACTACCCCCACCTCCTCTCTCATTACTTTGCCAGGAGTAATCCGCATCTCCTGTCACATAACCGTTTAATAAAACCGAGAATGTCAAGCCCCCTGCGTGGGCCTGTCCAGATCCGGGAATTACACGAATTCTCCATGGCACCTGACCACAGCCGGGAGCCGCTCACCCCACGCTGGCTCCGCAAAAAGAATCAGCCGGATGGAGATGAGATTGACGCCCGGGCTGATGTTAATGCACGGACTGAAAGAATACTGTAAAGACGGAAAAGGCAGCATGAGTGGGTGGCCAGAACACTGTCAGAAACCATCATGAGTAAATTCCTAACATTGCTTTTTGGACCCTTAAGTCTCAAGGGGAGGCTGGAGGTTGGGAAGTTTTCTTATTTCCTGTTTATTTTCTTTAATGTTACATTGCATTATATCATCGGCACTTAGCAGATGCTCTTATCCAACTTCTCGTTTTTTTTTTTTTAAACAATGTTATCCATTTATACTACTGTATATTTACTGAGGCAATTATGGGTTAAGTACCTTGTGGTTACAAGTTCTGCTCCTGCTCCTTAACCACTATGCTACACTGTAGCCCATGTCACATTCCTTCTGAGAGGCTGAGGTATAATAAACATACAAAATTATTTTTCTCTTACACAGCTAAAGAAAATATAAATTCGAGCAACTTTGGTTTATACACAATACCAGGACACTAAAATTTCCTAAATCTGGTGAAAAAAAACTCCCATGTTCATAACACTAGCAATATGTAGCCCTGCTTGCCCCTCAAACAACCATGAGCCAGCACACTGCCACATCCGAGAGGAAATGAGTTATCACCTTAACACCACCCAAGGAAACCTGGCAGGCCTGATTTCCCATGATGCAGTGTAGGTTTCTCTCAGACAGGCAGGAGGTGAGGAGTGGGCAGGGTGCTGCTGGAGATGTCCCCCCCCCCCCCCCCCCCCCCCTGCCCCCCTACCCTCCAGCCTGTCGTGCTAATTTAATCCCCCGGTCGTCCAGTGCCAGTCCGGGGGCCGATTCAGGCCTCACTTGCGTCAAATAAAGCAGATTAGGCATCCTAATCGAATGTTCTTTTGGGCAGCGCTGCTTTACGTGCCCCTGTGTCTTGGGCAGCCATTGTTCCCTCCCTCTAATTATTCAACCTCTGCCAAAAATAAAAAAATAAGTTAATAAAAGAAAAACCTGTACAGAGACACTCTTCCGGTTTGTGGCGTGTTCAAGCACTGAGGGTGGAGACGAGGTATTTGTCTGTTACTGAAAAAGGACATTACTTCAAATGGATCTGAAATTAAACATGCGGTCATTTCAAAGCATTTCCCCACCATTTCAGAAGGAATGTGTTCTCTAAAGCCCCTGCGGGGTGAGGTAGAGATCAAAGGCTTGCCCTTGGCATGTCCACTGAAAGTGCCATCACCTCCACGGTGCGCTCGTGTGTGTGAATCTGAGTGTGTGCGAAAGAGAGCGAGAGAGAGAGAGGGAGAGAAAAGATGACTATCCTGTGGTGTGAAAACCAAATTCCAGGGGAGCTAATTAAAAAACACCATCTGACTGATCCCTAATAAGGAGTGCTTCAGCGCATTCAGTAATGCAGCCGAGCCCCTGATTGGTCCTTGGGCCGCACGAGCAGTAACATTAGCCAGCTACAGCAGACAATAAAAGGCGCAGTTTCAAGAACGTTCCAAAGTCGCAGAAATTCTTTTGCTCTCAATACTTCACACCTCAGACAAAAAGTTTTAATTGACTGTAAGAGATATCCCAAAAAGTCAGGAAATTGAAGCAAGAGGGAGGCAGTGTTTATGCTTTCTCACTGATGCAGCATTTCAAAATGGAACTGTACCGCACCTGGCTTCCTTTTTCAAATAATGGCCTACTTTTCAGCAGCTCTTTGGGGTTAATTACCGAGGGAAAACATGACATGCAGAAAATGTTTTCTGTCTTCATGTAATTTCCATAGATTTCACTGATGAGACCAGTATCCATTTTGTTGGTCATGTTTGACAGTTGGATTTAATTTAGGTAACTTTATTTTTTAAGCACAACGTACATGTTTTGGATAGCCATGGGTAATTGCTAAAGGCACCCTAACTAGCATACAATACTAGGAGTTGTATTGCACTTTCTCACTTTCTTATCTAGTTGTATGAATGGAAAAATTAGAGTTGAAAGGTTTTCCGGCAGATACAGTGCATTCACCCTTTTCCTCTTGGAGTGACAGAGCCAAGCTAATGAGCGTTGCTTAGTAACAAGCCAAACAACTCCTTCACATTGCATCGGGTTAGCCGAGCTTTTGAAACTATAGTGTCTCTCTCGCATTTTCATGTTCCATCTGTCACTAGCAAATTAGACTGAAGGTTACCTATTATTGCTTTAATTAAGGGTCATATCATATAATTATGGTTTATTTTTAAAACCCCATCATTTTGTCTTTATACTAAAAATGCCACAAGAATGGATGATTATCTCAAGATTTCTCATCACAGGCCAGAAGAACGGAGCAATTATGTGCGCTGTCATTCCAGATCACTGTGATGTAGTCTGTGAGCCGCAGAGCAAACAACCGAGATTAGAGTTAAAAACATGCCACTATAATGCAATATCACTCACAGCTACATCTGTGGCCTAAACCCTCAACGACCTATTTCGGCTGTGAGAAAAACTTTCATATCAGTTCGATCAACTTGGGTTCCTGACAGGTGCAGTTGTAGTTTCTATCCATCGACTGACTGCACATCTGTTTCTGTCAGAGGCACTTATGTCTCATCACTGGTCCTGATGTAATTGCTTCATGCGCGTACTTGCAGAGAGAAAAGCTTTGGAAAACAGCTTTGCAAAAGTATTAACGCCACTTTAATTACTAGTGACATAATATCAGACCCATCTGTTCAATTGTGTCCCTCCAGGTCCCAGAGGTAGAAATCATTTACACACAACAAATATACCAGAATACAGCTGTTGGTCAAATTGAATTTGATTGAAAATATATTATGTTTATTGGAATGTGTCTCCAAATGTTGCATGGAACAGTACATGTTGACTGCTTGATTACTCTGGTGCTGAATTAGAGTACATTCGTCGAGTTATAAGCTCTCTTTCAGAGAGGATTCCATGGAGATTAAACCTATGGAGTAGATTGTTTCTGGCAAGCCTGGAGGAGATGGCATTGAATTATAATCCACTCACAGACATGCTGTTAACTCTCTGTGATGATTTCTTTCATCTACCCTGGATCCACAGCCCAGACTGTTATCTTTTCCTAGCAAACAGTCTAGCACTAATCGCCTTATTTTTTTCTCCTATAATACTGTATGTTGACCAATAAAACATTAATTAAGTTATTGTTGGTAAGAATAGATAAACTTTGATGTTTCATCACCTCACAGTAAGAGGGTTCTGGCATGCCATGGTGAAAAATATTGCAGTGATTTCTGTTGAAACATATTTTATAAGGTTAATGGAGTCTGGATGTGTTTAAAATCACAAACATTGTTACTATGCAAGAACTACAGTGTTGATGGCTGTGATACTGAACATCCTTAACATCCCTCATATTCAATTCAATTCAATTCAATTTTATTTGTATAGCGCTTTTTACAACACAAGTTGTCACAAAGCAGCTTTGGCTCAGTAGAAGGCAACAACAGTCATTCTCTAGAAAAAACTATTGAATGGTCACTGCTTTGATTATTGGGGATATTTTTATGAATATTACTCAGCTAAATCTTGCTGATAAGTTCAAGCTCCCTGTACAGAAGCAATGTACTTTTCAATGCAAAAATCAAGGTGTTTTGTTGGACTTACCAAGCACACACCAATTAATTAGCACATACCATCTAGTTTGATGCTGTGAATGATTAGTACACTCAGCTTTCCCTGTGTTCTATTTACTCTTTGGGCAATCATAGTTGCCATTTAAATTACTTATATGTGATCATAGCTCAGGCCCACCCCAGTCAGCACAAGGACCCACCCCTGTCATGACATGGACCGCCCCAGGCAGTAAATGGATTGCACCAGTCAGCTCTAAAACTCCAGGAGCCACCAGTAAGGTTGCCCTCTCGCATCACAAGGACATCAAATTGAAAGTAACGACAGGGTTCCAAGGTAGAGGGTTGTTAGCATCTGTGTAGGTCACCTGACAATCTCCCGCAGTGCTTTGAGAAGGAGTGCTGTCTTTGCCTGCTAGCATAGGCGGAGCCTTCTGCGGGTTTTACCTGCAATGATCACAGCCACCTTCATCTTTATGAACCTTTTGATCATTAATTCTCATTGCTCTGCTTTCCGGAATACAGCAGACTCAATGGCCGTTTCATTAATAGTCACGTACCTACATGTCTATCCAATATTAAATGATTTATGAAGACACAAATGCTTTACAGAAATCTTGGTGTTTTATTTCTTTGTATTTTCCAGACACCATATCCAATTATCCACTGCCTGTCATTTTTTCCTCTCTGCTATTACACAGTTTACAATTTTCCCCTGTGGTATTCAGTGACTCGCCAGATTTCCTGTAACTTTACCTCTGGGCTCATTAAAACTGTAACTTTGTTCTCAGGGCTATTCCTGCATGATGGATACCTGCTGGCTTCGACATAAGAACCAGCTGTGAGTGTGACGCATCAGCGGTGCTCAGTCACTCTAGTCTGTCCTGATCAATTGGGGATTCACTTAAACAGCAAGTCTTTCCAGCTCTTTCATCCTAAATTCAGCACACGAATGGCTCACAGCTTTTATGCCTTCCAAATGTGGTGAGGATATTTCCGACTTAAGATTTATTGAACAAAATGTTTCCTTTTAAAATGACGAAAGTTCACGTTTTAAGTTCATTGTAAGATCCTTAACAATAACTAAAGCATGTGGTATGAAACCATCCTGTCTGGGCTGCTGGCTAGCCTCACTGTCAGCACCAATACGGCACTTCAGATGGTTCAGAATGCTACTGCTCGACCACTGATCAGCCTTCCCAAATACCTGCATGTCTTACCCTTTCTCATCATTCTCCACTAGTAACAGCAGACATCAAACTCAAGACCCTGGTGCCTGTATATGGGACACTCAGGGGTACAGCCCTTTGATAGCTACAGTCCTTCAGTTTACATTACACACCAGCTTATATTGTAGAAATGCCTGCCAAGGACATAAATCCCAAAAATGCTTCTTTTCCTCACTGGCCCCCAGAGGCTGAAGGAGCTCCCTCAGACCATCATAACTGCAGAATCACTCACAACCATCTACTGCAAAACCACCTGTTCAGGCTACAGTCCCCAGTGCTAGGGCATATCCTAAGGCTAAATCTTGATACCTCAACACTCCTGACTCAGAATGAAAGCTGATGTGTAGTCTAGATTAGCACAGATCACTGTTAAGAACTGCTTGTATACCGGTGTCCTGTAATTTTATATACTATAGTTCTAATGCAAGCTGTAATGTAACTCATATGCATTGTCATGGTTCATTCTTAAGCAGGCTACTTTGCTATGAAATTAAAATAAATTAAAATTAAAATTTAAAATAACCCTACGATTATTTCAAAACCCGTGTATCTGATTATGACTGAATGGTTGTATGCAACTATTTTAGCTGTATGCTTTATTGCTATTCCATACCCTGATCCTTGATCTTGAAGCTCATATGATATTACGCTGTTGGTGTTTTGTTACAAAGGCCCTGCAAGGTGCTCTGGATGGGAATGTGAACATTTCCCATCCATTGTTTCCCAAAGCAAATTTAAAACAATAAACCCGATCCAATTATCGGTGAGATTGGTTATTGCATCTAGAGCTTTGCGATTTTGCGCTCTAATGTTGGCAGGACGGTACATTACAGAACCCTGTTTTTTCCACTCTCTAAACTGACGGTGAGCGTCTGCGGGACCCATCCTCCGTGAGCCGGCACTCTCAAAAGAATCACTTGCATTTGATTATTTTACCGTCTTCAATAGACTACAGAGTGGGAGTGATGTGTTGAATTTAATTTCGCCGCACCGTCCGCGGCTTGCCTCGATATTAATAAACGTTGCATTCTGTTATCTCTGTTCAGCTCACCCTGCGAGCACAAAGACCATTTAACGCAGTAAAAGTAATTAGGGCCGGTGGGTATCCAGTGAGGCAAAACTGAGACAATGACAGTTGTTCATATGCTAGAACAAACAGTGTGTGCGCGCGCACACACACACACACACACACACATATTATATATTCATATATTTTGCAGTTCAAAGAATAAAAGCAGACTTTAATGGTGTTTTTGTGCAAAGTGGCCATCTTGCCAGCTTCACCAACAGCAACCCACAGCTCAAAGCAACAAAGTTTTGTGGTGGCTTGTTTGTTTTTTTTTTTAATATATATATATATACATAATTAAACACCAATCAGTTAAAGCTAACATGCAATATGCACTTGCTTTGCACTACCGCATGCTGTGTGTATGACAAACCATTGTAATCTTTACAACCAGCAGATCACCAAATAGAGAATTTGCAAATGCATCTAATTATATCTGGACAATGTTCGCCTTCCAGGCAGTAGAGTCTCTCAGGACTCAGGTAGGGACAATGCCTTCAGTTATTCCCGCACAAAGTAGGAATTAATGTATGAAAAGAGAGGACAGGGCTGTAATTGCCTATTCATAAGGACTGAATTTGTTGAGCCAATCTTAATGCTGCACGCTTAGTACAGCATTTAGTCAAACTGCTATGGTTTTTTTTCTGTAACTATGAGTAACATATTAAAGGAATATTTAGGTTTTCTTTATTAATACACATCATCACACATTTTGCGGTTGCTGATGAACAAGATTGTCTGAATATTAAAAAAAATCACATTTGCTTAAATTTGTTGACACTTGCTCAAATGAAGGTAGCATTTAAACTTAATATCTCCCCTTGTCGCCTATCTGCCTGTTCAAAGGACCCTTTGATCTGACTTTGGATTCTGGACAACGTAGACCAACTGTATTCTGCAAGACCTTGCCAAGGAAAGGGATGGAAAATTTGGAGCCGATGAGAGCATCAGATAGTGTACATTAATATCCTTGCACCGGATATTGCCCTTCGGTTTTGTACAGGGACGCAACAGAAACGGCAATGTCCTCCCCCGTGTCCTTCCTGCCGCTCTTATTAAATGGATATGAGAACCCGTAAGAGCTCTCAAATGAAAACGGGGCCGCTCCCTTTGCTTGTCATTGTTCACACTAGAGTTTGATTCAGGTGTTGTTACCTTGTGAACATGCAACTCTTGTGAAGAGAAGTTGTCACTTGTAATTAGTTTTATAGAATGTGAAATTCTGACTCAGAGTAGCTTTTATAGGTTCATTGTGTAGAAATGTTTTCCTCACTAGAAGATTATACTATATACTACTTCATTCATATCCTAACATACTCTATCAGAGCTACTGAACCAACTTCTTGATATCAGTGCAAGAATGGTGTTCATTTCTGCTGGCATCTTTTGTCCTTGGTTCTGAATTTCAGTCATTTAATGAGTTCAAAAACCTGCTGGATTGTGGGCCTCCAGGACTAGAGCTGAATATTCCTCGAACATGTCAGCTGTAACAAGCCTTTCTTTGCTTCTCAGGGCATGCCAAAATAGAGGAATAGAAAAATGTAGGATAAATGAGTCTTAACTAAGATGAAAAATAAACGAGGGTGCAGAGGATGACTTGGACTTTCCAGAATGATCCATCAGTTTGCTTGCTTTCATAGCACAACCACCAGTCAGGCAGCTTGCCTCCAGACTAATGAAGTCAAACCTGAAATGCTTCCAGCTGCATCTTTTCCCTGGGCTTCATCCGGGCTGCCGTTGGAAGTTTTGAGGTAATTAGTCGCAGCCTTCAAAATGGAAATGCGAGGCAGAGTGTGTCACTTGTCTTCATTTTCACACAGCAGGTAATGGCGCCTGTCATTCCAGACGGTGTTCCATCACATTAGATATCGGACGTTACGAACTGCGGGCGGAGTTCGTCATGCTCAGATAACCTAAAGGGGGCGACATTTTCAGGACATTTACATATTAGCTTCTTGCACAAATGACCCTGTAAGGTCAGAGTGAGTAATGTGAAATTCTCATTTCTCCCTGCTGTAGTGTGGATCGATTGTGTCTTTGGTAAAGGAGGACTAGTGAGTGTATACAAAGGGCAGGCTGGTTCTAGGATATTTCAATAAAGCTTGTTCTTTTGTACAATGTAGCAGAGATAGAATGAACAGAAAGAACAGTTTTACATGAAAAAAGCTGAATATTGTGTTGACTAAAATTAAAAACAATTAAAAATATTGAACTGTATATGTCATGTAACTGGAGCTAATTGCATTATATAACAACATTTATAATGAATGCTATTCATATATTGCTTGTAATATTCCAATTGTTACATTGTGTATGCCTATAGCTGCATAGGTATATGTTCCTCTGAAATTAAAAACAAAAAATTGCTAACGGTGGGGGTCGTTGTAGAGACACAGTGTGAAGTCTTGAATCCATTGATTTACAAGGTAGGTGGCTGTGTGCCAGAAAAAAAACAACAAAGCCTTGACGCCAACACAGCTTAAAAGGGCGTCCATTTCTTTGTTCACTAAGCGACCATCTTACTCTATATGACTTGGTCCTTTCCCCCCAAACAGCAGAGCTACCGCAATGCATTTGATTAGTATGGGATGACAGTGAGTCACAGATAAGTGGGGGATACAGCTGTCGGGCTTTATGTTAAAATGGAAAACGATGTGGCCTGCCACCTGCCAATCTCTCTCCATGAAAAAGAAAGAATTTCCCCCGATTAGTAGGGCTTAGACATTCTCTCTGTTGCAGGATGAACGTTTCAGGGGAAGGACGGGACAAGGGTTAACAGCCAGTCACACCACTTGCGTACACCGTCCATTTGGTCAGGTCAAATATTTTGCAAATTTTACCCCCCTGACCAGTTCATTGACCTGAATGAACTGCTCTTTTGACCAGTAATGGTAGGCCTCAAGGTCTTTGTGCTGCATATTATTTCAGGACAAAATTCTGAGGACTTTGTTTCAGGAGAATTTCTGTGTGACCTTGTATCTTGAAACCAAGCAGCTGAGAGTGGAATTAGTTTTCTTCTGTGTGCCATTGAAAGTGAAAGAGGAAATGAAATCCAATAGCAACACTTTCAGCACCTCTAACAGTGCACAGTATTTCCTCCAAGAGCTTCCCTGTCCTCATCTTCAGAAAATCTCACCTGATATTCTTCCATTCATCAGCTCTCAAATCAACAACTCTCTGACTACAGGTTGTGTGCCCTCAGCTTCAAGTAGGATTGTGTCACACCTTTGCCCCAGAAACCAATTCGAGATACCCTGTGTCCCAACTCTGTTTCCACTTCAAAACCCTTGAACATGTGGTTTCTCACACAGAATGACCTGCGTGATCTCATCCAGTCCAGTCTCAAGGCTGTCCACTCCACTGAAACAGCCCTTCTTTCTGTCCCAAATGTCCTTTACACTGTAAGGGATGCTGGCCAATCTGCTGTCCTAATCCTTAGACCTTAGATCTTTATGTGGCCTTTGACACAATCAAATACCATGTCCTCCTGGCTACCTCGGCAGCAACATCTTGAGTACTGTTCTTAGTTGTATAGCAGTTATGTCTACACTTACATGTATTCATTTGCCAGATGCTTTTATCCAAAATGACTTGCAAGTGAGGCAGAGTACAACATCTTATCTTACCTCTCAGGGTGCACCTATCTACAGTAGTGTCCTAGAGAGGTACCGTTTTAACTCCTTCGAGTCTTAGTAGAGCAGTCCCTCAGGGTTTGTTCCTTGGCCCCCTTCTATTTTCCTTACACACAAGATCGCCTAGCTCTCTCATGTCTTCCCATTTTCATATCACTGTTATGCTGATGAAACTCAACTTTTCGTCAATTTTTCCCTGATACCCAGGTTTCATCTAGCATCTCAGCTTGCCTAGTTGATGTGTCCATGTGGATGGGTAATCATCGCCTGAGTCTCAGTTTGGCCAAGACAGAACTTCTGCATATCTCAGCCAAGTCTTTTCCTTTCTAAGACCTGACCATAACCTTTAAAGATACCATGGTGTCAACCTCTCAGACTGTCAAAAGCATCAGATGGCACTTGAAGATTGACTGACATACACAAACCACAGTCAATAGGGCCCACAAATTCCTTCTGTACAACACCAGAACAATCTACCCCTTCATTACCACTTATTCAACCCAGTTCCTGGTCCAAACCATGGTCCTCTCCCCTCTGGACTACTGTAACCTTCCTCTCACCACCCTTGCCACTGTGCATCTTGGTCATGTCATCTGTCTATCTTGGCCCCTGTGTGGTAGAATGAGCTTCCTGTCAGGACCGCAGGGTCGCTAGCCAACTTTTGTTGCAGACTTAAGACGCACCTCATCAGACTGTACCCCAGTCCCCCTACCACAGTGTGGTCTGTTCTTCCCCTTACGTGTAATTTTTGTAGTATTGTAGTATGGTAGTTGTGCTGCATGGCAGGTGGTAGGTCTGTTTGCAATGTTTTAGTTATGATGATATTGAGTTGCACTCACTTGTTGAACCAAGAACACACTTGTGACTTGAATGTAAATTCATTAGATGCACTTTGCAATAGCATTATAATAGGTGATCTAGATGAGAATGTCTGCTATATGCTAAAATATAATATAATATGATAACCAGAGGTGGACACCCCGGCTTCAGAAAGTAAAAGTCCTACCATGTATTTGTTCTAGCCATTCACTAAACAAGGTGTTTTCACTAATTAGTTCCTCTACCTGGATGAAGAGTTGTGCTAATTAAATTCAGCTGGTGTAGTGCATGGGTGGAACAAATACGTGGCAGGACTTTTACTTTCTGAGGCGGGGTGTCCACCTCTGATGATAACCCATGTATTGAGACCACATGGGGGGGAGGGGTGTAATCAGAAAGGCCTGTAAGATTATGAATCTGTTCTCACTGTCATGGATTTCCATTCACTAAACCTTCTTTTACAAGTACAATAAACATTTATGGAAAGCTGAATTCCTTTTCTAACCACAATAGAATTCTTTCTCTAACCACAACTTCACATGTTTCACTATGTTCAGCACCATAGATCTGAAGCTATATAAATGGGTTATGCACGTGCCTGTGTGATCTTATACACTGAGTGCAATTGGTGGGTGCCTTTGCATTATTCAAATCATTACATCCATCAGGGAATGTGTCTTCTTGGCCTAACTGAACTCTTTGTTGTTGTAAGCATGTGCTGCCTTAATTGATATAGTATGCAAAACAAATCACATAAAAGACATTTCCATTGAATTAATGGGGGTTTAGGCCTTTGCATGTGGGGCGCGGTAATTAATATATATAATGAGATTATGCACACAGTGAGATGTTTTGAATGGGATGGATCAGGAAAGATGGGCATCAGGGAGACTGCCTTTTCAACTCACCTCTCATTTTGAACAACACACAAGACTCTGATGAATCTACTGGGGCTGGCTATCTACCTCAAATAGGGGTCTCATAATATTGTTACATGAGTGAATCTGGCCCACCAAGGCCAACAGGTTTGGGAGAGGGATCATTTTCTACACGACCCCTCAAAGCCCATGAAAGCCCTCCCGCCTCCCTGTGGACTCTCCTGACATTTAATTAGGAACATGAAAGGTGGAGTAACATTTTACATGGGTCACGTAAAGGTTACATGGACAGCACTTAGCTGTAATCAAAGTTGGAAGTGTATAATTAAAACATGCAGGCAACCAAATAGTCTTTGTGAGGACTGCACTTTGGAATCCCTAGAGCACAAAGACAACTGAGATTTTGAAGACAGGGGCACAGAATTTCAGTAGCACCATCACACATCTTCCTGGTTCCTACATTGCAGATAGGATAGGAAATTTTCCTACAGCTCTGTAACCCGGTTTGTGATCATGCCCTGGGTCTCCTTGCTCAAATGCTGCTGAAGAAGTTGTTTTGTCAAAACATTGTCCATATACCTACAGCCATTATGTTCCCTTGTTATTTTACTAAGTATAATTGTACAATAACATCAGACATAAGAACTCTTGCTGCTGAAAATGTTAAGGAAGGTGGCTGTACAAGTTTACTGTAAGCACATGACTGGTTAGTGTGCTTCTGGTAACACAGGTTCTGTTGCAGCGGCTGCAGTAGTTAATCTGTTTAACAGTACAAGTTAAACACATACACAAATATGTACATTAATATGTACATTAATAGGACCAATGTTGTGACACATTGTATTGCAAAGGGTTAAAGCCAATATTGCTGAACTTGGGTTCATGTTGAAGCTTACTGTGATAGACATCATTAAAGAAGAACTATATCTGGCATTGAGAATGGTTTGCAGTCTGTGGTTTTCTTGATGCATTAGAGACAGTTTAGCAAGGTGAGCATTTTGATGTATGATTTGTGGTAAGGAAGGATGAACATGTTTACTATATGCAATTTCTACCACACTATGAAACATTGACAGCTGGTTTATGTTCCATACATAATTCACACACCTCCTGACAAACCAAGGTTGGATCAAACTAGAAATGTCAGCCCATTGTGAGGGAAAATGGCAATAGCTGCATTCACCAAAGGTCTTCTCTCCTTGCTTGATCAGTTCAATCAGTGCTGACGGATCCAAAAATAAGGTCACATAAGATCCCCTTTGTAGACAAATGTGCTCGGATGCTTGAATTGTGGACAAGTGTGTTGGTATATGTATTATGTGAACTAGAATTGAATTTTCAAAATACGGAGTCTTTAACTGTGTGAAAAAATGTGCTATATAGCTCAAAATGCTTAAGAGCATCCATCCTAAGCATGCATACTTAAATGAAGATGTAGAAACAAGAAGGTCTGTTTGCTTTTTCTGTATGAATTATTTGATGAATGTTTTGCAACAGATGCAAAATAGATGCACACAGGGTCAGGAGAAAAACACCTCAGTGAAATAAGAAAGAGAAGGTGTTTGATAACATTCATAGTAGCCGGCAAACTTGCTCTCAAATGAGTGCCATCCTGTTGTGTTGTGTGTTTGGTGAATTTAGTTGTAACATCCAGGCAGTGTTCTCTCTCCTAATTGCCTCCCATTTTGACTGTGGTTGCTTGACTGCCCTATACAAGCACTAGCTTTAAGTGCTGAAACATGCTTAGGATTTCAATATCACTCATACTATACTGGACCTTTCCGCATCACCTTACAGCTGCTTACCTCTGGAAAAGGTAATTCAATATATAGTAAATAATTTAGACAATCAGAAAATAAAGAGTATATTCTATATAAGTTAAAATATATCTCAGGTATTTCAAAAGGTTAATAAGGTTGATAGTTACTGGCACATTTATATGCAATTTAATGCAAATTCTACTGTCCTTAGCAAATGGAGGTATTTACCATTCCACATACATTACACATACACTTTACAATACACAGTTACATTTTATTCATGCATATATGAATGTATGAATCATATTTTTCTCATATATTGAATTTTATATTTCAATATACCTGACGTTTTTAAGGGTTTTCAGTGATAATGCAGTGCAGGTGAATCCTAACTTAAGGAGGCCACACAGGGTTTTAAGCTATATGTTTTTCAGTGGGAAGGAGATTCGTAGCTGTTATCCCAGAAAGCAATTAATGCACCTTCTGACTTCTTTGGTGGCTAGCATCCTAATACTGTATATCAAAACAGAAAATTTGCACTGCATTTTGAATAGAGTAGATACTTTTTTGACTGAGAGTTGTTATGTTTTGTTTTATTCATTTATTTTTTCTTTCAGGGTTGATGCCTATGGTTTATCATGGAGCTGACCTTATGTATAGAAAAATCAATCAGATAACTAAACACCAGTAGTAGTTGTAGTAGTAGTAGTTGTAAAATCAATGAGGGTCATAGTCTTGCTAAAAAGTGAACCTTCATGCACAAGGGTAACACTCGGGGAGGGAGCTCTGTCCTCACTGTATATGCGTCAGAAATGCTCTCCTGCTGCATTGAGGATAACTGTTATTCCCCCCTGACCAGAATGAGAGAGAAACATCACAGTACACGGTTGCTTCCTCCTGTCTGTTTTGATGACTTTCAGAGTTCTAAATTAAAATGCGGTCCCCAGGGTGAAAGAAATGATAGATACCACAGCCCAGCCACACACAGCCGTGGTTTCCTTGACACCTGAAGCTCTGATGCAAGTCTGACAGTGTGGTCTTCCAGAGTGGTGGTGATCTTCCTGACAATGGCTCAGCTTGTGCCCCTCAGACCACTTTTTTATGACACATCTTTTGAAAGGGGCATGTAGTGGTGAGGTCAGCCATAAAGGCCCGTTCACAGATCGGTTTGGAATTACGCTGTCTTTGCAGTTATCCAGTGTGGGTTATATAGCTTACTAGTAATATATGATCTCTATGATGCACAACGGTACAAATTTACTGGGGCAGGTGAAGGTTAAAAGCCTTGCTCAATGCTACAACAGTGCCCCACCCTCTTTGAATAATCACTAGCATTTTCCATTTCTCTTCCCAGTTTCCTGCCATCCTACATGCAAACTAACCTGAGTGCTGTTACATTAAATGTTCTTTAAGGCCTGCTCTGCCATTGCTTATTTTCATCAAAATATTATTAGAAGTCAAAATTAGACTTACTTCCCCTTGAGAACTGAGGACTATTTTGGGATCAGCAGCTATTTAATGTATGCACCTAGGGGAAAAGGTGTTTATTTTCAAACATGAAATCACCTTGGCCTGGAGCATAGAAGAGAAAGCGTTTGTTGCTGGTCTTATGAAAGATCTAAGAATGGCAGTGACATTAACAACCTCCTCCTCGGTAATTTGCAAAATTCAGCAACCGATGCATGAATGTTTTCAATATTTTCTGTATTCTCAAAAATAATAATAATACTTTGTATGTTTATTCTTCATCAAAGAGACCCCATGGTGCTTTTCTGTGCCTGATTCAGGGTAATGTCAAGAAAATGGACTGTATTCTCCACAATTGTATATTTGGACTATATCTCTTTTAAGTCTTACTTGTTGACTAAAGATTAAAGCTATCAATTGAATACAAAATAGTAAAATCTTTTGCTTGTGAAAGGCAAATAATGACACCTGCTGTAGTGATACCAGCTTTGATTTTTCAGGCATGCAAGAAACTTGACTTTCTTGGGGCTGGAAGCATTGGAACTGCTTCAAATGTTAATGACCTCAAGAACTCGTGTCATAGGACTTTTAATTTGACAGGAAGGTGAAGAATGAGCCTGATGGCTCAAGGTTCGCTGTCTTGTTAGGAGCCATCCTTATCACCTTCCTCCCATTGACTCATACAGAAAGTCAATTATAAAGGTCTCCATTGTAGCTGGAGAGCCCTGTCTTTGTCAGCCATTCGGACAGTCACAAGCAATAATTAAGCATTTGCCCTTTCAGCACCATCCCTCCTGCCTTGGTCCATCTCACTCTCCATAATGGAAGCCGTGTTCAAGCCAATGTGACTCATAAGGATCAGGGCACATCCCGATTTTTACGGTGCGAAGCAGTGAGACGTGCTGTACAAGTCCATCCATTGGACAGGACCATTAACTTCAGTCCATCTCTTTTAATGCAGAGTGCCAGGGAGGCAGTGGGTGCTATCTGGCGCGGCTAAACATGAACATGAACCCACATCCTCTTGAGTTATGGGGCACACCCTAACCACATGGCAACATAACATAAAAGTGCCAAGAGTGTGGTCACTACCCTGGGAAACTCGGCCCTTAATTGCCATCACCATCAGTACAGAGCAAAATGTACAGACTTTCTTTTTTTTTCATACCCAGTCCATTGAAATGTATCATTGCAGAAAATTCAAGGCTGCATTGACTTTTTTCCCCCAGATCATTATTCTATCATGAGTTACCCCAGCGTCTGAAAAGCCACTCTCTCTCAGGCTGTGAGCTGGCACTTTATCGCTTTGTTATTATGTAGGCACACTGGCGGAGATGAATTTATGGTTTATGCATGCTTCTTTTTTTCCTCTTTTCTTTTAGAAGAGCAAATGGCACAGAGAGAAACACAAAGCACGCATGAATGCTCAAAGACCCATTATTGAAATTCTGCTCCTCTCAGGAATCCACTGGGCCCGAACCTGAGTCTGGTTTATTATCCGAATCTGGATGAGTGGGCTGGTTCTGTTTGTTTGTTTGTGTCTGCTTCATTGTCCCCCCATCTGCCTTGCGAAAATTAGCCCACGACGTAAATGTTTTCGCATCCCATTGTTAAGGACCGGATCGCTTCGCTTCTCTAAATAGGACAGTATGTAATTATCACTTCATTTGCATGTTGTCAGTTGTGAATGAGTGAAAGTCATCTTTTGGCATTGTTTGCGGTTAAAGAGAAAATGGTCACGAGCCACTAGGCGTGACAAATACTTTAATCCCAATTCTTTTGCTGCTGATTCCAACGGTTGCTCATACCAAGAGTGAACATCATACATCCCCATATATACTGCAGTATAACCCAATGGAAGTGGGCTGGAGTATACAAGAATGCAGTTCTGGGAGTGGAACCGAATCTACGCTCTGGTTTGAATTGCTATTTCTTAATTGAATTTAGCAACACTTGCCCCTTGAAAGTCAGATAATTGCTGTCTCTGAGCTGATATAAGGTGTCTGGGGTGCACACAGCTCTTTCTTTGTCTTACACACATCAAAACATACTACTTTCATGCTTAAGATGGATGACTTATCACCACCTAGCCAATAAAATTGCAGCATTTACCACAACTTTCCCTCAGTACTTTGATTGGTTTGCAGCTCAGCAGATATCGTTTGAGTAGGGTGTAGAGTGCAAGGTTGGATTTAAACCTCCATTCATTAAGATTCTACATTTATTTTAATTTCATTTGACTTGCAACTTAAAATGTTGGTATCTGTTGAGTAAAAGGACTTTTTTTTATAAGTGATTATTGTTTTACCTATCTATATGGTAAGTATTCATACTGTATTGTGCTAATTAGCTATTTATCTAACTGGTTAAGAATGGTATTCTTTGTCCTCACAATCTCTACATATGATTCTTGGGTGAATATAGCCTTTATTCAACAACAAAAATACTTTTATATAAACAATGTGCTTCCAGCCTGCACAGGTGGCTAGCCAGCTAGCACACTAGTGGTGTATACCACCAGAAATAAAATGCACAGCCATGCACAGCTTTGGTGTATTGGTTCAATAAATGATGAAGTCAGTATTCTTAGCCATGTCACTCACCATTGTGGCACATGCTGAAATAACAGGAAAGTGTTTAGCTATCTCCAAACAATGTATTAACAAGCTGCAGCCTCCATGAACTCCATTTCAAACTTAGCAGCTTCCATAACTATACAGCAAGCTAGTAAGGTTTGGCCTAAAACTACTGCCTTTTTCCATTCAGTTAACAATCTGCAGTATCCTGACAGTCACTTAGAAATTGCCAATCTACCTCAGCATTTCCAGCAGACAGCAACCACCTCCACACAGCTATTTGAAAATTCTTCAATATCTCCAGTATAACAGTTCAGAAAGCTTCAGAAATCTTCAGAAAGCCAGTTTGCAAGCTCCAGCTCATTAGCTGCCACATGGATGAATGTTTTTTGATCAAATTGTCATGCGAATAGAAATTTTTGGAAAACGTGTCGCACCTTTCCAAAAGCATTTTCAATTAGTCTGCATGTTACTTGAACTGTCACTAATGCCACCACTGTTATATAGAAATTGCAACACAGGTCACACAAGGTGTCAAATATCGTTTTAACTTCTGTATACGAGCCATTTACTGGCAGGATTGCATTGTTTTACCCAATATTCTTTTGGGAATAAGCAGTTATATTTCCATCTATTTACATCTCTGTGTCACCTCTGGACAGTCTATCCCCTTACATCCTCTTTCTTGCCCAAACAGCCAGTTAGAGAACTCTAGCATTGCACTACACCAATGCTTACTTTACTAACCAGTTACAATTATTAGCAGCTGTATTTGTATTGCGTTGTAGCTCTTATATGTTAGACAGATAATATTGAAAGTGTAACTGACATAGTGCCAAATTTATGATTGAGGACCCCCCTCCTGGTGGGATCCCACAGTAAATCAATTCCATTTCTGGCACTGATACTGTTGTGATTCTACACCCCACCTCTATAACTACAGAAACCTCAAGTGTGATCAGTATGACACAAGCAGTGAGTTCAGAAAGAAAAAGATACGCATTGATTCACAGAGGTGTCAATGGGAGTTGAAGCCAGGAGCTAGCACAGAGTACTCCTCAAACTCTAACGACAGACTTCAACTTGCCTCTGTGTTTTATGTACATATTCGTTTGGATATTTATCTTCACCAGTACTGTCTTGGAAGCAAACTCCTGGATAACTCTACGACAAAGGGGATTTAACATATTATATAGACAACCATCAAAACCCATCTTTATATCACTGGTGACATTCAAACCTGGGTCCTGGGGAACTGAATAAACGTCCAATGTTTGCATGATAAAAGCCATCATGGTAAATATCCCCCCTTCAGTTAGGAAATTGTGTCAGGGGAGAGAAGGTTTCAGAACTGAGGGAAGAATAAATTAGTTCTATGGGCTGAAGAAAGGGAGTCTGGGAAGGAGGTGACAAACTAAAGGATGAGTAATGTGTCCTTTAAGAGGCTGTTAGCAGGAAGAATCCCATCTGTCCGTTTTATCACTGATTTTGCCAGTGTTTCCAAATGAGCAGGACGCCTCAGCTGATGCGCTTTAAATTGAAAAGGACACAAACACAACCGACTCCAATATAATGGTAAAACATGGACATTTTTGACTTAATCCCATGTGCTTGGAGATAACTATGCCCTAGCAGAAGCTAACACTAACAGTCTCTTTGGCTGCCTCCTCGTCCCCCATCACGAGCAAAGTGAGCAATCCATCATTCATTCATTCTACAGCATGAACATTAATGGTAAAGTAGGTGAAGACTATCCCACAGGCATTCTAGTTTGCTTTGAATACTAAAATACAGAAGAAAATGAACACATTGTCACCTGCATTAATTTATCTTAATATGTAGTTAATTAATTGTGGGTGGAACAAAAACCAGTAACATCTCAAACATGCTTGGGCCAGGTTTCTATTCTCTTTGAATCAGGAAATTATTGCCAATTTTCTGCAATATCATGAATCACAATACTTGATTTTTTTCACCCATATGTCATAACCTGAGCACATCTCTTCACCATATGAGCATCAGATCTGAAAGATTGTTACTTTAGAGTTTTAGCATCTCTATAAGCACCGGTAAACATGTACTTTCGGTAAAGGGCGATTCTCAGTGGTATCTCAGCTGGTTGGCACAGTAATATGTCACGAATGCCAGGTGCCTTGCCTTCTGTACTAAATGCCAGCACTTAGTCATTAACCTAAGTTTAGTCACAGGCGATAATGCTCTCTTTCACATCACCCGCACTTTTGAAAGGTCTGGGTTTTCAGTTTTTTGTTCTAAAATGTGAGCTTGAGTCATGTAAACCATAATTACCCTTTGTGTCAGTGTGAGGCTGTGAATCAAACGCACAAGAAAGAAAAAGAGCGGGAAGAAGGTGGCTTCTTGTGTAACGCATGATGTCACAAAAGAGCTGGAAAGCGGCTTGTGAAAAAATGATGCTGCAGTCGTAAATAGCGGATTGATTCCGATTTAGACTTGAGAGGCTGCCAACTGAAAACAAACTGAAAGCCTCACCAGGACCCACTATAGGAACACTGCTCACATCATTGTCTTATAATACTAATACTAATACTAATACTAATAATAATAATAATAATATCAAAAGAAATGGCAATATCTAATCTTTTTCTCCCCCCATTTCAGCTTCTGTGGAACTAAACCTTATAAAATAACTGTACAATCTTCCCAGATGGTGTTTGACAGGATATAATTTCATCTTTGGGATTTGCAGTGAGCTACAGTCTAGGGCCACCTCACAAGTAATTTCTTGAAGTAGAAGATGAATACCCTGTGAGATTATTTTTTACTTCAATGCCTGGGCTTGAATGAAGCTCTTGCAGACCACTCTGCATGTGCTCCGCTGAGGCTATGTGACTCCTGCTGTTAAGCTCATGCAGTAGTAAGCAGTGTCCAGGTCCTCAGCCATCCCAGGAATTCTGCTTTTCATGTGTCTCTGTGAGAAACAAGAATTCAGAGGACCTTTTTTCAATTTCTTAACATCCCCGATCACAAGCGATAGGTTTGATATTCATCTTGTGGGCTCAAGCCTGTTTGAAACTGATTTATTTGACCCACATAAGTATGTATTTAATTTGATTTAGATTGATAGTGATGTTTAAGAAGTGGACTCATCCAAATTGACATCCAATGTAGCTCCCATACTGGTAAATTCCAGCAGTTTGGAAGGCTTTGATTTGTCCAAGGTGGGTGGAGCACAGGATTGTTGCTCATTCTGCTTTCTGTGGCCAGAAATGATAGCTATATAAGTACAGCCCCAATACCAGAAACTAACCTACTCCTAATACCTTCTTTTTAACGCTGAACACCAAGCAATGGGCACCATTTTGAGTAGTATTATTTTTACAAAAATCTGAGGTCAGGGTGGAAACTCCACAAGCCAAAGCTCTGCCTGCTGATGACTACCTTTGGCAAACACCCAAGACTTCAATCAGGATGAATGGATTCCAGTGCCTTGTTTGCTTAGAATAATGGTGGATGTTCCCAGTCAGTGAGCTCCGATTAATTACTCACTACCTGTGGGTCATCTAACTGCTAATTTAATGATATCCATGGCTGACTTGTGGTAAAATATAACATAATAGATAAAAGATACGCCATAAGAATTCTATTGTTCCCTGTTGTTTGTGTTCGTAGGTCTCCAGACTTGGAGATATAGATGCCTCATTCACAAGTTCTTACCATGGCATTGTGTTTTTGTCTACTTGCTGTTTCTTTCCCGCTGATTGTATGTAGAGGGTTTGGTGGGACAGTGTCTACCTAATGTGTGGCCTTCATGTGGGCACATAAATAGAGCATAATGTATCTGTCTAATCTCATTGTTTTATGAGGTACGTGAGAGAGATACTCTTTTCTACTGCAACTAGTGCTGGGCCCAGTTTGACCATTTCTCAGAGTCACGTCCTGAAGACATTACAGGCGACTAATAATGCTGTCCATATAGCATAGTGGCTCTGGGATTTCTGATTTAGAAGCAAGATCCCATTACTGTATCCATCACCAGAGGCAAATGCTCTAGCCTTTTGGGTTATTATATTGTAAGTTTGGGATATTCGTAGAGAGCTGTAACTTCTGGCTGCCAATGCCCAGTAATGCTCATGGACACTAAAGAGGAGGAACTATTTTACACAGATAAACACGAACAGAGGATTTTCTGTTGACACAAACGCACAAAAACTTTTTCAGAAAAAAATTAGCTGTTCTGGCCTCAGGTAGATTTTACTTTTGCAGTTATGGGGATGGGATTAACAATCAATTTTTCTGTAATGGAATGTTGCAGGCTGACATCTACGTGGTGTTGGAATGGTTGATAGGCTTTGGGTCTTAAGGCCCTGGAAAAGCAGAAATTATGCGTTGTGCTAATACGGACATCATACTTTAAAGTGCGCGTGATGTGCACTGACAGTTTTGCTATGAGTTAGGCTAAATATATCCAAGCGTAACATTTGATGCAAACCCCAAAGAGGCAAGTATATTTACTGTATAGTCAGTTCGTATGTTTATGTTCTTTTACCGGCTTCTCAGTGCTGTGTGGGCAGTTGATTTGTGGAATTAGGTATGGAGAAATTATGGAGAAATTTTTATCGACACAAACGTGCGGCCAGTCACACAATGGCGTTGCAAGACTTTGCAATATCTAGACTTTGCAAAGTAGCACGCGGTGCCTTGAAAGTGATGAGATTCAACGTTGCTATAGCAGTCCAGACAGAGAATTTTAAACGGGAAATACAAATCGGCGCTGCTACATACGTAAATGTCAACACAATATGCAGCACTATCAGTTTATACAGGCTGCGATACAGTTTGAGCAGCCTTTTCCGGATGCTTGCTTGCCATTCCGCGTTTAATAAACCGTCCTCACTGACACATTGAAATGCCGAGAACAAAGACAAAGGCGCTTACAATTTGGTTAAATCTGAGTGAGTAACTACTGGAAGCATTTACATGCTACAGCAAGAATATATAATAACACACTCTAAATAAGTACTCACAATTACGCTGTCAAAACAATTGCAGAAAAAGATCAACAAAGAGAAGAAACAAGACGAGAGGGGTTATGCATTATATCCTATGGCATCTGTTTTAATGAGGATGAGAACCATCTCATCAGTTGATGAGAGCGCCCATTCATTTATACGCGCCGTTTACGGTTTAATTCCCAAATAATTCCATACGTGACGACAGGGGACTTAGCCTAAATTCAGCGACTAAATGGACCATACCTCTAGTATCGTTTTACTGCGTATACATGTTTTTTTCACGTACACGGAAAATGCATTTCATTAATGTACAGTAGCAATGCCTTAGTTGCGTGTCTCCAGCGCCAGCACACAGTGGTTAAGTTCTTGCGCTGGCAATGAAAAGGCACTGAGATTGTTGGAGATGATTCGTCAGTACATACAACCACCAGATACTACGCGATTTTCCGTTGGTCCGCATCATCAGATGTCGGCTTGCAAGCGCAAACGACGCACTTGAAAGCGCTAGCGAGCGCGAGGTGGACTATTGGCTTCAAATCGATAAGAAACTACATTTTGATTTAATGGGTGAGTGACTTTATCTTATAACTTTATTTGACAGTTTACCATAATGCAAAACAATAAATTTACAATAACTAGATAAATCCTTAGGGGTCTCGTACCATTTTATTGGATAATTGTCCGCGCTGGCAATGTTGCTATAGTGCAATGATTGCGTTTCAGGACAATAAATGTATTTGAGAAAGACATTGTCAAGGTGGAAGGAGACATACCACGCTTAAAGGCAACAATTTTGATTGACTGGTGAAGCAAGATATCCAATGATTAATTTAACGCCATGCTACTTGGACAGCAATGTAGCATAAATTGAGGTAAATTAAAGTAAATTGGTGGGAATTAATGTAGCGGTTTGTGGTGCGGTTTGCAAAACGCATTCTAGGACTTGGAAAAATGAAAAGTGACAGCGTCTTCCGTCGTGCTGTGCAAATAGTAGTGAAATCCTTGCATCATGACCCTAGCTCAAGCACATTTTTGATTCCACAAGCAACTGCAGCGCATGCTTTATTTAACGCGTTTTTTTAGAGTAGCTTGCCTCTATCTGTGGCACTTCTAACCTTATCTGCTTTACGCGGCGTAATAGACCGTTGAACCAAACGTGACGGAGTGGGTTACTTAGAATAAAATGCCTTAAACTACCCGTCGGAAACGACCGACAGCGATTGAACCTCTCGGTTTAAACCAGAATCCTTTATCACAGTATTCACTGTATTATGCAGAGTGGCTGATTTCGGTATACCACCCGTCACCTTCAAAGCTCGTTGTGTACGGCTGCTCCGTGAAGTCTTAACATTTTAAAAGCCATCACCAGACTCAAAATCAGCGCGCATTCATAATTTATATTGACGTTAGTGGCACAGCTGCCATTCGGGTTTTTGTCAGTAATCTGTTGTCATGGCTTTTTAGCCAACTGTGGTTGGTGGTCCTCTTACAGCTGAAACCCAGCACTCGACTAATCCTCATATCCGACCTTCGCCTTACTAGGACATTGAAAAATTAACTATAGCAGCTCGGAAAATGAGCGGGAGAAATGTCAAAATGTCTAGTGTGACAAAAACGCATTTTAGAATAAATATTTGTGCCATACAGAAGACTGAAATAAATTAATCTCACTTCCAAGCATATGGGTTTAGTGTGCTCCTGCAGAAATCAAACCTTTCGAGAAAGCGGTGACGACTTGCCACCTCGGGGTTATTTTGTTTCATTAACAATTCGGAAACGATCGTCTTTGATAATGAACAGTTTTAAAAGTGATTATTAAAAGTCGAAATTATCATTCAACGTGCATTTTCAGCGGGAGCTTGGCAATGATTTGAGTCATTTTTGGAATATTTGGAAAGAATTGCGCGGTATGTTCCAAGCGCTCATCGAGCAAATGGCCTTTAAAAGGGTTATTTTAAATGTCCCTCGCTTTATTTCATAGGATGCGTCGTTTAAATGAGACTCACACAGTTTATAATGGAGACTGACATTTAACGCGACATGTATTGCAGTGTAACACTGAGTGGTCGTCTAAAAGTTAAATCAGCCCACATTTAATAAATTTGAGAAAACACAAAAAAATCAGTGAGTTTTAATTACCCTTCTCCATTACCATTAAAACATAATCCTCCAGAGCGCAAACCTACTTCCTTTTTACATTTCATTTATGCACACATCTTTGCTGAGGTCTTATTGTGGACATGGACACATCGTAATTGATTCTTTACTTCTTAAATCCGTTTTATTTAGACTCAAGTTAATTAATAACATTATAGCGGGCCACTTTAAAACTTGCCCCTAGGCCATGATGTAGTTGTAATTCAAAACACCCTTAATTGAGCTTTCAGATTAAAAGGCAACACAAATGTAATAATCTGGGACAACCCCAACACTCTCAAGACATTTTAGACTCTCAGCACAACAGACAAGTTGTAGGAAGCTTCTGTAGAGTGCCGTCAGATGGTGTTCCCAGTATGTAGTAATATTCAATCAGGCAAAACAGTTTGATTTACAGTGTAAGGCTTCCTTCTCAACCCCATGACAGCAGCAAATGGTCTTTATGGGAGTGGCCTACACATTGTCATGTGATTTTTGTATTGCGCTGCTCTGGCCTACTTTCATGCATAGCCAATGGGGGAGGAAGTCCTCTCCTCTTTGTGTGTGTTTACTGTACGTCGTATTCCTGTCTTTCTCGGCAGATGGATTGCCTCATGGGAAAATGGGATTTGCCATTCAGAAAGCGGTATCAGGGCACACCAGTGAATTTAAATTGCACTGCCCCAAACACCCCCCAACCCCCCGGCTCCTCTATGTGTGCGTCAGAAAAGCAAGCTCTGTCCACAGTTGTTCCATTGCAGCATTAATGTGTGTCCTATTCTGTTTATGTTTGCAGTGAACCACCTCCAAGGAAAGACAGAGCAAAGGGGAGACCATACCAATTAGCAAAGGCTGTAAGTAATTATTTTTCACTCACTATTTTTGTTGTGTTCGCTAACCGCCAGTGTGGTCATGACAGGAATGGACATTTATGAACAGGGAATCTAATTAGTGTATGAATTTTCTTTTTTTTAACCAGGGTACCAAAACCTGCTGTAGGGCAAATAGTGCAGAACAAGAGGGGGTGGTGCATCATGGGAAGCTATTCTTATAGGTTACATAGTTTGAAAAGACTGCAGATCCACTCATCCAGTTTCAGCTGCACTGTTAAAAATGGAATTCCATAATTAGCCCGACGGCCCATGGCTTCACACATAACTCAGACACTGTCCTCCCTGTACTAATGAGATCCGGAAAGTGTAACTTGATCTGAATCGGCACAGTCAACTAAAAAGCTCCAAAGGTAGTGACACCAAGGGCTGTCTATTTATGTGTTATTCTGATTGAGAGTAGGATCCTCTGATCAACCCGGGTGTGAGGGGCGAGGAAGCGGTTCATCATTTTGTCCTGTTGTAACGAGAGCCAGGTCCCTTTAGGGACGGTCCTAGGACAGCAGTGTTAGAACCATTTTGGCACCTCAGCTCCTCGCCTGGTGCTGGCCTTAATCCCACATCTGTTCACCGCAAATTTGATAGTTTATCATTTTTTGGTGCTGAACTGAAATATGCTGTTCGGCCCCAGTCTTGATTTCGATGTTAGATTCCAAGATGCTAATGCAAGTTGTTGAATTTCACTCCAAGATTAAAGCGTGCACAGTTTTCATTATCCTAAAATTAAATAAAACCTGACCGCAGATATAGAAGACATTTTTACAGTTTGCGAATTCAAGCTTTCAAAAGAGTGCTTAATCAGATATGGTCTGGATAAGATTTTGCATTGAATGAGAAGTGCAAAATGTCTAGTAAGCATCCTAGGCTTTGTCTAGCAGAAAATGAAATTGCCCAATGACACTGTAAGTCTTTTTTTCACCTGATTCATTTGATTGTGAGCTTTACTTGTGGTGTTGGGGCACAAACAGGGAGGGGTGGTGGCCAGGTGCAGTTTTTTTTGCGTCGATACTGGCGGATTGATGGATAGTGTCCTCCGATGATGAATGAAGCTACCTGCCCACGCCCGAAGTGGTCACCTGTGATTGATATGCCGCACGTTCTCCTGTCAATGCTTCTCAAGATCCACCGACTGATGTCCCGCCCCACACCCCGCCAGATTGCACGGTCCTGTCCCATCAAATGCCATATTAATCACAACCCACTACGGTCACTGCGTGGCAAGCATTCTGTGGCAGGGTAGGAATCTGTCCACTACGCCAGCTGTGGCCTCCCGCCAGCTCTCGTGGTTTTTTTTTCCCCTTTTCCCTTTGTTTGCTGGGAGTGCATTATCAACGATTCTCCCTCTTAATCCTCTTAGATTGGCTTGTGAGATAATCTGGGCGATGTTTCTCAGCAGAAGAAAACAGCAACACGTTTGCTGCACGGAAGGGTCAGGAGGGCAGTAGGTCTGTATATCTGAGAGGTCAGCACTTTAAGTTGTTTTGAAAAGAGTGAAGGTTTGGACTGACCAGCACCGAGCAGTCATCCCTTTTAGGGGTATTATGGGAAATGCCGCAGGCAGATGGGCACAGTCAACTGACTTGAATCCGGCATCTGTCCACAATTTATGTTTGACTTCCGATGTGCTGTACTGAATTGAAACTCCTTTCCATGTCCTGATAGTTTTATATACATGGAAGCTTTGGGTTTAAACTTGCAATATTTGATCTGTGCTAACAGCTGGTACTGTATTGATTTTTATAGAGTGGTTAAGGTTTACTCTTGTCCAGTCCCTTATGGGACGCTGTTCTGCCCCTAGATCAGGGTACTGCTGAATGACTGCATCTTGAATATCCAGAATGTTAAAAGGTATAGATCATTATTTATATTGTAAAATAACCTCATTAAAGGCATCTGCTAACTAAGTACAGATAATGATGTAATGTGTAATGTGTAAAAACCTTACTATCCGCTGAAAATATTCTGGAAGCAAACACCTCAGTTCTGACTATAATTACAATAATTACTTGCATGTTCTTGATGATTGGTCCCTTAAATGTTAAATATTTAAAAGGCGCTCAGTGTGTTTGTGTTACAAAAATAACCTAGGGGAAGTGTGGTTGGATAATCCACACACTTATAAACAAGCCTTTCTTTTAGTTTCCCTGCTCTGGCCAACTAAATTATTTTCTTAGAATCACTTTCTGCCTTTTTCATATCATCATTTTAAGCCTCAAACATGAATTTACAGTGACATTTATTCATTTGACAGATCCAGAGTGATAAGAAGTTTAGGATTGGGCAGGTAGCCACACAGATATTGAATCAGTGGAGCCATTCTTGCAATATAATGCCATTGTGGTAAACATTACCGCAAAGGGAATAAGTATCGTCACAGGGCACATATCCATACTACTACCACCAATTTGCAGCTTAATAATGACACAGGCTTGTATTGCCAAAGTGTTTGCCACTGAAATTTTGCTAATGCAGAAGCTCAAAGTGCCACAAGGGTTTGTCTTCCATACTTCAACTCCTATCAGGTTTTACCACTAGGGTTTTACCACAATTTTAGGAGGGGGGCGGGGGGGGGGCAAAGTTCTGGGAAGCAACATGAATAGGTGGGTTAAACGACAACAGGAAGGTAAAATACTTTTTATGAGAACAGACGTAGGTGGCCTTTAAAGGCAATTTTGTGTGTTTTTTGGGAAACAGCTTCAATGGCGTACCAGTGTACATGTGACAAATTGTTAGTCGGCATTATGGAGGTTCTAACTTAAGTCCCACTCTCATAGCCATAACAAGGCTCACCTCTTGCGTCCCTCTCTCCAGGGTGCATTAAGGCCACTTGTGACATTGTGGAGTGCTTTTAGTGCTTTACTGTTTAGATACAATATTCAGATTTTTTTTCGGCCAGATGCTACTGTCACAAAAAGAGGTCCTTTCTCAAATGATATTATATTCTTGCTCAGTCCCAATTACTGCCCGTGTTCCCAGACCTACCTTGCATCCTGGCATTTTAGCATGATGCTATTTTAAATTGCCTTTGATTCATTTGATTGTCAAACCAGCATTGCTGACGTGGTTGCGGTTTCGTCCATGGAGTTAAAATTAGAATGCAATGTTGCACCCTAAATATGAGGAGAAAAAGGACTGAGTGTAGACATCCAGTACTTACTCAGATACACATGGGAGGAGGGGGGGGGTGCCAAAAATAATACAAGAGGAAGGTAAAGGGGAGTACCTTGAATATTCGCAAATTTGAGAAGAAGAGAAGTTTGACTGCTCAATTTCGGTGCATTCAAACCCAAAATGAAATCTGCTGTTTCCTTTAAGAAAATGGTGGCCTGGAAGTGCCAACTGGCAGGCTTTACAGATACAGTCTCCTTACACTTATAGTTAACACAAGAGACAGCAAGGGGTTGTGGATTTAAATTGATGGGTAAACACCTAGAGCTTGCTAGGGCTCCTCCAGCAATGGCCTTTTTTGCTTCACAGTGCAATGACCCTTATGACCTCACACAAGATATCCCCCAGGAAGGCAGAACATATCGCTCAGACTTTGTCTGTGACTCCCTTTAATCCTCTAAGAGCCGGTGGCAAATTAGTAGCGGTGCCAAAACAGCGTGACAAATAAAACAACAATATCCGCCGTAACAACTATCCTGTATGACTGCTAAAGATACTGTTGTAAGAACCCTAATCCTGCAGTGAATTGGACTGTGTTAAAGGGCGTTATTTAAAATAATCTGTAGTGAGTAGCTCATATAGTATGTTATCCCAGGGCTAGCTATTCAACCCTTGTCCTGCAGTCCTGCTTTGTTCCAGGCTTTTTTGGTATGATGCTGCATAGAGTCACTGATCTGGATGGTTCATCCTTTTCATTGATGGCTCTATATCAGCTGACACACACACTATAAAGGTCACTGAACATGTGCAGCATTGATTAAAAAGAAAGTAAATTTTTAAAAACTCCATGGCTGAGCAGATTGTGCAGGATGCAAATGCAGTGGGCCTGGATAAGGTCTGCTAATTAATGTGACATTATACAACGCTGTAGCCTGCCTGGGAGAGCTCAAGCGCTCATCAGCAAGGGACCATCTCCCCGTGCTTTGTGACCATGCCTGACAAAGGCACACACTCACTCTCAGGACCTATCGACCAGGCCAGGGAATGTCACACTCCTCAACAAGGGCAAGACCGATTACTCAGCTAATCACAGTCAGAACTGCTGTTTAAGAGGGGTTTCACACAGACAAGTGTTCCTGCCATATTGCACAATGAAACTCATTACTGTCTATGGAGAGCTGGTGGCAGCTTGGCAAAGAGCCAAGCAAAAGGGGGCATGTTGCCTGGCACAGCCAGTGAGGTAAGGTATCAAATAACCTTCAAGACATTGTAAACAAACCTGCAAAGTGAGAAAGTTGGTTGTTATATATATATTTTTTGGAGACAAAATGCCTGTTCTTACGTTGATTGTGTTGAGAGTTTTATCTTGGATTTATCATCTGATTAGCCGGCGCTGCTGGAATTGTAAAATTGCCGTCCGCTTGACAGTTCGCTCTTGCAGGCGCTTGTTACAGATGCCAGTAAAGGACCGCCCACCACTGCGCCCCCACTGCCAGTATTTAGACTGTGTTCCATATACCCTGGTGGGTGGTCTGCAATTCTGTCCTTTCTGTATGAAAGCCTGCTAATCCAGCATTCTGGAGTGGGGTGTGCTGAAGCACTCCAAGTCCATTAGTTTGTGCATCGAAAGCACGGGTTCTGCAGAATAGCTCTTGTCTGCTAGGCCCCTCATGTAGGGGAAATGGTAATGGATTAATTTTCATTAGGGGGTGAATTGATTCAGGAAACATGCATGCAATTTGCTGTCTATGCTGGACGTCGGAATAAAGCCAGATAAAGATAAACTTTAAATTACAGTCATTACCATTACTTTTAACTGATCATTAATTTCTCTGTCACTCATTTTGGAAAAAAAAATAGTAATGCCATCATCGCTAGGGTGATAGACTGAAATATGAAGGCAGATATATGCAGAATATTTAGTACGTTATATGCTGATTGTGTAGCATATGAACAAGGGTGTGTAGCATAGTGTATGGTGCACTATCTCTATGTTACAATCTATATTGTATTCTCTGAAGCTTATTGAACCACATCTGACACAGCCTTGAACCATCTTTCTGGGGTTGGACTGCTGTTCATAAGCCTGCTATTTTCAAAAGGTGCTATTTGCTTTTTTCTATGCCCAGAGCAGCAAACCTGTAGCGTGTCACTTCCTATATTCTGAATTACCAGGAGGAGACATTAGACAGTATAATGCTGTGTGTTTTCCATGCATGTGTGAATTCATGACGTGTTCAGAAATGTGCACAGAGTATGAGTCCTCATAAACATGCTCTGAGCGTATGTGACAGCACCAGATTTCCCCCTCGCTAGCAGGGACATATGTGCCTTTTGTGTTGTGTCATCTGTCACCCAAAGCCTGACGGGCTTTCATCAGAGCACAGTGCTCATGTGGGCACCCATCTAATGTGTCAAGAACACGGTATGGTTGGGGATCTAACCTCCAAGTGTTACACACTGTCAGCGGTGTATGTGTTTTCATCCCAAAAAGCAGTCCTCACTATTGAAATAAGCCTTTTCTAGAGTGTTTCCGGCAAAAGGCGGAAGCTGTTATGAGCAGCTTAATAAGTTCTGAGTATGCATGAGGTCCCCCGACCCCTCCCCCCACTTCCCCTCCAGGCCAGTGCTAAAGAAATGATGGCAGACTGTAACCAGGGAGGATAATTAAGCCTGCATGGCTGCTGACGGTCGGATGGTTTTCCTTTTTTTTCCGTGGAAGTTTGCCAGCTGCTTGCATGTGTGTCTGTGTGTATGTGTATGTGTGTGTGTGTGCGTGTGTGCACGTGTCCGCGTTTGCGTGGGTGTGTCAGGAGTAGGTGATTCCTGCTGGGGCTGAGCAAGGTCTCCATGGCAACGGGAGGAAGGGCCCAGGGCACCTGCTCACAGAAGCTCACAGCCCCCATGTTGATCCAACGGAGGGCCACCGCTGCTGAGCTCTGACAGTATGACAGTACGTGTGTTAAAGCGCTGAGCTAACACTGGAGGTCGTCAGTCTTAGACAAGTACCCTGCAGCACGATGGACACCGTCCACCATTTTTGAAGTGGTACCTTTCGCCATAAGGACAACAGGCCACCTGTCTATTTTCAGCATGCCTAATAACACCACAAACAAATGCTAGCCAGTCAGGTGGTCAGGGTTGGATTTCAGTTTTACTGGTCAGTACTGTAGTTGTACTGGAATAAATTTCACATCTCTTAACTGTCATTATTTAACAGAAACTCCTGTTTTCACATAGTCCTCACCTATCCCTGTGCCACAGGACCATTATAAAACGTTCACAGTTGATTTTTAATTTATTCGGATAGCCATTTACTATAGTATTAGTACAGTTATAGTATGTAGGTTAAGTACCTTACTCAAGGCTACAACCCCAGTGGCACATCAAACGTATGATCTGTTGGTCCCCTAAATGCTCCACCACAGTGTATCTCTGTTAAGTGGGTCTCTTAAAGTTTAAACTGACACAGACCGTGCATGGCACAACCCAGTTTGCAGCTCTTTCTTTCGGATGAATAATATCTCATGCTGTGGGGTTAGCAGGTTCTTGGTGAATGAAAGGAAGATGTTTCTTGAATACTGCATAATTAGACCATTTACCCTCAGTGTCCTCATCTGTGCTATTCACTTCATACTGGTTTCCTCAGGAAGAAAGTAGTTTTGTATTTACTGCAGCTTCATTTGATACATGAATGATGCAATATTGTAGCATTACATGACTTGCCAGCATCTTAGCATTTTTTTGATTCAGAGATTTTTTTTATTCTATACTGTTTTTTCAATGTTCATCTATTCAGTTGATCGTGAATTTATGGGATCACTGCCCAAACCATAGAAATGTGTTATAAGACGTGTTGCAAGCCCTTAAAATAAATGAGATATTAGCTGCCTGACGTCTACTGATATATTTAATTTCAGGCCAAGGGGTGGACAGTGCTATCTCATTAAAACTAATTTATTGATATTAAAGTGCTGGTCTTGCTGAAATACATGTTTTTGCACGTTGACATTCAATATGAAAACACAGCTTTATTCCCTGGCATTTTCTGTCAGTAAATGACCTGCTATTGTGCACTTCAAAACATCCGTGATGAGGGTTCTGATGTTATCTCCGTGGCAATTTGTAGAAGGTATCTAGAGCCAAATGGACTTACAAATGGGAAGTTGATGAAAAGCCAGGGAAGTGGCCACTACATAAAGTACACTCAAGTCAAAATCATGCAAGATTTGTAATCTGCACTGAAATGCCTGAAGTTATTGAATAGAAGATGAGGCTGTTGTGTTTTGAATGGAACACGCTGATGCTCGAATCACTGGCTTCATCTTCTTCCAGATATGCAGTGGCCTCAGGACCATCTTTTTGGTGTGTCACTGTCAAATTTACTTGAAATGCATCAGTCATGACCATTAAACTCAAACGTTCACAATTCCCCGTTGGTTAATGCAGAATTTTTTTTTTTCTCAATAAATGCCCTCACCTTTAGAAATGCTGTTGGCTCGCATTTATGTGGAGAGAACACCCAAACAGTTAGGCTACACATCCGCCACAACCCAGAGAAGTCAGATGTGAATAGAGGCTCTTTTAGAGAGCAGCCAGGGTTCAAATTGCTCACCTCTCTACAGAATTACTCTTAACAGCAACCGCAGGCTTTTCATCCTCTGTGGAATCGGACAAGCATCCCGTTGTTTAGAGGGACGGCCTCAGAAAAGCCCTAAGACTCCTACCCCCTCCCTTACACCTAATGCACTTCTTCAGTGCACCCTCCTCGAGTGAATCAAAGCGTGCCTCGACACAGTGAAAGCTTTGTGTGTGGCCTATGGGGAGCGTGCTCCGGGGTCTTTTGTCAAATGAGGGCTTTCATGTGTCCAACTCGGCCACCTTCAGACCACGGGTCATTAATAAAGCAGCTCTACCACCTATCTATTGTGTTTTTTTTCTCTTTTCATCTTAAAAGCAATGGAGGGAAAGGTGGCAGAGTTGCCTGTCCGCTGCAGTTACAACAAATCGGGGCTGTTTGGTCCAATTGCACGGTGTCTGAGTTTGAGACAGAGGGAACTCAAAGCCAGATGGTGCACCATGACTCATCTTAGCCGAAAAGGGGGGAAGTTTTCGCTGCCCTTGTGAGGAGAGGCGTGACAGTTGTGACATCGCTGGACCAGGCCGTTGCATGGCACCGTGTCATTCTATTGCTGTGAGAGGCTGGTGTCCTGTCATGCACGGGGTTGGTATTGTCACAGACCGTCTGCCCTCTCCAACCATGTCCTTGAAATCAGCTATCATCACATGCTCCTGTCCACCCCCTCTGGCACATTCTGCATTTCACAATTTGTTTCAAACATCATGGTCAGATCGGGGAGCATTAGGAAAATTTCACTTTAAAATTTTTGGAAACAATTCTTGACGTAGTTGTTATGGAATGGGCCTACTTAATTTAATCAGAAGGTTGCAGATTCAAATTTTGGTCGGCGCAGACTGAGAGAAAGGTGCCTATCTAAACATTCAGTGAGTGCCTCCTTATATAAATGGATAATATGTACAAATTCAGGCTATATAGGCTAGCGGAGCACTGTGAAATAGAGATAACGTGAGAAATGCAGGATGATTCAATTTGTATTTCCGCACTTCTTATTTGCGTCAGATAGTTGTTTGGTATAGAATGTGTGCTGAATGAAATGTGTTTCATCTGTCATACCTGCAGGTGAAGTTCATATGTGATTCGTGACCATGCACATCTAAGACACACTAAGCACACTCATCAGAGTATGCCTCAGTGAGCTGGGCTGATAACATGTCAAATGTGGGATACTGCGTGTCTCCCAGCAGTGCAGCTCAGGGTAATTCATGTGCTCATGTGCCACTGGGACTGATGTCCCCACAGCTGTCCAGCCAATCAGGACCCAGAAGGAGTGGTGCTGTAACAACAACCAAACAGGCAGATTCCCCAGCTCCATCCCACATACAATGATTTGTGCCCGTAGCTGTGTCACTCCTTTAGCTGCCTGTGGAATGTACAGCCAGTGGAACCACGTACATTAATGATAACCAGCCTATAATGTGAATGCTGAAAGCCCCACAGCCCTGGGTTTTCCAGTACAGTCAATGAAAATGAGTCCTCTGTTAATTTAGGCAGGTGGCTGTCATTTTACGCTTGCATGCTTTTATGTGTTCTTTGCAAAGGCAACAGTTAAGGATGTATTTGCATTACAGATCCATAGTTACATCAAAATTACATTAATTCTGCACATTGGCCATTTATACAGCTATATTTTTACTAGTGAGATTCAGTCAATTCATCTCTCTCAAAAGGACAGCAGGATCCCAAACACATAGGATTTAAAAAGCAAATGGATGGTTGTCCAGGAAAATATAACCCTGGCAGTCGGTTTGATTAATTGTAAAGTACCATTGTATTTAAAATAAGACCTGTAAGGGCTTTTGACTTGGTGAGTGTTTCAGTCCAGCTTATCTGAGGCATTTGATTTGAAATACTTACTGTCCATTTCCCCGACCCTAATACCTTTAAAATTTAAAATAATACCTTGACATTGAAGATGAGGGACAATTGAGGAGTGGCAGAAGGTTACCTTCTAAAAAATTTCCAGAAAACATCCCTGAGCGTCCTTTAAACCTATTTTACGTTAGTCCAATTCGTCACTCGCTAAACCGCACCAGTCACTCATGGCAATAGTGAAGTATTTGTAAAAGGTGTCAGTCAGTGGCAGTATTGTCTCTAGCATTCGCTACTGCCCTCTACCCATTATGCGGGAAGGTTGCCGTGGGAATTGTGCTGCATGTGTCATTTCCCCTGCCAGTTCTCTGTGGCGTGGGGAGATAACGGCACGGCCTCTTTCGCTGACTGGGGGAGACTGACGGACGCATAGTAATTTCTCTGCCCTCAGCACAACCGTCAACGCGCAGGGAAGCTGACATTTTAAACGTGTTAGATCTCACTCCGTGCGAGGCCCTGCAAATGGGGGGTAGCACAGACTGTTAATATTTCCAGTCTTCTTTATAAATGCTAATGACTTTTTCTTAATTTTTTCAGGGTGTCCATCAGGCACATGCTTTGCTGAATGTTTGTCGACTATTATTTTTAATAATTGTGCCATTATGTCTCTACCAACTGCAGTCAGCCCTGCATTATTTTTGTAGCAAGAATTATTCTTAGATGTGTGACTGTCTTGACACAATTATCAAAAATATCAGGTATGTGGTATGTGCAAGAAAAGGGAATGCATAGAAGCTTTTTTTGTTCCCTAGCAACGCAATTCAACCTTTATTTTATCCACCCCAAATGTTGTATTGACTGCTTATGGAGCACAGTGTGCTTTTAATATAGTATGTCTCTCAATGTGAGATGTGTGTTATGATGTTTCCAGCAGTAGGAAATTCTTGCCTTAGGGGGGCACAGTGGTCCAGATCTTGTAGTGCCTCAAAATGAACTGCTAATCTAGACCTCGAATCACAGATTAAGCCATCCATTTCCCCTTCTTCTGTCACTGGGGGTTAAAATAAATTAGAAACGTGCGTGTTAACCCTCATTGGAACGGGGTAAAAATGATTGACCTCCTGAGCAAAGCATTTATCAGCCCACAGTGAAGACTTCCTCAGGCCAGTGATTTTTGCCCAAACTTTGGCATGATCTGGACTCAGAATAGAACTGGTCTTGCAAACATGGGCAGCCATGTTAAACTCTCAGGTCTATGTCTACCACCGGAGAAATCTTCTGTTCGTGACCAGGCTGGGTAATCTTTGAGGAAAGGTCAGGTTCTTGTCATGTGACAAGAAAGACAAGAAAGGGTCAACTTTTTAGGGAGTCCAGTTTGACTCTGTAATATTGAAGGGCCTCAATGGCAGTAATCACTGATGATCTCAACAACCCTTAAACACATACAGAGTGTCACTGATTTGCAATGAGCTGATATCAATGAAAGTCATTTCTTTTTTAAAAATGGTTCGATTTCTTCCAGACATACAAGGACATGTTAAATTCTAGCGGTGACAAGCTATCACAAGCTGATAGTGGCAATATTTAACACAGCACATCCTTGCGTAGTTGAACAATTACCTGTGCAGTGTAAGTTCTGGCAACGTTTTGACTGCAGTCATTGTGGAGCTGTTGAGATAAAGGTGATGGAGCCATTGTCCCGTAGAGTAAGAGCTCTGTGAGCTAATCGCAGGACTGACAAGCTCTTTCTTTGTAGGAGAGGCTATAACACACACGCACACACACACACACACACACACACACACACAGGGGGGTTCAGGGGCAGGAGGGGTGCAGGGAGTCAGGGATGTACAGGCCCTGTGGTGACAGCAAAGTAATAGAGAAAAGCAAATCCACAGACAACTGAACACAAAAGAACAACTTGCAAAATAGTTAGAGCTATGTTGTTTAATTAAAGGAATAAGAATGTAACCATTCTGGGTCAGTTGTGCTCAAATAAATATCTTTTCTTTGTGTGCTTTCGGGGATGTAAAACAATGTTGTCAGATAATGTAAAAGAACAATCACTTTCATACTCAATTAACAGGACCTCTAAGAAACGGGGAGTATAGATGCCCATGAAAGTATTTTCCTCGAAAAGTAGACCCGTCCTCCAGATGAAAGTATAGAAATCTAATCACCGTGAATTATTCAAACAAAGGTGGCCGTTGGCCTTTGTCAGGTATTATGTTTTTAAAATGAAGATTATCTGTAACCTGGCAGTACAGCAGCTATGGGTGGTACAAATCCATTGGAAAATGTGATGTTTAATCCATACTCTGTGATGTTTTCAGACCATGCCAAATTATCTGTTTGATTGCTTACTTGTCTGTCTGTCAGGTTCCCTTATCCAAGGTATTAGAAAATGCAAATGCATAACACAAAGGGCCAACAATCCTACACAGTAGCATAATCAAGACTGTAATTGACTACATTAATATCCCAAGTCGAAACCAGAATGCAAAATATTATTTTAAACACTGTGCAGCATGTAACCTCATAGAGGTTCGACCCTGTATGATGATGAAAGCACTGTAACAGGCTTTCTTGGAATATAGAAAACTGACATGCAGAAATGATGATTTGATGTTCATTTTGACCGCAAACTGTGAGTCACTGCAGCAACGAAAAAGCATCTGTGTCTTTGGCATCAGATGCTGTGAATAACGCTGTTAAACTCTCCATTCTCCACTGCCTCGTTTTGCTGTGCGCGTAGACTCTGAACTAACCACAGCGCTTATGTTTTTTTCCCCCCTAAATTTCATTATTTGTTTCCAAGTGGGGTTTCCAATGCCTGATGTGACGCTTTGCTCCTGGAAATAATGGATGTAAGCGGGCCCCCGCTGCACACTCGGTTTGTTTTCGTCACTTTCCGACAGAAGCAGCGATCGTCCCAGAGATAGACTTCCTTTTTTCACTGAGCAGCCAGCTCAAACAGAGGAAACACCTGCAGGGAGATGAGGTGTTGGCAGATACAGGAAATACAGGTTGGAGGAGGCGCTGGGAGGAAACGCCTAAGTATGTGACACATCCATAGATGGTCCTGATATATCCCGGCAGAACATCATCCGATCTCCCCAGCGGCCGACTCACGACACACTGCACTGACAAGCAGTGGTTGTGACATTGTAGGAATGGGATAAGGTTGTGGCAACATCATATACATGTGAGAACATTACCTCTAAACCCTGTGTCATTGGTTTAGCTGCTCACTGGAGCCATGTTTAAAATGCATGTCATGGCATGTCCTGGAGGTACAATAGGTTTAACCTCACCCCCCTCCAACAACCCTCTGAGATAGCTTCAAAGCACAAACGCCCACGCTAATCCGAACAGCATGGTAGTCAGGTTGTGAGGCACTGGAAATTCATCAGTAAGACTGACAATCAAGCTGTGTCGAGAATCTGTAACAGCTTTGACTTAAATTCACAGAGGACTTGATCTGCCAATCAGGGGCTCATGTCACAATGCAAATTAGTCCTGCCAACTTCCAATACCTGCCTATTTAAAAAGAACATCAAGGCTGTGACAACATTAGTGTCATCTGAAAAGCAGACAAAAATACCTCGGTAGAAAAGGTTAAAAGCTGTGTTTTGTTTTCACAGAGATATAGTTTGCTTAATCATCTTCATTATTCCCACGATCACTTCTGGTTTAATTGCCAAGTAAGAGTTTAAGAGGCATTATTGGTAGGATTTAGTTCACCCTTTCAGTCTATTTAAATATTTCCCTGCAAGATTAAGTTTGCTAAACACACAATTATAAAAGCCATCAGCGCGTGTCTTTATGAATTTCAAGTAGGACAGCAGATATTGAATAAGGGCTCCAGCATCTGCACTCCCCTCAGAAGGAATGGTTCGAGCAGGCACCTCTGAACAGGTCTGGATCTGGTCACTCCACATGTAGTTCCTATAAAGCTTATTATCTGCCTGTTACTTGACTTCATACCCTGAGCTCTCTCCTCTCCTGAAACACAGAGGAAGGAAAGAGCACACTCTTGCTTTTAACGTGGGGAGAGCGAGGAGACAGGAGCTGGCATTTTAGAAACAGCGGAAGGCTTCTGCTCCAGCTGCTAACATTCAGACTCAAATGGCTGTTCTGACTGAGAGCTTTTGTTATATGTGTTATCATCTCTTGATGTCTGATGAACAATGCATGAATGGATGAAGGCGTCTCCAGTGATCTAACACATAGCTTTTACTGTATTGGAGCTGTTACGCTTCGAGTACATTTAGATTATTTTGAAAGATGGACACTGTATGCTATACTGTAATAGAATATACAACTCTACAGAGAAATTGTCCTGAACCAGCGGTCTGTTAAGTGACTTGTGCAAAGGATACATAATTATGAAAATGAATTTAACAGAAATTAGATGTTAGCAGTTCATCTATGGATGGACGTATCACTCTAAATGTTATGAGCTTTGCCCTTAACATTGTTTAAGAAATTTAAACCAATATTCCTATTTCTCTCTGATCATGATTTCATAGTAAGGAAGAAGGTTTTATTGAATCGACGGTTTGGTATTCCTGTGTATGAAATGGATGAATATCTTGGCATGGAACAGTATAAAAGGTTCAAATTCAGTTTACGTATTCTGTGTTACTATTTTCGGCATTGCCCAATGAAGGCACACAGCAAGGCACATTTTTGCAGTTGTTCTGCAGTTAAAGACACTATTATTCTTTAGTGCAAATGATTAAAACTTCGAATTTGCTTGCCTGCTCCAGTTAATGCTGCTTCTTCCCAGCTGCTCCTCACTGTTTGATCACATCTTTCGATTATGCCTTTAAGAACTCTTTCCCTCTGCTCCCTCTTTATATTTGGGCCATCGATGAATCCCATATGTTTTCATGAAGGAATCAAAACATTTTGGGAAGCACTGCTTTTATAACCAAGTTTGCTCCCCTTGGAGCCTAAATGACACACTTTGCATTCCTGAATATTTACTAGGTCACTGCTTAATAATACAACCACAGTATACCTCCCACTATTCCTGTTAGTTTTAGAGAAAGGGATTCAATCTGCTAGAGAAGCATGCACACACTCACTCACTCACTCACGCACATACTTACATATGCAAATGATTGTGTGTAGCAGCTCTGTCATCTGGATGCACACGGTTCTTTTTTCTCTTCTTCTAATGGGATTTATAATACTTTTTTTAACACTAACCAAATGCTATGTAGCATTGGCGGCACTCTGCTTTAGAAACGCCTGGAGCACAAAGCATGAGGATGAGTCAGTGGCGGCTGCTCCCAGCGCGGTTTAAGAAATCTGGCCTCCGTTATCCGAACGGTTTTAGAAGGATTAGGACTTTCTCACTTTGATCCCGCTAACAAGATTCTCTGTAACACTTTTAAACTTTGTCGCCGCGATTGAAATGGTCATGCTCTTTCGGGCAAAGGTTGGCTGGTTGCGTTTTGGCCAGGTTCCCCACCTGGCACCCTCTGATATTGCTTTGCTGAAAGAAAATTTAAGATATAAACTAGCAAGGCCTTCTGAGAATATTTCATGAGGGAGCGACCTATTCTTGCCGGGTGAGCAAGACTACTGACTGTACATGAATGCATGAAAAGGAAAGCATAGAGAAATAACACAGATCCAGAGAAGCACAGACTGTGAAGTCAATAGAACTTTATTCTGTTTGACTTTCAGTACGTAAATTGCAGGTGCTAAAATAATTTCTCTTAGATAAACATAACTGTGTTGGTAATCCATGTTGTTTCACCTTGACTGTGTGGTCCCATGTAATGAATATATTATACTATAGCTTAAAGGACAAGAGCAAAATGTTTGTTTTGCTGGTTTTAATAACTGGTGACCAATTCAGGACCTTGGACAGCAATCAGAAGTCAAAGGGGCCCTGGAACCCAGATAATTTTTTTGTACACTTGTTTGTTAAACAAATCAAGCCAGGAACTTATAAATGCACTTCAAATGAGGGATTGTTTAACCACTACCCAACTGTTCCGCCTCTGACTTGTGGCTCTGGAGCAGAACTGTGTGCACACCTGGTCAGAGATGATGAACATGCCTTTGAAGCCTCCCTCACCATCCATGATAAAGCAAGGTTGAGATCAAGGACTAAGGGTGCTGTGAAAGGTAGCAATAGCACCCACAGGACCACGGCCTGCCAACTAAATCTCAGCTTCGGTCTTGAGGCAGACTAACGCATGCAGGTTTTATGTCATCTGCTTTTTTTAATTAATTAGGTTTGATTGAAATGTTAATCACAGACTGATATGTATTTAACATTTCTTGGCAGCTAATCTGGTGTAGGTTTGGAAAGAAAAAAGGTGTTTTTGGAGGTGTGTTTGTGCTACCTAAGAGGTACAAGGGTGGGTGTTTATTCAATATAATCCTGTCAGTAACATTCCCTTATAAACATATTTGGGATAGCTGTCTGAATGAACCTTAATTAGTCATGCAATTAATTGCTCTGGGCTCTTAAACTGTTAAATGAGCCAATATTTAATCTTATTAAATTACCGGTAAATTGAATTCCATTGTGTATGATCAGTGTGTTTAAGGAGCAAAAATGGACAGAGATAAGTTGGAAAAAATACCTTTACTTGTTTACTTGTAGCATTCATCAGACGACACAGATCAGGAAGGACAATAGACCATAGTGTTATAAATACATGCAGTGTCAAACCCAGCTGAGTATACTGCACCATGACAGCAAACAATTCCTGTAAGCAGTGGATTCAGCTACACCTCTGTCTTCAGGTGCTGCTGTGCTATAGCAAACTCCCTCCATTTCTGGGTGTTTCACAAGGTAAGCTGGGATATTAGCAAACTGGAAGCAGATGGCCTAGGTGGCATTACCTTCAGATGGGACTAAGCAATGCTTTGTTTTTTCAGGGTGACATACGCAAGTGGTTCTCTGCCTTTGTGTTTAGGGGTCTCTGATGTTTTTAGATGATTTGGCAGTTGATTCAGCTGTGCTTTAGTGGGCATGTGTACCCACTGTGTGTCCAAGACAGGTGGGCAAGTGACCACAAGAGTCACTTTGAGATGTGTATGCCAAATGCCATGCCTCAGTAAGCAAATGTCATATCACTTTTCCAAAAAAACACACTCGTTCCTGTAAAGTAAATGACATTTGGCACTGTCTGCAGTCCACATAATCTGCTGTAAATTCCTACTACCTTCATTTAGGTTCTACCACAAAGGGTGGTTCTACCAGCATGTAACACAGGGAAAAGGTTTTTGTCTGACAAGCCAAGCATTTTAAATAGGCTTTATAAGGACTTTAAGTCAAAGACATTGACTTTGTATGTACTTGGTATTTTCAACTGAATATGTCCCCTGGGATTTGTCATCAACAAAAAAAACATTTAGGGAAAATTTGTTTTTTAATTTGATTACATATACCTGTAAAATGATAGCTGTAAGGCAAACGTCTGATATCCCTACATGCTTTAAAATAAATACTGTATTTTATCCACACTATAGGGTTTAGGATTTTGTATTTCTGTCCATGTGAGGTGTGATTGTATGAAAATAATACAAACATATGGCGTAGTGACGGTATGGCATAGTTAATAGTGAATAACTAATTGACTTTGCCATTACAGAAGTTTAGATCCCCTTACGAACAATGTTATATGACAGCTAATCACAGATCAAATAGACTCCACCGCTGTGTGTTTGACTGCCCGTCTGTTAGACAGGTCTCCAGCAGAGAGACAGGAGATCAGTAGCTCCATTTCCATCTCGGTGATATTTAGTCCAGTTGACAAGCAGCAAAGCATCCTGGGAAATGACCATGCCACATGGGTGAAGTCGCCTCACCTCTCGCAGTGGAGGTCTGGCCCCTGTCCCAGGGCGCTGGTGAATCTCTGACCCTCTGTGACCCCCCCTGTGGGGGAAGGGGTGGAGGGGGCAGTTCAGTTGTCAGGGGTTGATAATCAAAGGCGGTGCTGACATGAATGCAGGTCACATTCTACTAAGCAGATCGCTGGTCGGAGAGCGGAAGCTGGTGAGACATCTCATCTGCTGTGTGCAAGCTCTTTGCGGCATGCGGCTGCATACAGCATCTCCTCTGCAGAGCACAGCATTGTTCACACATCGACCAGCCTGTTTTCATGTGCAATGCTTTGGTAGAATAAGGCCATCGGAATCATGCACTTAGGGTGCTGAGAACATCTGAGATGTGGTAGTCTCAGAATACAGCTCATACATACTACCAGAATTAAAGAATCACTTCAGCATTACAATGGCATTTTGAGAAGTCATTTGACAATATTTACAAGTCTTTGCCTCTAAAATGACTGCAAATTGTCTCTGTATTGACATTTACCGTCACTGGTTCCTAGAGTAAGACTGTGTGACATCCAGTGCTCTCAGACTGGGGATGTTTTTAAGGAGCATTTTGGTAAATGTTTCATTTCTGGAATTTTGGTTGGTTGGTTTTGGATGGTTAAACAATGACTTGTCCTGTAAAAAGAACAATTAGAGGAAAAACTTTGATTTTAGCCACTTTTTTCATCATTTCAGTGTTTTATAATATATCATTCTATAAATTGCTTACAAACTAGTGGGGAATATGTGAGTGCTTGTAAAATGTTTGTAACACTTGAGGAAATCTGGATTTTAACGTTGTCAGTATTTGAAATCAATATAACATTAAATATTGGAGTCTTTAGGCTTTTACAAAATAAAAAAAGATTATGTGGAGGATTCCATTTTCTGATATGTGGCCCTAAACTCTGGTGCAGAAACCTCACTTCAAGAGCAAATGTCTGTTTTTATCACATCTGTAATTAGCCAGCCGATTTTCTCACCTCTGAACAGCAGCCTACGGATGAACTTATTTCTGGCTATGCCTGTTGTAGTGCTCTCACTTTTTTATCCCGTACTGTCCATCATGTGATTATGAAGCGGGCCCCCCCCCCCCCCCCCCCGCCCCTTCACCTTGACTTCACATGACCTGCAGAGGGAGAGGTGTGTGTAATCCTCCAATACATTCGCTCATAGCCAGGGGCTATTCTTTACAGACTGCGAGTCCCATAATGCACAGCAGGGGAGGGAGCACTGATTGGAGGATCGATGCATCTCTCACTCAAGAAAACTTTCATTATCAAAGTAAAATTGTTTGTAAAATTCTGATGTATTTTTCATCCTAGAACTACAGGTTGGCCAACAGCAAATATATTATATATAATATATGTCATTGGATAGGGTCTCAATACAAGATGGCTGCTTTTACCACTGTGGTGAACTGTAGTTCTCACTTTGCAACATTGCATGGTGCATTCATAGATTGAGCCGATCATGCCATGTAATTCATTGATACGGCTGATGCGGTAGGGCAGGTTTGAAATGGGCTGTAATTGAAGAACAGTTTCTTACAAAACAGACACTTCTCATTCACTCCTGCTCCTCCCCATGTCTCTGTAGTGAAGAGAGCAGCAGAGAATGCGGCCGTAGAGATGACCCGCGTCTCTAAAAATGAGCAGGTCAGACGGTATCTTTACCGCTTTTGTAAAGCGGCATTTTGCCATCGGACAAATCAATACAGCGAAAGTGGGCTTTCATCATGCCTGCTCCTCTTCTTCTTCTCACTACCTCCTGAACTGTGCCCCGTGCGCTTTTCTAAGCGAGCCCCTGTAGGGCGCCGAGGTCTTATCTCTGCAGTCCACACCAGACGTACCACTCAACTCCATGAGCCATTCTTATGTGACAACATCTAAGGCTGGTAAACCTTTCGGTGTGTTACAACATGGCCTATCTTGTTCCATTCATCTTGATGAGGTATTTGCTGGGATTTGGGTCTGTAGCTGAAGCATTTCCCCCAACAGCCATGGTTAATAATAATTTCAGATAAAAAGAGTGAAATAAATTGAGTGTACACTGAACTATTGTCAAAGGCTGATATGATCAGAGGAGGCCCTCAACAGAGCTTTGTGAAGACTTTAAAATAATTCTTTTATCCTGAAAGTTTTTTTTTTTGTACATTTAAACTCAGTCCATCCAGTACAGTAAGAATGATATGACAGAGTTAAAACTATAGAGAATTGTTTTTCACCAGTCCTGGAACCCATTGTCCCTACTCAGGCTTAGTCCTACTCTATGCCCCAAGGCAGCATGGGATACCATACAGTGATGTCCTGTGGGTGTCTGACAGGAAACAATAGCTTTTCCTTAGATAACCCCCTCGCTTGATGCTCCAAGCTCAGGGACTTGTGGTGGGGGGATAAAAGGCACAAAAGACGTGAAGCAGACTCCCTCGGGGTGGAGCTGAAGGCAGGAACGCGTGGAATATGCCCTGGCCTGCCTCCAGCCAAGCGTGCAGACCAACCCCCTACCCCCCCAAACCCGCCTGCCGCCAACTCCTCTCCTCCAATCGCTTGCCAGCAGCTCCTGCCAAGCTGCCACATGCTGGAAAGGATGCCTGTCATCACCTGCCGAAGCACCGGGGCCCAGTTCAGAGGACAGGTCCGGTTTTGGAAGGACACAGAAACTGTGCCCTGCCCAAGTTCTCCCCTCACTGCCAGCAGCACACCGGCCAGGGCTCTGGCTGGAATGGTAGTGCCTCTAAATCAGTAATGAGCTGGCTCCCCGGAGTCCTGACCACAGTTGCTGCAGGATAAACAGGTAAGTAAGTGCTTGAGACACAGGCCAGGGGCAATTTTCTCCTCTGCCAGCAGATGGGGAAGGGTCCACAACACCCCTTCACTCACATTTGCCACCATCCAGCCACCCAGCATGGAATAAAAAATGCCATCATATGAGACATACTTAAGTCCCCCTGGGTAAGCGTACACAAATGACAAAATGTAAATAATGTAATTTGTAATAAAAAAATTGAATATTTATATTAACAATGATTAGAAAATATACAGTATCAATTTTTACTTTAAGATCACGAGACAGTGTGAGAAAACCGGGTCATGGAAAATTTGATTCATAAGACAAAGAAAACATTCCAATGATAAATCATTCTGAATGCTGTTTACGTGAAATACTGCTAAGTTAAAGGAAAAAATCCTCAGCAAGACATGCTTTATGCTAGAACAAAGGCTAAACATATAAGTGTTCTATAAAAGACTGTACAAGGACAGCTGCCTCGCAAACTCATCCAGCAAGTAAACAGCCCCTCTCTGTCAGCAGTTCTTTTTTTTTGATTTCACACATAATCGATTCTCCACTTGCTGCTGAAAAGACAAGAGCTCCTGTTGAAAAATGGTCAGTAACAACTGTTTTCGGTGGTGGAGGCATTTCAGTTTGGGGGGATCTGAATGCCAGGATGCTGTGAAGTTTTGCCCACTCAGAGTGAGTCACCGCACGACAGACCTCCAGATGAGGAGTAAACAAATGCCCATGCGTCTGTGTTCATCAAGGTTATCTTGTTTGTTCAGGGTACATTGTCTGTGGAGGACACTAAACTGCTCGGGAAGGTTCCACAATGTCCACAGATAAAAGGATACCTTGAAGATACTGCGCTCCTTTCATCGGGCTCTTAGCAAGGGTCTGGACTGGGCTCTTTTGTCAGGGATCGGCGTGCGCTGACAGCGTGTACGTTTGTGGAGATGGGGAGAGGAGTGGAGAGTTTGGTGGCCCAAGGACCCCTGCATAATGCTCAGAATCTGTAACCACGCTGTGTAGGATTGGATTCTTTCTGAATGCAAAGACGCCGAAGACCTTGTGAGGTTATTCAGCCTCATACTTTTATCAATGGTGATTTGCTGATGAGTTGGTTTGGCTGTTCCAGTTGCCTCCCTCATGTGGCATCACATGTGTGTTCATGCATTTGTTCTGACAAATGTGTTTGTGCTTTACTAAGCCTTGTGCTTGCACTTGTACAAAGCTCTTGTACTAGGGTGTAATCTTATTATTCCAAAACTATCAGTTTCATTCAGCATGTTTACTCAGAGTCAGCGATGGACACGGTGCTCCCAGGGTTACGACGTATTATCAAACATCTGTGTCTCAAATAGGACTTTCAAAGAAAGGCAGACAAACACTGTCGGCATTGCTTGTCCTACCTGCACAGGCCAGATGAGTAAATTTCATGCACGTCAACCTGCTATATCAGTTCATCTCAGACTCAGTGCTGGCCATCACTGGTTCTCTAGAGTCAGGTTTTTTGCGTTGGTCATTTCTTAACTGACGTCATTGCTCACATCCCCCGGTGTTCCAGGTGGAAATCAGTTGCCTTTAAAATCTACAGAACTCTTGTCTCTGCAGTCTGTAGTCAATGACCCAGCTAGTGTAGCATTATGGAGGCAGATTGTTTCAAAGGCCCATGTCCGTGTCCATAAGGGGGTACTTGTATGGTTTTTTGTCATGGCTCAGCAATCAGAATAAACTTTTAGCCTACGTGCCACTCAAGTCCAGTCTCAGCTTTTGCCTTTTCAGACAGAATGTCAGACAGAATTCAAAAGTGATTTTTTTTCCCCACTGAGGTTTGTGAAGTTTACAGCTTTTATTCAGTGTAAAATTCAAGAAAAAAAATGTTGCTCGCCGCATGAGAATTTACCATTTGAAGGAAATGCAGCAGCTGTAATTATCCTCTCAGTGCGCAGCCATCAAGGGGAGGAGGATTGAGAATGTGTCACTGTGGGGGAAAAATAATCCAGGCATGCTGGGAGAAATCGCTTTTTAACCGGGTGCTTATGCCTCCATCGGACTTTATTATTCACGTGTGTTTCTGTGTGGAGAAAGGAGAAGCTGCAGAGAAGAGAGGGGCTGGAAGGAAATAGGAGAGTTGCTAAAAAAAAACACAATAACAAAAGACGTCTCCCCTTCTTGTCTTCTTTCCCCAAAAATGCCTTGCAGTCTCATCACAAAGTGCCTCTCCCCTGTTCTGTAATTCACTCTATCTGCAGTTCTCTCTGCTCGCAGAACAGGGGAAATTAAAGCGTGTTAAGTATGTGTGGGCTCACAGCTCTGAAAACTGGGAACACCGTCAGTCTAGGAGAACGGAGGTAGAGCCAGGAAAGAGAAAAAAAAACGCCATGGGATGTTTATATGAGGGAGAGGCTGTTGGAACCTGGCTCTTAGCTCTGATCAGCTTGGAGTGGGGGAGCAGGTGGCCAAACTGAGCAGTGGTTTGAAGAACTGGGCTTTTGACCAGTGTGTTGTAGGATTGAATCTCTTTGCATTAGATATTTAATTAGATATCTAGGTCCAGTAAACAAGAGCAAGTACACACAGCTAAAATGTAAAAGTGTAAGGGGTGGAACTCACACTGGGTAAGGGCATCAGATAAGCAAACAAAGTAATGGAATGAGACTGAACTCATTCCAGAGTGAAACAGATATGGCTGTGTACTTTGTATATAAATGTATGTATATCTTGCAACCTTGCAAAAATGCAACGCCAGTGTGTCTAATCAGTAGGACGTAATACAACATCTGCTTACCTTTTAAAGCTTGCGTGTGAATCATAATGTTGATTACACAAGTAATTTAATTGAAAAGATTCAGCCAAAGCTGTAAAATGTCATGAAGTGTCACTAAACATTATTTTATCAGTTTGCTCAGCAGATGGACACCCATATCCAGGAGGTTCCATTTTTAAATTTTATCCATTTGCACACCTGCTGTCTACTAAAGACATCCAGATTAAGTACCCTGCTAAGTGATTCAACAGCAGCACCCTAGCTGATTACAAACTGCTCACTGGTTACAGGCAGACCAGGATAGAAGAATTTAGTATTCGATTTATTGCCTTCACTGTTATTTTTTTTTTTATTTCTATTCCAAGGTCTCGGAAGACTATATAGTCTGTGCTGGAATTAAACTGGCTTCAGAAATATGTCTGTCTGTTAAAACAGTTGGATTTGCTTGCTGCACCAGTCATGAAAGGCTGTTTCAGACCTGCAAAACAGTAGGGCCTGTACTTATGCCAATAGATCTGACACATTTCTCCTGTCAGTGGAACAGCAGTAACAAGCCTCTGCCTCTCTGTCAGTACATATCACTACATTTTATTTCAGGGATTTGCTCGCAATAGAAAATATTCTCTGGCAGATCTGTATGCCTACGCTGGAGGTTTTCAGGTCAAGGAAATGATTATATCTGCAATTCGTATTTGAAACATATGCCTTATGCTCCCAAGCTTCATGTTTGGCCTGCTGCTTGGTTCTGGAAATATTTCAAAGTTACAGTAGCTGCTTCTAAAAAACAGCTCACCTACTGGAGACAAATTTATGTATATCCTTAAATTGTTGAAATACCATATGTATTTCTTGCATAACTGTAATATGCAGCAGAATATGCATTGCATTAGATCCAGCAAAGTGGTCATTTACGTATTTTATTCTGAGGTACATAATTTGGCATCTAAGATGTTTTTTTGTTTAACTATCAGATGTTTTGGCAGCCTAACAGCCCTGTAGGCCCAACAGAGCAGACTGCTTTAATTACCTGAATCTGATGGTCAGCTGGTTCTCCACCTCCTTTTCCAGTCCAGTCTAGTCCTGTAATATCTGTCAGAAAAACTGTCAGGAAAAAAACACAGCTACTGACAACTTATCTGCTGGCCCTGTGATCGCTTCCGGTCCATCCTATTGCGACCTTGTGCAACAGTGGAACAATGCATTAGAGTGGTATGCCGCAAGAACAAAATGGAATCTGACATGATGTCATGTTTATGGGCCAAAGTGGCTTTTTAGTTAGCAAAATTGTGACCTCACGATAACTTGTGGTGAATGTTAAGCTTAGTCTGATTTGTCATGCTAAATGGAGACACGACACATTATTCAAACCCTCAAAGCTCTTCAGCATAAGAATGGTAGACAATTATGCATATTCAGTGCTTGTCCCGGAGTGTTGTGGTCAAACTGGTTCCTCAGATTTCTATAAACCACAAACACTCTATAAACTCTAAAGAGATGGGTGGCTGAAATTGATTCAGGATAGTGAATGGACATATAGACATACAATCACACAGGTGCACATGTGCTGACACACAGGTATAGGCCCACACAGACAAGAATAAACGCGAACACAAACATGCATTTAACTCACAGTGACATGTACTACAAGCAGATATGCATGCGCTAAACACACACGCGCACACACACGCACACACACACACACACACACACACACACATACACACACACACACACACGGTAACATGTTGCTATATTTAGCACTCTTTAGCGTCACTGAAATGATCTCATGAAGTGTGGCAGTTTCAATACACACTTCTTCTGACTCAATTACAAAGTAATTGGTTAAATTGCATTTATTTCCTTGCACACAAATGTAATCTGACAGATTTATCGAATGCAGGAATGTTCAGCACCATGTGTGAACTCTGGCATCATTAATCAACACTCATGCAACGCTACGTGTACATTTTTAAAATAAAGTTACATTCAAGACCAGTTCCTCTTTTTTATTATTTTTATTATTATTATTAATTGAATATTTAAAATATTCAATTTTACAGTTGAATATTAAACATTTGAAAGCGGTGTTTATGAGCTCAAAACAATAATACACAGAGGTCAATCAGCAAATAAACAGAAGGAAAGATGTAAAGACTCAAATCATCATTGTTATCTTCATATCATCATAATCCTTTGTGGATGCATATTTTCTGATAGGTTATTTTGGCAGTATTTCAGAAACCTTTTTGTTTGCTATGCTATGGTGCTATGATGTGTCGTGGGAACAGCATACAGTGTTAATACAAAATGCATTGTTGGAGTTTGAAGGGTCTGATATTTTCATTAAAAGCTGATGTTTTCATAAAAGATTTGAAAATGACTTAATATAATTTTTCTCAATAACCCATCTGTGGCATCAAGTGCAGAAGGAAAATATCTGCTCCGTTTTGGTCTTTTTGTAGTATCTGAATCTATTAGTTTGTGGCTTTTGCTGCCTCTATCCCATTTCACTATAATTTATTTGGCTACAAAGGGATACTATGTTTTTGATATACTAATGTATAAATTGTTCATTCATGTCCTCATCCCAGCACACCTGCCTGCTCAGAGTAATAGCTTTTAATCTGTGCATCAAAGAGCTGGTAAACACCTTCCCCACGGTGAGGACTAATGGAGCCGAATCTCTAATTTCCCCCTTCTAATAGATAACACTGATGCCTCTCCCTTTTCATCAGTACAGGAGCCCAACTCTATGGACAGTGACATATTACTTAATGGTTAGTCTTTTGATGCTTTTCAGAATTACAGTCGTGAGTGAATTAAATGGCTACATTTTTGCATTGTTTTCTCTGGCTTCCCATCGTTCAAGCCAGGAAAGAGTGTCCATCTTGAAAATAGCATTGGTGTGCGGGCCATTTCTGAAAATGAAAGGGAACATGTAAGTCGTGCCTCTGTCAGGCACTGAAAATGGAAAAATAATAAGCTGTAGTATGCTCAAATTGGTTCGTGGAAGAACTAGGTTGTAATACCTGTTGTAAAAGCTCTACTTCCACGTCTCTTCTCGGTCCAGTGTTACTCCTAGATTCCAGTTTTGCGAGATTTCTGCGGGTGGCTTCTGATGGAGATGAGAGTAGCCTACCTGCTGTACGCTGAGGTTAACAGCGTGTCTGTCTAGCAATATCACTTTCGCAAAGCAAAGGCAATGTTTCAGCAATGTGGAGGCATGAAAAATGGGCCCCCGTCACCGAACTGCTTAATGCAGATCTTTATTAGTGTTTACAAGTGATTGAGTGATACGAGAACGTCAGATTGGATTTTGCTATCTTTTTTGCAGACGGAGAAGATCAATAATAATTCTTTTGAGGAAGAAAATATTTAAACATATCTGCTTTGTGGGACAGCCCACCCCCTCCCTCCATCACCCCCGGCCAAATCACAAAGAAGAGGTTCACGATGAGCTGTTCTGAGGGTGTGCATAAGATTTCAGGCAGTGTAATTCACTCTAATACAGTACAGCCTTTCAAGCGATGTGTCTAATTCGTACAACAGCATTGCCCTTGGGTTCTATACCTGCAACCATCTGTTATCCTTTTCAGAGAGCTAACCCTTTTCCTGTATTGCATCATAAGGATCCAGAGTTTCAGAGGTTTTTACTGGATCCTGCATCACGCCATACTTCTTTATAACACTAGAACAGGGCCCCTGTAAGGCCCCTGACTGCTTATCAGAGAAAAGGAACGCGAGGGCATTTTACACCACAGTGTCCTTAGTTGGGTCTCAGTCTAGCCGGAATTAAGGATTCCCGGTGGAAACGGCTGAGGCATTACCACAGCTGGAGAGAACATCAGACACGAGACGGAACCATATGGATGTTGTTCGTCAAACAGGGGCGAGTGCGTCTAATTGGACAGATGGGTCTGCTGTCATTTTCAGCAACTAACCTCAACCTGGTGACACAGGATTTGCAGCTGTTCTCCAGCATTTTTTTTCTCTCACCTCCATTTTCTAGAATTTTCTCTGTCATCAACAAGCTTCTGTAATTTCCTGCAGAGCTCACAGGAGGTTGTGTGAAATGTTCTGCGAAGTTTTAAATGGAAAACTTTTTTTATAGGCTAGGAGGTCCTCACAGGGAGTCGATTGTACACTTGTCATTAGTGACGTAGCACCATTGCTTTAATATGCCTGTGGAAACACTACATAGCAACTGTCATCAAGTAAAAATTGCAAATGTTTGCGAAAAAATATGCAAATTTGCTAAAGGTACTGAATTTGACCACAGTTTGAGTCCCCCTGACTGCAGTTCTACTACTAACAGGGTCATTTGGAATTTTGCACATGTTCCATTTAGGCTTGTAATTCTAGCATTTTCCGGTGTTATTTCAAATAGTTGATAACACTCTTTGTCTCTCTCTGTCTTACAGAAAAGAAGAAACGCTACAACTGTGACTGTGTCCGGCTCGACACGGCACCTCCGGAGCTCTTTCAGAGGGCTCCATTGAGTTAAAGGTTAGTCTGTGCTTTCTTGCGCTCTCTCCCCTCTCTCCCTCTTTCTCTCTGTTCAAAATAGAGCAGACAGACTGCTGCTTCCTTTTGCTAAAAATGCCAAAAGTCTTGAGAGGTGTTTTGTTCCGTTTTAAGGTACATGGACCATTGAGGCTTTTTGGTCTTTATTGACGAATAACCAATTTCTCTCGCTGTATTAACAATTAAAAAGCAAGGGGGTACGCATTTGTGCCAAAGCACCAATAGTAAAACTCTCCAAGTTAATACATAGGAATGAGGACTTCCATTGGTTTACACAGGTGATGATAATGAAGAGGTTTTGCTTAACACTACAGCAACTATTGCATAGTGCTTTGAGGCAAATCCTTGACGACAAAGCCTCAAACCAGTTGATTTGTGATTTTGTGTATCTATGGAGAATATTTTTCTCTAAAAAAAAGTTTGACATAGCTTTAATTGAAAAGTAGACCAAACTTGCCTCATGTGATACAAAAATGATTAGACCATGGTGTCCATGAACTGGATTTCGGTGGATTAGCTGTGTGTGGCGACAGCCCCTTCACGGGTTAAAGACTCCTACTGATGAAATATTGATTTTGCTTTTCTGGGAAGGAGAGATATAAAAACACCTCGGATCGTGTGGCTATTGGGAACAGTGGAAGGATCATATATCCTATAGGATGGATTGCAACCAGCCTCAACTGGAAAATTATGTGGGAGAAGAAAGGGTGATGGGGTGATTGGGAGGAGAGGGAGGGGTATCAAGTTTGCCATGTTACCCCAATTTTTTGGGGTGTAGGGGCAGGAAAAGTTACATCACCTTACAGAGGCCTGTTTTGATCTCAGGAATATTGGCATTCTAAAATGTACTCACACGTCCTTTGGCAACTGTTTGGCAGAAGTATAAATAGCGGTTACTATTAATAAATTCATACGAGATCTTGGCTATTTTTCCCCCAAGGTCTGAAACTCTAAACACTTTGTTCCAGAGTGATCTATACATTCAAGGTCAAGCACAGATGCAAAAGAGCATGAAGAGAGATAGAAATGTGGTGAATGGGATACCTGGGTTCTAATATAAGAATAAGACTGTGGGAAAAAAAAAACAATAATGCTGACTTCATTTGAAGCTTTATATTCCAGAACTGAGACATTTATCAGCTTTCCACCATTTCAGAAGCTCCACCTGTGAGCTAAGCAGGGGCACAATATCGTAGGATTGTGAAAAGCACTTTATAATATCCAAAGAGAATAATACCAGTGGAGTTTTCAGCCATACAGGTGAGGGAGGAGTGGCCACATGTTGATAGACTCTGCACGGTACAAACGTGGTTAAATCCCATTTACTTGTTCCTGAACCTCATTGTCCCGTATGTATATGTAAGAGTTCTTCCAAGCCTGAGTGTTATACTTGCGATTGGAGGCCCCACTGGAACCTTTCATCATTATTACCATGACACATCCAAAGTGACAGAAGACACGCTGGGGACAGAGGTACATACATGTGGTGACTGACTGATCTGATGGGGGGGTCCTCTTTCATAGTCTTCCGTGAGGCAGAAGGAGGCCGTCTAGACAGAGCTCAACCAATGGTGCTGGTTGCCAAAACATGAACCTTAAGGACTGAAACCCAGGGAGAGAAAAAGCAAGCCCTCTCCCTTAAAATCTTCCACAAAACAGATCCATTTTGTGTATTGTAGACATTTTGTAAACAGGCTAAAATAGACTGGGGAGTGGAATGTGTATCATTGAGGAAGAGGGTGAAAATGTGATGGAACTGTGTGTGATCATCACTCTACAACACCCGCACCCCCTACCCCAACACACACACACACAAACATGCATGCACGCACACACACACACACACACACACACACACACACACACACACACACGCATACACACACACACACACACACACACATGCACACACACACACACACACACACACACACACTCTGGTGACAATTAAATGATTGTTACTTCCTGGCTCTGCCTCATGGCATCAATCATGCTTAACCGCCCCACAGAGCATCTGTTTAAGAAGCACAGAGAGGTCTACAGGCCACAGCCAGGTGTCTCACCTACCAGAGCATCTGTGTCTGTGACTGGGAACAGTCCGTTCTATAAAACGTCAGGTGAATATGTTGCCATTCCTGAATAAAACAGTGTCATATTTTTACATACATCCTGTGCCTCCTGGAATATGCACCATGAGGCACAGAATGAGAGGAAGGGGGATTGAGAAGAGAGGGAGATGGTGTATGTGGGTTAGAGCAAGAGGGAGAGGAAGAGTGTACGAGAGAACAAGAGTCCATACAGCCATTTCAAAATGGTTCTCTAACAGCTTGTAGCAAGTGAGCAAGCTCTCTGTGAAGGTAAATGCAAACATAAATATATCTGTCAGCCCAGCTATCATGTAGCTAGCATCCTCACTGTGTCACATTATGACCTTACTGCCTGGGAGGCTGTAACATGGAGAACACAGGGCAGTAACGATGTGGCAATTTAAGGCCTATACTCAGAGATGGGCAAAGATACATGCAAATGTATCTTGTTACAAAATACAAAATACCCCTCAAATAAATATATCAAAATAAAATACATTTACATACACAATAAAATACTCTGCCTATACTGTGACTCACACTGGACAAAAAACAAAAAGCAGTTACATATACAGATGAGTTATAATAGCTGGACCTGAATTAGTAGAGTCAGAAGTGTGAAGGCATTCTTCCTGAGAACACAATCAATGCAGGTGTCACCTGTGTGCTACTTACCGTGGTGAATAATCAATCAACTGTGCATACTGTGGGGAACTTTTTAAACAAATGCATTTGCCCCAGAGTTGCCATCCCTCTCTGCCCGGGAAGGTATCATGGGGTGTGTTGCCAGCACTCTGCATTGCTCCAGCCTAAAAATAATTCATTAATATACATGGTCTGCAGCTTTAAGGGGTTTCTAGTAATTACCTCTAATTGTCATGGAGAGACAGGTAATTAAGGATGAGATTAGCGTGACAGTGCCTTTGTCATCTCTAGAAATGTGAAAGATTTTAATACCATCAACCTTCAGCTTATTATACCAAAATAGAGTCACATTTTGTGCTAAAGCTGCTTTATATTTAAGCTTTTCGCACAAGCTGAAGTGCTCTGCAACCATATTCATATATTTTTTTAAATATGAAATACTTTTGGAAATGAAAATTGATGTGAATGCCGGTGACGCTCAGCCTGACCGTTCAGGTTGAGAAGGTTAATGAGTGGTGCCAGTGTGTGTAGCAGATTCTTTTTGATTGATTATGTGTGTAATTCACTCTCTTGTAGAGGACATGTTCAGAGACAAGCGGAGGTCAATGAGATCAATTTTAATGATTTCGCCAGCGCTGTTCAAATGCAACAGGGTCGCCTTTTGATTACTCATCAGGCTGCTTCTTTTTTGTAACTCAGCTGTGGACTTATCATTTACGTCATAACGGAAAACTGTGGGACACAAGCTGCCAATATAGCCTGTGACAGGGAACATGAATCTCATTGGCCCAGTATAATGTTCATGGAATTTCATGTAATCTGCATAGTCAATAATTCCAAAGCTCAAAAATAAGGGCCTGCTGCAGTGAGGTTTATCCATAAATGTGAGGAACAAGCATGTGTGGTTTTTATGTTTTTTTTATGTGCCCATAATTTCTCATTCCTTTTAGCAACCATGTTGAGTAGTAAGTTAAATTTGCATTGTGATCAGATGGTGTCAATTCTTATGGACATGTGAGGCATTTCTTAATCAGTCTTCTAAGAGTCTTTGATTTTTTTGTGTGATTGGTACATCTTTCAGTTCCCCAAAAGCTGTAAAATTATGTATATTTTTAATGACAATTGCAAAATAAAAACTATTTCTGGAGACCAGCGAGAGGAGTCCTTTCCCCATGGAGGACTGTCACAGTCTATTGAAGGACATAAAGAAGCATAAAACAGGCACAGTAGTCTTTGATCGAGCTGGAACACAGGTGTGGGGCTGCAGGCAGGTTAGACATGGCTCTCTTCCTGAGATTTCAGCAGCCTCAGTGAGGTAGTGAGTTTGTGCAGGGGAGGGTAGAGCTGGACACAAAGCAACATTTAAAAAAAAATGTGGTTTGTGTGTGTGTGTGTGTGTGTGTGCGTGTGTGTTTGTGTTATGGGGCTTTCTCCCCGTTATCATGAAGCTGGTCACTGAGGTGCAGGAGGAAAGGGCCACAGCCCTGCAGCTCTGCCCTCTCTCCCATCCTGGCCTCTCTGACTCATTGAAGTGTCTCATGTCAGGCTATTCATTGAACTGATTAGAGTATTTTGTCAAATACCATAGCTACATCTGAAACTGTAATGGACAGTTAGTTCTGCAAATTTTATGTAGTGCAGTGCCCTTCACTGATTGATTGTTTTAACCGTTTGATGCATTCTGCTGCCATTGTTGGTGCCCAGGAATTACCTCTGTACCAGTGCATCAGAGGATTCACTAACACTATAAGTATGATTTCAGTACTGCTAAACTATTCCCCTCTCTTTATATTGTTGTTGTGTTATGGGAACAAAATGGAGAAGGGATTCAAAATCACAAACAATTAAAGTCTTGATGGTATTTTAATAGAAATTAACTACTTAAGCTAAGTTAAGACAAGTTTAACTTAACACAAAACAGCTACTTAGCAGACTAGCTAGCATGTGGAAATGACATTGATTTGTAAAATATATCTTATAATGAAAAAAAGAACATGGTTTATATAGTACGCTTTATTATGATAACTGTGTTGTCTGTTCATGCAGTGTATACTTTGAACTCTTTTCCCTCTAAAAGCAGCTTGAATGTCTTCTGTTGTGTTTCCCTGCTGTAAGCCTGCAGCTTGCTGTTTTGGAGGGCGGCGGTCACTTGTTTCAGGTAATTTAATTACTGGGTCCCTCCGCAAGAAAGGGTAATGATTGTTCTCCAAATCCTCCCTAATCCTCATCCAAATCCACAGAGCAGGCGTCGGTTCACTGGAGAGAGTGCTGCTGCTCACCTCCCTGCTCCTCCCCTGCCAAAAAAGATGCGCCCAGGACAGCTGGGGGTCACTGTGGCCTCCAGCTGACCCCTGTCAGAGGTTGCAGTGCTGGGCCATGACATGAGTCTGTGTGTGTGTGTGTGTGTGTGTTTGCATGCATGAGTGGAGGTGTGTGCGTGCATGTGTTGTTTATTGGCTGTACATGTGTGTGTATCAGCGGGGGTCTCCAGTCAGGAAACAGGGCTTCACAGGCATGCTGCCTGACCTTCATGTTGTAATGTCTTAATCACTGTGACTGGGGCAAACATGAGCTGAACCTTCTCCTGAGTTCAGAAAAGCAGGATGCAGGGATTAAATTGATCCCTATGGGGGTTGCCTCCTCTCTTTGCTTCTCTTTAGCGTCGGAGGGAGAAATGTGTGAAATTGATGCGGAGGAGGAAAACAGAAAGGCAGCTGTCATCAAAAAGCTGACAACTGCAGTCTGCAGAACTGAGAGAGGCAAGGCTCTTTACCTCTGGAGAGCTTGCTTGCTTTTTCTTATGCTCCTTAAATGACAAAATATACTGTGACAAAAAGCAGCGCTGAATTAAGTTACAAATAAACCCATAATGCTCCTCATAATGATTATAATATTTCAGGTCTACTCAATTAAAAGTATCTCTGACCTTTGGTTATATCACACAGCAAAACCGGAGAAGTTATTTCAGATTAGCGATGCATTATGGGACCGATTTTCATAAAGGCCCATTGCCCCTTGACAGGGGTGGTTCTATGCAACATGAAAACTGAGGGAGAGTGTTTGACGAGATGAGATAGTCTTGCATGGGCCACTGACTTGATGCATGCTAGGTACATCTTCTAGGTACTAGGTGTGACTCTTCCCAGCTGTTAATTCCCAGAAAATGTATGGCTGAGTTTGAGCTGAAATAACAGCGTGTTGATGCGTGTGAGCTCTCTCTGTCATCCTCGGATGGAGAGAGGAGGAGGAGAAGCTGGACCTGGAGCTTGTAATGACAGGAGCACCTGGGTGGAGTTAAAGAGGCCAATCAGCCCCTGAAACCGGCAGTTTGCCGCTGGGGGTTGTAGGTGAAGCAGCCCCCAGGGGCGCTGACAGCTTCCTGCTTACACAGACAGAGGGGTAATTAAGCCATTGGCACTAATTGGGAAAAAGTTTTTTTTCCTGGAAAGCAGTCAGACTTCGCGCTCATTCTGAGTGTCGGACGGGTGACTGAAATACAACGTGGAGACAAGCTGGTAATAGCAGCCCTGTCTCACACCTGTCACCTCAGCACAGTTCATGTAAGGAAAACCTCAAAAGTCAGACTTTGGCAGGGGTGTGACATAATTTCGGGTTGCTCTGAACCTGGGCGGGACACGTTTTTGAACAAAGCAAGCATGCATTCAAGAAGAGTTGCCTTATGACTGGTTAAGAGGAGCGCCCAGAGCAGGAGGTGTTGCTGGGGAGATGCAGAGCCGAGAACTAAATGATTGAACGGTGAAGCGAGGCTCGGGAGTCCGGCGTTGTCCTTCAGGGGAACAATAAGTTCTCTCTGGTAACGCCGGCCTGTCAGCAAATCGGTACGATCTAAACAGCTGTCAGCAATTTCTGAAATGATTGCGGTCTCGCCTGTAGCGCCCACTCTCCTGTTGCTGTCAAACGATCCTCTTGCTTTGCCACAGCAAATCTGATCTCCACAGCACAGCGCCTCCGATTTGCAGTGATTTTGGGTCCCGGGATCTAATGGGACGGTACAGTGGACAGGCTTTTTTCCCTTCCCATACAGGACCACAGCACTGCTTGAATAATCGCTTAAGGAAGATTTCTGGCAGAGAAGGCCTCTTGGTCTGCGGCTGTTGAGACTAAGTCACCAGTTGTTAAATGAGGAATAGGTCTGTTCAACACTCTAAGTAGATCTCTGTTTAAAGTGTGTATTAGTAGCAGGTATCGGGTGTATACACACATATACTGTGTATATATATATATATATATATATATATATATATATATATGTATATATATATATATATATATGTATATATATATATGTGTGTGTGTGTGTGTGTGTGTGTTTATGGGATGTTACCATGCAATGCAAGATACTGTATATCAGTGTTCAGTGCACATAGGAGTATGTCCAGATTTTGTAACTGAACACAAGAATATGTTAAGAGTACAGTAATGTGTATTCCATTGGGTGCCAGTAGCAATGTGTTGCTTTGCCTGTTGAGAAAATGTCAGCAGCATCAAAGTTGTTGCTAGAGGATAAATAGCAATTTAGATGGGAGATGTTAAGCAGCCAAACTGGTGAATTGTACCTAATCTATGGATGTTTAAGCACAGCTATGTTTTTGTATTTTTATTCAGGAAAGTCCCTCTGTGTCATGCTATGTTAAGTTTCATTTTGAATATACAGGATAGTTATATTGTACTGTACGTATTGTTGTTACCTATTATGCTGCTTGCATTACCCCTGCCATCTAATGGATTTCTATTGCGTGCATAAACTACAAATGGATGCTTTGTAGTATGTGAGTGTGAGTGTTTTGTGTACAAGTTATCTGAACTTATGTATAAGTTCAGATAAGTCTAGTTTAACTGTCTGTTTATTTTCTGTATTTACTTTAATCAGGGTTGCATTTTGAGCTGTTCCTTGAGCTGTTCCTTTTAGCTATTTACAGTAAACAAACCCATCAAGATACTGTAGATACAATCGTGTATGTTTTCATTGACATCACAGCAGTGCAGAGAGGATAGAAAGGTGCATATCATTACTTCCTGGATTAGCTAGCAAGATACAGTGCCATGGCACAGCTTCAGGTGTGGCCACTATGCTGGGCGTTGATTGGACAAGTGACATGTTCAATTTCAAGGAATGGAAATTTGACAAACCCAGATGTAGTGTTTTGTTGGGTGAACTATGCATAAATTTTTTCCCCATTCCAAGTGTCAGTACAGCCATCATTCTGTCTCTGTAGCATCGGTGAACATAGCTGTGCCCATTTGTTAAGACCCACCGAACTGGCACCCTCCGAAGCTGGCAGCACCAACCACGCAGTGACTCTGGGCTTTTCTTTTGCAAATTGGCAGCTGAGTACCCCATTGTTAATTTCTTTTTCGAATTAAACCAGCTGGCGTCTGTAGAGCCCCGCACAGAATTGAGTCCAAGATTTCACAAAGCGTTTTTTTTTTGTTTTTTTTTCTGGCTCATGGGTTGAGTCCCCTCTCAATTTTGGCAACTGTATTCTACCCAGGCTGACGTGATGCTAGTCACGAAACCTACCAGAACAAAGCCTGTCGACGCCAAGCGTTGAGATGACAGATATCTGGAAAAAAGCATGGAGTGAAGTATTGAGTCTGTGATCTTTTCAGCTATTCCACTGGCCATTTGTTTCTGTTTGTTCACCGCCATGAGCTGACTTGCCCATTCGTTTCTTTTCTTTCTTTCTTTTTTTTTTTTTGCAAAAACAAAGTGCAAAGCTTTATTCAGTTTTAGTTTAATGTTATGGGGTGAAAAAACTGGCTCTTGGCTTGAAAGAAGATACTGCACAACAACAAAAAAAAAGATCTCAGAGGTTTTTGATCATTAGAAGGTTCTTGAATTGGGGAATGTGATTCACCTGGGGACCAAAGTAGACATATTTTGTTCTCTTGATCTCTTAATTGACTTTTTACCTGAAACAACCTCACTGAGGGCCAGGATGACATTTAGAATGTGTACTTAATGTACAGCGGGGAGAGACTCAACCCTCAAACAACTGAATACCTGCCATAAGAAAACTCAGCACTACAGCATGTAAGCCCTGTCCAAGGGGAAAATTTACACACACTTGAACGTGTTTGGCAATCTTGACTACTGTGTTACACTTACTGATTGCTTTTAGAGTGGTTTTAAAGGGGCTGTTAAGGTAATATTTAATTAATGCAACACTAGTTTTATATGAATTACACGAAGCAAGGAAGGGGATAAATAGGCAGCCCCAAACTGTTAGTAAGCAGTGTGTAACAGTGTATAAAGGTCTTTTAAACATAACATGATCCATTGCCTTACATTTTGACATGGTATATTTGTTGCAGGAAACTGTCTAGTAAACTAATTAACAACTGTTTGTGCTAGATTAATCTTTAATGGTTGTTGGTTACATGCTTTGACAGGGTGACTTTCCCTCCTCTGATCCCCAGGGGGCAGCATCATGAGGTAACTCCTATCATTAACACCTCACTGCGCTGCATTGGCTTTCCTGAAGTGTTATTTTCTCAACTGTTTTCTCTTTTATCCCCCCCCCCCCCCCCCCCCCCCCCCGTGAGCTGTGTCACCTCTGAAAGTCTTGTTTGGCAATAATACAGTGTCAGAGGTCCAACGCAGTGCTTTTACCATTGTTGAGAAGAGTATGATCGTCAGGGACCTTCGAGTATGATTGTCAGGGAAACCATGGGATGTCTCACCGCTAGAGTCTGATCTTGACGGAAGGCGTGATTCGACTGCCTGTCTTGTTAGGGTCAGCCTCCATAGCTGCAGGGTGGGAAATCGAGCTGCTCGGTAACCCAACAATGACAACACACGCGCGCACACACACACACACACACACACCCTGGAAGCATTGTGCAGAAGGGCTGGCTCTTTTATAATGACACAATATGACAGAGAGCTGAATGACAACAAACATACTGCCAGAAAAAAACGACTGCACCTGTCGGGACCGGGGGCTTTTGCCAAGCTAATCATTAAGCCGGACAGCTTGTTTGACTGGTACGTGCCACACAATGCACCGATACAGGGGTCCCATGGCCATTGTTTCCTTTTATTTGGTTTAGGCTTTGTTGGACAGCCATCTGAAAGTGCATGGAGTGGTGCTCATGTCATCTGCTCGGGTGGAGTCATCGGAAACATATAGGCAGCACATTGCTATAATTCTGTTGTTTAATCATTATGTTGCTTGTATCTGCTGTTCTAGATTTATTCTGTCTCTGCTGGGTTGTTAAATTTCTTCATCATAGCCTACTGTATATCATACATGCTTTAGCCATGAGAATGTGTCTTTGCCATGCCAGTATGCTACATTTCATTATTTATTTGCTTAACTGATGTTTTGGATGCAGGCCTAATTTGTAGTTAACATTTTTTACACATCCATTTAAATCCTTGGATGTATTGCCTGAAGCAACTCATGTTAATTGCCTTGCCTAACAGCACAATAACAGTGGAATTACAACCCGAAATCCTACGGATATAATTCCAGCTCCTCTGTCCTCCACTCTGCAGAGCGAGTGGAGGACAGGGCAGCTGAGCCAATGAGGGTGGTGCAGAGAGAGCAGTCTGATTTTGGGTAGACCCGGGGCAGGGCATTGAAGGGGTGACCCACTTCCTCATTCGTCCTCTGTGGTCACTGAGAAGCCCGAGGTGCCCCTTCCCCTTGCCCAAATCAGGAACTGTCTGAAATGGCTGGGCCTCAAATGGAGGGGGCCTTCAGAATGCATTCATTAAAGGAGGCACTGGCTGGAGTACGAAGCGGAATTGCAGTGGCTGATGGGATTGTCTCGTGAAAACAGATTAAACCCTTGGAAACAGTTGGGGAAGAGATCCAAGCAAACAGATGTATTAGGACCTTGAGGCTGAGGTATTCTCCGTCACACCAGACGCACTCCCTGGATTTCATATACAAAGGATGAATTGACTTATTTTTAAAAGAACTTCAGTAATTAGAAGATCTTTTGGTTACAAAAGAATAATAATTTGAATAATTTTACTGAGGTGGCGTATTGATACTGTTACAGCAAACACTTCTAGCTGCCCTTGAGTTCAGAACAAATCAATCCAAGCACTATTGGAATAACATGCTCAATGAATGTATACTATATTTAAAATAGAAATAGAGATAATTCTATTTTAGGAATGCAGCAGGAAAACTGTGACAAGCCCAGGCCCATTCTGATGAGAGCTGCTGAATATGAGCATGATATTTATGGAGAGAGCACTAAATGCATATATTATTTATATGATAAATGTCTCCTGTACCTATATATAGTAAATGCCTCTCCACCAGTATGCTCTCTCCCTGGCCGTTACATCTGGACCCTGCTAGTGGTGAGCACTAGCACCTCAAGGGACGGCATTAGCATACTGTTACTCGGGGAATGCCCTTGAATGTGCTGGAGTAGCTGTCTTGAGTGAGTGGACGTGAGCTGCATCAGAGAGATGGGTATAAAAACCGCACAGAAGGGAGGGGGGTGCAGGGAGAGAGAAAGAGAAACAGAAAAGGGTGGAGAGGAAGGTGTGTGCTTGTGTTTCTAAAGAGAGTATATGTAAGGGAAAGGGGGGAAGCGGGAAAGAAAAAGAGGGAGGGAGGGAAAAGGGGACATTATTTCTGCCCTGCTGCCCAGGAAGGAATTTTGTTTAGGCACAATCTACAAGGACGAAATTTCACATGGGTGCCCTCTGTCCAAATGTCCATCTGGCACAAAGCCCCCACCCTCTGATCCTACATCCTGACTGACCATGTGCAGTTTCACAAAGAATCAATTTAGATCCTTTCAAACATCCTGAAGGACGTGGCCTCGGTCAGGAAGCTGGACCTACCACGACCCCACACCCCCCCCCCCTATAACAGAACAGAACAGAACAGAACAGAGGAGCCCTACTAAAAATCCCTTGTCCAGAACCCGGATCCCACCCACCCCAACCCAGACTACTTCAACAGGGGACCTACACACTCTCTCCAACACCACACTGGCTGTGAAGCAGAGCCCTCAGCAGGGCCAGTTTAGCTATGACACCAGCCTCAGCAGACCTGCAGAATCAGCTGTAGGGATCTGTAGGCTATACCGTGTCGGCCTCATCTGCACGTCTAATGAACTGAGAACAAATACTAACAACCGAGCACTATAAAACAGTTTGTCTCATATTATAAAAGAATAAATGTAACTACTAAATGAGAGCTACGGGAGAAATTGCATGAAAGGCTGTCTGCCTGCTGGAATCTTAATTTAAATAGGCCTTTTCTTAAATTATCCCAGCTAGCTCTGAGTGTTGAGTACTTTCCAGCCATCTGGAATCAAGGGCTTAGAACTCCAATTTTTTAAAGTGGAGATGAGTGTGACCCTAACGATTGCCGAAGCATCTTGGTCTGGCGGTAATCTGTAAGATAACTAGATGGCCTAGCACAGTGACCTGCGAAAAAGTAAGATTGACTTTTTACCTAATCACACCACCACTAACAATATACCCTTCATGCCACAAAAGAACATGGCTGCAGCCTGATCAACATCTGCAGCAATGATTTAGGCACAGAACTGAAACAATCTTAAGGCGTGATCCTACTTTAAATGATAGATATAAAATGTCTACTCTGAAGATTTGATTCTGCTGTCACTCACGGAACACGGGTAGCAGCAGAGGTTTGCCATGCAAGAGCATTACTGACACTTACTTGAAAACTTGAAAACTTGAAAAAGGCAAACATATAGTACACTTTAGATCTCTAACGATGTATTGGCAATGATTAAGCTGAGACGAGAATGCAGAACTTGCATGCCATAAAGATAAAAATACACATCAAAGTCCCAGTTAAAATTTGTCTCTGTTGAGTATTGAATCTGTAACTGGATCACTTATGTATGGCAGCGAAATGTGGGATCCCCTCAAAATCCTATTATAACCTTGAATGCAAAGCTCCTGTGAAATATTTTACAGGAACAGAGGAAAAACTCCAAACAAAGCATGTAAGGCCAGTTGCCATAATTAATTAAAACTTCAAACATGGCAATTAATTTTGGAAACATTTAATAGATAGCAGTGTTTACACAATTTCTATAAGACCCTGCCATGCCAAGAACGGAGCCCAGGGAAACATTCCCCATAACAGCTTGTCCTGAGGCTTACTGTGCTGACCTCAATGCTAACACCCTCAACTTAGTTTTAACGTAGACAATTTCAGCACACCAGAATTTAAAAAAATGTGTTATCTATTGAAACACATGCACACTAATCTATAACGGATACCTGAATGCTGTTGGACTTTAAAACGCGAGTGTACACATGACCATGGTCACAGAAAAAATACTAAGCACCTTGGCAATGTACAGGCTCAGTGAATACTGCCTGGTGGTAGAGACCAGCTGACATGGGAAAACCTGGCAACCCAGAGAGAACAGCCTGTGCTCACAATGCAGGCAAGGGTTCAAGACAGAGCCACTGCTTCAAGTGTGGAAGTACAGGGAAGTAAAAGTAATTTAATTCCCAAAAATAATACAACTCTGACCACAATTCCCAGCCCTGCAGGTCATGGATAGATTACCCATCCTCCTGGGGGAAGAACAAAAGAGTACAGCACTAGTAGCCTAGTGCGTAGCTGCCTGCCACGGCCATGGGGACAGCAAATGACACGAAAGCTCCTCTTTCAAACCTTGAATAGCATTAATTATCCTTTTTTATTTTCAGTGTTTCTTTTACTGCCACTGTTTTATTTGTGTCCTTTATTATTCTAAATTATAGGCTGTAGTTATTGTGATTTGTGTGTCAGTGTGATTGCGTTAATTGAGAGTGTATGAGAGAGGAATGGCGAGTCTACTTACAGTATGTGGGTGAAAGAGAGAGAATTCTTGAGTGAGGGAGAGAGGATGTGCGTGAGGGAGTGTGAGTGTGTACATATGAGAAAGAGAGAGAGAGATAGAGAAAGAGAAGAAAATGTGCTTGTGGGTTTGACACAGAAGGATGTGTGTCTGTGTCTGAGACGCAGAGTGAAGGAGGATGTGTGTGTAAAAGGGAAAGTGAGTGTGTAGGAGACAGAGAAAGAGAGAGGGCATATGTAAGAGAGCGTGAGGGCGTGTGTGGGTGAGAGAGAACGTGTGTGTAAGAGAGAGAGAGAGAGAGAGAGATAGAAGGCGTGTGTGAGCGAGGGAGAGGGGGAGGGAGCAGGAGTTGGCAGGCGGGAGGGAGGAGTGGAAGCGTGTCTCAGTGAGAGAGATCCAGAGCTGCTTGCCGGAGCTGAGTGTGAGCGCTCCTGAACCTCCGCGAGGAAAAGGGAAGCTTGTTCCGCATCTGATCCAGGGACACTCCAGGGTCAGGCTCTAGCCCTCTCTGTCAGTTCCCGGACCTGCACCCAGCCATTCAGCAGAGCTGTGAATCAGAACCAGCTGGTTCTGTGCACTGCCAGGTAGGAGAAGCAATTTTTATGTAAAGGCACGCCTTCAAAGCACCTTGCAAAATGGATGGATGAACATTACTCTCCATTAGCCTGTACTGTACATTTGAAATTGCAGTAGGAGGATGTTTTTTTCTTCCTGCCATTGGATTGCCGTAGTGAAGAAAGTGAGTATTATTCTGTGTGGGGGCGGTGTGTGTGTGTGTTTGTGTTTGTGTGTATGTGTGTGTGAGTGTGTGTGTCTGTGTGTGTGAGTGCTTGTGTGTATGTGTGTGTAAAGCATGCTTCACATAGCAATTGAGCCTGATGGGAGAAGTCAGGCTGTTTCCACTGTGGCTCTTCCATAATGGCACACATCAAGGGACATTATGCCTCCCTGTCAATGTCCAGCTGCTTGTTCTCCCTGACATCGGCAGAGTGAGGGCGAAAACACAACTTCGAGAAACCAGGGACAAAAAGTGCGAATCGGAATCCCCCTCTCTGTCCGCGTCAGCCGGACGGGACGATTCGCGGGGCGAAAACTGCAGCGACTGAGATCCCGCCTCGTGTGTCCTGGGCACGCGCTGCTATATTTGCTCACATGCAATGCGGCCTTGTCAGATAGCCTTTACATCAGCTCGGGGAGGGAGGAGGCCGTCTCTGAGTGCCGCCTCTGAAAGGATCCCTCCGTTCCCCCGTTTCCCTGAAGCGCAGGGGGACTCGTGCTCGCTCACTGCCCCCCCCCCCCCCATCTCTCAGTCCGGCATCTGCGTGTGTGTTTTCGACCCGCTCGGATGTGTCAAATCCAACAGGATCTCCGGGAGCAGCAGGGGAGGGGGGGATGAGCGTTACTCCCATCGGTTTTCAGACGGAGAGCCACTCGCGAAGGCTTGTGCCAGGAGCATTAGTCAGAGCGCGCGCAAGCCCTAGGGCTCGGCGTAGCAGAGAGCAATTCAGATTCAAATTCGAAAATGACTTATTGGCATGACCGTATGAAATGCAGCGTGGAGAATGGAAAATGATTAAGACAACATCTTCAACAAAACCAACAGCATATATTATAACCAATATGAGCCTGTCCCCGGTGCTATCGGAAATGACATCTAATTCTGCACAGGAGCAGGGATTAGCATTGTCGCAAGTATGAGATTGGAGCCCCTTGTTTACAGACCCTGCAGATGACGTGCTTCACGATGGCTTTTGCCACTGACCTCTCTGGGTCGTTGTTTCCTCCCAGTAACCTAATGTCTGTAGGAAGCGAAACGCCATCAGCACAGCTGATTAGCCATGACTTAGTCGTGGAGTAATCAAATCAGTGGTGCACTCCGGAGAGTTTCAACCCTGTCTATCAGAAAGGAGATTAGGAATAAATTGTCTGCCTTTTCCACTGTGGGCCGTGTCTTTGGTTTTACGTAGTGGACTGTACTAGTCTTATGCTCTTTTTCTTCCATTCCACTGCAAGATTTCCATTAGCAGAAGTAAATAAAGCAGAGAGGAAGCTCAGAAAAAATGTCCCCAGGACTGTAAAATTCATATCTGTCTCTCCATTTAGAGATAAGAAAGAGTGGTAGGGTAGTCTGCAATTGAGCTTTGTCAACCCTCTCTATTTGGTAATATGGTCCTTGACAAAGAGAATCCTTGAAAGCAAATGTAGGGTCAGCCTTTCTCACGCAGATTAATTCAATCACAATTTCATATTGTATTGTGCCAGACCCTTTCCTGGAGAACAGGCTGCTCTGTTCTATTTCGGAAGCCCCGAAATTCTGTCTGTTGCCTGTCTGTACGACAAAATTTCCGTTGAAAATGTATGTTCTTGAACTTTATACTTTGCAACTCAGAGATAGCTTGGAACTAGAAATAGGCGTCTTTCCGTGAGTGCTGTGACTATAAGCATGGATGCATAAATCAAATGTATTACTCAAAAGATAAGGGTGTAAATGTGTTCCTAGCTTGGAAGGTGTTGGGAATGGTAAGGATTGTGTAGCACGGGACCATAGGGTTCCATTTTCTATGAGCACAAAGGTGCATTGATTCAGCAGCGAATCGTAAACAGTCCTTTCAGAGCCACTGTGTTTATACCCAGCTGTTGTTGCGGTGTGGAGGGGGTGGCATCTCCCAGCACATAAATAGTTAATGAATAGCACCAACAGGCGCCTCATGACTACTCCATTGATACAAACCGCCTGCTGTGTATTGCTGTGCACACAGCTCAATACAAAAGGAAGTAAAATTTTTGTTCCCACTTGTAACTTTGCTGTGATGTTACAGTGAGTTGACAATGTGATGTTCTACACAAGCTCTGTCTCACTCCTCTACAGTGTTTTTAATCTGTTTAAGTCCTGGTTCATTTTCTTTTGTATCTGAAGAACTGTGTGCTAAAAGGCTCTGTCTCGTGTGAGCTTGGAAGAGGACAGAGTTCTTCCTCCCATGAACAGCTCCAGTCCTCAGGCAGGAGGAAACAGACCAAGGCTGGGTTTAGATGGACAGTGGTCTTATGTACCGTTGTTGGATCAGCATCCATCTTTCGTGAGCACAGTTGAGGTTCGAATTAGGGTTGGGCAAACTTATTGTTTATGAAATGGGGTTTTGTGCTAAAGGCAGAAACTGTCTCTGTCTTTGCACTTGCGTGCTGTTCACAAGCGCGAGGTCCTTTACAACACGCTCCAGTGGAGTCATGACTCATAGCTGCTCGCTCTCTGATTGGCTGCTTTTAACTCTGGGGGCTGAAATAACGTTGGGTAATGAGGACATTGTGGAATCTGGGATTCACGCTGCCTCTGTCCCTGGAATTCACTCTTTGCTTTTGGCACATATGAATATGAACCTACCACAGCATGAATCATTGATTTCGAATGAAGTGGCTATCAAATATGTAGACATTTACGTAATGACGTTTATTCTTTTTTTTTTTAAATTCTGCACCATTGTATGCCAGGGTTGTTTTAAGCACAGCTTTCACAAAGCAGACGCAGTCACATTGCGTATTCTGTAAGTTCTTGTCCAACTGCGTTTGCCTCGCCCCTCCCGTGCAGCGCCTGACTGCCTTTTTGTTGCAGACGAGGCCGTCACATTTGACAGCCCCAAAGCAAACAAGGCGGGCGGGCGAGCGAGCGCTGCTCATTTGCATATCACAGGCAGCACCCGAGCGGCCCCTGTGCCGTTCGGCGGAGTGCTTCACGGAGCCTCCCGCCCCAGCCCTCCTCCCGGGGCTCCGCCCCCTTCCCCCTAACGGACAGTGCCGGTGGGGTCAGCACGGTCGCGGCACATTTCAGCGCCTCCTCTGCCCAGTCGACGCTTGATCCGCTCGGTTCGATTTCAGATCATTTTCAGCACCCCGCTCTCCTGGAGGGTGCCAGACGATTCAGCCCATCGAGGTGATTTTCCAGCCTGTTTAATTGGTGTGAGATGCTCGCCTCTCTCTCTCTCCACACGGCCTGAACCTCAGAGACCACAGCCCCCTGCCTGGCTGAGTGACACTGTCCCCATGATAGGTATCCGTCCACTTCACAGATATTTTTGATTAGTGTCAGTGTTGAGAACACTGATCCTGGATCAGTTTTTTCAGGGGTAGTAACAGTTGGAGAGGCTTCTTCTTGCCCTAAATCGATGAGGAACATCATTGGCCAAGTGGTACATTGATTTGAGGCCATGTCTGCTTGTGTATTGTGATGCTATGGTTGCTGTGTTGTTTTGCTTTTTTATTACAGGGATAAGTGTGCTACAGTAAACTGTGGTAAGAGGCTAGCCAAACATTATGTAATAGTTTTAGCCGGCAGGATGTTTGGCCAAGAGATTACATACAGTACAGTGTGATTAAATCTGATACCCTCCGATATGCCACGTAGACCATGGTCTCATACAGTTGAGAAATTGCATGTTAAGTATGTTTGCAGCCACACAGCTGAGCACATGCAGCCTTGTGCATTATGGGTAATGGAATGTGAGGCTGGACCAAGATGGCATTCACTGAGGGGGTATCAGAATGTGTTTAATATTCTGAATTAATTCGATTAATCTCATTTTGCTGCTGTTGGATTTAATGGACTCTCAGTGCATTTGAAGCTTCAGACTGACTTTGATGCATATTTTTGCCACTAGATATGAGGAGGATGTACAGCAACATGATGTAGAGGAGGGATTAGGAGGAGGAGGGATTCAGACACGCCAAATAATTTAAAGTGGGCCATTGCCAAAACATGACAATTGGTTTGTCAAATTTCATTTTAAATATACCTCTCTGATATTCCCCAGGTCAACTGTGCAGTGTTAGAAGAAAAACAAGAATTGAGGGAAAAGAGGGGACAGAACTGAGGGCATTATTGCATTTCATTATTTGTATTTGGTCTGTATCAGATGAAAGACCCTTTAATCTATTGAAAAAGCATTGACGCTCTTGTCTGTGGGGCTACACTCGAGATAATTGCAGATAGCAGCTGCACTGCACTCTGACGGTGTTCAGAGGTTCAAAGACTCAACTGGGAAAAGCAGTGAAGCATGCATGCATGCACACACACACACATACACACTTATACATGGCCACACTGACACAACTCAATTTTAATTGATATAGCACTCCTAAAAAGTTACAGCGATACAGTACAATTATATATTTCACATAATTGAATAAGTGCATATATAAAGCACACACAATGTAAGTTAAAATGTGTCAAGGTTGCGGTGTGATCAAACTGTTCTTTATTTAAAACAGACTCATGCACACATGGCACACATGTCATGTGTAGTGTGGTAGTATACTTCTGTCAGATTGGGCATTGTTAAATTGTGGTGTGGCTTGAATAGTGTTAAGATCACACTTACTGGTCTGGGACTGTTTTAGCCTGAACTGACACTGTTGCTCATTTAAATTTGAATGGATACACTTTTGTTTTATTGTGATGGAAGTCACTCTGGATAAGAGCGTCTGCTAAATGCATGTAATGTAATGTAATGAGCAACCTGCACACAGCCACCATTCAAATCAGCATTTGCCAGAATCTGGGACATCATTTCTAATGGCAGAAGCTGGCAGAATTCCATGCATGACACGACCCCTGACCGCAGGGGGATTACACAGGCTGTCTGTGGGAAAAGCCCATCTTTCGCCTTTGTGGTGTGCCCGATGACGAGCCAGCCTCTCGAAGCCCACCCCTGTACACATGTCCACTAATTTGTGAAGACAGAGCCGAGCCAAGGAAGGCAATTTCTGCAGAGATTATCATAATTGAGAAGGCATGGGTTTTGCTGTGAACGAGCAGCCTGTCGATAATGTGTGCCTGCACAGATGGTCACGTGTGAAATTCAGTGCAACGCCGTCGTCCCTCGGATTTGTGCAGTTATTATCTCCTACTCCATCCCAGTTCTGTACCCGTTGGACCCGCCACCTGCACAAAAAAAAGGCGGGGCCGTTCTTTTCCTCTCCAAATGACGCTCCTGTCTCTTCTCATCTGGGTGGGGGGGGGGTAGGGGGGGTCATACCAGGGCCCACAGCCTGCCTGATTTTTTTTCCGGCTAATTGCTTTTGACCCAGCCGCGTAGGACTAGGCGCCAGGCAGCGCTTGAGACAGCCAAAGCAGTTTGCAAACCCAGACGGTACTGGCCCGTGTTGCGTGAGTCAACCGATCGTTCGGAAAGACCCCCTTCGCGGCACGCTTGGACCCAGACCGCCCGGTAAGGCGGGCCATCCCTTGTTTATCACCGACAAAGAAGGCTCCAATATGCCAGCCAGCTGAGGCCAGCGAATGCCATGAAAACCAGCAGGGACATTCAACGGAGGGAGCGGTGCGCCTGTGACAAAACAAGCAAACTGTATTTGCGCAGGAGGGCGTAGATGGAGCCCAAGCCTGCTGGGAGCAGGAGGGGTGTTCACTTTTCTGCACTTGCATCCAGCCTGATTACGGTCCCCTATAAATAGCATCCCTCTGTCTGATTCCTCATGGTTAAGGAACACTTCTTATCGGAGCAATACTGTCAATAACACTTTTAGACTTACATGGTTCCCATTACATTACATTAAATAACATTATTGTCATTCAGGAGATTCTGTTATCCAGAGTGACTTGCATATGTTACAATTTTTACATGTTATCCATTTATACAGCTAGATATTTACTAAGGCTATTGTGGGTTAAGTATCATGCCCAAGGGTACAGTAGCAGTGCCCCAGCTGGGAATTGTACTGGCAACCTTTTGGTTACAAGCCCTGCACATTACCACTATACTACACTGCCGCCTATGTCTCATGACATGAGCTGGGGGTGGTGGGCGTGTTCAGATGAGGGTAGCAGTGTGGTGGAGTGGATACTGAACAGGACTTGCACCAAGGTTACAGCTTCAAAACTGTATTTCTGTAATGTGCAACAATATGTGCCTGTTGTATCCTTGAGCTGAATCACTTGGATGGATATCCAATTGTATAAATGCATATATAAAATATTATATATAAATCTCTCTTTCAAGGGTATTGCAAGACAGGTGCAATGCCTCTCTCATATGTTCATGTCTCTCGTAAACTCCTTTAATGCAAGATGTCCATAGACTGACTGCTATGCACAGTGTCTAATCAGTTGCACTTCTGTAATGTTTGAATGTGTGATGCCAGCAGGATCCATAATTGGCAGTGTAAAATGGCCACATGATGGTTTGTAATTCGAGGCAAATAGGACTGAGGCATTGTTGTTAGAATTGATTTGCCCCCAAATGGAATTAAAACCTTTTTGAACGCTCACCCCCCCATCGAGCACTATTTGTGGGATGCTTTGATTGGATATTATCATGTCACCAGATAATGCCATGCCACCTGTACACTCTTCATTGCTGTCTTTTTGTAGCCCTGCTTTACATTTACAAGGGTCAATTACATCACCACGAAGGCATCACGGTTTGTCATCTCCGACAAAGCAAGCTTAATTAAAGACACACCAGCGCTTGCATAAAGGACCTTAAAAGACTGGATTGAGATCTTAAGAGCCGCTCCAGTATTGACGTAAAGCAACAGCCGTGGTTATCTCCAATCGTTTGTCATTTTTTTGGAGCTTTTGCATGCGTGATGTATCGGCATGCTCATAGCGGAGGCAGATTACACACCAGAGAATAATTGTTTCTCCGAGGCATCCTTTAGCGTGGCCTTATCTGACGCCCAGTCTCCACGGCCCTCTCTTCAAGACTCCATTGAAGTGGCTGTGACATTTCTTTCACGTTGCATGAATTGTTTAACGCATTATCTACCGCCGATTCCGCTCACATTATATATTTACGAGGCTGTCAAGGCTTTCTGACTTTAAAGATAAACACAATGACTTCTTTTTCTGAAACGGCATCTTAATGCTGAATAAGAGAGAGGGAATTGAGGAAACAGCGCGACACAGAGTGTGCCTTCAGCTGACTCTCGATTGGCTCTGTGAAATGCTAATTTCCCCACCTTGCGTGCCGCCTGGCAGCGTGACTTGAGAGATCTTTGAGATTTCTCGGAAGAGTTCATCGGGAGGGGAGAAAGAAATCCAAACCGTGTTTCACTTTGGAGGAAGTTCTGAATTTGAGTGGCAAAACTTCTGAAATGAACCAAAAGGAGCCATTCTAGAAGCGTAGCAATTATTGGGGACTGGGTTTTCAGAAAGCTTGCCAGGCGCTTCCTCTTTTTTGAAACCGACAGTGTAGCTCGGAGGTGATCCGAATGATTAGAAGCCGAAACGCAAGAAAGCAGAGATAAATTTCATGCATTATTCATTCTCTGTCACCCTCACCTCAGCTAAATGGAGCCTGATTTTAGGTACATTGTTCCTGAAAACTTAAGCCAAATTAACAGCTCGATAAAAATCAGCTCTTGCCGGGAATGTACCAGTCTATTCCCACCTTTTGGCTGCACCTCTGCTGTGAACAGCATTTCTATTCTTAAACCCTTGCTACCCAGGTGCTGTTTGAATACAGATAACCAAGTCGAAGGCCTGAGGAAGACATACTGTAAATGAGGTCACAAATGAAATGCTACCATTTGGAGAGCGGGAACTGCGAAGCATCATTCGGAAGATACACGGACCTTCCCCCGTCCGAAGGGAATCATGTCTTTCTTTGGCATATCTCCCAACATAAATAACCCCGTTGCCCTCTAATAGAATAAGCCCCTGGGAGAACATACATTACCCAGAGTGCATGTTGTAAGAGATACTGCATTCTGTCAGACCCTGGTCAGTGCATTATCCATGCGCTGTACAAGCTCTCAAAATCACAGTAAGTCCTCAGGAAGTGACTTTTTTTCACGTCGGTGTTGGTATCAGCTGCGGCCGGTGCTGAATTCGATGGATGGCGTGTCACGGCAGCGATGTGTGTCATGTGAAACGAAGTCGGGAGGTCGCAGATGAGTGCACAGCCTGGCCTCGCGACACAGTCTCAGTCATGGATGTGCATTAATGTACCAAACATGCACCTGTCTGTTTCACTCTTCCACCTAACAAGGACAAATTGTCTCGTTTCTGTGTCGGTTCTTCTATGCTTGTTACATTAAAAAGCGGGAAATGAATGCATCCCCCCTGCTCCCGGAAAGCAAAGAACACCGGCCTATCTCAGGGCCGTTACCAACAGTCTATCTCTTTTAATGATGGCTGCCTGGCAGAGAGACAGGGGCTTCCATTTTCAGTATACTGGGGCACATTCATTGGTATAATCATATTGAGAAGTAACTGGTGTAGTTTTGCTTGATACATTTGATCATTTCTAGCATATGAGTAACAGTAGAAATCTTAGTTATAGATACATAGAAAGAGGGCAGCAGTGTGGCATATTTGGATCCCACCGGTACAATGGACAGTTCTCCAAGCAGTGTTATAGGCAGTTGGCCATTTGGAAAATGCAGAATAATGTTTGTGTTTTACACTGCCATGCCGCACAAGTGTCACACAAGATCCAATTATCTTCAGATTAGCTGGATGATCTTTCCTCTTCTGTCAGCTAACTGTGACAGGCTATCTACACAAGATAAAGATCAGTGAAGAAGCTGTACAACATCTGGGCAGCATGATGCCCGAAACCATGACCTTTGCCTCTAGCAGCTGAAAGTGAACAACTGCATTTTAACTCTCCCACAGCCTCATTGTCACAGGACTCAACTCTTATTGTCACCTGACCGTAGAGCCTCTCAGCAACAGGATAGAAAGAAAGAAACTATATCTGTGGAACCACCATGGCACCTTCTTTATAATAGTGTCCTGAAAATGCACCAAGAATGAATAGAATAAACCAAAAGACCAGAAATATTTCAAATTTTCATTGATAGTTCTGTTATTCCAAAAGAAGCCACCTGGATTTGAAATTAGATTTGTTTGACATGTCATACATGTATGTTAATAGCATTTGTTAATGGCATTTGTGTTCATGAATCAGTTTGCAAAGCTTAGGTTAAGGGATGTTTCAAGTAGCCATCAACCTCAGTAAGTATTCTTCAGATCTCTTGAGCAATTATATATGCCTCAAGCATATTTAGAATGTTCTGCCTGCCTTTAATGTGCAACAATACTTATGGGGATTCAGTATGTTTATGGTTGACTTGTCCCTGTAAATTTGTGTGTGCGTCTGTGTGTGTGCTCAATGTATGCAGATGTGGATGCATGATTGTGTTTGATTGTGAAAGTGTTGGGGTTTTTCGCAAGCCTATTCGCGAAGCTTGCGTGTGCTCATGTACATTCGTTTTCATCTAAGCGTGTATGTAGGCCTCCGTGTGCCTTGTTAATTCCTGGGTGCCTAAATGTGTGTGCATGAAAATAAATGCCTCTCCGCAGTACGTGTGGGCTGAGTCCAGTGTTTCTGTGTTGGCTGGAGCGTGTGGTGTGGCTGGTAGCCAGGGGGCTTATGGGAGCCACATCCAGCCAGAGAGAGTGACCCAGACTCACGTTTCTGTGCACATGACCATGGACAAACCGGGAACGTCATGTCAGCAGATGTGGAATAAATGTAGGCCAAGTGCAGAACCAACACATCATTTACTTCCCTCTACTTTCTGCATGAGCTCACAGAGCCCACTGTCACTGGGGGTTCTCAAGATGTTTCTTTAAAGGCAGGCAATATTGCTGTAATGTTATATAAATATTTTCCAAGCAGTTTGTGTCGGATTCACTGCAGTGCTTTGCAGCGCTGATCACTGGCATTACATTACTGCAAACGACTGTCGTTAGGCCCTCTCAAAACCATAAGGTCATGCAGTATTGCCATAATATTGTATATATATTGTGTGAATGTTTGCTTCAGTCGGGACTGCAATGCATTTGAGCACCGAACATGAGGATTAGATTACTGCACCCTTCATGTCTTTCTGCCACGCCAGCATATTAAATACTGAGCGCTGCCATCTCCTATTTTCAATAATACAGAGTAATTGTTTGCAATAAAGAAGATAGTCTGTCATGCTGTGACTGTGATTCCTTTTCGCAAGACAAGCACACGATGTGGAGGGAGAGCAGTGAATGTGCTGTGGCTTCATCTGCAGTACTGTACCTGCCCTGGCTACTGCACAGCATTTATCATTTCACTTTGAATTGATCTGATGTGGAGACCCCAAGTGTCATTTCACTGACACTACGTCCGCTCAGAAGCCACTGCAGTTAACCATTGTGTCGTTGTGTAACTTTTTAAAAGGGTGAAAATGTAATATTGTAAGTTTTAGAATCCAGTGAGCATTATGAGGGGTGGTCTGACTTTTTCGATCTCTCTTGAAAAGATGTTGATGGCACACAAAGCTATAATGTGACATACACTGTTATTTAATAACAGTACTGAGAGAGGGGTGTGTTAGCTGGTCAGAAACATTCTGAGTTGAAATAAAAAAGAGAATTAGTTGTGATCACAGTAATGTTGATGTCAGCAAATGTTAATAATTAATAAAAACGCTGGCTTGGGAATGCCAATGTTAGTTCTGAATAGGTACATTTTACATCCGTTTCATGCTCTACATGATGTACCACACTGCTGTCCTTTGAAATTCCTGAGGTTTTTGGGCTTCCATTTCATTTCATCCTTTTTTGTTCCCGTTCAAGCCTTAATTACTTGGAGGCATAGTGTGTCAGGAGAATCTCACAGATGCTGTAATGTGTGAAAGGATAATCTCTCAGAGACCCATTTAGTGTGTGAGGGGGCAGGCTCACAGACTATATGTGGTGGAGTTTATGCCTCCTGCCTTGTCTCCTTGTCATCTTTAGGTCTCAGTGCTTCACTGCAGAACATCTATGAACTTCTCTCTGTTCAGCTTTTTCAATAGTATATAGATATTTATATAAAGGTAAGCAAAAAGCTCCATATTGGACATGTGTAAACATGGCACAATCATGAATTGTACACAGAGGTTTTTGATTGGATGTAAACAATGTTTTAATCTTAATATGTATGTATGTATGTATATATGTATGTATGTATGTTAAAGGACTTGTGAAGGACTAGGAATTGCCCTTTAAAAAATAACAGCACTATAGTCCTGCCTACTACAATTGATTGATACCATTTTTTATTCCTACTCACTTGGATTTTTTTTTCATTTTTTAACATGGAAGACAGTATTTTGTGTAAAAATGTCTTCGCAAGATGTAAAATCCTTGGTCTCCATGACAACAGTGATCTCCCTGTGATAATCGGATTCCCACTGAAGCTGTGAAAAAATGGTCATTCCAATTTCTCCTGTTGATCTTTCGAATTATAATATGTATTCACCACAAGGATTTTTGCCTTGTCCCTTTTAAATCATAGATGTGCTTTGTGGTGCAGTCTTTGCTTAATACACATGTTCACACAATATTTCTTTAAGGTTGCTGCATGGGTCTGATATTGCTAACAAATCTCATCAATTGTCATATAAAGTTTACAATAGGTTAGAGTAACCTCTACAATTGACATTTTGCAGTGTTCAACTATTGACCTCTTGCATCTAGGCTTATTTTAGGTGAGCATGAAGGGCCCTCATATCATGTCCTGTTTCCAGTTCTTGATAATATAAAACAGAAATGCTTTACAGTTCCAAAACACTCATACAGATGCCGCTTTATCATGCCACACTGAAACAGTCCATCTTTGCAGGAAACCGCAGCAGCACAAGATTAGATTAAATATCTTCTGGGTTTTCTCAAACAAGACATCATCTAATTCATTGTGAGAGGACAGGTTTTCTTACTTGCAGGGCTACAATTTCTGCTGTATGCAAAAAAAAAAAAACACTGATGTAGTTTTTTCACATCAAACCATCACATGAAAAGGAAATATTGGCTATTTCCTCAATTCCTATGATCAAGCTGTTCTCGACAGCCTTTATTTCTTGATCATTATGTTTACATACACTGTCCTTTTCATTTGTAAAATTCTCACTAAGACAGCTATATATAGGCATAAGTATGTCTTTAACTTGGATGTTGCCTCTTATGGGTAGACAAATGAAAGAGGTTGACTAAAGAACAGATACAAGACATACATGAATGTCCAAGTGGGTTTGCACAGCCCACTGCCAGTAAACAGGTTTTTTTGCTGTTTCATTGACATTCCCTCAATAAATCTGGAACGAGGAACAAGGAATCTCTGTTTCCAGTGGATGTGTTGCCATTATTGGCTTCTCATCGCCGTTCCAACAGTCCTAAATCAATTTGATTGGTTAAGAGAAATGAGGATGCTCTTCCTATCTGGAGTGTTTCAACGGACCGTGGCCTTTGTGTCTCGTATCCATCTTCAGCCCTATATGACACATAGATCTTCCTGGAGTGCAAGACAAATGACCTTATTACCACAAAGAGCCGTTCAAAATAGGATTGTGTCAAGCATGGCAAATACCCTACCCCTAGAATATACAGACCTGTCTCTTCGGCTGAAATATGCACATTCGCCAGCCTGCCTTCAAATATGCATTTAGATTATCAATAGCATGGGGACAAAGAAGTGTTATCTCTGAAATCCCTTACAAAGGATTGACACAGCACATTCCTAGGGGCAGAGGGAATTGCACTCTGAAATTGTTAGCATTTAACCAAAATGCTTGTTATTAATAAGGCTTGTGATGCTATTTGTGTCTTTTTTTATTTTTTATAAGGTTCCATATTAATAACCCATAAAATTTAAATATATTGCAACAGTTTATAGATAGTGTTAAATATGCATGACATTTTTAGAACACAGAATCAGAATAACTATAAACATGGGCCCTTCAAGGCTAAACTCTAGGACTTCTGCTTGACTTTGCATAAAGTATCTGATCTTTGCTTCATTGAAAAGCTGGTGAAGATAGATTCATGGAAAGTATTCTCTTGGGCTTCACAACAGATAATTGTCTCATGAAGTTTGAGTTTGTTTGGAATTAGAATGTGTAAAAATAATCTAAAAAAAATGTAGTTTAGTCGGCTTGATTTGCTTGATGTCCTCAGACGTAGCAGGGGTGAGCAGAATCTTGTGGGCAGGGCCCTTTCTAGCTCTTAATGGGACCAGTGGTATTTTTATGTAGATGCAGCGCGGAATGATAGAGCTGGCCTTGGCACAGTGCATTCTCCCTGGTGGGAAATTAGTGGCCGTGCGCATAATTATAGGATTAACAAGATTGAGAGGGATTTGTTTTTGTGGTTTTAATGGGGGAATGCAACAGCAAGCCTGGTGCAAAATGCAAATTGCCTGTTTTATTTATTTCCGTGGTAAGTGTTGCAGATTTGTAGAGTGAGAATGGCGGTCCGTTAATGGAAATGCAGGGATAATCTGATAGATTGATATTTTCAGGCTTGGTTTAATGATGTCTCAAGCAGTGTTGAAAAGGTTTCTGCCCTCTGACCTCACTCTTTGTAAGGTCACGGTCGCTTTTGTTCCATTGGAGGAAAAGTTTGTTAATATAGAGGAGTATGTCATGAGTGTTGGCATGAAAATGGGATTATCCTTTTTAATCACTGCCTTCCAACAAAGCATTAAAACAGATTAACCACAGTGTAATTAATATTTTCACAATTAAGGTAAAATAAGACTATTGTGTTGGCCATCTGTGGTGATCTATGCCACTACTTTCAATGTTCAGTATAGCAGTGTGTATAAACAGAGGTAAATCAGTTTTGTTCCAATGTGGAGCATTTTGATTTTTTTGACTACATGTTACATTCGCCAAAATCAGAAGGGTATCTACATTTCAATCCAGACATTAAGAAAACTTACCTGGTTACAAAGGATTGGATAGGTCAGTTGCTGTGAGTTGTTGTCATGTGTCACAAGTGCTACTATTAAGAGAGATGACCGTCAGAAGCTGTAGATAAATAGTATCTGTAATCCTTTTGACTGATAATCACTTATTAAAGCCTAAAGTCTATCTTCAGAACTTCTAATCCATTTTAGTGGTAGGAAAGGAATCTCTCTGTGCACTGTGTCACTCTGTGACTAGAATCGTAAGGTTAAATACTTCTAATTCAGCAATGGTGTGCAATCGGTAGGAGAAGCCCACAAATTCTGCCTTTCATACCTCTCATACTGGTGTGTTTATTTTAGGCTTCACAGGGCTGACATGCTAGGCCGCTCATTTTTTAAGCTTCAGGGCATGGCTCTGTGCTTTAGGATCTGATAGCTGTTTGGCTTGGTTTTATGTTACCTGTCAACACCAAATATCCACAGAGTAGTGTTTTATCCTGTGCAGTCAGAATCTGGAAGAGCTAGCTGCTGAGCTGCCAAGGTGACGGCAAGGTTGAAGCGCACCCTGTGAATTATGAGGATATTCCGGGGAGAGATTTATGCAGGAAGCTGTGACGTCGGTTAGAGTGGAATTGGAAATACGGAGACCGTGGGCCGTTTGAGCAGAAGGGACACCCATGGTGTCAAAGGCAACTGGGCTGGTGAAGACCCCGCCCTGACCATAAAGGGCCATGGCCCTGTTTCAGTGGTCTGTTTTGGGGAGTCCTGTGTGCACGAGTCCGAGGTGTTTGTGGTGCACCGGCAAATGGTGCCTTTTGTGTAGTGATCTTTAGAAGGCAAGCTCTTCCTGCCAGAGATCAGATCCAGGGGACTGACTTCAAATTATTCTGCTCTGGCTTCAAACTCCAAATGGTGGTTTTGTTTTTTCTTTTGTAATGAAAACCAAAAGGGCAATTTTTTAAATGTATCAGCTGCCTCACCTACTGGACCTGTATGGGCACTGCTGTTATTTGCAGTGTCTTGACCTGAGATTTTACCTGCAGTCCAGTTAAAGCCCACCTCCCAGGCGTCCAACTGTCTGACTGGTGAGTTATTATTGTTGTTGTTGTTGTTGTTATCATCATTATTATTATTATTATTATTATTATTATTATTATATCTCATCTTTGCTATATTTTGTCTGTCCAGGGGAATTAGCTGGAGCCTCTTTGTATTCCAAACATGTTTGCCCACTCAAGCAGCCTTCAGAGAGCCCTGTTCTAGGTCCCATTTAAATAAATCTGATATCAATGAGGCAGGAAAGAGGCGATCATACCTCTCGCAGTGTCTTCTCATTGGTAAATGCGCTTGCCTCCTAGCGCCGTACACCCAATTTGCATGCAGATTCACAAAAAGTCTCTGCGGATAGCACTTCTGAGGCCCCTGAATTGATTTTGGCCATTTCAAGTTGCCCATACCTTTTGCCATGTAAATTTCAGAGCAGTGAGATTATTGCAAGTGCACATGAAATAGTTTCTCAGACACTGGCTAATGTGCACATTTGATGGTATTGCGATACATTAAGATTCATACTCTGTTACAGCAATGCTGTCTGGTTGTAAGGCTTTAGCTGATTTGTAGCTGTCTGGCACGGAAGGAGGGATATGTACTTTATCACAGTTAAAATCAGTCACTGTAATACAGTCAAGACATCCTGTTTTGCACATTCAAAATGTCGCTAACAGATGCTGTGCCAGTGTGAGTTTCTGTCATGTTAAACCGGGTTACACGTTCCTCATAAGCAGAAGTAAATCAAGTACACTGTACAGCTCAAAAGAAATTTGGTTTGTTTTCCCAGCAAACAAGCTAGTGTGCTAGTCTTTTTACTGTTCAACATACAATGGCAAGATTTAAGAATGAACAGAAATAGAGCTATTTTGGTGGCCATGGTGACAAATCATATAACTGCTCGCATGTTGGGCAGTAATTATTAATAATTCAACTTTAAACACTTACTTTGCCACTTTCTTTTCTCTCACACACAATGCACCAGATGCATTTTAGTGGTTATTTGAAATGCACACATGCTTTTTCTGAAAGCAACAGAGAAATGATGGTTTTGATCAAAGCCATTTCACAGCATGGCTGCTTTTTTCTGATATCTTCCCCTTTCCACCCAGTGACAGCTTGTGCTGTAGAGGGTTATCAGATGCAGATGGTTGGAAGTAATAAACATGATTAAATACATGAGGGGCGTTCAGAGCCTCGAAGCATGAAATTCCACAATAATATGACACACTGCTCTGTCTATTGTACAGATATAAAAAATAAACTATTACTTTGTAGTGTGTGTCACTTACGGTTTTTACTTCTTGCTGTTTTTTCTTTTGTGTGATCACTATCTCTAAATTTCTTCAAATATATTCATTGCACGTGTATTAGAGAAAAAAGTGTAAATTAGTGAATAATTACTGCAAACTGATATTATGCAAATTGCAGGAGTTAGAATGTATTTTTATTGATACAAGCTTACTCAGTATAGTGATGTTTCTGTCAATGACCTGAGCCAAAGAACATGAGAGGTTTCATAGGATGAAATGCTTCTGAATGAAATGCATTAAAGCGAGAATCCTGTTTGAATTTGAACGGAAAAAAAAATACTTTTTAAGGAAGAAATTGCGTATGTCCTCCCATGTCCTTCTCTGTGCCATTAGAAACTGCCACTAGCCAGAATAGAAACATTTCTGGAAAGTGTTTTTTTTTGTATTACTCTTTAAACCAAATAAAGCAGCTGGCTAACTAATCATGGATCAAATTAGAATGATATTTTAAACAAAAAGACAGTTCACAAATAAGAACACATCTCAGATCATTCATAAAGTCTACAAAGAAAACTTCAACGCCATTAATCTAACTCCTTAATACCAGCTGAGATCGTGTAAAATGATCCATTTCTATGTGGTGGCTCGAGAAGCCAGTGGTGTGGGGGAAATTGCAATGCAAATGTATGTTGGTGAAAGGACCGTCTGTTGTCTAAAGCCTCTCTGTTTGGCCTTTAATGGCCTTGCTGGTGTGAAGGCCTCCACCAGCCATAACACATGCTGATTGAACAACCCTCGGTTTCTCCTGCAAGACTATGAGGGAACAGCCTTTTGCAAATATCTGCTTTAATTATATCCTTTAACTTAAACGTAAACTTTAGTTTAATCTTAAGATTTTATTGCTTAATAGTGGCAATAATGTGTCATGTAAAATCATGAAACATTTTAAAAAATGCACCCATTTCAAGGTATACAACAGATAAACATTAAATATAAAAATATTAAACTATTATTATTAGTAGTAATAGTATTAGTAGTAGTATTAGTAGCAGTAGTAGTAGTATTGTTGTTGTCGTTGTTGTTGTTGTTGCTATGCAGTCCATTATTGTCATTGCTAAAGTGTCAGGAATAAATTGTTTGGTGAGCTTATAGTTAATAAAGTCACCAAAAATACAAAATGTTGGAAACAATGTAACTGATACTGTATATTCAGGTGGTAGAGCACCTTATTTACTCACAGTATTTGTTTTTACATGCCCATAGTGAGTGTACCAACATCCCTTTACTTTGAGGCATTTTGTGCATCTGTGTGTATCGTTTCTTTCATTTTTTCTTTGAGTCTTTCTTTCCATCTCTGGTGTATAATATTATCCATTTAAAATTTTGAAATTTATTGTTATAAAAACTTATAGTTCATTGATTAGACTGTGTGTCCTGTAGATTGCTGGTTTAAGTCACCTGGGAAAATGAGAAGGTCAGCTGTACATTGCATAAGATAAGATAAGATAAGAAATACTTTATTAATCCTGAGGGAAATTTGAGTGTCAAAACAGCACTGTCCAGCACAAATCAAACACAACAATAGAATAAAATAAAATAAATAGGAAGGTTGCATCAGTCTGTCTGCATTGTGCAGTAATTATATAGGTAGCATATAATAAAATGAACATTGCACAGTCAAATGAGCTGTCCATTCTGTTAAGCAGGTTATAGAGTAGGAGCACCTCCTCCTTCCATTTATGCTCATATTCAAGTGTTTAATGGTAAAGACAGTTTAGCTGGATGGATTTGGTGATTAGCCTTTCAAGCTTTGCATAATTTAGGAATTCTCCTCCAGGAAGAGATTTTCTATGGACCAGTTCTGAAAAGGAAATTAGTTTGTTGTATCTGATGAGGTAGCATAGCTTGTTAATGCTAATTGTTAAACTAAAGAAAAGTAAGAAGATCGTGCCAACTATGGGAAAACAATCTGCACCAAAAATGCAGATAGAAGATGGTATTTTGGACAATTTTGTGTGGTGTTACAAAAAGAAAAAGATTTGTGTTTTTGGGAGCATTTCCATTTTCCATAAACCCTCTTTGATTAGGATGTACACGTCTGAGTAATGAGTGTGCCATGCATTTGGCAAGAGTTTTAGCCACTGTCGTACTCTCCAAATTTGTGAGGCTGATTCATCAGTTGTTTTGCATAAAAATGGCCCTTGCATTTTTGTTCATTAGTGATATTAATAATTTCCTTCTCAGCTAAGCAGCTATGCATAGCTATATTTCTTTGTATATTTCAAGTAGAATTGTACAAAGAAGTGTTTGAGGTGTTTGAGCTGTGTAACTGTCAGGTCCTAGTAATAGTTGTAGTCATAGCAGCAGTAGTAGTAAGTGTACATATATTTAAACTAAATATATATATTTAAACAATTTTAAACTATTTTCAGATTTCTTACATCTCTCTTGCCCTCTCTCTCGCCCTCTCTCTCTCACCCGCTTTCTCTCTTCATCTCATGCGCACAGCCTGTTATGTTGATTTCTGTTCTCTTCTGTGGTTAAAAGATATTTTTGGATTGTGATATTTTAATCATTGGTTGCCAGCCTGAACATGTTTAAGAATATGAATCTTGCAAGGTCTTTGGATGCTTGTTAAATACTGTCTCTTTGGTCAACATTTCAATTTGTTTGCTGTAGGAATGGATTCTATTTTAAATCATAATTGCAATATTATAATCCCATCAATGTTAGCTAATGGATTGCTGATAGAATTATCCAAGCAATCCATTAGAGTTCATTTATTCATTCCACTATGCAGGTATCATCTAAATAATGATGATGCCGTGGCAGTATATTTCTGTTTTTTTCCCACAGATATCCAAATGTAAGGGCTTATCTTAAAGGGGATAAGGCATGCACACATATCACATAAAATCCCAAATATGTGAGAATTTCTTCATTGGGGTAACAGGTGTTTCAGGCCTATTTCATCAAAGACAGACAATTATTGGTTCAAGATAAATGATCCTTTTTTTAAGTAGTAGGTGTTATTTCTTCTATACAATGTATCTGTTAGCGGGAGTACAAAATTCCATTTTGATTTTAATCATGCTGTTCTGTCACCTATTCTTTCAAAATTGGAAATTTATTACATTGAAATTGGATTCAGATTTTGAAGGTGGTAGTTCAATAAAGAATATAGTATTCTGGCTTTAAGTCACCAGACTGACATATGGTATGATTTCAGCATTTTTGAAAGTCACAAAAGAATTGTACTTGCTCTATTAAAATCATGGCTACTTCTGTCTGAAAGGCAGCATTTCCAAGTGGGTTCCTGATAAATGAGAAACACATCATCATGAGATGATGAGCTCCTTCCAAAAAACATGGTAAATTGAACAGAAAATACAAGCATTGGCACAAGGTAGATGCCAGGGCAACTTACATAGCTTCAATTTATATACAGCTGTCATTTATGTAGATGGATATATTGAATTAAGTAGAGCAGGTTTGGTGTTTTACACAAGTGTACAACATAAGTGCCTTACCAGGCATTTGGAATATGCAATATTGGGTTATTTATTTAGATCCCATTCTGTAGCACAGCACTTTCACCCATTTATTTCTGTTTTATCTGTTGTAACATAATCCAAGGTGTACTTTTGAGGAATTCAAGGAGACACCCTCTTCCTTGAAAAACCGAACAGAAATTGGCAATTCATGGCCCCTTTGGTGCTTTATGATGTGTGCACTTTGGCACTGTTACAGCCATGCAAAATCTGTCCATTGGGATTTTGAAGTACAAAGGAACTGAAAACCTGGAAGTCTGCGCTTGCCCGCTGTTCCTTTTTCATATCACCCTGCCTGGTGAAACAGACTGCTTTCTGCTCGGCTCTCAGAAAACAATGGACTGCGTCTGAGCAATTGAGTGCTTTGCCAGCTGAATAGGAAATACACCTATTCATGTGTTTGGATGTAGGCAGCTCCACGATGGATTCTGTTTGGTAGGAAAAAAAAGAGACAAATTGCACCAGTTGGGCCACACTTTGGACTGTTGCGCCAATCATCCTGGTTGCTTTCATAGACACAGGCTGGGACAAGCTAATAGGGCTGCTCTTCTTGTGAAGATATGTTGGCCTTATCTGCTGGGTTGTTTCAGTTTTGTTTCTGTAACTGGCTGAGACGCACATTTATTTTCAAAGCCAGAACTCAACATCCCACCCAGAGCTCCCGCTTTCATTGTCTCACAGAGGGGCAGTACTTTTCTCCCTCCCTCTTGAGTCTGTTTGTCCTTATCGATTTATTCTTCCTCGGTTTGCGGGATGCCAGCTGCCTGTTGGGTTTGCTCAGCCTCTCAGTGTATAGGTTTGTTTTGTGTGTTTGTTGCCAGTGTGTCGCATTTCATACTAATCAGAGAGGAGCACATTTTTAGGATCATGCCTGCGGACGACACCCCAGGTAAGGCAGAGCGGGATTCAATTAAAGCAGAAATGGTCTTCTGCAGAAGGACCCCAGGGTGATAATGGAACTCAGTGGCAGCATTTCCCCTTGCTGTTTACCAGAGCTGCGGGTTATCATAGCCGTCCACCCCCATTCACATTGTCACGACCAGTACTGAAATTAACAAATGGCATTCAGGTATACGTAATTAATTACAGGGCACCTCATTTCCGCTGGCTAGCTTTTCAATCAAGACATTGGAAATTGAGAGCATAGGGAGAGTTAAATTCAAAATGCAAAATGTGGCTTAAACCCATCAACCTTTTTGCACAGCGGATGTCTTTGTCCAGGGTAACCTACTGTGCATCCAGTTTGTGCACCTGGACCATTTTAACTCATTCAAACAGCTGACTTCCTTCATGTTCTCGTGAACAAAATAGCACTGAACCACCTGGGATAGAAACCGTTGAGCCTAGGATCCAGCGTCCAGCATTTAAATCACTCTCTCAGCAAAGGCGGTACAGGGAGGGGGCAGCAATTGAGTCCAACCCCATTGAGGGTGGATGATGACTCAGCCCCAGGCACTCTGCTGTCCTCAGGGGTTCCCAGGGAACTCCCACACTGTCGTCAGTGAGCGGCTCTTGATTGCCATCTAATTGCTCCATGAGGTATGTCACATGGAGGGTCCTCTGCTCAGAACCACCCCTAAAGCTGGTCGGGGGTTATTTCTTGGGGAGAGGCAGAGAAGATTTAAAAGACAGTGGTGAGAGTGATGTCTTTAAAAGCTCGTCTCAGCTCTCTGTGTGGTGTCTAGCAGTTTGCATGACCTTTGATGTAGGAATTATATTGCTTCTCAGCCTTACAAGACAAAATCCAGATTTATTATGAGACAGACTTGGGAACGAGAACACAAGAAAAATTCAGCTGGAGGCCTGTTGTATTGTTGTCTTCCATAGTTTGGTCTGTCGTTTTCATTCCATGAACTTGTGAAGCTGAGCTGAAGGAGTTGTATTTATTTTATGCTTTCAGTGTGTGCATCGTCTTTCAGCTTAATGAACACCTGTCCAGAAACCAGACAAAATCTGGGCAAAATCTGATTTCTAGCTTGTGTTCAACATTGTGTCTGGGAAAATAAGATTCAATTCCCAGTGATTGAGTTTGCAACATGGTTTCCTGGAATACATTGTCATAAAGCAGGGACCACCTACATTTTAAAGGGGAACTCCAGTCAAAAATGATCATGACTTTTATGATATGTATAAAGTACAACATGCATGATTCAGTATTTTTAGACATGTCCTGTATGCAAGTAACAAGAGCCTTTTTCTTCAGTTAATGACACAAACCAGCACAAGAAAATAGATCTGCTTTTTGGTCATATTGTCAGACAATTGTCTTCCTTGTAATCATCTCTATTGTTGAATCACACTAAAAGTGCTATTGAAATAAAGGAATTTGGCTGAGAGGACTAGGTGCATGTAAACAATAATAATGTTTCATGCTTGAAATGCATGGACTCGTTGTCTGCATGGGAGAAGTGTGGCATAGTGGTTTGGGGACTGAACTGAACTATAAACTTGCAGGTTAGAATATCAAGTGGGGCATTGCTGTTTACATCTTGTACAGGGTCTCTGAATTACTTCAGTAAATACCCAGTTGGATGAATGGGTAAAATGTATAAATCCAAGGTATTATACATGATGAGGGCACCTTCTCCACAAATGCTAATGTGAGAATTTCTAACTGAATAAATGCTGGTTTGCTGCAACATCAAAGGAATTTTTATTAAAGTAGGAGTGACGCTTTAGATGAATTATTAAATCCCTGTTACAATGCTGAGGGTAAAGAGATAGATCACTTGTGTGTTTTGATAACAGATATGATCTCTCTCAATGGCCTCCAGCTTCCAAAACACAAGTACTGCTAGTGTTTTCCCTGTGCATATAGGTTAGCTTTCTGTGTGCGGACGTGATCTGTTTATTTAAAACGGGCTGTCTAATTTCCATTCTCAGCTTTTATTGAAATCCCCTGGGGGGCGCCATTTTTTTCCAGCCTGAGATTTCAATCTTTCTGCTGCTAAATGCGATTTGAATCGATATGAATTACATTGCCGCTTCCATTCTAAGCAGGGTAATTGAAGACAACCCAGAAGAGTCTGTCTGAGTCAATAGAGCTTTTTAGACACTAAAACATTATGAACCACCCTTCATTTGTGGGTGATGCGGCAGCGAGAAGTAGTGTCCAAATATTGCCTTTTCTAAACCCAAATAGCCCCCGGTCAATCTCAGTTTTATTTATATTTTTCTGTCAATCTGCTAATTTCCACTGATTCTAAATAACCCTGTTAAATTTGAAGCAGGCAGGATAAATACTTGCACTCACCCTCAATCAGCATGAAGTACAATTTTGAACAGCCCCTTATCTGTCTTGCCAATTAAGACATCATTTGAAACCCAGGGGTTTTGATGAAGGGATTTTACAGGCCCATTCAGAGAGGAGTGCCTAAATGCAAGCCCATTGCACGGGGCCTCACAGACCCGCGGAGCTGGCCCTGTGTCGCAGCGTATCATGGCCGGCTCGGTGCATTCGGGTCCCTCGCTGTTTCAGACTGTCGGTCAGGACCACGGACAGGGCAGCAGTTTGCCGCCAAGTGCACAGCACCATGGACAGCGTTCCGCCTGGCTGCAGAGGACAAGAGCCCCGTGCTGCCAGCTGCTGCACAGCACTGAAATAACCACCTATTCTCCTCTTTGTCTGTCTGTCATATTCTCTCTCTCTTTCTCTCTCTCTCTCACGTGTACACACACACACACACACATCTCTCTCACTCTTTATCCTTCTCCTTCTGTCTCTCCCCTCACACACACACACTCACTCACACACACACCCATCTCTCTCCTTTTTTCTCTCCCTCTCTGTGTCTCTCTCTCTCACACACACATACACACACACACACACACACAGCCCACATGTTGTCAGGCCTGTTTGGAAAAGGTCCTACCCTGCCACTGTGACAAATGTCTTCTAAGTCTCTTTCAGCTGACACCGACAATGGAGTTTGTGGACTGAGGTGGATGCTGTTGTTGTTGCTGTTGTTGTTATTATTCCTATTAATTTTTTTATTTTTTATTTGAGGGATCTTATAAGACGTTAATGTTGTGGAAAATACAATGTGCACATGCACTGCTGTTTACAGATTGTATTGTTTAAATGATTACAGAGTATTTTCCATATCCACTTCTAGCTAAATCTTTCTGCCTCCCCATTCTCATCTAAGGATGCTTACTTTGGTTTAATTTTGTTTGGCAGCTAATATAATTTTTTTGAGCACATGATGAGCTATCTGACAGACGTATTTTTACAGGATGAGATGTATCTAGAAAGCTAAAAGTAAAGTACTTATTGTGGATTAATATCTAATACATAAAATGTTCTGTTTTTATGAGCACAGACCTCTAAATGTATATTACTTTCACAAATCAATACTTAAAGCAGATATATGTGAATAAATCCAGATGTGCATGCAAGTAACAGTTGAATCAAACCTGAATAACTTGAGTTCAGAAATTGCATCAAAAACCAGCATACACAGCCAGCCCTCTGAATAAGGATTCTTTGTTTTAGCTTCTCCTTTGCCTTCATGATGTGATGTTTAAAATGGACAGGTAATACTTATTATGTGTTGGTAGTTTTATATGGAACAGAATGCACTGAGAAGACAGCAGGTCACTAGCACCTAGTAGTGGACATGATCTCTTGGGATCTCCAGCTGCCTTCCAGCATTTATCATCCTTGTTTATGTGTCGAGATTTGATTTGCTGTTGCCAGTGGTAAACTATAAGTAAACAAACACCAATCCTTCCTAATGACACCACACAGTGCTGTCTATAACTGCATTCAGCTAAAAAATGTTTGCATTTAAACTGTCTGAAAGTTTGTTACTTTCTGTACGTAGGGGGGCATCACAGCTTATCTTGGAATCATAATCTTTGCACAATCATTACTAATAAAATATTGATATGATTAACATAATAATATGCTTGTCCTATTCTAGTGAGGAAGCGCTGAGACAGATGTCTGAAATTGTTGGCTTTTCCCTCTTCCACAGCCTGACACCAATGCAGTCAATGATTACGATTCTGACAACAATTAATAGATGTGGCGCCGGCGCCGATGGAGCTGTTCCAGAGGGGGGCAGCGAGTCTGTCGGCTGTTCTGAGGCCTGATGTGATTTAGCTGGAGTGGCTCGCTGGGAACTTTGACCGCGCTGATTAATTCTGCAAGTCCTCGTCAGGAAGTCCCTCTCTGAGCATCTCTCATTGGGCGGGCGAGAGAGGCCATGCCACTGAGGGAACTGTTATGGCTTGTTCAAACTTGCAAGCGGAAGGCGTCTCTCAAGATTATCATTTGCTGTCGGCTCTGAACAGAGGAATATGATTGTCTTGGACGTATCCGCACCACGTACAAGTGTCTATCATACTCAAGGTCCAGTGTGTTTTCCCAGCCGAGCCAATCTCAAATCCAGAACTGGAAAAAGCTTGCCTTTGTTTGAATGTCAGCATGGTGCATTGCCCGTTTGGCTATGCCAGCTGTGCTTTGATATTTTTCTATATCAGCAGTAGTCTGGAAATTTTTTGATCTCTTTATTGAGTGTGGTATATACATATTACTTTCCACTATCTCAAAAATGGAATTTCCATTTTTTGTTATGGTACGGCCTGAAGTAGAGTTTCATTTGGAGTTCAGAGATAAAGTTGAAATTATCTCTCTGGAGAAGGCGGTGACAGCAGCAGACATTGTTTTACATGTCATTTTTGGCACTGTACTCATTGGAGATCTGTCTAACCTCAGGGCTCAGTCATAACAACAGCTCCCTTGTAAATGAGAATGCAGTACCTTTCCCAATGAGAGAATAAATGCTTGAATGAATGGAGTGTCAGTTGCTCAGTTGCAGTCAATAGAAGCAGAGAGCTGTTTTTGTTTGTTTTCACCACTCACGATTCCAGACAATGTTACCTTATCTGCACTCCAACGCTGTGCACTTGCTGAATGTAAAGTTGCCCAGCGATGTGACAACTTTCATTGGAAATCATAATTACAGTTGCGAAATGCGCACGCTTTATTTTGCTGTCACAGAGTGAGTGTCGTCTGTGCCGCCTGGCTAATGATCCTGACACTGTCAAAGATTTTGGGCTTCTGAGAGCTGGCGTCTGCAGCTGTGCTGGTGTTTCTGTGACCAGAGCTCTTGTGGCAGGCCGAGGCGCATTGTAATTTCCGTAACGAAGTAAACAAACTCTGTAATGAATAAACATGGAAGCTGAGAGTCCTGCCAGCACTCCGGAGAAAGAGACGCGCGGCCAGTTTCAGGTCAGCATGTAATCGAGTGGGACGAGTTCTAGAGGGGGCTTGTTTATTGTCCATTAAGCATCGCCCCAGCGATTGAGGGGAAAAAACACGGACACTCATGTCAGTGATGAATGCCAGGGGAACGCTTGCATATTAGAGCCCCAGCTGAACGGGACCGGGAGCCGTTTTTTTTCCCCTCTGTTTGAATTCAGCAAAGGTCGGCAGTGCCGAGAGGGGCCTCCTAAATCACTGGCCACATGCTCAACGCAATCTGCTGATAACAGGCAGGAGGTGGAGAGGGAGGGGACATCCCCCTGCAACCCCCCCCCCCCCCCCCCACCACCACCACACTCAAACACACACACACACACACCCTCACATGTTTGAGGCAATCTGCCAGCAAACACTGCATCATTCCTGACATCTAACCATAAAAAAGTCCAGAGCGCCGCTGAAGGATGGTGACCGAGGAGAGAGAGCAGGAGAGCGAGGGGAATACCAATGTTTTCCATCCTCCCCTCCGCGACAGGAAATCCAGGATTACGCTGGGAGAATGTTGCTCCTGATCCTAGGAGTGGGCTTGGATCAGCATTCATTATTGTTTCTCCCTCTAATCCCCCCATCATTTTAAAGCCTCCGTAGTCATCATTGGTCGGGGGGGTGAGAACATGGTATGCGCCGCCAAATGTGTGGTCTGGGATACGTCTGTGGTGTGACACAGAAGAGGCCAGCGTGATTGACGCTGGGGCATAGGAGGCTGGGCCAGATGACGATATTGAAATGACAAATGGTGGCACTAACCTCTTCTGTGGGTGCTGATTCTGCTCAGGAAGTAGGGGGTTTGGTGAGAAAAATAAGATTGCGAGGTCATGGGATGAATTGACACATGATGTGCTATCAGACTCATCGCCTGTAAGAGTGTGACACTATGAATCCTGGAAATGAGAAAGTTAGTCACTTAGACTTGTGAAGTAAGTAATGATTGTGCTTGTTTGTAAGCGGTAACATCAGTCATGTAACCTCTTTAGCTGTCATTCTCAAAGATACAAGCAAATGACCTGTCAGTCACCATGGGCATTTACTCTGAAAAATGTGGTTAAAATGGCTGGTGGCCAAGGTTTTTACTGAGATTATACTGTTTCATATGGGTATATCTCCCTCCATTTTAATCCTCTTGTGTATATTTTGTTGATATAATTTTCCAATCCATCTACATTTGAATGAAGGTCTCTAAAGCAATAATAAAGATTGAGACATTTATACTGCGGTCTCAGTAAAGAGATTTCTGGAGCAGTTGTTAGGAGCTTGTCAGTGATGGTTTTAGGCATGTGTTAATGATTGTGTTTGCCGTTGTTGTTGACTGTGTTATGAGTGTGTCATTAACTGTGGCAAGAGCTTGCTGTTGACTATGTTAAAAGCTTGCTGTTGATTGTTAGTGTCTTCACAGTGGCATTAGGAGATTGTTACTGACTGGAGAGTGTGGTTAGTAGCATTAGGAGATTGTTATTGATGGTGGTCAGAGTGCGTTTTTGACTGTGTCAAGATTTTCTACATGTAGGGTTTTATACGTTGTCAGTTATGTAAGGTAAGGTCAGTCTGGATGATTACCAAGGGGATGCCCGTTAGCTGTGAGCTCTTTAGAGTGGAATCACACAAGCCTACGGGTGTGCTTTTACCCAATGTGTCCTCCCCTCACAGAGTAATAACCAGTCTGCAATGAGTCAGAACTCCAGTTGTGTGCATTTGTGGCAGGAAGCTGACCATTTTTTTTAATATTGCGAGTGTAATGATATTTTGGTGCATTAGTGTGAATTAAGTTGTCAGTTTGTCCTTTCTATTGGTAACAGATATTTTGTTTCTGTACATCTGTCATTCACACATGCCCCAGTTATGTAATGTGTTCCTTGTTATTAATGTACAGTCAGAGCAATCTCCCATCATGCACTGCAGGACCTTGTCAGATTGGATTTCTGCTCTCGGCCCTCTTGCTGCTGTTACCCTGACTGTGAGGAGGTGCCTGTGGATGCATGTGTGTTTGTGTGTGTGTGTGTTTTGTCTGGTTGAGTGTCACAACCAGTTCTCCCACAGAAATGTAGAAGAATCTAATACAATACACTACTGAGTGTATAGTCGCAAAGCAGGGCTACAGGGCTACTGTGATCTGAATTTGTGTTTTAAAGACAACACTGACAGGTGTCTTTTTAAAAACAGTATTGAAATTTAGTGTCTTCACATATCCTGAAAATAGGACTCCTGTCCTACAAGAGTGAACAGTTTTGCTTTGTACACTCTTGTCACTTTGTATGCTCTTGTGACAGGAAACACCACAAAGATGTTATGTACAGGACAGTGTGATCTGTGTACTTATAAAAAACTAATAATCACCACATTATTTTATTGTACATAAAAAAAGGCACACGACATTCTTATGCGTAAATATACATACACTGCTGGAGACTGCAGTACATGTTAAAGACATCTTTTGGATCATTCCTGTTCAAACTTGTTTTTAGCATACAAATTTGAAATTAATTTTACATTCTCTGGAATAAATGGTTCATATCAGGCAAATTGCTTGGTAGAATGTATCAAGCCTTCATGATTCAGCTTTGTAAGGGCCATCCATGCATGGAGTGTATTCTTGACCACCCAGCAGTTTCTCTGTGTTTATTGTTTTTTTTTTTATAGTCAACCATATGTGCCCTTGAAATGCCTGTTGTTTCAAGGCCATGGTTCCATTATTTCCCCGCTCTCTTCCAGCACTTATTCAGTAAAGCAGTCACCTGGGAATGTCAGCTCTAAATCAGGTGCTCAGTGAAAGAGATCTCCAAACCCTGCAGGAAAAGCCCCCCATCCCCAGGGGGAACAGTGTTGCCCCACCCCTCCTCCCCCATTTCACACACATAATGGAATGAAACACAGACCATTAATCCTCCGGGGATGGTGGTCTCATTGTATGTTCTCCCCATTGTTAATGTCCTGCCAATCAAACTGGTCTCTGTTCTCCCTGTCACTCTCAGACTGGCTGTCATGTAAACCCCCAGTAGGTTATTCCAGACAAAAGGTAGAACAGACAGACCTTTGACCCGATGACTCACCTGTGTGCAACCAGGTCCCAGTCCACACAACAATCCTCCCCCCACACACACACATACCCAACCCTGCCCTGTCTGTCTGATTCCATTAAGTAAGGACCCTCACCCTAAAAGGCTGTTGTATTAGTCCCCTCTTGACATTAGCCTTCCCAGGAAACAAAACATCTCCAATAGAGTGATGTCATTCCTCCTAATTTTTCATAAGAAGCTTGCTTGTTCACAAACAGAGTCCCTGTTTACAACCGGTGTTGGTAAATGCTAAGATTCTTAAGTATTTACCATTTGGCCCTGTAGGATACTGATTTTGGTGTCCAGATAAATAAATGACTCTGTGTGCAAATAAATAAATTAATGAAATGAAACACTTATTAATTGGAGAGGGTTTACACAATGGAACTACTGAACTGAGGGATAGATGTCAACGATACCTCATTGCAATTCACATTGAAACAACTGAAACCACAATAATAATAACAATCAACGATAAGACAACAACAATAAGCTAGGTCATGGCATGTGTATAAAATAAACTGTTAGCCATTCCAGCCTACCTGTAGCTAGATATGAATAGTCACAGCTCAATTTGGATAGCTAGCTAACTTTGTAGTTGGTTTGTCTTTGCATTTGAAAATGTCGCTCTCAGGTGGGAAAGTAAATTTTGATTTACTAAATTAGAATTTTAGCTATTTCAACGTGATCCTTTCGGTACATGTACTTGAAAAGTTTCAACAGGAAAAATGCTGACACCTTGCCATCTGTTATATGAACTGTGCTGTAAAAACAAGGCTTGAGGAATTTAAATAATGCCATGTTTTGGGCATGGAATGCATTACGCTACAAGTTTTATGGCTCTGAAGACAGTGTAAATTGAGCTGGCATCAAGGCTGCAGAGAGAGGGAAAGATGCATTGTAGTGGCATTTCCATTTCAGCAATATTATACAGGCAGTTCACTTTTTATAATTTACTCCACCATCCTCAACAGTATGACAGCTGTCATTTGCATTTTTGCCACTTCATTTCGGGGCAGAGAGGCCAAATTTAAGCAAGTTTAGCATTTTCACTGATTGCGCAGTTTCTTCTCTACTGCCTTCAAATTGCCAATGAAAGAAATCGCGAGGATTAACCCACTGTGTGCTGGGAGAAGGGAGGAGGGAGGCGGTCTTCAGGCATTCGCTACTTTTGACCCCTGACAGGATGACTCCATAAATGCATTCCCAGACAGTAGGAGCCTGAACAGCTCTAGCTTTTTTGGTTACCGTTGAAATATTCTGCCCACGCCTCTACGAAAAAATTAATGAGACGTCTGGGTTTTTGAAGTGCAGGTATTCATTACAAGACAAGTCTGTCTCTCTCTCTCTCTCCTTCTTGTAGTCTAGCCCACGGAGGAGAACAGCATCGAATCCAAGCGTTATCAGCCAAGCTTATTACCATTCAAATAGCCCTCTCTTTCCCTCTGTATCCTCAGGTATTGTAAATGCGCTCAACCAAAAAGAGCCTGCTGGCACCTGAAGTCACCGTCGCGGCACGAGGCAAAATGGCAGGGGCCACGGAATTTCACACCGTATTAAGAGCGGGGCGAAAATGGCGATTTTCATTCTGTCTGCTAAGCCGCTCTCCTTGGGTCTCCCGCTCATTCCAAATAGACCTCCCGTCCCCCGAAAGGGCACCGAGGGGCACCCATCCGAAATCTTGCCAGTAACGACCTCATTCTCCCAGGACTCCTGCAATATAAGGGGGGGATGAGTCGGCCCAAATGATCACTAGAGAAATACTTAAAGCTGCGAGGCACCCAAATGGAGGGCGAGCCTTGTGGATTTGCAGCGGCTAACTCCTTTGCGGCACTTTATGGCCAACAAGGCCAGAGTATTTATTTCTCTCTTCTGCGCCGCGTGGACGGTAATTGAAAACGGGATTCCGTGCGTGTTCGGTTAATAGAGCTGTCCTGGCCTCTCTGAAAAGGAGGGTTAATGACTTTTTCCAGTTCCATTACCCCTCGAGATTGCCTGCAGGTGAGTAAAGACCCATACTGGACTGGGAAGAGGGGGCCCAAGTTTTTCCTCCCCCCACCCCCATCTGTCTCCTTTCATTTTGTCAAAGGAACTTCATTTGCACGGCTTATTCTGTTATTCACAGAGCAAGTCTGCCTGGCAGTTTTGTTATGAGTCTGTGTTCATGTTCATCTGTCTATGTGTGTCTCTGTGTGTTTATGTCTGTGTTGTGTGTGTGTGTGTGTGTGTGTGTGTGGGCGGTTGTATGCATTGTACGTAAGTGTGACGTGAGAGTGTTTGTGCTTGTGTGCGTGTGTGTTTGTTCTTCCTGTCCACCAACCTATGTAATGTGTGTAATGGTTGTATATTGTAATATGTAGCAAATGTGACAGATAGCATCAATAACATCAGTATCCACTGACAGAATTTTAAGAATTCAAATTCACCCCCCAGTTGTCCTCTATCCAGGCTCTCCAAAATGGCTCCCAAATATGGCACATGACTGGAAACCTCTTCATAATGTGCTGTAAGGGCCAAATGTTTCGCTACTTAACAGGTTCTTTACAACAGCTTGCTGTTGTGAAGATGCTGTGAGAAAATATCAGCTCCTTCACCATATTTGAATTTTCCTAATTTAACGATGGTATTGTTATTGCTGAAGTTCTGAGGAAAATGAGGAAGAGACATATCAGTTTTTCTAATTTTATTTTCAATACAAGAGTTTTTGCTGGAGTGTATCACTTTTTGGACTAAAGTAAAGTTTGTTCTGAGGACCTGTACCCTTAAATATTCAGCCTGTTTAAGCGTGTCTCTGATTCTTTTACGATAGCACAGGAGAGATTATTTAATGACGCTAAATGAAACTGAAAATGAAATCTGCAAATTAACAAAATGGTTTCAGGATTTTAATTGGTTTTTGTGTGATTAGCATCTCGCTATTCAATAAAGTGCAGCTAATTGTACATCTCAGTGTGTTGCTGCTGTTTAATATGCATAAACAAAGTCTTTAAAATCTTTAATAAATAAGCCATTTAATTTAAAGTTTTATCCATTCCTTTCATTGTAATTATGTTGTTAGCATTACCTTCAGATCAAAACAAATGTCCCTGCTAGAATCATTAATTTATCTCAGTCTGCGGAACACTGTTTTCAGGAGGAGAGATTACACTGAATGGTTCAAGGGCCAGTATTTTCAGCTGTGATCAAGCCCAGGTTTGAATCAAAACCTTTTTACACCTGTTAACAACAAATCAACAATATCAAGAACTGTCAGAGGTTGTTGTACTCTAGGTGTAATGTGCGTCATGGATTTTCATTTGGTAAAAATATTGTTGCTGCAGTAATTTATAAAAAGGTCAATATTGGCCTGATTGCCTAACCATGTTGGTTGAATGACCAACTGAGTTCAAAGCTAGACAATCAAACAAGAGATTATGTTCACAAATCTTTTCAATGGAGGGTGACTTGTAGCAAGAGTAGGCCTTGCTTTTCAGTAAAGTCCTGAACAATGAAGTTATTCAGACAAAATGAAACTGCACATCAATACAGTCACAAAATTTCCTAGGTAATTCTTAGTGTCTTTAAGTGATTATAAAGCTTTTTGCATGAAAGGCATATTCTTTGAGTGGAGTTCCCCTCTAATATGGTAAATGTGTTTCTTCTTCTACTTCACTATATGAAGTTATTATGTTAACAACCAATTCCTTTCAGTGTGAAAAAATGGCTCTCTTACAAAGCACTGGAGCAATTTCACTTTATTTTACATTAAGAGCTTTTGAGTCCACCTTTCCTTTAATCAAAAGTGAAATTGATCCTTATTCCTAAGCGGTGTTTTTCCATTTTATGTATCTTCCATCTGTGATATCATTGTGTGCTGGATGCAGTGAAAGATGACTGATCAAGGAGAGAGAAATATAATTGGGCAAGATGCTCACCTGGGGACCTGCTCAGCTTCTGAAAGAACCAATAGGAAAAAGCAGTTGGGCCTGCCCTGCCCTACCAAATTACTGCACTAACACCATGATTGAACAGAATGCGTTGATGTGTGGCAGAGATGGAACATATTTATTCTCTCTGATTGACTTGTTGTAGTGGCACATCGTGTGTGATAAATCAGATTAAATCATTGCTAAATGCTTGTAATTAATGGTTACATGGTTGGTTAACTGACAGATGGATTTCCTTTTGTTATTGAGTTGATATTGTGAATTTAAAGAGATTTTCTGTTCAGCTTGATGACTTTTGTGATGGCTTCCTTCATTTTCATTTAAATTCTGTGTGTGACCACATTGTAAGTTACCATTGTATTTTGCATATAATGAAAAGTCAGCAATATATATCCCCACCGCAAATTTTCTGCATCACCATCTACATCATTTGTACTTTTTTGTTCTCATCAGCTTTATGGATTCTCTGAACAGAGAGAGTAGAGGTGCCTAGCCCACCGGAACCAACCAAAACTATTTGAACCCATGAGATCAAAAGCTGTACGGCGAAAACTGCAGGGAGCCAAAGCCCAAATTAAACAAACAACGCTCGCAACATGAACAAATTGGTTTTGTGAAAACTTTTTTTGGTTCATTTTCTCAAAAAATAGAGTTGATGAACCGTCCATGGGACTCAGTTGTTATCCCCACAGAGAGACACAGGGGGCAGAGTGGAAATTCGGGGGGGGGGGGGAGACAGACTGTGTGACCCAGTTAAGGTGAGTCCGGGAGAGTGGGGTGAGGGAGGTGCCAACAAGGGAATGAGAGAAACTATGCAGAGCCATCTGGTTTCCTGGTAATTGGATATGGCTCGTACACTATCTTGGCTTGCTACTTATACAGAATATTTGGATAAAACATGTAACAACCCTTTGCACTTCAGGACAGTGTGAGAGATAGAGATCTAAAGCTCCCCTGCAAGCACTCAGCCTTTGCTATTTTCAGTTTTTTCCATTTCAAAAAGTCAGCATTCTCAAAGGATTTCCAATCATTATTTTTTGCTGAGTGGCTCTGCCTGCATTCAATTTTGTGTAATTCATGTGTCATTGTATTCATTTATGCCCAAATGGAGGACAGCAACAATATGAACAGTTTAAGAAAGCAATTCTATGAACCAATTAAATATGTTAGAATGCCATCACAGAGTTTTGATATGCAGGTGAAGAAATACACATCCATTTTTATGAAGAAATTTCTCAGCGTGAACTTGGATTTGCATATATATGTTGACTTAGGAGCACATTTCCATAATGATCTAAAGATAGCATACCGATGCTATATGATGTGAAATGTCATATTGTGTTGAGGTAGAGGGCATAATGATGTATACAGGGCAGATGATTAAACCCTCGAAGAGGCATAGGTTTGAAACCCAGGTGGGACACCTTTGTGTTCTTGAGCAGTGTACTTTGCCTCAGTTGTTCAGGAAAAAAATTAAGATGCTATAGGGCTGCAAAATCTATGAGATGTAAGCTATGGACAGGACATCTGTTAAGCAGATAAGAGGGTTGTGTTAACTCTAAGGACATTGTTGTAATAAGAAACTAATTAGATTTGCTTAATACATTCTGTTTGGAAAAAAAAAAACAGCGGGAATGAAATCAGCACTGAACACCACCATATAATATGGCACCATTATTCAACAGGCATCAGAAAGTGATGTATAACTTTCAGCAGAGTCTAGAAGGTCATTTATAAAAAGGGTCAGGAGGGTCAGATATTGACTTTATGTTGAAATAGAGATAAGATCAGTCTCGTGACGACAGCCCACAGATGATAAAAGGTCACCGTCGCTTTGAGGTGTCATAAAAGCAGCAAGCTTGCAGCGGCCCAGAATGGCCATCTTTATTCAAAATCCAAACTGCGAAGACTAAAAGGCTGCATAGAAAATATCAGTGCACATTTTAGAGAGTGGTATTTATCTTTTTCATTAGAGGCACCATGTTGCTTTTAATGGGCCTTCTATTGTATACAAGTCATTGCATTCTGAAGTGACCAAAGTCATTGACTCCTCAAGATTATTTTCCTTAACCGACAGACCTATCCAAGGTGACTGTCATACAGCACCTTACTTTTTAGACATTATTCATTTTTAGGCCTACGGCTGGATATTGGAGGTCTTAGGGTTGAAGGAGAAATCCAGTCAAATGTTAAAATTTGATCATTTTTGCAATGTATGTCAAGTATGCACTTGCATGTACAAGTGAGCATTCAGAACCGCATCTTGTAAGCAAAGAATCTGAAACTCTGTTTCAGGTTAATGACACAACCTGGCCAGAACACTTCATTAGAGTGAACAGAAAAATACAAAACCCTTTTGAAAAAGTCCCCCCCCCCCACATATGACACTCTGATCACTTATAGACAGCTAAGACTTGTGTAGAAAAAGCTCTTTGTGAATTCATCGATGTGCTGTTTGTGCAGGGTGAAAATTTCATTGTTATGCCATTGATTGAAAAGCTCTTTGTCCATTGACGTTATTGTCCATTGAAGGGATTTGTGTGTTCCATCTTGTTTTAGTTTTGTTTTATGTCTGAAAGATTCAATTAAGGGTCAGTGCATTTTACAATGACTCCAGACCTCCGCGCTGATTTAGACAGTAACTCGAAAGAGATTTTGATTTTGCCCCATGATGCTAATGCACTCCAAACAGGCTGTTCCTTGTCTTTTTACATATAATTACGGCCTTTTGTCCAAGTCTTTTGTTTGAACTTCTGACTCACTGCTTTAGGTTAAAGTGCAGAGCTGGGAAACTTGGCAGGTGTGCATTAGTGCCGGTTATACGGACGCTGAACAGCATCAAAATATCAAATTGCGGCCCCCGGATTTCTTTCAGAGTCTGGAGAACATGCTGCCCACGTAATCTGTTCAAAGTGCCAGATTGCTACTGAGGGCCTCGACAGCCTTAAAGTTTTACCGTTTTTTTTTTTTTGTTTGACATGATTCCCCAGCTCTTCCTCTGTCTCCCCCACAGTAGGTCAAGCGACTACAGACTGGAGAATTGAACTTCTCCCTGCTTTCTCTGTAAAGCAGAGACCACAGTAAAAATCAAGACAGGCGGGCAAAGAGTGTCATAGATACCTACGGCAAAAATAGAGGAACACAAACCCCCAGAGCACCATCAATATCAAACACAACAGCAGACACTCTGTTTCTTAGGTTCACAGTGTCAGCAGATGTTTGATTATTAGTCAAATGTTCAAAAGGACACTTTGATATCTACAGACCAACAGAAAACCTGCCTGCTGAACTGAGTGCCGATTGGATGATAATAATGATCATTTTTACCATGTGGGCACAGATGAAAAAGCTGACAGAAGCCAGTTGTGATGTAAAAAGGCATATTGGAGAACCTAAAGAGACAATAAGCAGATGTGTAACAGTAATCTATGTGGCATGGAATAGGTTTGGCAGAGATGTACTCTGGCCATGTTACCAACTTCCACTGTGACAGAGAGACAGCTGCAGAGTTCAAGGCAAGGGAGGAAGACCACTGAATAATTTAACACGGCCTCGTCGGTCATACATGCGAAAATACTGCATTAGAAATGAGGCTGTCCCATAAAAAAGCATCCTGGCCATTACTGTTCTCTGCTGTATTCTGGGGCATAGCAATCCAAGATGTTGGATGCCTGCTGTGACAGACACCATTACATTGATGTTTGGGAGAGGAATCCTCTTCCCCGACAAGGTTTGCTTCTGTCACTTGCCTCATAGCAAATGGCAGCGTTACACACGGAGAGCGCAGGGCTGTGTCAGGCCTCCGACACACAGATGGAGACGCGGCATCATACACAAGGAAAGCCAGCTGCCAGAAGCACAGAGTTTGCCTGAGCAGTGCTCCATGGTGTCATGCTCTATAATACCAGGGCCTTGTTGTTGTCTGAAAATAACTGGGGTAGTTTTGATGTGCTTTTCATTTTGAGGCAAAATTCGATTGATTTTCACAGGTGATGTTAGATTTGGATGACGAAATCAGATGCTCTTTAATATTTTTGTGCATTACAGAACAGGTAGCTGCAGTAATGGCCTATTGTACATGTTGTAACTACATGACCGTAGCACCTCACCAGTATTAGTGGCACAATGGAGCATGCTCCACACATCATGCCTCCTGGGAGTATGTAGGCAAAATGTCAGTCCCACCACCAGAGGTTGTCAGAATGATTTTATCTCTTTTTTTAATAGTGCAATGTACATTTCCTGTTGATATATTCATCACATCAACATGTAAATACGAGTATGTGCACATACACAGTGTGCCCTGGGAAGATGTCGCTGTAACCTGTGAAAGAAACTGAATCAACTCCATCTTCATCACTCTGATGTGTCTCCCATCAGTCTCTGTCTTGTTTGGACGGACGGCTAGTTTCATTTCAAAGCTGCCTGGACGCAGGCCAGAGGCTGGAGGTGTTGCTTGTTCTAAAAGTGGGCACCGTGGAGAATACTACTCAAAGTGCTGAGGACCAGAGCAGCTGCTTTCGAGAGAGCCAGAGAGAGGAGGGGAGACAAGGCGAGAGGGTACAAAGAGAGGGAATGTTTGCTTTGAAAGGCTAAATCAAGAACAGAATAGAAACTGGGTAAAAAAATATTTGGTAAGAGGCTGCTTCTCCATCAATGGTGTATAATATACTGCTTATTGAGCCTACTGTGGGTGTGTGAAGTCAGTGTTTAGGGCAAAGACATGGAGAGACATTGTGGTGTTGACTGTGGGAAACATTATTTGTGCACAAAGGTGTTTTGCTCTCAGTTTTGAAAAGGCTCCGTCTGTGGCAACTGTGAAAGGAAACGCCATGAATTTAACCTACAAACATACTGCAAACTACACATTCTCTCAAGTCTCAGGCTTGTTTTGGGTCATGCTATACCAAAATATGTGAGAGCTCAGCATTATTCTATCAAATATATGGGATTAGCACAGAATCATTTCATTCACAAATATTTGGGTTTTTCTTGCATACACCAATGAGTCTTTCTGCAAAGCAAAAACCTGGAACCCTGCGCTTTAATTTTGTGTTGCTCACCCTCTACTAACCTGTTGAGACTGGTTAGTATGCAGATTTAGGCACAATCTGATTAAAACGGGGAGTTCACCGCTAACTTCGTGTCACTATGAAGTGATATTCCTGCCAGGCGTTGATCCAACTGGAACCGCACCGCTACTTCGGCCAGCTATTAACCCCATGTTACCATGGCGACAAGGACTCTGGATTGACTCTGGCTCAAAACAACGTGCAGTAATAAGTTCCATTGTCAGCTGCCGACCAGACACAAACACACATACACACACACACACACACACACCTGTGTGTGTCCTGGATCCACAGCATTATGGAAACAGCCCAGTGTTTGCTCAGGCTAAGTCACCAGGTGCACACACAGAATCGAGTGCTGACCGGGGGAGGTGGGCTGTCCTCTGAAACGCTCTGTTAACAGGCCCCAGGCACTCCATTCACTGACCTTTCTCTCTCTTTCTTTCTCTCTCTCTTTGTACCCCTGTTTCTCTCTCTCTGTCCCTCTACCACTCTCTCTCTCTCTCCACCTTTCTGCTCACCAGCTTCCGCCCAGCTGCCTGGCACAACCATGGACGAGAACCGAATGGAAGCCCTGGCAGCGCCCCAAGTCCCCACCACTGCCTCCGCCATCACCACCAACGTCACCGAGGCCGCTGGGCCGGGGGGTACTGAGCCCAAAGATGAGGCCTTCTCCAAGCTCAAGAACAAGTTCATGAACGAGCTCAACAAGATCCCATGTGAGTCGTGAGCCCATGTGGTGCTGGGCAGCACGCTGCTTCTTTATTTGTTTATTCCCTCGGACGCAGGCTTTCTGCTATGTTAATACCTGAACCCCCAGGTAATCAATGTATCAATGCATGTGCTGTAAAATTTAGCTGTACTATTACAGAGGTTTAGACTTTTCCACAGGAAGACATACACACAATTTACAGTGAGGGTCTCTTTTCTTGATGTATAATAATGTACAAATAGTAATAACAATCATCATGATCACCATAATATGTGTAGATGTCACTTAAAACTGTCATTTCATGTTTGTATTTAAGTGGAGTTAGAAAGTAGATGAGTTTCTCTGGCAAATGACAATGGACAAGAAGTGATTTTATTATTCATAGCAGGCAACATTATGAACACTCAGTACGTCCTAGCACACACTGATTTTTTTTTTCTTTTTTTCACTGAACCACCTTTTAAAGCTGCCTTTTAAATTCTATATTTGGCAGCACTTTGGCTCAGGTAACTCATTAGGCTTTTATGAGGTGCCAGCTCGTGACTGATTAGCACGCTGCACACTGGACAACCACTAATCAAGGGGTTGTTATGTACCTTCCAGACTGAGACGCAGTCCGAGAGCAACTGGAGAAAGCAGACCCATTATGGTGGGTTTGAATTGCTGTTTATTCTCCAGGCATCAGTCAAACAAGTGTCTCTGTAAAGCGAACTGCCAAGCTGACAAACGCTTCACTGCACATCAGGGACTTGTTTCTGTCTTAAAATGTCAATACTGCCTCATAAAACGGAGGTAGCACGTTAATAAGGAATATGCAAGTAGACTACAGTGTACTTTACTGAATATCAATGCCTGTCGTAAATCACAAGGTTACATATAACTTTAAAGACCGCTGTTTATATTCTTTTGAAAGTCAATAAAAAAACATTGCTTATTGAATACAACCATGTTTTACATAAATACTGAAAAGACACTTAACAGATAATAGTGTGGCAGTAATATATATGCAGAGGTCTCCTATGGTTTACTAACAGTTGGCCCTAAATGATACTCATAGAGTAAAAATGGAATTCTTACTATGTGTTTACTTACATCTTTATTTCAGTTAACTGCCTGATTTTAAAAATGAATTGGTAATGATTTTCTACATTAACAATGGGTCCTTAAAACGAAGTAGTGCTAATCACTTGATCCAGTTGTATTTGGATATTACTTTCCTGGAAGATGTATCTGTAACATTTGTACCTTTAATCAAAGCTGTCTCTCTCTGATAAATGACGGTTTAGCAAAACCATACATGCACAGGGAACATGTAGAAGTCAAATAGCATCCACCTATATTTACAGCAGCTCTCTAGGTCTAACCTGATATTTGGCAACCAATTTCAGAACAAATTTCTGGCTCTTTCTCTTTAGTCTAGTCATTTTCAGTCATTTATCTTCAAAGTGCTACAGGATGTGGGAGGCTATTTGTTTTTTTTTTTCTCTTTTTTGTTATAAAGGACACCTGAAAGAGTTTGGAAAAGCTGTAGTTACTTCCCCTTGAATTGAGGTTTTCAGATATTACAAGGGGATATAAAAGCACCTCAACGAGGTAGAATTTCTTGTTGTAAAATGGCTGTGCTTCAGGGCCCTTTGGTGGCCCTCTTTCTTCTGTAAGACCTTCATAGTTAGACTCTGCTTTAATGTGATTTGCAGATTGTTACTGTCTTTAATGGGAAGGAGGCAGAGCAATTAAAATATGATGATTTGTCCTAAACTCCAGTCCATAGACCTGCTACCACTGGGTTTCTCAACTCTAGTCCAATAAGGCCACAGCCCAGCATGTTTTCAAGCTTCACTTGACTGGGGGTAGAGAAGCTATATCGGCGGCGTTATAGCATAGTGGCAAGGAGCAGGACTTGGTTGCTGGTTCGATTCCGCATGGGGGCATTGCTCTGTACCCTTGGGCAAGTTACTTAACCCAGAATTGCCTCAGTAAATGTCCAGCTGTATAAATAGGTAGCGTGTAAAAACTTGTAACCTATGTAAGTCACTCTGGATAAGAGTGTCTGCCAAATGCCAGTAATGTACTGTAATATCGGTTTATTCAGACAGACGGTGACTAGCTGAATCAGATGCTTAAACTCCTAGAAAGAAATGAAAGCCCTGCAGACACTTCAGTCCTTCAGGATATGGTTGAAATTGCCCTGCAGACATTGCAGCCCTCCTGGGCCCAGACTGAGTCGCTCTGCAGACACCGAAGCCCTCCAGGACCATTGTTTGAGCAGCACTCCAAGCTGTCAGCCGAGAGGATAATCTCGTTGTAAGACAGCTCTGTTATCAGTCTTGAGTCTTTCATACAATGGAGTGACATTGGGATATATGATGCATCACTACCTCATACCAATCCCCTCCATCATTATATGTCATTATGGTTCAGGGGCTGCATTGCCTCGCAGGGTGACACTGTGGCCACAGTTGTATTTGTTGTTTCCATTTCCACCTTTATAACAAATGCCTCTTTGTTCACCTGCCTCAATTCCCCAATCAATGTAATTACACTCAAGTAACGGAGCACACATAGTCAGCAATTGTAATGTGCGATCTCTCTTGATTGGTTCAACCCTCATTTGCTACCCTCAGGCCAGTCATTGACAGTTGTGGATATTGTGCAAATAGGAAAACAACAGAGCCTTTTTTAAAAGGGAATGAAGCCCCTTCTTCTCTTTGTGTTCTATCTCCCTACCAACCATATACTGCCACTGTCCAGTGACATAAATAAGTTAGAGAAACAATGGATTTCTTAGGTTGCTTTTCTAATTTTGTGAGTTGGACAGTATAGTTATAGATGTACTTATCAGGAGTGTTCACTGATGCCTTTTATCTCCCACCCTGACCAAGCCCATCCCACCCAGCCTGAAAAATTGAAGGGACAGATGTGCGATCGAGATCCTCATTAGTTCAAACTAGCTTTGACATTCAGCCACTGTGTTTCAAAGTGCACTGTGACATGTTACGGTGTAAAGACATAGGGAGCCTCACGGAATTCTGGGTGATGTAAGAGAGTACCAAGGAGTGAATCCAGACACAAAGGTTTGAAAGGAGTACAGAAGTACACAACTTTGGATGACTTTTTCCCTATGAAATGGCACAGAGCCCAGTTAGATATGCTGTGAGGTGAATATCAGATGAGATTATGATTGTACAGTTTAACTTGCTAAACAGACATCTAGATCCATTGGGTCTTGCAATGCTCACTTGCAATGCTTAGCCACTGCTCTACACTGCTGCCCTGGGTAAAGATTAAATTCATTTCCAATATTAGTATAGATATAGGGGCTACCTGTAGTAATATTGCCTGCAGTCAGATATGTCAGAAGCAGTATGTCAGCAGATGTTGCAGTGTACTTGCCTGTCTTGGGAGGGATTGGGGATCACTCATGTGAGACTGAATGTGATGCGAATACAATTAAAATGTGATTACAATATGTAGGGGTCACTTTAGCTCTGTAGGGCTGCCGCAGCGTGTAGCTAATGAAAACAAACGCCCGCCCAGCATGCGCAGGCCCTTTTTGTGGCAGGGTTGCTGCAGATTTTCGAGGACGTCACGTGTCAGCGTGTTCCAGGTGTCTGTCACGCGCGGGGCGCTCAGCCCCGCAGCTGCATCTCCGCGCTCGGGGGCCTCCTGTGGTGGAAGTCCCCCTGTACCACTGCGTTTTAATGAACTCCCCAGCGTCCTCGCTGAACACGCCCTTCGGGTTGGGTTTTCCATAACAATTAATCTCTCCATGTAGGAATTGTTTGGGTCACAGCGTTTGCGGGGCTGAACTTGTTCGAATTAATGAAGACATTGTCTGTGTATTTCAGAGCCTCTGCTGCGATGTTTTGTCCTTTTTGATTATGCTCCAATTTACTGATAATGCACTTGTCAGCTTGCATGCGGCCTGCACGCCAACACATTAAGCGCATTGGAACATTTGGTCATTTCTGTGACTGAATAGGTGTCATTGACCTGTAAGTGTTGCAATTTACTGAAATCAACTGGCACAATTTTAGCTCCAATTTATAATTAACCAATTTACCAACTATCCATTTGCATTGTAGCATTTGCTTAGAGCACAAGTTAGTATCTTTATCCTGGATGACTCACATTTGACCCCTCCAACCCCATGTCTTATTGATTATGGAAAACGATATTCATTCTATGTAATTATCACAGTCAGCATCAAAGCCAGGACAAAGACATTTGAATTGCTGAATATCACCATGGTTCCTCCATTGCTGTTATATCGGGTGTCTGGCCTTGGGCATTTGCATGCAGAAATCAGAGATATTTGTTATTTGAATGGAGCATAATTTAATAAGAGCAGGTACATGTATAGCGGAAATGAGGCCAAGACAGGAACTTGATTCTTTGAGTTTGAGAAATAACTAGATGTAACGCCGAGGTTAATTCACCCACGGGGTGCTGTCACAACTCATTAGTTTGTGTTTTTGCGTGGGGGCGTACGGCACATCACTGCATCATTGTTACCCTCACTTCTGCTTCCTGCGGTTTCTCATTTGAATCTTAATTCCTGGCGATTGAGATGTCGGAGGCCTCGAAGGTCTTCCCGGGAAAGACAGTGAGCCTAATAATGATCCAGGTGCTTGGAACCCCACTTCCCCCCAGGCAGACACCAAGCAAATCGTTATCTTATGTTAGACCCCTGCACCCCCACCCCCTTTTTAGAGTGGCACACAGCTCCTGCAATCTCTGCCCGTTAGCCAGAAAAATTCAGTCATTCTAAAACAATGCAAAAAAAAACTCAGCCTTTACAATGATTCCCTCCATTTCCTTTGTAGATCCAACTCAAATTACTCTGAGCTCTGCATGTGGTTAGTCAATTTGTCAGCTGATAGCCTTTGATAGCCCTTTTTGTATCCTTTCTTTTATTGAAGATGGTGCACACAGGGAGTTGTTTACACAAACTTTGCACTTCATATCCCTTTGTTAGTGTGCTTCTCCCCCTTTGTCTGCAGGTTCAGTTAATATACTGCGCAGCTCTGACAGCCCTTAGGTGTTCAACCAGAGTTTATCGGTATAGCCAACCAATTGTAGTCACTGGTATTCAGACTTTACTCTTCAGGGCAAAAGCTTCTCGTGAACTCCACAATGCCTGGTATTATGTCTTAAAGTCAAATCGTTACTGTTTTCTTTGACTGTATCCAAACGGCCTGTTTTGTGTCACATAGTTAAACTGAAGAACTCTTCTCCAAATTTGCATCGAAGTGGTGTTTGGTATATTCTTTGAGGTAGGTGGCCTGGAGGGAAGGACCTCCCTTGCCCACATCATCGCTGTGGGCCTGCCATGGCCGAGGTGACTTTGACTGCAGTGCAGAATTTCATTTGCACCTCGCAAGCTGCAAAGCCTGGTTTCAGCACCCATTACTCACTATGGAAATGTCATTTTCGGGTTAGCGTTTGTGTGTAGTGGCATGGAAAATCACTGCCATTTAAAGGTAAAGTGCACAAGCTGGAGTTTGAACAATTAATATTTGATGGTTGTCTGGGTGGTACCTTTAAAAGGAAATAAATATGAGAGTGCATCCCCTCCATGTTTTTTTCTCTCTCATTATTCTTTTTGATGCACATTGGCTGAGCTTGTACTCTCAGGATTGGTTTTCTTTGATTAATGTATATCCAGCTGTGGATCATGTTAAAATGGTAAATTATGTAAATTGCTCTGGAAAAGAGTATTTGCTAAGCAACTGTAATATAATGTAATGTAATAAAAAACAAACGTCTCTGCCAACACTAGACAGCACGCATTTCATTCAAGAACTGCAAGCAGTATTGGACTGGTACAGAACTGACACTCTTGTGATATTTATTAAATTTATAACATTATGATATTTGTGATAAGTTACTATTACTAAGAAAGTGAGTAGTGAATTTAGTAGATTTTTTTCCTGTACTGCACTGTATAGACTAGGTACATACATGTTTCATTGAATCAATTACTTGTGGAGGAATCTATTTATTGATGTAAAACTTTCATTGCTTCAAAATGGTTATAATGGTAAACTAATATGCATTAAAGCATTAAATTTATGATGCAGACTGTGATTTGATTTGCAATAAAGTCTGCATTTTTAAAACGATAGCAAATACAGCCATAGTATATAAATCCATTTGTTTAGACACTTACTGTGATATTGCATTAGATATCATTTTTTAATCCATAATTTCATTTAAAAAAGATTGTCATTTCATGCAGTTGAAGTATTTTTTTCATTACAGCTTTCAGGTATTAAATATGAATCTGCCACATCCCAGAGACACTTCCATTAAAATATGGTCTTCATGAGCTGTGTGTGGTATAAATGGCCCATCAAATGCTGTGACACGCCCTTCTCCTCATTCCGTGAGGTATTGGCCCCATGGCAACGCACTGGCTTGGGCTGGGTTGATAAACTGAAAGGTATTTTTGCGCCACAAATCCGTGGCTTAAAGTTATTAGAGCATGGAAGGAGAAATGAGTTATGGGATATTCGGCAAGTGGGAGAGGCAGGACTCAGCCCCTGGGATGAGTAAGTATCACATGTATGCTGCCATAGCACTTCAACATCATTGACATCATATGGATGGATTTTGCACTCCCTCCCAGCTTTACGCATGTTCATGCATATGACATGCATGCTGTATGACATTACAGGTAACACATCAAGGGCATATTTAGAAACACTTGGTAACTACAGTGCTACTTATTAACTAAGTGGGACATTATTTGAAACAATGAATAGATGGAATGTGTGAAGTAGGGTGGTGGTAAGCTTTCCATCTTTGTTTGATGTTTTGCATTTTGGTCAAGAAGTTAAAAACTTGTGCTATGAATATCAATGTTAGAACCTGACATTAGTTCAGAATAACACCTTTACATTGCAGTGGTGTGAAAGTATAGGCTTTTATGAATAGAGTACAGAATCAAACAAACCAAAATTAAACTGTTTTGCAGACATTGGCTGTACAGACATTAGTCTATACCGCAGTTGCAGAGAATGCTCAGCCCGTCCCCACCTTCTGTTACATGTTGATTCTTGAGGGTAGCTCCCATGATTCTCTTGCCTGTTTGCATGTATATGCTCTAAACGAAGAGCAGCAGTTTACCCTTGTTGATGAACTCAGCCAAACTGCTTGCTTCTTCAAGGTAAAACACACAAGCACATCTGCATGGTTCACACACACTGGAAGACACACAAGCACAGACACACACACACACACACACACACACTCGAATTTGTATGAGTCTGTATTGATTGTGCCTCTCAGCTAGAGTATGGCCTTCTTTAACAAAGATGAAAGACGCCATTGTTTGGAGTCCTTCGTTTTAACTCTGTTCCCCCCATCAGTTATCATTTCATCCTTCCAGTAGGCTGGAAATATCGATGGGTGTCCACTTTAACTCAGGATAAAGGCTGTGCAGGATGGTGAATTATTCTTCCATTGCCAATCTGAAGGACATGGCATTTTTCTGCCCAGATAAATGAGTTTATTGGTTGGCCCTGTTTCTAAGGAAATGGGAATAAATTTGAAATGTATCAGCTTTCCTATGGAAACAAGTCAGGGCAGACTGCAGAATCTGCCCAGAGGAAATTTATTCCCATGGGCTAGAGTAGCATTAGTTGTTTTACTCCAGTGTCATGCTAAGGAAAAGAGCTGGCTGCTGTGGGTTACATGAATCAGTGGTGGTTGTTATGCTCAGCAACTATGCTCTGTAAGTGACCCTCTAAATCTGTGTTTTAATATTCATAATAACAATAATAGCAATAACTGGTAAATGTACACTTCATATATTTTTCATCAGTCATTCATATAACATGACTCTCGTAATACTGTTAAATCAACAAACACCTCCAAAGCAGATCATGTCTGTGCTATTAATCAGTATGGGGTATTTAAAGTGATTTGCAGTGAGGGGCCTGTCTGGGGAACAGTCATCCTGCCTTTGGGATGGGGCGTGGTGTCAGCAGATTCCCTGATAAGGGGGAGAAAAGCCGTGGGTGTGGCCATGCCCGCCGTAGCCATGACCACCACCAACCTCTGCTCCATAACCATCAGGGGGGCGGGGCCAACACGGGCGTCTCAGAGTTCTGTGGGCACATCACTCAGTGCTATGTGGAGGAGAGTGCTTATCGATTTAGCCAGCAGCGCATTGATTTTTCCCTTGCCCCTGGATGTGGCTAAGACAATACGGCCGGTGCCAGAGAGCCCAGCTCCCTAAGTGGAGGAACTGTAATATATTTCTGATGGTTCTTCTTAGACCAGCACAGATATCAGGTCCTCAAACTATATCAAATGCTTCATGTTTACCACAATGGAAGCCTACCCACGCTCTTGCATTTAAAGAAGAACAGAATAACTGAAAATAAATGCAGTCATTTGCAGAGGTTTTTGTTAAAGGTGCATTTTTTGAAAATGCATTTTGCCACAGAAGTGAAAAACATTGTTGCCAGAACCATAAGAGATTTTTGAGTGAGATATCAGAACATTTCCTTCCTGTTCCCTTTTCAAATGTTCTGAAAAAGTGATCCATTTTCTTAGTGACCATTTTGGAGTACATTTGTAGCACATCTTAAGTAACACAATAATTGCAGTGAATAGCCACTAGTTCCCATCTTTGGAGAGTTGATATTTGTTTTTCTCACAGAAAGGCTTGTTGAGATAAGATGGCAATGTTGGCCAGTACCAGAGAGAAGAGCAATTTCTTGAACATTTCACTGTAATCACACACCAGCCCATTCCCCCAACAAGGGATTAGAGCTCCTCTGCTCCCTACTTCCATCACATTTAGCTGTATGGGACTCACTGACTCACTGACTCCTTGCGGGCGCTGCTTTACCCACGAACTCTTGTACTCTAGCAGCAACAAAATGGTTTTTTCATGGGCTTGTTGTTGCGTGGGAGAGCTCTCTGGCTCTGTTGTTTCAAGAGCCCAATGACTCCGTGTTTTGGCGGGAGGTTTTTAGAGCCATTCTGGAGTGAAACAGAATGCCGGCTGCCAATGGCACTGCAAATGAAGGTGTTGGAATTGTACAGGCGTTGTTTGGACCATGTCTCGAACATGTGCGTCTGCAGCATGCCAAAGCTGGAGAGGGATTATTCACCATTTGTTCCATTCTCACCTGCATAATGTGCATGGTGCATGCCTATGTAAATTTTACTGCTGTGGTGTTAAAATTGCTAGCATGTGACAAAAAACTAACTGTTTTGTTTCCACGTAACTCCGTGTAACAGTCCACTAACTGTGGGGGAGATTCAGGTAATTGCAGCTTGACAATGCAGTGCTACCATGTCTTTACCATATCATTACTCCTTTAGCCTTTCCTGTAAGGCAGGGGTTCTTAACCTGTGGTCCATTAACCCCTAAAAGGTCGCTGGATGGGCTTCAGAGAGGTCCTTGAACCAGCCACAAAAATTATTCTTTCTTGGATTTCCTACCTGTTACTTTGAGAATATCCTTTGTGAAAAAAAAAAAAAATCTCAAATCATGTTGTCAAGGCATAGTTTCACTCCAAACAAATGTAGGGTGGCACAGGATGCAATTGTACATGGTCAGGTAACATACATAATTGCAATGTTGTGAGGTCTAGAATGGTTTCCCATCAATGGAATTAAAGAAGACATACCTTTTGTTTACATCCAGTCACGATGAGTTGCAAGGTAAAAATTTAGTCTTTTCAGTGTTGATTGTATATTTTTTTGGCCTATTATAATAATGTTAGGCAGGCATGAGGAAATAGAATGTATTCATAGTGAAATATAAAGTAATCGAAGTCGTGTGTGACCAGTAACTGATTTTGCAGATCCACAGATGTAATGAAAACCATGCCTCAGATGTTTTGTACTCACTGCTGGCCTAAGATATTAATTAAATTTTTGTACTGCTTTCTGTACAAATTACATCACAATGTTTGTATGTGTGTGTTTATGGGAATTTTTCTGGGGATGCGGTCCACAGCTTTCATAAGATTCTCAAAGGGGTCTGTGACCCCAGAAAAGGTTAAGAACCAGTACTATGAAGTAAAGCACAGCCCTACAAAGCATACATCTGGACTGGATGAAGCTCAGGAGTAAAACACCTGAACTCCCTCAAAGAGGCTATGGAATCACTGCATAAAGCCTTAACAGACACTGCTAATTGATGAATTGTGTTCAGCTGCAACGATTCACTCTATGCTTAATTGTAGTCCCCCTCAGCTAATGAATCTAGTCAGGAGTTGTAGCAATTGCTAGTGCAAAAAGTGCCAGGTGTGTGTGGAACTCCGTGTTCAACAGTTGTGGATAAAAGGCCAGCGTCTGATGTTCCTCGCCAAATTGGTCGAAGATGTTTGGTCCCTTGGTTAGACGTTCTAAATACCCCCTGTTTGTGGGAAATCGTTAAGCCTCCATGTCTGTACTGCTGATAAGTCTGTCTCCATTGATCAAATCCTTGCGCCAGCCAGCCAATATACAGCAATGTGTGTGCCGCTATCTCAGTGGGAAGTGCTGTGGTGCTCAGACAGAACATTACCAACAGAGGGAAGCTGAAGGAAGGCTTTTTACTTGTTTGCATTTTTTGGGTGGGAAACAGCAGTCATCATGTGACTAAGGCTCTAGACATGGAGGATGGAGAGCTCAGTTCCCTTACTGGAGATAGCTAATGAAAGCAACTCTGCACCATGATTACTCTTGATAAAATGGATCAGTTTGCTCTAAAAATGAGGGCAATTTGTCAAATCCGAGCGCTGTCAATTGTCTTGTATGACTGTATTACTATGGCAACGTAAAAATGATGATGAGCATATGTTGTCATATGTCGTGGCCACAAAACAAATGTGATGGCCAAATTCATAGACTGAATGTTCTCCTGTATCTGCTTGAATAAAGGATTGTGCTTTGCTAGTCAGACATGTTTTGCAACACACTAGGTCTCTAACGGCCAATTCTCGCTTGCAGTGCCGTCGTGGGCCATCATTGCCATTGCCTTCGTCGCCGTCCTCCTCATCCTCACCTGCTGCTTCTGCATCTGCAAGAAGTGCATCTTCAAGAAGAAGAACAAGAAAAAAGGGAAGGAGAAGGGAGGCAAAAATGCAATCAACTTGAAGGATGTCAAAGACGGAGGGAAAATAGAGGTAAAGAGGCCTTTGTTCCCAGTTCTGGCTGCTTATTGTTTGATCAGCACATAGAGTATAGTGTATTATCCTGTTATCTTATCCATACTTGCCTCTGACAGACCTAATGTTTGGAATATTGCTGCAAAATTAAGAAAAACTGCCTAGCCACTGATGGGTAATACTGCATAGTTATTTGTGTTTACATACCATCATCAACATCAACATATTTGGCAAAACCTTGCTGTTCTGATACAGTTATTTCTGTTTACATTTCTGTTCACAAGCTGACCTTGATAGAATTGCACATCAATGGCTATGCAATTCTTTATACCCTTATTCCAAATGAGGCTTATTGCCAGTGTAGTTTAGAGAAGAAAAATCACACTGCGCCATTAATGGATTTTTAATAACAAAAACATACAGGCTTTTGAAAGACAAGGTGTTTAAATGCCCTACATATACTGTACATCATAGTCTGTACTTCAGTGGCATTTGATAGTGTCTAAGGAAAAGACTTGTCAACGTATTAGTAAAATATTCAGCTGATCTGGAATGATTTAATGTTTACCATTAACCAGTCACCTTTAGTCTTTAGCTGGCCTATGGGTATAGATGACCATGTGATGTCTAAATAAGCAGAAAATGTTATGGTCATAATGATTTTTTTACTCTTGATTTGAATTGCAGTTGTACATCTGTTTGCTGATGTTTCCTTGTTAATGGACCTCACTTGTGTGCCTAAGTGAAAAATTGTATTTTTCCAGGACTGTTACGGGAAAACATGACTTGTAAACGTCTCAAAAGCACTGCCTTTCCTGGCCTTTTGAGTTTTATTTTTTGTTTTTTTTTTGCTTTTTAAATGTCTCACCTGTTTCAGTATTGAGTGTGGTATGCTGCATAATGAATCGGTATTAACCCAGAGAAATGGCGTTAGTTCATAACATCAAGGGGAGCATGTTAATTCAGTCCCCATATACAGAAACAGGGACATGACATGACACACATACACTATTTGTTAGTAGTAACATTAGCAGAGCTTGCAGCACTGTGATTCTGACAAAATAATTGTCAAAATCTGATTAATAATGAGTTGGAGGACTGGATACAACTCAAATGTTTTTTTTTGCAATTGCCTATGGCCCATATTCATGAAGTGATTTTGAACAGCCTGTTAAGGCACCCAAGGTAAAGGTAGGGGAGAAAATAAAACTAAGGGAAAGTGTTTGGTTGGACACACCAAGCATTTGTAAATCAGGCTTGTTAGGGCCATTGGCATGGTATGTGTTTGGGATGTTCAACTCAGCACTTGTCCTGGAGTTTGATGTCAAATGCTTTTTTTCTCAGAAAACACAAAATTAACCAGGACCCTTTAAATTGCTTCATGAAGAGGCTGTGCTAATGTATAACATATAACTGTGAATGCATACTAAATAAACTACATGAGTCACAGAAAATGTGCCTTTTCATAATGTGGGCATTGTCATTTCTTATATTTAATCCCAATATCATACTATGTGTATATTTCTTATGGTCTATATTCTGATCATGAATTGGAGAGAACAATACTTAAGTCATTCACTATAGGCATAAACCATGCACACTATTCACCATAGGCACATAGAGTTAAAAGCATATATACGCCTAGCACACTGGAGCAGGTGACCCTGCGGTAGTCATTTCTCCTGGTATGCCCAAAAGTTTGTGTTAACGCTTGTGTTTTGGTTGTTTTAATTTGTGTTTCTTCCTTCTATGTCCTCCTTATGTGTGTTGTGTCTGATGACTGTGCGGGATTGTCACTGGCGGTAGGTCCCCAATTGCTGTTGGATCTTCAAAGCCTGCTGCTCTGACGTTTTAGCCTCTTGACAACATCTCTCTCCCGTAGAAATAAAAATGTAACCATGCATACAATACTTGCATATCCACATATATAAATATATGTGTATATCTGTGTATGCTCATACATATAACTACTTGGTGCGTTTCAACAAGGTTGAACTAAACTGATTTTGCCCATGACAAGATTTTGTGGTGCTGTAAAACTTCATTGGTATTTGTCCATGAGCAAAAAGTGAATGATTAAGATACTGGTTACTGCGAACACCATATTTTCATACAAAAGAAGATAAAATATGTGTACCTTTATATGATTATCTTCAGAATGTGACAGACAATGTGGTATTTCTGCCTTGCCACGCCCTGTTAAGCTAACTCAAAGCAGAACTGTAAACAGGATTTGACTTCATAACTAGTTGGTCCTTCATTTATACCCAAAGGAGTTTACACAGCTGCGGTCACAGGGCTTGTCAATACAGTCACTGGCCAATATAGCTTATATCTGTATACAAAAGTACCATCAAAACCTCTCAGAACTACTGGGGCAAATTAGTGGAACATATTGATGAAGGACTAGATTGTTGTGCAGCCGGTCTTAATCATTTTATCTGTAATTTCTGTTCTTGTCAACAGCATATAAAAGTACTAATTCAAGCTATACCTGAACCAATTGGCACAAATGTATCTGCATGTGTACACATTATACGTGCACAAGTGAATATGGAGACAGACAATTGTTTTCAGATGGGCAAAAAAAGAAATCAAGTTTGTTCAGCCTTTTTGCTCTCACACCAGCAACCCAGAAAACTAATCAGAATAAACTCATATACATTTCGATCCACATACCCACACCTTCTGCTGGCATGATGCTTTCAGCTTCCATGGGTGCGCTAACACATGCACCTGAAGTTTAGGACAATGCAACTCTACTCCCATCTAAGAGAAAGTGATTGATAAGGGAGATTCACACAGAGCACTGTTTTCATTAGTACGAGAATGCTCTGCATGCCTAATAAGCAGTCTGACATTTTGAAAAGCAACTTCGCACTGAATGAACTGGGGAAAAATGGGTTTGCCTTCAATCGCATGCTGACCAATAACAAAACTGCCCCCCCCCCCCCCCCCCCGACCCCAGAACAAGGTTAGCCAGGGACTCACTTAGCTCTGACTAGTTTTTTTTTTTTCTTTGCCAGAGAGTGAAGTGCTTGAATTAGCATCAGTGGAAATGTCTGACCATATGATTAAAAGAATCGCATCTGTTTTAATTTGTTTTCTCAACTGCCTGCCCATTGTTTTCTGTTTCATGTATTTATCGTAGCTGTAGATGAAATACCTAAACAGCGGTTTGAACACAGAAAGGGTCAGCTCCCCAGGCTAGTGCATCACTGAGCATGTCAGGGTGTTAACCGCAGTGGTGTCTTAGCGCTTGCTCCCCCGGTAGCGGCAGCGTTCAGGAGCGGGCTCGGGCAGGCCGACAGGCCGGCATCAGCGGCGGCACCGAGACTGACTGTTGGTGGGTGTCTCCTTCAGGCCTTGAAGGATGATGATGATGCTGAGACAGGGCTGACGGATGGAGAGAAAGAGGCGGAGCCCAAGGAGCAGGAGAAACTGGGCAAATTACAGTTCTCCTTGGATTACAATTTCACTGAGAACCAGGTAAGGGGCCGTCTCTGAACCGTTCTCTGTGTGTAGGTGTGCAAAAATCCCCCCTGTGTAAGTATAGTCATCCATCCCTCCATTCCTCAGCTTCTCCATTGCTCCGTTTCCATGCGGAAAATGCCCCCGGAACCATTGCTCTTGCCATTCCCACATAACACATTCACGCTATTGCTGTAACATTCTTGTAGTGGATCAAAGCAAATTTATGAGAATGTGTCATGTTAGCAGGTTTTCCATAGAAGTTGTAATCCCCAGTACTTTCAAAGACAGTCATGGGATTGGGGATTCAGGAGTTCAGTGATTGTCTTCCTCCCGTTGTGGAGAACATGTTTTTGAAAAATCCTATATAAATCCAACTCAATAACATGTGGCTTGCTGTCTTGCGCAGGGAATGAGTTATGAAGTAGAAAAGCTGATAACCTTCCGGTGTGGCAGATTGCTGTTAATAGAAGCAATGTCTGAAACCAGTTTGTCCCACAGTGGCTGGCACTCACCTTCTAGGATCCTACTGCCAGCCTGTTGCTGGCCTGCCACTAGCCTGCCATAAAAAAAGCTGCCTGCGATTATCCACAAGCATCTGCCACTCAATCCCCCAGGCACATAACACTCCCCTCAAAAAGATAAGATAGATAGATTTGTCTTTTTCATATGCTGTGAGCATAGAAAAATCTCATCAGTTACCTGTACATCTTTCATATAAATTTGTGGAATGTGCATATAGAACCATGTGCATGTTGAACATGTATTATTAGTAAACCAGATACAAAAGTGAGGTAACACTCCAAATGACTTCTTACCATCCACATGACTGTGATTGGCTAACTGTCCTCCATACCAAAAAGGCCAGAAACATGGAAGCATTTACCTTCCTACATAATTCACAAAAGTATTTTGTAGCTTATGCAGTTAAAGTTAGTATCATTTGGAAGCAACATACTTATATAATGTTGACACCCATTAAATACCTGTGTCGACATGCTGCCTGTTGGCTGTGGTGAAGCAGACCCTGGACCTACTCCCAAGACACATCTACACAGAGAACTACAGGGGGTGGACAGGGACCCAAATCATGGAGAAATGCAAGCCCAGACTGACCTACTTTTGCTTTAATAACAAGCACAGCAGAATAAGAAAAAAAACGCCCCGTCGTGCTCTTGTATCTTCAAGGAGAATTGCTTGTCTGAGAGGGCTGTCTGAAGCTACGTGGCATAGGTGTCTCTGCCCCCTTTTTCCAGGACTTTAGGGAGTGACTAAGCCCTCATTTTGTTTAAAGGTAATCTGCCCATTTCCAGCCCAGCAGACCGAGGCTGTTTGTACAGGAGAGGAAATAAAAGAGAGGCTTTTCTGTGTATTAACCTCTGGGAGGTGGAAGTCTGGTCCAAAGAGTCTTTGAAATTGCGTGACTGTCAGCCACCTGCTTAAAGAAGCCTGCCACAAGATAACAACCTCAACCACCACATCGAGCATATCCATCGCAAATGCTTCACATAGGTGCACAGCACAAAGGGAAAAGTGATATGACTCATTTTTGCATTACATGACTCAGGGCCTCTGCATGCCTCTAAACGGGTTTACATGATCAAGTATTCTCCCTAATCAGAAGGGGTTTGATGAGGAATGACATCCTCAGTGAAACTTTTATTGTAAATGTTGTTTCAGCTGAGAGTGTATGGGGGGATATAACATTTACGGTAGATGAATCTCTGTGTGACAAGGCTGTGGAGTTTTCTATTAGATACAGATAGGAGGAAGAATAAGTTTGCTCAAACATCCCCTGGCCTGTTGCTTGTTTGAAGTGAATACTGTTTGCAGGGACTGTAGAGGCAGACCAGAGCATTATGGGAAATTGCCTTTAGAATGAGCTGCTCAGGGACTGAGTCACAAGCCTGGAGCCCTGCTGCTCTCTCTTCCTGCCCATGCCTGTGTCTCCCCAGTGTGTAATAACACAAAAACGCAGAAAGGTTCTGGGCTGGCCAGCACACCGCTGTGGAGTTAGCCTGCTTAGCAGTTGTATTCACAGCCAGATTGCTTTGTTGAACTGGTAATTCGAATGGCACTACATGCACCGTATATGGTTGCTGAGAAATATACAGCTAAGCCATCGGCTTGCACTGATTTTTTCTCTTTTGCCTTCTTTTTCATTTATTTTACATTTCATTTTTTTAGAATTATTACAGGATTACAGAGTTATAGGATATTTTCTGTGTTTCATTGTGTATTGCTAGTGTGAACAGGATTATTTTACAGGATAATTGTTATATAATTTGTATGTACCGTGTTTCAAAAATTCCCCCAGTGTTACCAAATACGTTTTAGCAGATTGATAGCTGCTTACCATCCAGAGGCCTTTTGTGTTTGCTTACAACAGCATCATTATTGCAATATTAGGGTTTTTGGAAATGTTTATATTAATTTCAGCAGAAACAATTTTGTACATTCATGAGCAGAACTGAGAAAAATGGTTGAAAATGCTTCTCAATAACTGCACAAGGATGCATTTTAATGAGAGCATTATTGTTGGAGAACCTTTTTGCAACATATAAATCACAATAAAGGAATGACACAATAGTTTGGATAATGGATAACTGTAGTCAGTTTTTTGGGGAATTCCATACCCAAAATGACAACTACCCTGGTTTATATATTTTACATTTACTACTGACAGCATGGGCGTGTTAAGAAAATGTGGCTAACTCTCATCCCTGGCAGATCCAATGTGTGCTCATTGGTGAACACATAAATCTTTTCTTCATAAGCCCACCTGAGTTGTAGCCATGTGGTGGAGACATAGTGGTGACATTGTGCGTTAGCTGGAAGGTACAGTTGTACATCATTCTCATCTTCCTACATTTCAGCTCCATTTGTGATCATCCCATGAGTAAACACTAGTTCTGTGGCGTGTGCAGTCCATTTGGTTCTCCTGTCAGTCATAATCACCTGCTTACCAGCATTCAGTCCACACTCTATGGAGCACTTTCCTAGTAGAGGGAGCCCACCACCATTTTCTGCAAGCTGAGCCTATAGCTTCAGCACCACTAGACTCCCTAAATACATCCCCTCTCAGTGATGCAGAGAAATCCGGTCTGTGGCGGTTAGGGGTCTTGCAGCCCGAGCCACTCGGTCACCCACCCGCCGCCCTTTGATGGCTGCGTAATGGATGGTTGATTGACTGAATGAGCCACCCCAGGGGCCAAGCAGGAGCGCGTCTGATTGGCAGGTCAATCAGCCTCCTGCACCTGGCAGTATGGCTATCAATTTTCCAAATGACGGCAGGGGAAAAGCCGGGGAGCCTTTAACTCCGCGGCCGACAGGTCGCGACCTCCCCGCCCTCCTCAGGCCTGTTTATGAGTAATTCCTTCTGCTGTTGGGGGATAAAATACAAGATTAGAAGCAGTGACAGATCCTTGGCCTGCCATCGTTCTGAATTTCATTTACAGGTACATTCTACAAATCAACTTGTTTAGAACTAGTTTTACAGATGATGTGACTTCATGTAGATAACTTTGGACTGAGGGCCTGCCACTGTGAATATATTATCTGTAAAGCTGGTAAGCTGTCCTTACTTCATGAGATTGGGGTCAACTCTCCATGAACTGAGTTCACCAAAACGCTGCCACTGGAGATTAACATGGATCTGGCACAAATGACCAAACAAAGTCATTGTTGAGTTCTTATTAAAGACCAGTAGGATTTAAATGACAGTGCACTTACCCTCAGCATGGTGGTGGGGTGGAAAAGACAGGTCTTTTGTGGTTCTGTCTGCCCAACACGGGGTGCTAAATCCATGCTGCTCTGGCCCTTCCCCCTCTAGCTCATTGTGGGGATCATCCAAGCGGCGGAGTTGCCTGCTATGGACATGGGCGGAACATCAGACCCCTACGTCAAGGTGTATTTGCTGCCTGACAAGAAGAAGAAGTTTGAGACCAAGGTTCACAGGAAGACCCTCAACCCCACCTTCAACGAGCAGTTCATCTTCAAGGTACGGTTCCTCTGATAAAATATGCCGTTTCGTTACAGTGCCGTGATCCGGTTGATGGCTTTGCTCATTGTGTCCGGGGACGTTCCGCCTCCTTTCTGTCTTTCCCTGTTTTATTGTAAGGTTGTGTTTTTTTTTCAGAGCATACTTGTTTGTTTTTGAGGAAGAGCTGATTAGCATTATGCTGCTGATCCACAGATGTTTGTCTCATGGTTTTACGGCTCTCTCCAGCTGGAGCATCAACAAGCATCTGACCAACTGCTTCGCTCACATACGCTACACGCCAAAACAGAACCAGGCACCGCACGGAAATGACAGATGCACTAGCGAACAAAGTCGTACATTGCACTGAAAATGACTAAATGCCTCTGTGTGTTTTTTCCAGGCTAATTCAGCGATCAGCCCAGCTGTGTTGAATCCAGGTGGTAGTCATCAATGGTGTATTAATAAGAAATGTTAAGAGATACCTGGCTTCCGTATTTGTTGGATGTTAAATCCAGAGACTGTGCAGCCTGTAAGATACCAAAATAGTCACACTGTACTGTAGCAATTTCATATTCTTCTTATGAATGCCTCCATTATTGAAATTAAGTAGTTACATGATAACCTGAAAATGATAATGTCAAGGACAAAATAGGAACCAAAATAGCACTCTTATCTCTTCTGTACCCAATCAAGCAGTTTGTCACTGTATTTTAACAAGACCTTATATACAAGTCTCTCACTACTCTGTTTAATGAATTCCTACAAAGAAAGCCACTTTATTGGAAGCAATCAAGAATCAAATTATGTTTTACCCTCCCTCTCCCAACACACACACACACACACACACACACACACACATTTCCTACTTCACTTTTTTTTATTTATTGAATAACTAGCTGATAAGGCTATTGCCTGTCAGTCTGTGCTGCATTTCATGGAATGATTCATTTGTAATGATTGACCAGCACTCATGACAAGTACACCTCTCCCTTTCACTCTCTATGATAGCTATGTAATTGCTAGGTAGGACGCAATCATTGGAAGCGGTGGTTGAATGTTGTCATCATTTATATTATTGGTAGGAAGTACTTGTTACTAAGACAACACATCCTTGTATCTGTGTTGTACACAATGCCATATCGGACTGGAGTTTGAGATCAGGAACTGTTGGTGGATCCAGTCTAGTTTTCGTATGTTTACGCCTCTCTCCTCGCTGTCCCGCCAGGTCCCCTACACTGAACTGGGCGGCAAGACTCTGGTCATGACGGTCTACGACTTCGACCGCTTCTCCAAGCACGACGCCATCGGGGACGTGAAGATGCCCATGAACAAGGTGGACTTCAGTCACGTGACGGAAGAGTGGCGAGACCTGCAGAGCGCGGAGAAAGAGGAGGTGAGAGTTTATCACTCGAGTCAGAGCCTCTGATGCACAGGATGGAGGATTCGGAGGTTGGCTACATTCAGAGGTTGGCTTGGGTACATGAATGATCCCTACTCTATAATTACAAACACAACTACACTTTTCTGATACTGTCTGATTCATCCATTGATTCATCCCAGAGCAGCTTGACGTTAAATGTCTAGGAGCACTTAGCTACCTAGGGTACTTTGCCACAGTATGTTTCAAAGTCATTTATAAGTGGATATTTCTGTATAAAACAGCCACATACCGACTGGCTCTTGTAAATCTCTGACATTGGCCACAATAACAGCCCTAATGGCCTCAGGCGTAGCCTGTGAAGTATTGTTTGCAACGGGGTCATTTTCTTTCTTATTGCTCTGTATTGTGCTCACACATGAGTTCCTTTTAATGAATAAAGGTGTCAGGAGCTCAAGAGCTGGAGTGTGATCCAGAGTGAACTCTGATATGAATGCCACATTCCTATGGCTTTTAGAGGCACACAGTGTTTCACATTGTGCCATTAATCAAACTGTAACTTCCTGAGCAGTAATTCAATTTTTCTTGGAAAATGTCATGGCACACAGGATGGATTTTGACACGGGTTGCCACGGAAACGTTCTTTTAGTTATAGCCGGTTAAATGTAAAGGTTAATTAGAAACCTGTAAAAATGCTGTATGGTGCTGAAGTGCAGAATGCCTTACATCTGCATCCATAGAAGGACACAGTCTTTCTCTGGTAAACTGTCAGTTAAAGAGCAATATATACAGATTGAAACACTGTTTTACTGTCTTCAATTGCTAAATCAATTTATTGCCAGCAATTTATTCTAGCAACAAATCTATTCTTTAGCAGATTTGCAGTCTGACAGCAATTGTTTTCAAATGACTGTTATTAAAAATGTAATAAAAAAACAACCATGACCTCTTTTTTATAGTGCACATTGAAAATGAGATCATATAGATAGATATCTTCAGGGAATGACAAAAAGTATACCCTTCTGTTATTGCCTCTGCAGTGGTGTGTGTGTGTGTGTGTGTGTATGTATGTGTTTGTGTGTGTGTGTGTGTGTGTGTGTGTGTGTGTGTAAGTGTGTGAGTTTATCCACACAGTGCTGATTCACTACCTCGAGTACTCCTAAGAGAGGATTTTAACACTCTTGACAGTCAATGGGTCATTGAATGTCTTCCACTATCTCAAAAGTAACAGACGTTACCCTTCTGCCACATTGTGCTTTTTAACCCCACTGAAACTTTTTTTCTCTGTGGTTCGACAGTAACCAATCATAGAGTTGGGGTCGGCACAATGACAGACAGTTATACACTGTGTTTCTGTATCATTTTTATTGCAGACAATTAAATACTAAAGAAAACAAAAAACAATTAAATAGTGTTTAGTGTTCAGTCTTAGTGTGAAACCAATATAAGTTGCCAGTTTATGAGAAAGGCATATTTATAGGAATCAAATTGTGACCAACAAATGCAAACCCCGAGGGGAAAGCATTTTCTTTATATGGCTCCTGGGTTGGTTCTATGAAAAACTGAAATCAACCAAAATGCTTGGTTGGAAATACCAAGCATTTACATCTCAGCCACATATGGGCTACTGTCTTTATCTAGGCTTGATACAATACACCCAACTGTCAAACTCTTTCCCTTGATTTTTTTTTTCGAGTAATTTTCGTTGAGTAAGTTTCTCATATTCCAGCTACATACACATGTCACACAAGACAATTCGTTTTCCAAGAACATGTTTTAACCCTCGCATCGCATAAGACAAGCAAGTCAACAAACAAGCATTGTAGATGACACTGAATTGCTGTTTGGCCTCTGCCCCACTTCACATGAGGATCGTAGCTGTTTCTGATGCTGGTTTATACCTCCAAAAGTCCAACAGCTTCACTTCTTTTGTGGACATTATCCAGCTGACTTTCACAGAAAACCTTTGAGGCACCTTTGATCTATGGTTCCCTTTGCTTCACTGAGGTATTTTTCATCCCCACACAAACATTAGTGTTTAAAAGCTGAAACAGATTTTGCCTTCCAAAGGTAAAGTCCTCAAGACATACTGAGGCACACTGTCATACACTTAACTATCTGTTTTCAACAGGGTCTGCCTTTTACAGTTTCCACACAAACCACCAGTTATCAATAACACACAACAAGTAGCATGGAAAGAGGCGGTCTAGGGCATTTTGGCAAATTCCATGGCTGTTTTGCTGCATACACATAGATAGACATAGAAAGACGATTGTTACATAGCTGTATTAAATGTGCAGTATGTTACTGCATGGAATTAGTGGTAAGCAGTGATTAGATGAGTTGTGTTTGTGTAGTGTACTGTTTTGTGCAACCAAAAGCACAATTTGAGCACTGGCGATAATGGAAGATCTCTTTCTATTCAGGAAGTACAGGAAGGACAGTATTTAAGTCTTGTCACATTGGCAGCTTGCAGTGAAGATGCTGCTGCTTTCTCATTACTGAAACACGCTGGGAAAGGCTTGAGGCAAGAAGAAAATAAGAGATAAGATGGCGTGTTGTGTTCAGTGCTATTTTCTGCGTATGTGATCCGTTGTTAGAAGTCTGTTCCTTTGGCTTTTTCTTGGTTATAGTTAGTGCTTCTTTCATATACAAATGCTATAATGATAAACTCACATCCAGGGTTACCTTTGTGGAACTCATCATGACATATTTAAATGATATTCTGCTGATTGCATATACTGCGAAATCAATATCCGTTCATCTCTAAATGTTTAAAGACTAAAATAAGTTGTCAAACCTAATTGGTCCATTGCATATAAAAGCTAATAGGCAAATGCAGGCCTTGTCTGATTCCAGCCAGTACAGCTGGAGACATACCTGTAGCAGGTGGAGTGTACTAAGTATTTTGCAGTAGGTTTGATATCAGGCCATTCTGTGGGTAAAAGGAAGCTGATACAAAACACACTCACTAAATAAAATGTTGATCAGTTCAGTGATTGATTCTGATAAACTGACAGTGACAAATGTTTGATTGTTTTGTCCAGACACTATGCCTCTGAAATTATGACACTTGAATCAATGCCCCATATCAAATTCTCAATAACAATAAATATTTTTTATATGAAGAAACTGTGCCCATTTAATTACTTCCTTTCTAAATTATCTGTTACACAGGAATTGCATGACAAAATGTGGTTTCATTAATTTTAGTGGTTTTGTTCATTACTAAGTTGGAAATCTACAGGTTAAAAAACACCTCAGTCAGTGCCAGATCCTCCCTTCTTTTCTGTATTAGCTGGAATAAAATGACATCATATACACAATCATAACCCCCTGGTTTGTAAATATCAACACTCATTTAAACACAGTGGGGCTCCATCTTTCAGTATTTGTAATGAGTGCTGAATGCATTAGCAGGAGATCCTTCCAGGTGCCTGTTGATTTAATACTTATATCATCCTATCTAAAAATGAAGTCACCAAAAGCCAGACACTGAGGGCTTATGCAGAAAATACTTAAGCCAAAGAAATTGAAGTGCATGTCTAGTTAGACTACAGACAGCTATGGAGTTCAAAATAATGTAAGAGAAATATGTATTGATGTATGTATTACTGGACTGTATCAGATTAAAACCTTGTTCTTTCACTCACTAAAAATAGACCACAAATACATAATGATGTGTTTTTTCTTCTTTCTGAAACTTTATTTCATCCCTTGAAAAGTATTTACTTGAAAATCCACCTCAAGACCACAAAATATCAGAATATTGAGAATATTTCACTCCGTGACCATTTCCCAGAAAGTAATGACTTTTCTGTTAAATTTGTTAAATTTAATATTAAATTTGATGACACTGGTAGTTGTCATCAATGAGCAGTGTTATCTGTATGACCACTTCTTTTCAACTATAAAATAACCATTTTATCCCACTTAGATTTATATACTGTACTGTCTCACTGAGAAAAGAGTTATGCTGTAGAAGTTAACAGGCATCCAGGTGGTCTGCTTAACCTGTTTAGGAGATTGAAAGTCTTGAGTAGAGATTCTGGAATTGCCTGTCTGAAGCTGGAAGTATGATGTTGCTGTTATCTGCTGGGCAGCGATGACATCAGCACCACCTGGACTAAGTGTGTCTTCGCCTATCACTCCAGTGGTAACTTCTCCCTCATTCCTGTCTTCCTCTCACAGCAAGAGAAACTTGGAGACATCTGCTTCTCCCTGCGGTACGTGCCGACCGCCGGCAAACTGACCGTGGTCATTCTGGAGGCGAAGAACCTGAAGAAGATGGACGTGGGCGGCTTATCAGGTGAGCCACGATAGGGCAGCCGTGGCGAAAAGCAATCACGGCCTTTCGGTCGGTGGGGGCGGACGGGGGAGAGAAGGCGGCTCTGTGATCCAGTCCCGGATGGCCGCCCAAGATAAGACCCTGCCCGTTGCTTTTAGGCGTCCCAATTTTCACAGGAGCTCGTTTTTTTTTTTTTTTTTAAATAAAACGGCAGATGGAGAGGATTCGGGACGAAACTGTGGAAAAGGCCTTCGTTGTGCATTCCCACCACTCCTCACAGGGAATTCTGACTGCAGTGGTCTGCAGATCAGATTTGAGGCAATCGCTCAATGCTCAATTTCATCTTGGGGCAGGTGAAAATGGCAGAGAATAGGCACTTAAAGTCAGGGAGAATGGAAATCGGTGCCTGTCCAAAGTGCTGCAGTTCACTGATGCACTGTTCAGGTACCTTTAAATGTGTCGTCAGCTCCCTTTTGGTCTCAGAAGCTTGACAACAGCAATTACTTGGCAGTATTCCTCAAACCCACACTCAAACAAATGCGCTACAAGGGGTATTAGATTCGGTAACACTTCAGCAGACACATCTGGGATGTTCAGTGTCTAAAAACTACCATTGAACTTTGTGGCCATGTCATCCTGAGTGAATCAGTTTACCATGGCACTGTAATCATACAAACAGCCCAATGTGTTTGTGCTGATTTTCTTATAAAATCTGATGTTTTCTCCAAGACACATTTTTTTTCATACCAACTACAGCTATGTTTGATTTAACATGTAATTTTGGACCAGGCAAACAGGATTAGCCAAAATCATCCACTTCTCAGAGAGAAAATCCCAAGGGATCCCATGTGGGCGGTGAAGTACTCTAACACAGTCTGAACCTTCTGTTGTGTGTGGGAGTGCTAACAGCAGCGCGGGAGTAATGATCACGAGGCATGCACTTTGCACAAGATGGAGATGGTGCCCCATACAGTAAGTGCTGCCGGACGAGCTTTTAAGTGACCTCACTGAGTTTGCAGTACACTGCTTTAGAGGTTCTTCTTTTGCAGACTAAACCCCCTAATTAAAAACCCTGTGTGCTGGGCTTGGTAAAGAAAATCCCATATCTGAAGTTGACCAATATTCTCACCTACAGTTAAACTGTAAATTATACACTTTAGCAGCTTGGTACAAAAAAAAAAACTAGCATGAATTCCCACCTTGGCGCAAAATTAGCCACAGCTAGGCTCACGTCTCCCTGCTACAGCTGGACCGGCTCTAAACACCCGTCCTCCCCCCGCCGCACTCTCTCCGCTGCAATTAGCACACACCTGGTCCATTGTCCCTACGCCTGACAGCCCAAGGAGCCCGCAAAGCCGAACCCACCTGCCGCACATTAAGTGCTGAGTGCTGGTTCTCATCTGTCAGGGTGGTGAGAGTAGCAATTATCAAGCCTCCCCCCTCCAGGTGCCATATTCTGCTGATAATATGCATGAGCTCTTTCCCGTCTCCATCGGCCATGCAGGAAGTGGGTTTGTGAGTGTTTAGAGCTGCCCATCAAGCAGGCAAACATATGCAAGCAGTGTCGCCAAAGTGTTGGAAAGCCAACCCCATCATTAGCTGCGGACTACTGATACAGTATGGCTTGTAGATCGTGTCTTGATGGACGAAAATTATTGCATCTCAGATACACAAAAAAATAATACAGGTTTGCGTTGGCTTGTAGGTAGTTTTATGTAGTAGGATGTGCTATGCAGCCTTATTCTTTTTTTATATTCTGTACTGTAAATTCTAAGTCATTGTTCGTTACCTGGAATAAAGTTAATAGTAATAAGCTATTATTATTACTAGGAGTAGTAGTAGTAGCAGCACTGTTTTTGTCTGGGTGAGTAATGACCATTTCCTCTATTATATGTACCATGCATTTGTTAGCAATTGTGGAGGAAATTCCTGGGATTGCAAATTGGTGATTTCTGTAAAGGCAGTAAATGTTTTAATGACTGTAATTTATGTATACAATTTACATATTAATAGGATATTTGTGCTGTGGTCTGTATTAGGTACACAATCCTTTCCATTGCCATATGCATTGAATCTAATTATGACATTGTGATTTTCTTGGTACTCTTTGGTATTCATGTGTAAAATCATACACATTTAAAAGGCACACATTGACATTGACTGGTCTGAAAAAAAAAAGATTTGTGAACATGAGTCAGTAAGCACCTAAAGGAAAATGTGGGGATTCAACAAGCAGCGTCCATAGAATCCCTGTCCATGAACAAAGGGTGTGAGCAGGGGGTGAGGGGTGGTATGAAAGGGAGGGAGAGCAGCTTTATGAGAGTTTTATTCAGAGACAGGCAGACTCACCTCAGAGGCAGGAGCCTCTCTCAGGCTCAGGGGAGCTGGGATTAGAGGAGACATCATTCTCCCTCCACACTGAAAGCCCCCGGCTTTCAGGCCCAGACTAGCACCCGGCATTGAAAAACACACAGCTCTCTTCAGATCTGGGCAAAGGAATATGGCACATTCTGCTTTTTCAAGGGGTGCGTCAAAACCATTTCTGGTTTTCATCACAGAACGTATCGTACAGTGGTATTTCTTGGAGGCAGGAGGATGAACAATGAATTTAACTGTTGAGCCTTTTTTTTTTTTTAGTTTTGAAGTGAAGCGTCCAGAAATGGGAGACGCCGAGAGCCTCCATCCTGTTGTGTTGTGTCTAAATCCTTTGTAACAGTTTGTTTTTACTTACTCTGAGGGATGCAATATGTCCCCGTTATTTTTTTTTTCATGCTGCCGTTGGGCTTGAAGCTAGAATGAGTGTTTACCAAACAAAGCAAATTCACTTTGATGCCTTAAGGCATGAAAAAAAAAAAAGTCGGAGAGATCGTATTGGCTATCTGTCTCTTTCACTTGGGCATGCACTGCTGTGTCAAAAACTCCTAAAAACAAAAGGGCGTCATTGCTGTTCTGACACGGCAGGAGGCTTTGATGTGCTTACAGATGTCTGGCAGATGGACAAAAGAAGAGCTAGCCTGTATAATAACGATAATTACCCACTAAGTATTTATGACTCAGCCGGAGTTTTACAAAGTGCGACAAATAATTGAATGCCATTTGTCTAATCCTTACTTTCCTGGCAATCATGAAGTCCTGTTTGTACAGAGGCTAATTAGCAAGCTGCATGCTAGTTCTGGATGTTTCAATTAAACAATATCTAATTATTAGTAAGTTATTTTTAAGAGAATATCACAGCCAGAAACTGTTCTGCACAGTTTGTAAAAATGTGTGGATAACACAATAATAATCCTTACAGCTAAATAGTGTGAAAGCAATTACAGTATATAATGCTGCCGCCTTTTTTGATTGGCTGTTTACTGCCAAACCAGACTCCACAGTGAAGATTTCCAGTTAATCAATGTCTCCTATCTGGTGCTGCGTCTTCCAAAGTATTTGTCAATGGACAAATATATACTTGAAATAATAAAGGAACAAACTGACACATTAATTTAACAAGGAAAAAAACTATAAAATCATTTCCAACAGAAAGAGAAAAATAAAAAAAACAGCCAAAGGCTTGTTTATGTCCCACAAGAACTAAAGCAGTCAATACAGTAATTATGCTTTCAAATTTGCCGTGATTCATTAGGCTAGAGCACAGCGTGAACATATCTGTTCATCTGTCTTAAAGAAGCCACATTTGTTGGAGGCCAAAACAATTTCTGTCCAAACAGCATGTGTCGTTGTATAAAATGACAACTTTCTCTGGGAGAAGTCTCTAATTGTATCACTATCAAATAGAGACAGATGCCTCCCCTGAAATCATACCCTGGACCATCTTCAGGGCAAAGCCAGAGGATGGCTCCGGCCATTGTTTTAGACATATTTGTTTACATATATGTAAACATACATAAATACATTTTTTCATGCCCATAAATAAAATGAATCGTGAGCTAATGGCACAGCACTTTAAAGGTGGTAGCTGTACACATCTAGCAGTTTTAAAGGGTAATCATAGCTACTCCGCTCTGGTCCTTGCAGACTCCACTCCACTTAGTTTTCTAGTTCTCTCTGAGTTGCTAACAGTACATTGAAAGAAGGTAAATTGATTCAGTAAGGAGTTAAGTACCTGGTTGGAGCGAATCCCTGCCTACCCTAGTGGTGGGACCAGGGGTACGTTGCAAGGAGCACATTGTTGGGGACAGAGATTACACATAAATCATAAATCTCCACTGCCCCATTATCACAGATCCATTTCTTTCCAGTGGTTTTCACGTAGGCCTCACCTACAATTGTCAAAAGCCAAGTGCACCCTACTGCAATTGACCATGCTGCAGTCAGCCTTCAGATAGAGCTTCACTGTGCTCACCAGCAACCCTCAAAATGGCACTTCATAACCACACTGCTTGTAAGTGGTGCCTTCATCCAGGGAGAACAGAAATGCACGGTTCATCTTATTTCTCATCATACTCTAGGAAAACTAGGAAACCACAAATTGTTGATTCATGGCAAAGTTCTGTCATACTCATCTTTCAAAACTTTTGTATTAGAAAATGCTGATTCATTCCCACTCCCAACACTGCCTCAGGTATATTATAGGGAACTAAAAATGTCCAATGTTGAATGGAAATAAAGTGCTAATTCCATTTTTCTAAAACGTTTTTAATGTTGCCACAGTACTGTTGTTGCTGTATATACAGTAGATAATGCTACTGACTTATAAACTGCAGTTCTTATTCAAGAACCTCTTTTAATTTGTGTATTTTGAAAGATGGTTTTGAAAGCAATTTTATGCAAAGAACCTCTCTGTAAAAATTCCAAATAACTCCTGTAACACATATTCCAAATAAGCCCTATGCACACATTTATAAAGCAGATGCCGTATGAAAATCGCAGTAGAACTCAGAGTTGAATACTGAAAAGCATGCTGAGTTCTGAAATGCTTCTTCATTTCAAGAATTTGAAGAGCACAACAGACCATCCCAATCGGCGATGGTGTTGATTTTATGTTCCAATCAAAGTGATACACTTATGTACTCTTGCTCCTAAAGCAGAGCAAGCACATATTTGAGTGACGGAAGTTTGTAGATTAGGAGTAGTGGAAAAAACTGCTATTTGTGACCAGTACTGGGTGTCCAGAGGCTAATAGCCTAACATTCATCAGTGTGCTCCCGCAAGTATGTAGGCATTTTGGTCTGTGAGGTTTACGGTCAGAGGCGCGGCCAGGGTACCTCCTTTCTTGTCACGCACCTGTGTCCTGTGGGGACAAAGGACATGTTGATTAACACAGGGGGACGGAGCCTCACCCGCACAGCACCACACACAGCCTTCCTCTCATGTGAGGCACGTAAGGCAATTAGCTCCTTTACAGCTGACCTCTCTGTGGCAATCAGCATAACACACAGGTTTCCATTAATAATGATCCAGCGCCAGGCCTTGTCACTGAGATACTATGGTGAGCCGGCAGGTTTTTGATTGGTTGTGTTTGTTTGTTTGTTTTACTTCCTTTTAAAAAATTTTAAAAAAGACATAAAGCCTGTCTGTGTTGTGACAGATTCTGCGATGCTCAGGGCGGGTCCAAACATGTAAATAAAAAGGCCATGCACCACACTGCTGAAACTGAGCAAGGGGACTGAAGTAGGTGGCTGATAAATGGAAAGCTGATGCAGTTTTCCATGGACCTAAGGCCTGCGTTGGAGAAGTGGCATGTGTGCGTGACTCATATTGCCTGAGTCAACAAAACACAAATGACAGCCAGCTCTGTCATGTAAGTCAAGCATAATAAATCTGTTTAATAAGAGTGGCACAAAGGTGGCAGCTGCACCATCTTTATGCCCTTTGTATCGGTGATCTGGGTGTCTCTTCATAGTGACAGACTGTCACTATGAAGAGTTAAGCAAACCATTTAGCCCCAGAGTGTGGAATAAATATTTTATGTTTTTGCTTATCCTAATCCCTGGCATTAAGCCTTCTCCTATGGAAAGGCAGTGTGCCTCTCGTTTGGACACGTGGCGCGATCCTTGTCAAAACAGACTGCCTCATGGCGTGGTCTTTAATCCTGATCCGTCAGCTTGTGAAGTGTTTGCTCGCAATTTCCGCATCAGTAATACTGGCCCGCTGTCGCCCAAGAGATACGGAAGTGGTTATTGGCTGTGCGCTGCGGCAGATGTCCGCGCTGCCTGCTGTTCGGGGGAGGTTTGTGACGGCTCTGTGACAGCGCTGTCACTCACTGCCGAGTGTGCTGGGAGGTGTGAGAGAGCGCTGATTCAACGCTTGTCCTGTTTGGTAGCTTATACCCTCCCTCTCCCTTCCTCTAACCACACGAGACTGAGCGTTGAACAGTTTAGTTATGTGCTCTTTGGTCCAGAACTAGAAAGCGTGCAACAGCCACAGGAGATGAGCAATGGGAGCTCACAGCAAGGTGGTAACTGTTTTTATTTTCTAAATCGTTCAGTGTTGATGTGAAAATATGCAATCAGGGCACAGACCAATGGAACTTTATTACAAACATGAAAAAGCATAGCTGCAAAAATGACATTGAGCACCCTGGGTTGTGTCATTTTGAATGCGGTCCCTCAGCCAGCCAGGTTTTGCCATGGCCGTGTGTCACGCCTCATTCCGCGCCCGACATTAGCGGGAAGTGAGCACCGTTGCATTAGCGCTGAATCTTCCTCAGCCCCCTGCTTAATGTGTCGGCGTAGAGTCGGCTGCACCGGTCCAATCTGAAATCTCCGCAGGATTCTGCTCCGTTTACCTCCCCCTGGCCGCTGGGGAAACCTGGATTCTGATGCGCCGCAGATACGGCCTGCTGCGTCTGAAATGAAACCTGCCCTTTGTGTTTGTCCACATCACCGTCGTCAGCGTCAGCGTCCAGCTCGCAAACGGCAGAAAGAGCAAATGAAAGCGCTGGTTTTGATGCCGCGCGATCAGATCATGATCATCACAAACAGCTCCGTCATTCTGTGTGGAGATCTGCTCTGTAGGAGACGCCACCTCTCGCAGAGAAAATGAGAAAAACCCTCTCCTTTCATTCCGGTTCACATTCCAGCCTGTGTGCCCAAGGCACTTTCCAAGGCATTTACATGTTCCACATTATATTACCTTTATTTGCTTAGTGGAGCTCATTCATGGCCACATATATATCTTACATTTTCCCCACTTATACCGCTGGATATTTAGCTCCAGTTATGTGGCAGTGCAGCAGCAATGCTGTAACATGTGAGTCAATCTTGCAATCTTTTGTTTGTAAAGTCCTAAGTTTCTAAGCAGTACAACACATTGCTGGCAACTTTATTACAATAACCAATTTTAAATTCTGCATCAAGACAGCAGCTCTATGAATAGACCCTAACCTGCAACAAAACCCTGTCTGTGTACACAAAAGCAATTTGCCAAACATTAGCTTGACTAAAAGACATCCGTGAGCTTGCAAGCCATTGTGTGGTTTTTTTGAATATAATTGTCCCTTAGGTAGGTTTTTAATCTTGTGTTCTATTTCACTCATTTTATGCCTCTGTAAAAAACGTGACACCTCATTATATGCGCTGCCGATATTACACTTATTAAATTGACAAATGCTCCTATCCAGAGAGACATACAAAAAGTTAATTCAATAGCTTCATAACTGGTATACAATGATATATAAATGAACTTGATCAGCTCAAACCTTAAAGAAGACTCGCAAGAGCCCAGAGTCAAAGTTGTTGTCTGCTTCCATGTTGAAGTGTGGAGGTTTTCATTGTGATCCTGTCAGTGCTGGGGCTCACGTGCCGTTTCATTTTTCACTCTCCTCGGTTCCAAGCAGCTCTGATTACCTTTGGCTCCTGTCATAATCTTCCTCCAGGCAGTTGGTGTGATGTCGCCCTACAAAAGCAGTATTGATTCGGTCCCCAGTCTCTGTTGAACCGAACGGCAAGAGGAATTTTTGTTAAAAGGGGAACATGCTGAGCGATACCATGCTTCATCATGGGCACATAATCGTGTTTCTGTCCTTCAGCTCGTGTTCATCAAATATGCAGTTTACCCTGTACATGAGTCAGCCTACTGAACAATTATTTGGAAGTGCCGTGAAGAGGTTTTTGAATTAGCTTTTGTGGGGGACACCTGTCTTTGCCATGGAGAGCACAAGCTCACTTGTGTGAATGGAGGGACAGTTCAACTGTCAGTCAGCAAAGGCCTCAGTTTCATACAGACCTATATTAAAAACGCACATATGGTGTTTTACCAGTATTTCAGACTATTATTTATTTATTAATAAATTTTTTCTTTACTTTTATGAATCAGTAGTGTTTTATTTTACTTTACACTGAAAATTAGCTGCATAAAAATGAAATTCTGTTTGCAGTCATTTTATTATTATTTTTATTTCTTTGAAACAGTGACATTAGTGCAGGAAAATAGAGCTCAGGGAGCAAATTTAGTTGGACATACAAGCCACAAAACCTCCTTTGAAAGGAGGGATTAATAAATGCTTAGTTCATCCAACCAAACAGTTTCTCTTTTTTAAAGAGTCCTTAGGTGGCCTTTAAATGTACTATATCCTTGCAGAACATTAGCTTTCTTGCTCATAATAGCCAGGGCAGATTCGAAATAGAACAGATTCGAGATTAGAAATATGATCTGTAATGAAAGAAAATGCTGTTCATTTTATTCATGTAATTGAGGTTTAGCAATGTCCAGATTCTGTCAATGTCAGAACATGATATAACATTCACTGCGCTGCTAACGGGTACTGATAAAATAAAGTAGGATTTGCAAATACAGAGATGGAGCCCTAATCCTATCTTTTATCCCCAAATTTTGCCCTGGGCTGTCACTAGCCTAACCAAGTGACTACATCTGTACTGAGGATTTCTCCATTATGCTGTGAAATCAATACTACTGCCTTTGCTGTGGTGTCCAGTCTGTGCATGTGTGTGTGTGCATGTATGTGTGCTTTGAAAAGAAGCAAAGTTCTATGGTCAGATTCCTCCCTTTCTGTCTTCTGATTGGTACAGGCATGATCATTCAGGGGTCACACATGGTCATTGTAGGAACAAGAAAAAGCTTTGGGATGGAAGAAATTTTCAGTGGTGGGCCTATGATTGTCCTGTGAGATTCATTTAAGACTGTTTAACTGCAATCAAACTTGAGGGCTGTAATCCAAAAGGTCTGTCATTAATTCTCTCTCCTTTAACTGCTAACACTCTCAGAACTGGGGAAGAGGTGTTCTGTTGAGATGTTGGCTGAATCAAATGGTGTCTGGACACAATGACCCTCCAGGACTCAGGTTAATTTGAAAGGATCTAGTTGTGTTGTAAGCATTCAGTGACCTCAGAATGTATACCATTCTGTTACATCCTCCAGCTTTTCACAGTTTAAATTAGGGAATTTTGTCAGTCGATGCCTAATCGCTTCCCAAGATGCCCTTGTCTTTCAATTTCCTACATCAAAGTAACAATTCTTCGAAGGGATAAGTTGAATTTGAAGAAGAAAGGAGCAGCAAAGGTTCTGATGATTTCACCGAAAAGATGAAAGGCAAGGTTGTCAGTGCCCTTAGCTAACTTTTCCAGAGCCATTTATTCCTATATTAATTATGCATATCAGCCACTGTATAACACACCACGTAGTAAAGCCCTGAGACAGAAGAGCAGTATTGTGTGTACTCTAATGCTAACAGTTTTATACCCAGCATTATACCCGTTCAATTAAACTGAATATTAGCTGCATGAAATTGAAATTCTGTTTGCATTACTTTTATTATTATTTTAATGAATTCAAAGGATTACCAGGAAGGGACAGAGAAAACAGTTGTTGCATCAAAATTGGAATACGAATTCAACAAACAAAAAAACTACATTAAATCTTAATAAGTACAATGTAACACCTTCATAAACACTGAATATACATTCATAAACGCTTACTGATTTACTTATTCCTGAACACTGACACCAGCACTGACATGTGCTGCTGTAACAGGGTGTTATGTCACATCCATGTAGGACAAGGCATAACTATGACTTTCTGGTTTGTAATATCATGTTAATAGTGCTTAAGATACAGATGGTGACAGAGCACAACCTGTGATATCTGTTGTCATAAATGTTCATGAGTATATATTTAGATGTTATCAATATATGTAATCCTTATGCAAAATGCTTCATAGATAATGTTACCAGTATTTGCACCCTGTGGTAGCAGCCTGCAGAGGTACAGTACATTCTCTTGGCACTCTGGAAAACACCTGCCGCATCTCATCTGCACCCATGGTTCTGTAACGGCGCCATATCTCCTCATTATTCCCGCCCCGGGAACAAACAGGAGTTTATCTTTTCACCTAATGGTGCGCACTCCAACGCACCGGCGATGGCCACAACCATTTCGCGTGTGTACAGGTGCGTGGCCCGGCTCTCTCTACCTTGCACGCCTCTGCCCAGAACTGTGCCCATTCATCCAGAAAATGGGAAAGATTACTAGCGGCGGGGAAGACATACCAAAATGAGCCGGATCGTAGCGGCAAAGGGCCACTGAACTCAATAAAAGGTGTGTATCATTTGGTGTGGTGATATAGAGAGCCTGGCTTTTTTTTTTCAGCACACAGTGTTTAATACGAGCGGCTTATCTCGTAGGGCTCGCCAGTTGGAGTGTGTATGTCCATCCTTTTATCTCATGGGGATGATTGTATTTATTTTACGAGGGCCTGGCTTTCAGAACCCGAACAAGCGGGCCCTTCCTGGACAGAGAAAAGACAGTGCCAGACAGTCTACGGGCTTGAATTTGAACGTGTTGGAGTTTCACGCCATTTTTTTCGAAAGAGGGAGAGGTGTGGTGCTTCTCGCTGTCACATGTTTCACTGCCATCACCAGGCTTCCAGGGAAGCTGTGCTCCATAGCCTCAGTGATCCTGCTGTGGGGACCGACGCTTTTACAGGCACATCTCCTGGTTTAGGGGGAAAAAATTAGGCTATTAACTGGGCTTCTCAGGCTTGCTGTGCAAACAAGCAAGAACCTTCCCTACAGTGATTTCAGAGAGCCCTGTTGCTGCTGTTCATAGTATCCCATACTGCTACATAGTCGTAAAAGGTGGGACATGAGGGTATCCTTGCCCACCTGGACTTCCTGTATGTGCCTGTATGAAAGAAAGACCACAAAAAATGTGTTTGAGTGTGAAGGAAAGAGAGAGACAGAAAGGTAGAGAGTCATCCTTGTCGCCCAGGGTGGTGAATTTGAGTGTAGAGAGTTGTGTCACTGAGGGCATTCCTGACTTTGTATGGTATGAGACACCCACTCTGACAGTACCCCCTGCAGTGACTGGGACTGGTGAAAGGAAAGTTTGCACCCCCAGTCCTGCTTTTCATAGAGCACCAGTCTGTGGGAGAGGTTTTGTCTTGGTTTTATCATTTCACTTCCATGTTTGGCGTGAAACACCATCAAATATTAAGCCTTATTACAAGTCAAATAAGCAACAATTCCAGCTTGTAGTATGTCATGGGTCCAGAAAAAGAAAAATCCTTGCAATCACTTCACATTAGATTTTGTAACAGGCTGTCATGGTAAACTCACATGAGATTATGTATATCATGAAAATATGACCACGCCTTGATCACAGGATGAAATAGATGTGATGACATGTCTGTAGCAATCAGGATTCAAACCCATTGCTACCTGCTCCTATTGCATTATCCAAGCCATTCAGTGGTTGGCAGTGTGATACTGTAGTGGTATCAGTGGTATCGACAAAGAGGTGCTACCTAACATTAAGTAGAAGAAACACATTTACTGAAAGTGTGTGCACATCCATTTGCCAGAATGTCCTGTACCATACACAGACTGCCGGAATCACAGGGCTGTTCTGATGAATCATCGTAGAGGAGTTAGAGTATCATATCCAATTGCTGACTCAATTTCTACACATGCTAGGCCAGGCAGAGATTTGGAAGATTTGCGTTGCCACATGGTTGAATAAAAAAAAACAACACGGCACAGTCATTTTCAGGGTCAGGGACCAGTCGGCCACAGTATGTTTAGTGGGCCAAGAAATCAATCCCTCAGCCTGCCTTTTTTACGACTCCGCACCTCCAGGACTTTTCCAGTCGTGATCCTGCCATATTGATCTAAAACATTTGCGCTAATTAGCCATTAAGAGAGACAGCCTGAGCTAATAGCGCAGAACTAAAACCGGGCTTGGTGGGAGCAGCGCGGGCTTTTTCGTGTGACATTCTTGGTTTGGCTGGGAGAACCGCGCATTCCCAGCCGATAGCATCCCCTGGTAGCATGAATGTCTTCTAACACAGCAGCCCTGGATGGAATGCACCCAGAGCTCCGTCCTTGAGATACAAAATACATCACTGGGATGTTTGAATGAGCCCAGGCCTGAAAAACGACTCGTCTTTAAAATGCCATTGAGGGGCAGATTCACTGAAGGATTGTTTGCACATTTCGGCAGGTGAAGGCCCGCAGAAAATGCAGAAAAGGCCCGCAGGATTTCTTAAACAGCTGTAATGAGTGAAATTTGCAATTAACGACCATTTCACATTTTCACAACACCAGGCGCCTTTGTAGATGCATATTCAGTTCTTCAAATGCATATGCATCACTCAGATAAATGTGCCAAAACTGGGACTGGATTTTGCAAATCAGGTCTATTAAGTATTTTGTCAAATTGGCTAAAGGCAAAAGGCCTGTATTTAGGTATTTTATGACCATTGAAAAGCAGGCCTGAATGGTTGCTCTTTCAACACAATTTATGGCTGTAAAATGAGCACCATGCAGAAGTTCAGCTGAGCTCAATTTTTGAAATCTAATGTTATTGTTGTGTGCTCTCCCTCAACCTTAACCATAACATTTAGCTCATGTCATATTGTAATACGAGATATTGACCAAATAGATGTATGGATACTATTTTTTAGACAGACTAGCCTAGTGATTTGAAGAAGTTTTGCCATAGACACTAGCACCTAGGGCTGCCCAAAGAAAAATAAACACAGGAAAAGTGTTAGTTTGGAAGTTACAATTTATGAATTGGTTTGATAAGTGCTACAGAATTGGGTATGCTTAGTGCAAGTAGTGAAACTAGTATATTCCTGAAAACTTTTTTCTTTTTTTTCTAGAATTAATTTCAGATTTCAGTCAGCTTACCTGTTAAATCATAAGTGTGTAGAAAACTACTGATAACATTGTTTTTCAGAGAACAGTCATAGGTGAGTTTTAAGATCTGACCTAGTCCGTCAACCAAAATGGACTTTTCTTGAAAGACATGCCTGTCAGGATTAGGCATTCATACTCTGATTGATAATCCCATTGCTATGTAATATTTTATAACCCAGGCAAAATACTGGACAGTAATTTTGTTATGAATGTTATTAAAATGCACAGAATATACATAGTGTCAGTGTCTGTCATTAATTTTGTTATTTTTAATACATTTCTAGACATGCATACATGTACTGGAATCCCACACATCACACAAAAATGTCTTATCAGGACTCAGCAATTGCCAGCTGGTGACCCAGTTTTGGATCCCTACCCATGCCTTTGAAAATCCCTGAAAGCACACCCCTTTTGATGTTAAATACATGCGCCTATAATTTTAGGCTATAAAAGAAAATTCTGCACTCCACCATTCTCTGTACCCGACAAAAGGCCCCTTCTGCCTCTGAACTTTCACACATTCATCTTTTTGTAGTTGTACATTGATGAAAGCAGTTCAAGTCCAGGTATATTGTAGCTCACAAAGACTCTGGGAATGAAACTCCTGTATTAAAATATTACAGATTTTTATGTTGCGATTAAAGTTTATTATATTTGTTTAAAATAAATCTCCAAAAGTCAAAAGAATCAGTTCAAAATTGTGTGAAAGCACTAGCTCTTTTAAAGTAACTGAATGTCATTTGTTTAAATCATAAAAAGCCGACCAGTGAAGAGGTTGCTTTTAAATAAAATTAATGGCACCCGTTTCACTTCTGTCTTTTCTTAGGAATGGGAAGTAGCTATGGCTTCCAAACAGACATCTAATGAGACTTTCCTGGATGAAAGATGAAATGTAAATCAAATTTTCTAAATACTGTAATGAAGATTATACAGAGAGCAGAATTGGGATAAATGAAAATTGCAGGGGCAAATGTGTTGCAGTTATCAGTCTACATATAAAGCCATTTTAAGTCAAGTAAAAGAGGTGCACTTTGGGTGCAGCCTGCTCGTGACATTAACACGCGGAGCTAAGCCTGTAATAAATGTAAAAGTAAATGTGACTGTAAATAATTCTTCATTTATTTTCAATGTGTGCTTATGATTTCACATTTAAGCATGTTTGTCATGTTGACAGTCAACAATATTTTGCTGATTACCCCTGTTCTCCGAAGCCCTGGAGCACATCCTGATGTACGCCATGATATTTCTGTCTCCGGTAATGAAATTTCTGATAACGTTATGAAAGCAAAAGCATCTACTTGTGTCAATCTAGGTATGCCGGCATATAAAAATAACACAACCCTCCCATGAAAGGCTATATTACCAATGCAGGAAAAGAGGGGGAAATTGTTACATTGTTTTAAGAAACCCAAACTTGTGCAGCAACATGCAAATTCTGCAAAGTCTGGGACAAATCCCTCTTTTGTTCTTTGGGGGTGGGAGTGCCGGCTGGCTGCAGGAGCGAGAACGCGAACCGCGCCGCAGATGGAAGAAGACGATAGGAGGTGTTTATGTGGCAGCCCCCGATGCGGGCCCAATGCTGACACCGATGCCGCAGAGGATTCTAATTTAGATAGCGTGGGGGCTCATTCATGGACCTCGCGTCTGCTGTCTGCTTTATCATCGGAGACCCTTCCATCACCGAGCCGCCCGTAATAACACCCAGTCACAATGGATGTTCCTGCACGGAAAGCCTGCTTTCTCTCTCTCTCTCTCTCTCTCTCTCTCTCTCTCTCTCTCTCTCTCTCTCTCTCTCTCTCTCTCTCTCTCTCTCTCTCTCTCTCTCTCTCTCTCTCTCTCTCTCTCTCTCTCTCTCTCCCTCTCCCTCTCTCTCTCTCACCAAAAAAGACACGGGCAAGATTCCGCTATTTTGCTGGCAGACCTCATCCCTCTAAATTGAATAAAAGATTAGGGGAATTAAGCTTCACCAATATTTGCTGCCACTACAGCCGCCCCGCAGATGTCCAGAGTCGGAACTTGCCTTTTTAGCATTGCCCATAATATTTCAATCAAGCTGTAATATATTTTTTTTTTTTTAAAGAACAGAATGGGACATGATGTGGAAATCAGAAAATAAATACAAGCAGCATTTTCCCTCAAGGAGGAATAGAGTGAATTGAGACTGGTTCCATTAATATTTCAGCATGTGTTGGTTAACTGTGATTAGCATTTCGAGTTCCACCTTCTTGCTGTGCAGTCACTCAGACTCAATGCTTTGTTCTTGTGTTTGGTTTTGCCAAATGAGCTTACATCAACCTGTCTCAGGAAGACAAATTATAGAACTTCTCCTTGTTAAGCAGGGCTTTAATGGTGTCATATTACTAAAGCCCTTCTTGCACTCCAAAATCTTTGACTCGCTTTCCACCCCGTTCCTGGTGCTTGATTTGTGCGCGCATAAATAAATCACGAGGGCCAGCTCAACATCTTGATTGCTGATGATGAACCTTCAAGGCTGATCAACCTGATTACCATCTGATTGGCTGACAGCTGATGTGGAATCATGAGCCCGGCACTCAGATGCCAGCAGGTTTCCTTCAGTGGAGTTGGAGGCAAGCCTTTGGTCACGAGAAGGCAACTCCCACTGAGCACACGCCCTGCCTGAGTTGATTGATCTGGCATGCTTACAGTGGAAAGAGGGCTCAAACCTTGCCCTCCCCCTGCCTTTTTGGCACCTCCCCCAGAGCTGAAATACACTAAAGGCCCAATCAGATTTTCTCAAGCCAATCGGATAGACCAGTCTTATTTCCAAGAAGGGAAGGAGTAGGTCAGCAGAGGAGATGTTAATTATTGCTTTTATTTTTTGCTACATTATTTATTTATTAGAAGACATAGTTCTTTTGCCTACTATCCATTTATGCAGCTTGATATTTAATTAAGCCATTCAGGTAAAGTACACAAGGGTAGTAAACCTACAACTTGCTGGTTACAAGTCTGGCTCCCTAATCACTGTGCCATACCAATGCTGCTGGTGCTTACATAAAGAAGACACATTCTGAGGAATCTATTGCTGAATTAAAGTTTACTTTTATGTCTGGAAGTCTGAGTCAAATTGTGGCACAGTTTGTATCAATGCCATGTTAAACAGACTTCAGTAACTTCACAGCATCTTATGGATACAGAAGACGTCCGTCATATATGATGGGCAGGTAGCCGGTATCTCAAAGGAGGTTTTGCATACAGTATGATAAAGCACACTATCTTTAGTCCTCTGAACTGGAAGTGTTTAATCCAATTTCCCTTATTCCTATAGATCCGTATGTTAAAATCCACCTGATGCAAAACGGGAAGAGGCTGAAGAAAAAGAAGACGACAATCAAAAAGAACACGCTGAACCCCTACTACAATGAGTCCTTCAGCTTCGAAGTGCCATTTGAGCAAATCCAGGTAACGGTCGACGTCCTTATCCTTTCAAAAGTAATGACATTTGAAATTGGTACAGTTTGGACTTCAAACTTCCTTTGCTCTTTTACTTTCAGTATATTTGGCATGTCTTGATTTGACTTGCAGTTTTAGAAGAGAGATGGTTATAATCCCATTATGATTTGCAATTCAGTTTAATAATCTCTGAATAAAATATGTGATCATAAAGATATTCACACACATGAGTGCATAGTTTCTTCATTGCATATTAATCCAACCAAATGGCATTTGTGGCAAGCAGTAGTGGCAAGCAAGTCTCATGACATTGATATAACCCATACAATCAAAACAAGCATCAACCCGACATTTCACAACCACACAGTGTAACTCCAGATGAGACGTGATTAGGTCAGTGTGGGCACAATGCCTACTCCAAGCTGGGAAATTTTCATCTCAGCCCTTGATAATGATGAAATTACTATCCGTAGAGGAATTACACACATACTAACCTATGCTATTCATGACACTATCGGGTCAATATAAAAAAGAAGCTTGTTTTATGTGGATGTTGGCTTTTGTAACTTTTAGTGAATGGAGTTCTATGGATTGTAACAAAGCTCATAATAGCCATGGTGTCAGAATAAGACTATTACAGAAAAATCTTTTCAAATAATTGTGCTTTTAAATTAAAGCGAAAGGTAAATTGGACTCAAAACGGAGCGACAGGGAATTGCTGTGAAGAACGTCAATGGGCTTGGCTAAACATAGCGGTAATTGCTCTAAATTTATTAAGCTCTTCACAGCTCTAAAATGGTGATTTGTTCCGTGAGTCTCCATTTCCATTTCCCAGTCACATTCAGCAGCTACTCTCCCCACCGGTAGGTGTGTCTGCTAATCAGTGCTATTCATATGAGCTCATACAACAAGAACCCAAACAAAGCATTAAATTAATGCACACAGAGGCCGCGTCTCGTCTGCAGTTATTTCTCTTTGAAACTCACCTCACCCCAATAGAGAGTCTGTTGTATTTCCTTCAATAATTCATTTTGTGGCAGATTAGGCATGCCTACCGAGAACAATTAGACGGGGCTAACACTGAAAGGATAGGCGAGCTCTTTCCCTGGCCGCGGATCGAAACATAATCAAAGCTCTTTGTAAACTAATTCTGTGTTCTTCGGGCATTTTTATGCATGGTTTGCTTCTTTGCAAAACTATTTTGAATCAGTCGAGACAAAAAAATCATTGAACACCAAGTTTGGTGGTTGTTTTCATTTGTTTGTCTGTGTTTTCTGAATGGATTTCGGTGGGATTCACTGGAAACAATTATTATTATGGAATGTTTACCTCAGCCTCTGACCCATTAATTATAGTTGACTTTTGTAGAGGAAGACCCATGTACCACCCTTATTTATTTGAGGAAGACAGTAATACAGACAATGTCTTTAAACCTTCAGAGGTGATTCTTTCAGGAAGTGGTGATGTTTAGCTATGTTTAACCAAAGTTAAGGCCTTTTCCCAAGCTTGTTTCTATGAGCTGACACTCTTTTCAATGCAATAAGAAAATGAAAATTCATGTATTTAGGTGTCTGTTTACTCTCAGACGAATGATGACTGAATAATCTAACTGTCTCTGTCCCTTCTCTGCCCCACCCTGTCCCCTTCACAGAAAGTGCAGGTGGTTGTGACTGTTCTGGACTATGATAAGATCGGCAAGAACGATGCCATTGGTAAGGTCTTTGTGGGGCTCAACAGCACGGGCACCGAGCTGCGGCATTGGTCGGACATGCTGGCCAATCCACGGAGACCCATCGCCCAGTGGCACGTGTTGAAACCCGAGGAGGAAGTGGACGCCCTGCTTAGCACCAAGAAATAAGGGGGGGGGGATGCCTTTCAATACCTGCCCATGTAGTGCTCTTTAGCCAGTATGTGTAAATACCTCAGTGATATATGGGTCCATTCATTTCCACCTTTCCATCCACCCCTACCCAACAGACCCCTCCCCCCATTTTACAAACATTGATGGTACCCCGCACCCCTCCTGCAGATTTGCATTAAAGTTTCAGGTGTAGAGGCCCTATTAGAATCCCTCCTTTGTTTACACCTCCATGACCCCCTACTACCCCCCCAGCCCTGCCCAAATGCCCCCTTCTTTTAAGCAATATGATCTGTATAGATAGCGCATGACTGAAATTATTTATTGTACCAACACAAGTTGTATATATCGGTATGCAGACAAAAATGATTTCTAGTTTATGTGTTTGTATGTTGTTTAGCGTTTCCTAATCTGTGTATATCTAGATGTTTTTAATAAGATGTTCTATTTTAAAAGATGTAAATGGAGATATAGGAGAGCTGATATTATATATTACGGGATTCAAAATTCTATCTTACTGCATTCCAGAAAAATATTCTAACCTACAAGATGCTAGAGGTGGTATACTCTCATTGTAAAGGACGGGATCAGCCTGTATGTTTACCTACCGAACCATTAACCAATGAATACAAAAGCAAACAAATGGTAGAAAAACAAGGCCATTAACTAATATGGTTCCATGGAAGATATGCTGCTGAGAAATATATAAGCACATGGTTTCTTATGACTTTTTATACTATCTTCTTTTTTGTTTGAGAAATTTTGAGTTCATCTTTGAAACTCCAGGAATTTCTCTCAGTTAGTACCAACCGATTTGCCTTTTTTTCCCTCGTCATTTAAGGCAAGGCTTCACTTTTGATGCTGACTTACTTTTATGTGAAAGAGATCCTCATTTTTAGGTCATTGTTTCCTTAAATGCTCTTCATTATTTAAATAAGCTGATCCTCAGCTGGTCCATAGATGCCCCTGACTTCCAAGAAACCACAAACCCTCCGATATAGAACTAAACTGTAGCCATTGTGTCCTTTAACATCGATTAACAATACTTTGTTAATCATTACTTTCAATAGCCTTGTCGCTGGATATTTAATTTAGGACTTGGTTTCGGGGTGCAATATGTGGGGGGGAAAGATTTTGACTAGCTTTAAAATGAACATTCAGTCAGTGTCTGAATAAATAACTTTTGGTAACTGCATGTTATTATTTTTTTAAAAATCTGATACAACAAGAGTTGGGAGGAGTTATACTTTTACTGGGGGTCTCTATAGGATCTCCTTGCCTTCAGCGAACAGAAAGGGAGGAAAATGTATACTATACAGTGAGCTGGCATTAAAGGAAGTAGCTAATCTGATGGAACAGTATATATTTATTTAGCAAAGAAAAAATATATCAGTTGACACTGCCATCTTCAGGGAGGTGAATAATGCAAACAGAACCTTGGTTAGCGCCTCTTTACTTAAGTTACTGGGAACAATGTCTTTGGTTATAATGGTGCCCTAAATAGCAAACGTTGCTTTGTATTGCCTTCTGACAGTGACAATAGAGCTAGCCGTGTTATACTGCCAATTTAATTTTCCAATGGCTGCTATTTTGCACTGTAATTCTGTTAACGATAGCCAACATGCTATTTATGACGCTTGAATCACAGTTATATTCAGCTGGTAAAAATTATACACTCAGCTGAAAATAAAATGACAAATATAGGTGTATACAACAATGGCTGCCGTTCTGTTTAGTTGAGTCGGTGATAGCTTGCAGGTTTTCTATACCCAGATGAAGTTAAAAACATACAACTGAAACCGTACAAGTTAATGGTCTTAAAAAGATTTAAAAAAAAAAAGCATTAGTCCATGTGTCCTTTACTACGGGTTTAAACAAGAGGAGTAAGTCAAGTAATCAATTAAAACCATTTCTCTCATCTTTGAGGAACCTCTTGTATGTACTAGATGCTAGCGTCGGGGGAGTTTCTAAGTGTTTTCAATGTTATGTAGTTAATAGCACTGTTGTAAAGCTATTTGTCATTCCATAAGAGTCTGTATAAGGACTGCTTTGTGTATCACTGTGACTGCCGTGCGTGCTTAGAAATGTAGACTTCTCGGTAGATAGCGACCAGTTTATTCTGTAGTGATATTGTAGTAATACTGCCATTCCCTTCTACTGCACTGCTGAGGGCGTGCATAGCATCGGCAGTTCCAAAAACTGTGGACCAATCAGGAACTGACGGGCCATGCACAGGGACGAGAGTTTTTTCGAACGCTAGCGGGTCGATTCACACAGCATTTTGTTGAGCACTGTGCAATATTGTATGTTCATCCCATAGTGTTACGTGGGTGGCGTTGCCCGGAGAAAGACGATTCCTGTTATACTAGATATATTCCTTGCCAAGCAATGGTTAGGACACAGCACACGTAGATTCTATGTAGGTTAGAACTGAACACATTTACTGTCTGTTATCCTCCGTTTAGAATTCCTCCTTCTTTCCGTTCATTTTCTTACACACAGGTCCAACGTTAGAATATCAGGAAATACATTGGGAAATACCAAAACATGACACACCCATAACAAGTGTATATATTTTTATATTTGTCCAGATATAATTATAATTATTGTCATTATAATTGACATTATTATGCTTACTGAAATGATTGAAAACCATAATGATATGAAATTCTTATTGCTTTTATGAAAAACCTGTTGTACTATTGTTTGTAATAATGATGACTGATGATATCATTACTTTTTAAAAATTATGTTATCATTGTTTTAGAATCCTACTACCAACCCTTTTATAGTGACATATAAGTGCACCTGAATGTATTGGACTGTGTGTTTGTTTTTTATTTAATTTTATTTTTATTGTGGGACCAGATGTAGCTAGCACTTTTTAATTGTTGCAATAAATATTATTTATGTAAGTCACTTTTTTAATCGACCCAGTCCTGTAGATCCAGCCCAGACGTGGCTTGTACTCTGGAACTATCAGATAGTTTTGATCACAGTTGTTCTGTATGTCCCCCTGTGAGACAACATCGGCTCTCCTTGGTGTTTCGTCTTGTAATGAGGGATCTTATTAGTTCTGTTTTTATTTATTAGATGTATATTTCTTTGAATATTCCTGAATTTCAGAAATGCTTGTCTTAAATAAAACTCAAGGATAAAAAAGAACAATTACAGCATGAAAACAGGCCGTGGGATAAATTTACACATTCAAAGATTTGATAGTAGTCCAGGAACAAATAAATCAATAAATAAACACACAAATCGAAAAAAAAAAAATCAAAAAGCGTTGAGAACGCATCAGGTCAAGCTGTAAAAGACTGCATTGTGTCTCGCGTGAGCAGATCGTGAGGTGTGCAAAGTGAAACGTGAAAAGCCATTACCTGCTCTGTGGCACGATGCTGCTTTTGCCATCACCCACCAAAGTGTGCAAAGCAAACCCCTACGATTTTCTTTCCAAGAAAACCCCCTGAACTTGCTGTGTGACCGAGAATATATATTCATTCCTCGACAATAACAAAAGCCACACTTACCTTTCAGACAAAAGCTGTGTAAAGTATTAGAATCTGATGCTGTAGAAAGATCCTAGTTGCCTTTGTGTATATCAACTGCCTGCTTGAGTATTTTCTGTGTGTGGAAACTTTCTCTGTAATCCTGTAGAAATGTTTGGGGTGTTTTTTCTTGCCATATCGCCCGTGCCGACGGCGAGCCGACGATTATATTGTTGTGTATACCTTCATTTTTTTGACGAGGTGTTTTACGAATTTGGTTTCACTTCGTGTAGTGATTCACTCTGTGGAGTTTTCTGATTGTTGTTATATAAAAAATTCATATACACGGATGGTCAATAAAAAAGTTTTATTTCCTGTTGATACAGAACCTTTCCATGCGCTTTCTTGTTTTACACTTTGCCTGTTCTTTTTCCCCGAACGTGCCACCCCATGACAATTAATGCAGAGTGACACCGGCTTTCCGAAATGTTGAATCCTTCATCAGTATAAAAATAATACTCAATAAATAAATGTGTAAAAGATTTTGTGTTCCATCATTTCTCAAACATGACATGCCATTTTTCCATCAGTGTATCAGATGTTTCACAGCAGTAATAGTTTGTTTTGACCTGAACCAGACACAACATTTGTATAGCAGTATAGTGTGTAACTTGGCAATGGTAGTGGTTGATTGCTGGATACCGTGTAGGAAGACTTTTTTATGAGGAAATACTACTTATGAGAAAAGGGATCATATATTTTACATATCAGTGTAAGGTAAGTTAAAGGGGAAAAAACCCTGAAACCTTTCTTTCCATTTTACTGTCAACATCTGGAAGAACAGCAGCTGTGGGAGGGCATTATTCCACATATTCCATCATTACAAGAGCAGGGATCAATCTGTCACTCCACAAGCACTTCAGCAATGGAATCATTGTTCAGCACCTGAGCTAAAAATGCCATGTTATCATTGTCAGTTTTGGCAAATATCAGACTGCTTGCCAATCATTTGATTTATTAAAGATTAAACTTTGATTTTCTGTGATTTCCTGTCATTTTGGTTGGAAATACTCTTCTATATAATAAGGACAAGCAGAGTTTTGCCTCAGTTCCTGTTGATCATTAGTCATGGGAAAAGTAACATGTTTCAGACCATAGTACCAGTACCCAGAATTAAGTATTCTGTTTTGATGTTGATGTCAAGTAAACAAACAACACCTCATTAGTGTTTTAATAACCTCTGCAAGCCCACTTCTGACTGAACAATTGTGTTTAAAACAAGCTCAAGCCTGGGTGGGGCAGAGTTAATTAAGGAAATTTTGTCAATGCTTACATGCATTTATGGTGAACAGGCAGAGGGTTGACGTAATGGTTAACCAAGTGCCTCCCAACTGCAATTTTATTTTTAGACATTTTTCCATTTTAAATGAAAAGGAAGGACAGTCAGAATGGGTCAGAATTATGAGTCCACTTTGGGCCAGAGTCAGGTTCAGACATTAAGTCTTCTAGCTTGGATTAGTTCAGGCTAAAATTTCTGACCAGATAACAACTCTCTACCTCCCACAGTCTTTCAGGTCTTCTCCTGAGTTAGACACACAGCTTCTCTTGCTTTCAAACTGCTTTGTAATGTAACATATTGTAACACAGGCAAAGGTTACATACATATCAAGATGAAAATTCATCTAAGCAGGGGGTCTGTTTGTGGTCGACAGAGCACAGCTCGTGACCAGCGTTTTTATCCTGCCCTTGGAGGGTGAGTCTAAATGCCAAGGTCCTTCTTTTTTTGAAATGGCAGGAGATAAAAAGATTTGTCAGAAATCTGGCAAAAGCCTTCGAATGCGATGCAGAGGAGCAGAGGAAATGTCAGGTTCTGTCATTGTTCTGTTGCATTTCTTTCAGTGGGCAAGGCCCGGCTTCTGCATTTTCTAATGACACACAGCGTTACCATGTAAGACCAATGAAATAAAAGGCAATGCATTGCCTCCTAATAACTGACCACTTCATTTGTGCACCTTCATATACATCACTATGAAGCATGATTGACATTTGCTCAGATTTTGCTTGTTTGTATAATAATTGGCAAGTTGTGATTAGATTTTGCTTGGCTGCGACTTTTAACTCATGTAAACTACCATCAATAATTTTCAGTTAACACCTTTTTAATACAGCCGCACGACCCTCTGGAAATGTGAGAGCAATCTACTATTTAAAAAACTGTGAACAGTTTATCTGAGTGAGAATATGACTGCTCTAATAGTGTGGCAGTTTATTTTTCATATAATCCTTATTCATCTGTGCTTTCATGCATGATCTTTCACCGTATGTTAAAAACACCACACAACAATCACGTTGAATTTCTAAAGGATTGGAATGTCTGTGGTGACAGTAGTGGCAACAGCTCAGCATCAGACACCTGAGGTCCCCATGTGGGTCACATTCGTCACTGCCAAACCCAGAGGTTTATCTAAACATCAAGCGCTCTGCCAGTTTATCGATCTGCTCTCTGTTTTCTCATTTTCTGTCAAACTCAGAGAGGCCCGTGAACGACGGCAGAATCTATCGTGGGCAATTTGTGAAGGTTCCTCGTCCTTTCCTCCCATCCTGGCTTCCCACTTTCAAAGATCTGAGCTGTTTGTCTGGGGCAAGACTATGGCAGGTTTAGTGGAGCATGAGAATGCTTCTGGGGGGATCAGAAAGATTGATCTCCATTACGTCTCCCCCTAGAGGATCACCTAGGTCTAGCAAGCAGTGCCTGGGCGAAGTCACATTTGACCCATTATACTAGAGACAAACGGCACACCTCCAGACCGGAATGTTTTGTCTTTGTCTAACTTCAGTAAACGTTATTTAAGTAAGGTTTTTACAAAGCCATTGTAGTCCAGTTGTTTTCCATTGAACCCATAGTTCAATGTTTGTTGTCTGTTCCACTGTGATAGTCAGTTAATCACTGGAACAGTTATTATAGATTTCATTGACAAAACAAAATTTGTGGAAGATTCTCCATTTTCCTAACATGTCCCTTCTGAGAGTCCTGACACCCAGTTCCCAGAATTCCAAGGGGCTCATCTCCCTCTGAGGAGAGGAACTTCCAAGTCAAAGCAGTTCACATCTCTTCTCACTGTCACATATCTTGTATACAATAATTGGCTACTTATCTGAAGAGGTGGCAGCAGAGAAGGGTGAAATTCAGATATTAGTTCTGTTCTGTACAAAACAAAATGCCTTCACTGAGTTCTTCCCATTGGAGAAATCACTGCAGTGCAAGAACACCAAGTCCAAAATGACAGTATACTGTGGGATATAAAAAAAGCATCAATAGTACTTTGATGTCACATAAAGGCTCCTACCTTGAAATATCTGTCTCTCTGTTGAATAGACAGGATTATAAAGGCTCAGCCATGATGTATGAATGCTGTCTCTTTTTCGGCGATAAAAAAACTGGTGTAAAAAGGCTCTGGACGTCATTTGGATGACTTAAGTGACAGAATGCTGTCCTGAAAGCAGGACGTGTGGTTTCATGCCGTATTCAGTGAAAACAAATTATCAACTTGTAAAAAAAAAAAAAAATCATTTAGACTAACCTTCCCAATTCCAATTCATATGCAAATCATAAACTCAGGCTAAATTTTATAACCAGAGATGACAGCTCGCTGAAGTTACAGTTCTGACTGTATATGAACCCTGTTTTCATCAGTAAAATACTGACACAGGCATTATGAAGTTGTAAGAAGATATTACAATTCACAGAAACATATTTCAAAGTAGGAGCCTTTATGTTACATCAAAACAGTATTAATGGCTTTTTACATATATTTTCTGTTTAAAGCTTAGTTTAAAGAGCATGTTCCTCTTTTTCAACTATGTAACCCTGATAGCTATCTTCTTTACAGCAGTATCAGTACGATGAAACAGTTATAGTGGAAGAGTGAAACTAATGGACTGTCACTCAATTCAGATGCAGTACACCAAAGCTTCACAAGGGGGCAGAGTTACATAAACAGTCACAATTGTTTCATCACCATAAATTACAAATAAGGTCAACAGGCAAATCATTATGCTGATGAGGGGTAAAGTTCAGTGTTGCAGAAATTGTTGTTTTGGATCAGATCCTCTGTAGCCTCACTCATCTGTAAATCACCTTGTTGGATTTATCCTAGTCAGCCAATTCACATACAGTAAAGTTCAGTAAATCCACAGCATTGACACAAGAAAGGAAGCCACACTTTACACAGTAGGGTCATAATAGCCCTGGACATCACTGTAGTCAGCCCTGCTGGCCATCTATTGGGGGGGCTCTATACTGTTAGGATTTTTTGTTGTGAGAACAAAGAAAAAAATGCAAGCTAAAATGAGAGACCAGTGTTAATCTGTGTTATTACAATCTCCCTCTCATTAAAATGTCCTCCTAGTCCTAGTGGTTAAAAAAAAATCCTATAAATGGCGATCACACAGGACAGATTTTTGCAGAAATGCTCAGCTTCCTGATGACGTGACGGCGGCTCTCTTTTGGGTGTAATCTGTATAGAAAATGTACAAAAGCCCCGTTAAGACATGTCTGCCACCGAGAGGGCCTTGAGGGAACCGGGGTTATAATATTTCTGGAGAAGGCGTTGCAAGCCAGTGGCTCGTAGCAAAGGGCTGCATTTCCAGCAAATCTTCTCACATGCAGGAAAAAGGAATCATTTTTTCTAAAGCTGAAATTCTGTGTTTTCTTGCACCGGGGGCCCGGAGAGATAAAGCAGATAGCCGCTCAGCTCCAGATGCATGAAAAAGGCTGATAGTAAAATATTGGGATCCTTCAAGGACAAGATAAGGGCTGTTTTTAAAGGCTATCAGCTCCCTCAGATCTTATGCATTGCAGCGTACATGGGCCTGCTCATTTCAGACCATTACTTGCACATCATTTCCCTGAAAGGCCTATCTCTGATGTACCCTCGGAGTAATGAATGAGGAATGCCCCTCAGCTACTGTTGAAGACCTGCGCAGTGATTGTGAGCGATGATATTACAGAATTTAATCAAACAGATGGCCCTCCGCATGTTAAAAGACCAGCCATGCTGGGGCTAAGTCAACAAGCATATTCAAGGTATTTTGCCCTAATGTGTTTGGGTAGCTTCTCTTGTTCACCCCATTTTAAATTATCACATATTTTCTACTTTACCAAATAAATTTCCCCTTTTTTCTCTGTAAATATCAACACAACAAATACTGATTTCAGTTTCGGTTAATATTTTTTTTTACAAAGCCTGATTCCTAAATTTGAGTAATCATTGTTGTATAGGTTATATAGGTGTAACACTAACACCTAAAAGGCAAAATCTAAACTGAAGCTGAGCTTTCGGGCTGCCCTGGCTTTTCTCACGGATGACGGGCGTGGCTGAATGGGGGGCATCTGTCAGGCAGGACAGAAGTGGCTGATTAGGATGTGTGGAAGAGTGCATTCCTGGGATGGTTCGACATGGCCAGTTAGAGAGCTCCAGGAAGTCAAGGAGAAATCAATCCGTCCAGACTTCACCCCGCACTCACAGCACACAAATCTGTCATTCCGGGAAGACAATAAAAGGCGGGACAGAGGAACAGGTATGGGAGGAAAGGATTAATGTACCGAGATGAGAAAAGAAGAAAACAGGAAAAGGCAGAGGCCAGACAGAAAAATGAACATTGTTCAAACAATATTCAATTACCAAGAAATACACCTTTCTATTCTTCTATAACAACTCTAGAGTAAAGTGAATGTGTCATGACATTACTTTGCTCTAGGGGAGCAATGTGGGACATCACATCATCAGGTCATTTTAGCTTTAATGATCAGTAACAAGAAATTAAACAAGATAAACTTTTATTAAATGACTTTTTCATTAAATGTCATCTGTACATGCAAAGTCTGGAGGGGGAAGCTGTATATCGAGATTATCCCCTATACAGTCTAATACTACACGTGCACACTGACACATCTCAGAAGGTTTAAAAAAAAATGGCAATGCAGTTTGCATATTTGAATGTTATGACAACTTACAGATTTGTCTGAATACAAAATGTGCCTTACTATAGAGAAGGAAATCAGCCATAACAATGCAGTTTGTTAAAATCATAAACCAGTCATGCAGTGTTGTCGCTTTGACAACAGCAAAAGACACCGACAGAAATGCATTCCAAATAGTCTGGCTATTTTGCTTCCATTGACAAAGTTATAAAATGTTCTGTAGTAGCTTGCTCTAGAAATCATACATCTAGCAAATAAACAGCTAGATCTACTAGAAATATTTGTTTGAATTATAAGCATAAACTAACTGCATTTTTTTATTTCAACACAATAATATTTCTGCTATTTGTGACCCTCATATGTATCACCAACACTAGCTAGCTGAAGATTTCAATAATATATATTTTCACCAGGAATTTGCTAATGCGTAAAATTAGCGTAAAAAGGCTTGACATTTATGTTTAGTCTTTTTATGTTTTCTGGCATAATATGTTCTCTCAGTTTAAGCTTTAAAATGTACAATTTGCAACAGCAATGTTAATACTCAGTATGATACTTAAAAAGCACCAGGCTTTTTCTTTCCTGCGAAAACAGAGCTAATTACTTTCAAATCAATTTACTTAATATACAAGGCACTATTCGCACTTTGGCTAGTGGAATGTGATCTGGTCTTAAAATGCGGTTTAAATGAAACAAGCTGCATCTGTGAGCTCTTAAATGCAGATGCCATATACAAGAAGTGTTAACACCAGGAGTAACATGACAACATCTAGCAACATCTTGAAACACTGTTTCCACTGCCAAAATGTTGCATAAGTATCACTATCGCAATGCATGTTAACTGGATAAATTTGCACTGGTTAAAAAACAAATAGTCAAGCGAATTGCGCACACCCGTTTGATAAAGATCCTGTTTATCAGCGGGGCCGAAGCTCTGATGCACAAATGCCTCATGTTTTTGGTGGTGTACCACATACATTCATTTCATTTGTCTTTTTTTGTTTGTTTTTCAGCAATATAAGTGGCATATATACAACACATTTACATTAAGTCTATCACCAAACAGATAAATTAAACCACATTTCACACCTTTATATTCCTTCAAATCCCATGGAAAAACACTTATACCAAACCTTCAGGAATGAAGCTTACTGTCCTTTTAAGGCCCTCCCAACCACATGCAAACTTCTCTTCCAAAAAAACAAAAACACAAATGGATAAAATCAGCCACAGAATAGGATGCGGTCTTGAAATTCCCAAAAGGGGCACCTCCAGTCCCCTGGGGACAGCTCCAGTCACTTCACAGGGACTTGTTTTGACATCATCTGGGGTGGGCGTGGCTCTACCTGGTGAGCTGGCCGACCACTTTGAGGAGGGTCTTATTCTCCTGTTTGAGTTGTTCATTCTCATCCTCAATATCATCAAGGTCCTAGAAAAACAAAACAGCACACACAGATATTGAGTGTATCGGCATGGTTATGAGTCCACTTCCCTAACCGTCACACTACCTGGCTCTGCTCAGCAGACATACATACATTTCATATTATACTTACTCACATTTACATCACATGATTGGCAGACACATTTATTCCAAGTTACATATCTTACATTTTATCAATTTATATAGCTGGATATTTACTGAAGGAACATAGATTACAGCTGTATGTCTGTGGCAAGCTTTTCAACGTAGGAAAGCGTTTATGAGACCCATACCCAGACTCTACTATCCCTTCTCCTAAAATTACTGTGACTTCCCAATTCAATAGTGTAATTATTATAATGTCTACTGTCATGTCTTTTCTACAAGAAGAAAGAACTGCCAACATTCCTTTTCCCTTTTTAAATAAAATTCAATCAAAGCAATTCTGGGGCACAATACAATTTATCACCGTTTTGACAATAGATGACTTGTAGGAGCAAAGAAAAAAATGAGTCGGGAACAGAGTTCCACTCCTGGAGTCTTCCCTTCAGTGAATCCGGCTGCATGATGAACAAATTGAACATTAACAGCTTTAATTAACTGCAAACAAGGAGCCCCTCTGCCCATTCAGTCTCATCAAAGCTGTAATTAAAAAGAATGTGACACTTCATATTTTCAACTGTCTCCACGAGTAACAAGACCGCGGGTCAGACTTAGCAACACCACACTTGTCTGTAACTATAAAGGGAGATAAAAGTCTAACAGACAACAAATTAAAACAAAGCAAAACAGTGAGAAAAAAACCTATTGGTATGGAGACAAACAATGCAGATATGGTGAACAGTTCAGATAAGGTCATCGGTGTTGGTTCATCATGAAAGAAGACTGATCAGAATAATAAGTCTATAATAATAAATATAAACATACGAACAGTTCATCTTTCACTTAAAAGCTGTTGTCAAGTCGCAGGTAGAGAAAACTGCCACTGTGGCCTGAATCAAGCCACCCTCACATGATCACAGCTAAATACATGAATAGCACAAAACCTTAACCAATGTTCATATCCCTGCAGAAAGAGGCATCTGCCAAACAAGTAAATAATTCATGCAAACAACAAGAGTCTATTGTTTTTAAAGCTCAACATTATACAGTGGGAGCTTTTGGCTGTACACCAAAGGGCAGGTGTCAAATAACAAAGATGAATCAACACCGATATACTTGTTGTTCTATACCACACATATCCACCTGTTGCTCTTGCAGATCAGGTATCTAGAGATAAACATTCTCAAAGTCTGTTGCGTGCCACAGGTAAAGCATATTCCAAATCCCTCTCTCCAGCACAAACTTCCTCAGCCTAGTGACAAGTGGAATCAATTTCACATGCAGCCAGAGGGCCAGAGCTGGATGTATGGTTATTATCTGTGTCATCACGCCCTGAAGCAGTGCCTGAGTGATGCCATGCTCCTGATCTCTATCGCTCGTTTCCCACAGTCACAGAGCGCTCGTCTGTCCCTAAGACTCCAGGACTTCTCTTACCATCCAATGACCCTTAGTGTGACACCATCTGTCATGTAATCCCTTCCCTCCTCCCTTCTTTTCTTTCTAGCATCTGTATGCATCTATCCATACATCCATTTATGTACTCATCTATTTATGCACCTGTAAACAACCAAGTGCATCCGTGTATGCGCTTCTGTTTGTGCGTATAAAATCAATGCACATTTTTCTTCGATGGTATACAAGAGTTCATAACAGTGGTTGCTGGAAAGGGCATGGAGATTCGTAAGTGAGATTTTGTGTGACTTGGAATCCCACTCTAGCGTTCGGCGTTCTTCACCACATAAAGGCTTTGCCGCATCCCCCCCACCGCGTTTCCCGTGCTTAAATGCCAAAAACAAACACGGCACCTCTATCTGCTCCATCATCAGCTGACCTAGGCCGTGTGAGCTGGGTTCAGACGACGGCCAAGTCTGTTTATAGTCTCGGGGAGAGGAGCTACTGAGTGTTTGATCTCACCAAGACTCCCCCTGAATTTCCTGACCTCCACTAAAATATTAGAAACCAGAAATGGACTTTGTGTAGATTATGTAAAAGGAAACCAGAGAATAGACAGACGATGCACTATAGGATGTCTTTGAAACTCCACCGCCGGGAGCCTATGAAATATTGAGCTGCTGTCAAGGAGCGCACAGACAAACTTCCTCCATTAAATCCTATAGCTCCTCAAGCTAAAAGAGAGAGAAAGCTTTGGAAAAGGACTGCTGGAATTTACCAGGAACTGGAGAGAGTGAGAGAAAGAGAACTGGAATGTTACCTCTGATACCAGCATGAGGCCGAGGCTAAGACTCCATGCATCATCTGGGATATTTTTTTGGTGTAAAAAGTTACACAATCACTGATTCACTATGCTTGCTGAAACGGATATCTTGCTTGCTATAAGAATATTTGCTTCATTAAGTAGCTTGAGCAAAAGGCTAACCTTCACACAATTGATACTATGTATCAATCACAATGAAATGCTGGAGTCTGTGGCAGGTTTGCGGTCTCATAGGTTCCATATAAACGTGTCTCTGAAATAAGTTAATAAGTTAATGACACATTAAGCTGCCTTTGCTATGATGTGCTTCTATTAGCTGTACGTTTTCCCACCTCACTGGAACAGGTTTCTGGAAACACAGAGTGGAGACTGTGAAGTCAAAGTGACTGAGCCCAGTTAATAACATGCTTAAGTCCAGAGACATACCTTCAAACAAAGGTTTGAACCTGTGCCGCTCATAGGGGTGACAGAATCTATTTTAAGAGACAGCTGCAGTGTGGCGTAATGAACAGGGCTGGAGGCTAGGGCTCTGGGTTCAGCTACCAGCTGGGAGAGAGTGGCTGTGCACTTCAGAAGGGCAAAAAGGTGAAAGTGGCTGTGAACTGTTCAGGTCACCCTGGGTAAAACTATCCCCTCTGCAATTTAAAGGGCAGCTACGGCTGTGCTTTTAAAACATATCCATAGTTCACAGTACATCATGTCAGAGCTTTAGATTAATTTGACATTTTATGGGGAAAAAAAATGTCCTGGACAATAAACCCCAGGCAAAGTGTTCCACGTGCACCCAGAGCATGTAAGGCAAGCAACTGGTCCATTTTTACTGTATTTTTTTCCTACTGAAATACCCTACAGCACACTAGCTTTAATGAACACCTTCTTATAAGATCATTTTTAAATTACAATTTCTACAATTAAGGTGTTGCTAGAAAATGCTTCTAGCACAGTGGCGTGCTGTTCTGCAGCACTCCAAGACATAACGGGTGCCGAGTCTCACAGTTAAGACCTTGAGTTCCAGCAGCAGTCTATTTGGCACTATGCCACTGAACTTGGCTGTAGTTCACCGGTACAATTCTGTGTTATCGGTGATTCTGGAGCTCATTAACTAAACTTGGAATTTCGAAGGTATTTTGGTGCAAGAAAACTAAAACCATGCATGTAAACCCAAGGTTTCAGCAAAATGAACTGTGGTTTTGCCATTTTATTAACACTGCATATCACCGTACTACAATATCATATCTTTCCCTTTGTTCACATTGGTCAAGTGCTTTTCTTATAAAAACACAGGTGGAAAAAATAAATACTTACATAATTGATAAATATAGATTAGAGTCCAATATTCAAAAATATGAAAGGTAGTTGATAGAATGGAACTCTTGATGATTAAATATTATTGAGTTTGAGATGACAAATTATAAATAACCTTGCATATGTTGAACTAGACAGTTCATTTGGAGATGTGTTGGCTACTGGTAATAGAAAGGAAACGTTTATTTTTGTGTAGCACAGACACCTTAAAATGCAGATCAGCAAAAAGAGTTGTTGAACCACCAACCTTGCATAGTCTTTCACGGTGTGAAAAACTGCTTTCAGAGGATGAAATATAGAAAATTCCAGATACTGTAGCATAAATAAGTTTTGAGGTCTTTTATTTCTATGGGAGTTTTTGCTCACATGTGGAAACATTCAAAAGCAATCACCGAACGGAGGTCCGACCCTTCTTTAATTTCCGGTTGTTAAATTAGCTGCGGTTTGATAAATGCAGCAGTTTCGAATCACGAAAGATCTCGAAACACAACGAAAGCGAGACATGTGGTTTGATAAACAGGGTCATTTTAAATCAGGAAAGATCTTAAAACTCAATAAAAACAAGGCCCTTCATATGCCATGGAGGGATGCCGTTACTGCTGTGGTTATGGTGCCGTTTGACACTGAGGACTTTGGAGACAGAGCAGAAAAGGAGGTCTGAAATGTTTTAAGGCAGCATCTGCTGACCATTTGACTGAAAACAATCAGAAAATGGACAGATGTTTACAGAGGGTGGTCAGGGTGTATACACTGACCACATTTACGTGGCGAGGCATTTTAAGTATCTCTCACAAGGTACAGAGGTGCGAAATTTAAAAGTGAGACTTTGTGGAGGGCTTTGCTGAAAACACAGTTGAAAAACAACAGTTGGGGGCAGCTGCGGTTAAAAGTGAATTTAAAGGAGGACTACGCTGAAATTCAGTGCTGTGCATCAGAATGTACGCTAAAACTTAGCTAACACCCTGATGGAAACGTATGTGCTTTTAAACATGTGAATAGTTATTGATGCAATTAATGTAATGAACTGAATGTACTGATAGGTACAATGGCAGTACCCACACAGGATTTCAGTCTACAACCTTATGGTTTCAAGTCAAGTTCCTTAATCACTACAGCAGGTATAAATGAATGATCAGAGATAAGGGGAAGCTAATTTGACAGTCTTTGCTGTCCCACAAGAATAAATTTTGTAGCAATAACAGGGACGCTTCAGGTGAAACTGGCACAGAGCCTTCTGAGGAGTCAAACGAAGGCCACCAGAAAAGTCAAAACACCAAAGTACACGATGAACTATCTGCTGCTTGTCAAATGTTGTCAAAACCATCTGCAACAGAGCGTAAATAAACAGACATGAAAGACCAACGCAGCCTGGGTACAAAAATTTACATCAGACCCACCTTGTGGGTCTGGAGTCTGACCAACAGCAAAGTACACAGAATTGCCATATGGACCAAGTGTGTTACTTACATCTACTTTTAATGTGTAGTGTTGTAGTATGTGTTATTGTATTAGGTGATACAAAACAATATAAACATTCACAAACGTGTAGCTGCCTACACAAATGTTAACTTAATCGAATAATCATCAAATGTACTGATGATTAGAACATACATAGTGTAAGGTTCCTATAAAAAGCTAATATTATTACAAGAACGTTCATTGGACAGCTGTGTTTGCAGAGAGGCTTTGCAAAAAGTACAAGGACGTCCAATATGCATCTATCTATCTGCAAATAACGTACCAAAAAATTGCATGACTAGGGCCAGTGACAAGAACTTAAAAATATTTATCCAATGGCCAAATGAACATGGTTCTTGAACAATATATTCCAATGAATAAACTGTGACTGCTGAGCGGTTCACATGGTATGGTTATGCGCAACTACTTTTCTAAAGTTGTCTTAATGTATTTGTTCATGGGACACTCACCCTATTAAGAAGGTCGATCTCCTCCTTCAGCTTCACGATGAGCTCGTCTTTGTCTTGATGTGCTTTCAGCAGCCGTGCATTTTCCTGCCTCTCTCTGGCAAGCTCCTAGAAATACAGAGTAAAGAAATACTCTGTGAAGTCAAACTGACTGAACTCCTTAAGGAACAGTAAGCAGATAAGATTAGCAATGCTAAATATGAAAGGGTAAGACAGTTAGGATAGGTTGTGTTTTATGTGGTGCAGACAGAAAGCCAAAGCTTGACACCGGACTACTTTTCAGGTTAATTTTTGCTCCAAAGTTTTACTATACAATTTCTGTAAGGATAACATAACTATGCAAAAACTCACCAACACATGCATTCACCTCCAGCCTGAAAGCCATCTGGTCCTGTATTATTAATGCTACATTTATGCAGTTGAATTTGCTTGTGCTGCAAGGTGCTTAGGGATTGGGTTCGGGGTTGTCATAAATTTTCATGCGATGAAACCTGAATACCTCATGCCATTTACAAGCGTGTTACAATGACATTAAAGCAGTAGCACCCACAAATGTGTTGTGTCGAAAACCTTAGGCCTTCGTGGCAGTGACATTCTCTCTTGCTGTACCTTCTCCAGTTCCTCTATTCTCCTCTCCAGCCCGCCAAATGCCGGGGCGCTGGCCTCCTTGGCATGTCGACCGTAACCCTGGCGATGCCTGCTGTTACCCCCCGCCTCCTCTTCAGAACCCAGGCCTGCCCCACTGCACAAAATGGACGAGAGATTTAGATACTCTCTAAAACCAGCCCCATGTTCAGAAGACCTCTTCCATCATACAGCAAAGTTGTCACAAAATGTAAAAAAACAGCAACTATGCATCTGAACAGAACAGAAGTATGAACAGAATGCTGGAAAATAGACACCTTGCCATATAAAATTTCATTATTGTGGTAAAAAAAAGCCTTTTATGTCATGCTGTACTTACTACAAGGCAAAATACAGTTCAATATTGATCCAGTGCAATATTCAGACTTTTCAGAAACCTCTGAACAATGACCAGAGTTAATACAATTCCTTTCATAAGCTTTCAAAGGACCATAATTCTTTTTACTCATGAATGATGGGATACAGTGCCTTAATATTCAGCTTTGGAAACATAAATCTTATCTCTCTCTGCTGAGAAGCACTCCGTGCAGTCAGGGAAATATTCATGTGGAATGAATTTGCTAGCGGCTTTATTTCAATAATTACCACTATAGAAGACTGGGAAATTCGCCTCTCAGTCATATTTTATTCCACTATAAAATGTTCAAACAATAACCTTCCCGGAGAATCCAGTTATTAAGAAGCATCCTGGCTTTCTTCCTTATGGGATCTTTGATTTTGTTCATCCATTGTTTAAGAATGTTGTTTACATATTTTGAAAGGCAAGAAATGGGGCCTCAATGGTGAAGAAATGCAATTGTATTATGTACCAAGGCACTTATCATGAAGTGCATCAGCAAACACTGGACTGTATGAACTGTGAACCTTGGAAAGAAAAATGTATTTTGGCTACATTTAATTTCCTGAATCAGGCCAAATAAATAATGTAAATTAATAGTAAAATATAACTGGGTTGGTCCTGGTTGGAACATGGGAAAACAATGAGAAATGGGGCAAAAGTTCTGGAGAGGTTGACAAAAGAATAAGGTAAATACCAAGGAACAGAAGGCTGAATACCCAACAAACACGGGTAAACAGACAGAAAAATACTGATAAATACCCTGGATACTAAACGGTAAATACCTGGCAGAAATATGGGTACATATCCTACATTTTGAAGAGTAAATACCCCAAAACATGGGTAAATATCATGTAAACACCAAGCAAACATATTTTTAAATACCCAGCAAAAATAACAATGGTAAATACTCACCTAAAGACGGAAACAAAAGCTACAAGCATTCCCAAAGTCTATGACACTTACTCGAAGGAATGCACTAAATTGCTCAGTATCTGTCAAATGTCAATCATTATTTAAGTGAACAGGAACAGTGATTTTTTATTTTAAGAAAGCAGCAAAAATATGAAGGAAAAGACTTGAATTTAGGCACAAAAAACACTGCGGACAATCCCTGAAATAAATTTCCTGTAGATTTCCCAAGACAAAACCCCATCAATCTTTAAGAAATGCTATTGAGTGAATTTAATCCACTGCTTCTATCACAGTGCTTATTCTTTTGTATTCCTATTTTTCCAGTAGGTGGCTCAGCCTATTCAAACGGAACGTAAAAGGATGCCACACACACTTTTATTCAAATGCAAAAGAAAAGGATGAAAAACAGATCTTTTTCCCATAGGTTTGAAACCTGTTGTCCGTTTTGGGTCACAGTGTATTTAGGGACTTCTTCATACCATCAAAAAAAGTTCATAAAGGATCGACATTTTATTTTCTTTAAACTCAAGCTCCTAAAACATTGTGAAGCCTAGGTTTTTCACCTTCACACCCTGAATAGAGCCACCTGAAACATGGTTTACTATTTTTTTCACCACTCAAACCAGCAAGGTGTTTGACATTTTCCATTCACACTTTTCAGCTCGTTGGCACTTGTATGTGCTCTGCTTTCAGTGATCAAAAGCTCATTAAATGCACTTTGCAAAGCTTTCCTGCACCGGCAAGAAATGCATTTAATTCTTCTCTCATCCAAGATGCTTGTATTCATAGTGTACTGGGGGTAGATTCTGCTGCCCCATACTGATTCTGGATCAGTTTCATCTTTTTTCCACACACACTGGCTCCTCACATTGTGTGCATATATTATGTACCAGAGTGTTCAGAGTTAGATTAGGATAGAGGCCCTCCATCTATGGCTCTTGCCAAATGTGCCATTCAATATTAATGTGTCCTCTTCCAAACATAACATTTTGTTCTTTTAGAATGGAAGTATTATACAGGGCTCAGAGACACAAGGAAAGAGCAGCAGGAGGCCCAGTGGCAAACAGACAGAGCCCTCAAAATAAAACTGGGGCGCTTGTAAAAAGGCACCTAGTATGAGTTGATTGGACATACCAAGTATTTATTAATGAGCCTGTGATGGCCTGCTGAGCATACTTAGTGTAGCAAATACAAATACAACGCCTTCTTTTATTTATCCATAACCACATTTATCCATAACCTTTAGACTTTATGTCAATCTCCAATCAGACGTATGAAAACGGACCCTTAAAGGAGTTTGATGTGAATTGGAAATCAGGAAACCGTGGTAAAATCTTTCCACAAGGACCTCAATCCTGGAGGGAGTATACAGTGCATGCAATTTGCTGAGCGCAGAGCATTAATGAGCCCATTTGTCTTTACACTCCATTTTCAAATCTTTCAAATGATAATTATTTTAAATATATGGGTGCAACACAGATAATATGATATTGTGTCTATGTATATCAATGGCAGAGTTTGCCAAAGGGCCATTTGCAGAGCCACTGTGAATGTCAGTTGGGAAGAGGGCTGAAAGAGACTGGCGGATGCTCTTGTAACCAACTTTGCATAAAATTAATCTCTTGGCAAAGAGGTTGGGTTGGCTTTTGTGTGTCACCAAATTGCCGTGCCGCAATTTGAGCGGAAATGAATTCATTTCAGCGTGAAGCCCCGACTCGCAGAATAAATTGCGAACAAAATGTACAATTTCATCAGCTTAGACACAGAAATGCTTCAGATGAACTGGTAAAGTTGAACCAAAGCTCTCAGCCAATTTTCAGCAACCTTTAAATCCCCACTGGAATTCACTGATGTCATGGTTGCAGAATTTTCAAAAGATGTAAAACAATGAGCAGAAAAGGAACATGTCATTTTTTTTTTCAAAAGACATTTTAGTGCAGAATTAGAATCAAGGGCTGGCATTTGCTCCCTCCTCTTACTGTGATCCCATCTGCTAAGGCAATAAACAATTAAATGAAGTCTGTAATTTCATTGTGTGTCTGCATTTAACATCACTCAGTTCTCACTTAAAAGCCATTAAAGGGCACCTAAGGCTATTATATGAAAATTCAGCACTGAGTGATCAGTAGTTCACCTTATGATAAGCTTTTAATAAGTACATCTAACCGGAGCTTGAAATTAAACAAAACATGAAGTTTTCTGGAAAAAGTAAAAAGTTTTTCAAAAATGAACCTTGGGGAGCATCTACCGATGCATGAAGGACAAACTATGGTAATGGAACTTGCAAGACCGAGTACTTCATAAACACTGTAAGTATTTTGTACATCCAACTGAACACTCTCCCTGGGTATCCTTTTCAGGCAGAATAGCCCAATGTGCCTTTTCAGGTCTCTTGATGTAGATGTGTCAGAAGTGCCATGTATACAGGCCTTTGTGGAAATCTTACCTTTTGTGCCGGCCTGCTGCACCTCTTGGCGTGTCCTGAAAAATAAATCAAAAGTCTGATAAGGACGAGAGAGACAGAACCCTTCAGAACAGCGCAGAGCTGAATCACAATGGATTCCATTTTGCCTGTGAGGTGAAATTGCGGACCCCTTCAATGTAAGGACCTGGCTGTAATCTTGCAGAGACTTCATTACAGAACAAGCTCAATTTGACAGGGTGCCACAGAGATGAGAGTAATGCTCTCCCTTGCTCCACCACAAATTCCATGAGCTCAACCATCTGTGCTAAAGACCACTCGAACAGGAGCAGTCTTCAGTGGACATCTTACTGTCAATATCAAACAATAAAGGGAAAGGTAAAAGAAAAGAAAAACTTGTGTCTGCACCTGGGTTACTACCAGGCGGCACTGAAAGGACACTTGGGTGATGTACCAATATACTAAATGGAACTGCATGAATTTTATAACACTGTAAAGCTGGCTTTCAGAATGGATTATCTCAGCAATAATAGCACAAATATCAATCAAACCACTTTAGATTTGCATGTATATACAGAATTGACCACAAAATTCCCATTTTCTGTACTTGGGTACTTGTAGTATGACCTTTTAGTAACATCTACAATGAAATAAGAGGAATGTCAGATTGTGACAAGAAAATTCTCTTTGTTTAAGTACATAATGAACATTAATGGCAAGAACAGGCCATTCAGCTCAACTGAACATTTCATTTCTCCTTGTAGTCTACTATGCACTACAGATCATGTTTAAATCTGTATTCATTATTCATGCTCTACTATGTATAATTATACTTAGTACAACAGTAATGTTTTAAATGCAAAAGTAGTCACAGCACAGGAAGACTTTCACATCACCATTTTATTTTTTTTTGTTTTTACATTATTGATGAGCTTATTAGATTCCCTTTTCCAGGGAAATTTACATACCTTTTTAATTTTTTTTTCCCCGTTACATATTTTTACATTCATAGGACCAAAGCAATTGAGTATGTTGTGCCAACAACCTTGGGTCACAGGTACAATAGCTATGCACCACCTGGAATTTGAACCTGTAACCTAATAGCATAGACCCATAGTCGGCGCTATTAGACTTTTCAGTGAAATGCTTCAATGCTAATCTTGCAAAAATACAAGAACTGTACCTCATAAATCATATACAAAGAGGCATTCCTCAAGGATCCAGCAAATATCAGAGACATTAAAGGGAGCCACCTCGCTCTACTGATAGATGGATTTAGACGCTCCTCTAATTTCGGCAGAACGCCCCAGGAGTTCACGAAAACAAGTCTGCCTTTCCAATCTCAGAGGAAATCACTTCTGAGCCAAATACCACAAATCCAGTTTCTTCATTTGCTTCCCAAACAGTCTGTCCAGGACACACACAGAAAATCTCCCCATGCATCATACTCACATTACGAAAACTCAGAACAGAAGTCCAGAGCTTCAAGACCACAACATTTAACATGATAAGAATGAATTTATCTGTGTACTCAGTAGCTCCATTTAAGTGCTATGCTTACCAATAGAATGGAATAATTCTCACACATCTGTAGTTGAAAAATTCTTTAGTGAACCCATTATTTTAATAAACTACACACTCTCTGCTAAACCCAAACCATGGTACTGAATCTTTCTGGAAATCCATACAGTAGTATGAACTAGTTTCCCTTCTGTATGTAATCCAAGGCCTGTGCAAGAGTAATTGGCAAAAGGTTTCATACTATTACGTAATATTCCATTGCATGTATGTGCTCATTCTTACAGGAAGTAGGCACTTCAATATGGGGCCCAAAATGCACTTATCTTCTAACAGGTCCCGGATTGAATTTTATAAGCTTCTCCCTCCATATGTCAGACAGCTCTAATTTGTCCCCCACACCCAGCACACTGCACATCCATTATGCATAACACGTAGCCAGGTCCAGTCAGGCCAGTAGATGCTCTCCCAAAATGATTTGCAGGGATTTACGGAATAACTTCCGCTAGCAGGAAAAGGCTGTTTTAATGTAAACCTGGCTGCCTCCAAACAGTGTAATTTACTCCAGTTACTCCAGGGCATTCACCTAGGCCTGCTGCCCTGGAGCTATCAGAGCCCCACAAGGGCTGACTCCATTATTCATACATGACATACCTGTTGCACCTGGGGGAGCACAGCATATCATTACCAGCATGCACTGCCATATGAAATATTACATTTCAAACAGCAGCACAGAGGGGAAAACCGAGGAATGCAAGCACCAGCAAAACAGTGTCTAAACATATGTATTAAATAAATGTGTCTTTACAAAGCATCTGAACATAAAGGCAGACTGACTTGAGGACAGCCGAGTCAACAGAGCGGGCCAGTGTACCCAAGACACATCAAATCAACGGGCCTAACGACACTATTTAATAAGCCTTTGACGTTCCCAATCCATCACTTTCCCTGGGTTTTATTTTCATACAGAAAGACCCAAGGTGCTTTTGGGGCACTTTCAATGGGGCAACATATCAAAAGCGCCACACACGAGTGTACTTTCACAATACATTTAGAAACAAAGTGAGTCTGACCTCAGAACAGCCAGGGCAGAGGACATTTGTTATATTTCTAAGTGTTGTACTATGCAGTCCTAGTTTGCAAATACATAGTCGATTGTTCTGTCACTACATTTAAGAGAACTCTTCAGCAGAACGAAATTAAAAGCAAACAGATGCATCCATTGCTGGATTCTGTGCTCCTGCTCTTGATTATTCACACCATTTACTTTATGACATTTATGTCGTCATCATTGACAGCTAAAAACCATGCTTTAAATGCAGAACTCCTCTATGCCTGCATCTTCTCTCAGTTGAGGTAGTTTTTGTTTAACACAATGGCAGGAGTTCAGGTAAATTGTGTAAATAGATGCTTCCACAGCCTTAATCCCTAATGGAACATGCTAGAGCTCATTACTGTGCCCACACACTGCTTTTCTCAGCATGAACTAAACTAAAGCAGCATCATATATAAGCTTTACCATGCTGACATTTCCAATGAAGAAAGTATGTGCAGAATGTGTCATTCTGTTATAGAATACCTTTAATATACCCATTTAGACCCACGGTTGATTCAATCTCTGTTAGCATGATATACACAATACCATCAACTAAGCTTTCTTCTTTTCTTTCTCCTTTGTCAGAAATTTCACCTCATGCTAATGTTTCCTTGACCCATTTGATATTGGAGCATTGATAGTAGTTGTGGAAACTGACACTAAAATATAATGAAAAAGGATGAAAAAATCAAGATGCTTTTCACAACCCCTTTAAGCAGAAACTATTAGGACACTGAGAACAGTGTGTGAGCATGGCAAGCTCTTCAGCAAGTCCTTGATAATTTCACAAAGAAAAAGAGGTATGCAAGTTTCAATGTCAAGGACTCCATGACTTAGCTTTAACGCACGCAGACACACTAGCAATAACGTAAGGACCACCTTGTGCGACACATCTGTAAAAGTGAAAACACCTTTTTATCTACAAGGTTTTCCATGGCAAAATGAATTATGCTCCCCTCTGTCGGTGAGCATGAGCGCATGCTTATTTTCCCCGCTACGAACCGGTGAGGAAAGTCTAATGTGATTTTGAGTGAGAGTACTTCACGACGCTACAGTGCGGACTCAGCCACGCTATTTATCATGCTTGGGGCACACTGACAGCTCAGGTAAAGCATTTCTTCGCGGGCCCTGGGGCCGCTATTACGGAGAACACAGGCCTCAAAGAGAGAGTAGAAGCAAATCAGCTGAATTCACACACCAAGTCCTGGGGTTCAAACAGATGAGCAGCGTTACAGCCGAAATGCCGTTACTGTCTGAGGAGAGGTGGAGGCAGGAGGTGGGGTGGATGCAAGCACCGCGGGGTGGATGCAAGCGGAGAGAAAGCACACAGAAAAAAAAAAAAAAAAAACATTTAGGCGAAACTGACAGCCATCACATTTCCTACAGGTGGCAAAGAATCTGCTGGCATCATACCCAGAATGAACAATAGTTATTCTCTGAAAAACGTCTGTTCTTAGAATGATTACAGTATGAAATATGCCTTCATTCGCTAGAAGGTTCACTATCACTAAAAGCCTGCCCTCTCGTTATCAGCGTTAACCAGCATTCACGGCGAGTTTGGCTCAAGCACTTCTCTTGCTATTACGGCAAAAGCGTACAATTTACACTGGCAGATAACGCAAGGGAATCATATTCAGAGCAAAAAGGTTCATGAAAGAGGAATGAGATTAAATGAATCAGCGAATTAGAGGGCTCTTTCATCGCCAAGGACTCGAAAATCAACCCATGCCCACATAACAAGTAACGTTCCCACAACACTGCGATCTCTTATTCCGCATACAACGCAAGCAGTGGAGAGAAAGTCAAGAGTCAATGAGAAGTGCAAACTTGGTTACGGGTGTACTGATTTGAATCCTCATCTCATTTCATCAAGGGGTGGCAGGGTAGCGCAGTGGTAAGGGGCAGGACTCGTAACCAAAAGGTTGCTGGTTCGATCCCCCACTGGAGCACTGCTGCTGTACCCTTGGGCAAGGTATTTAACCCAGAACTGCCTCAGCAAATATCTAGCTGTATAAATGGATATTGTATAAGAACTGTAACCTATGGAAGTCGCTCTGGATAAGAACGCCTGCTAAATGATAATAAAATGTAATCCCCTCATCCCCTAGCAGTCTGCCCCCTGTGTCTGCAGACAGGATCACTTCGATGATGCCGTCTTTCTGGACAGATCCACATCTGGCGTCAGGGGCTGGCTCTTCCTGGAGTTACCTTGATTCTGAACACTATTTTAGGGATTTCTGAGGAATTTTGCACTTCCTGTTGTGTCACATTTAAAACCATAGCGGAGATTGTTTATGTTTGACAGCTACTGCACGCAAATGGGCTCTCTGCTTAAGTTAACATTCCAAACACCTTAGAGGGAGTTCGTCACAGTTTGTGATTGGACAGCCCTTTAAAATCTGTGTCCACGCTCCCCTGAGAAGGAACGCTGGGAAATACCTCACCACAATAGAAGCTCCAGTATTTTGCATTCCAGAATGTTCCTAATGCGCCCTGAACCCTATGCCTATCTGTGCTGGGAATTCTGATAAAGATCGCAATCCTGCTGCATGCATTCAGGCAGGCTGCCGATGAGATATCATTTTTCATATTATTTTTGAAGAGAAAGACAGGAAGTTTGAATGGATGAATCTTCTCAGGCCTTGCAGACTGAGGTATAGTGAAAACAAATGATCCTTTTCGCATTGTTGCTGTGTTTTCTTATAGGGGCAAATCTTATCTCTTATACTGGCAGCATCACTTTCAATGTGGGGATGTGATAACCCCATCTATAATTCACCATTGCTACTGGTTTCTTTTCAATAAAATATTTTAAGATGCAAAAACTGAAAGCATTTTTTCTTCTATACTCCCTCAACACATTCTAGTTTTTTAAGTTATAAAGTGTAGGTTCCAAGGCTCTACTGGAAAATAACACTAAATGTCACAATTAAATGACAAGGACATTTTTAGCTGAGGATAAAGTGGTCGAAAAATATTTTGAACCATGGTGTCAAAATGTAGATGTGATTGAGCGAGAAGGAGAAGCTATTTATGTGAATGGAGAGGAAATATAAAGCTCCTCACACTGGCACATTAGCCAGGTAGCATTCGAGAGGCAGATGAGAAGCTGGAATGTTCTGTGCTATTTTTAAAATGGCTATGGGGTAGGGAAAATTGAAACATCGAAAGGTAAAGCCTGATAACAAGGAACACATGGGGGAAGAATGGCGGAGAAAAGCCTCTTTTCCCTCAGCGCGGGCAGAGTGAGAGCTGGCCAAGGGATGCAGGGATGATGGAGGCCGGGCTTTATTAAAAGGGGGAGAGAAGAACATTGCTGCCGGCAGGAACACAGGTAGAGAGAGATGGAGAGAGTGACAGAGAAAGAGTGAAGAAAGAAAGAAAGAAAGGAAAAGAAAAAGAGACAGAGACAGAGAGACAAAGAAATGTTAGACAGAAAGAAATATAGAAGCAGAGACGTGGAAAGACACAGAGAAATGGAAGAAAAACAGCAATAAAGAGAGGGAAAAGAGTGACAAAGACAGAGACACAGAGAGTGAAAAAAAGAAAAGAAAGAAGGTTGAGAAAGCAAGGGAGACAGAGCAATGAGTGAGCAGTTAGCAGTGCTCCCTATTCAAAGCTGTGTTTTCACTTTCAGTTATATGTTGTGTCTACCATGAAATAACAGCTTCACAGTTTTGTGCCATTATGGCAACATTAAATATGCACCCCTCCAAAAACTACTTAGGGTTCAGAATCCCTTCTGTCATGATCAGATCAGAGGTTGTGAGGTTAAACTACAAAATGGGAGAAAGAATGGAAAGAGCTAAAGAAAAACAGGCCAAATGTTTCCTTTGAGATGGAGAGCGCCTACAATAATATGCATTGCATGAATGAAGTGATGATTTTATCCAGTACAAGTGGGTGTCTGGAGGCAAACTGGCTGTGAAGTTGCTTATTTACCCAGGGTATTCAGTGCTTCAGGGGACAGCTGTGTGATGGCTGACTCCCTGCCCAGTCAACTGGCAACGGAGGCAGGTCGCTGTGGGGACGGTGAGCTAGCGAGCTTTCCGCCGCGTCTGACCGCACGCTGTCCTCCACACTGCCCGCGTGCACTGCAGGAGCTGGCCCCCTCGGCCTGCGCAGCTGCCAGTGAGGCAGCGAGGATGGGCGGAGTGAGCTGCCCATTCATACCTCAGCCACAGCCTCCGCTAAACAAGCTTTGGCTCCGAGACACTGGCCTTTTTCCATAACGGTCCCCAGCAGATATTTTCACAGGCTGAAGACACTAAAGAAGTTATACTAATGAAATTCGGAATCTACTGCAATTTCTACTGCTTGCATTGGCAGCATGGACAGCATTGTCTGCATTAATACCAAGGAAATCAAGCTTGTATTAATATATCACGACTTTTTCCTCAATGACTGAGCTGAAAGGTATCAAAACAACTTGCTTTTTATACTGATACAGAGAGGCCTGGCACCACAGTACACACATGTGCTGAAGACTGCTTCACACAGAAAGGCCTTAAATTAGCTGAAGGTGAGTCAATATTCTCTCAGAATGACACACGATTTTACAACCAAGCAACATATTTTTGGGATGCAGATATCTCACAGGGGCTGTATTCTTGAGGGCTTTTTTCCACCCAGCAATAAATCATCCACAAACATCTTGACGTCAGCCAGCACGTATGGATTTTTATGTTTTTCCTCAGATTCTGCCATGTACTCACCTCAAGACGCAAAGCCAAATAACCCGGCTAATGGATAAACACATGGGGTTAACCTATAAAGCTATAAAGAACAAGGCAGCAGAGGGAATGGGGGAATTAGGGTTTTCCTGCTGTTACTGACAGAGTGTACAGTAAATGTGTTCTGCACTGAGGTTAGACCACAGCAGTGGCATGGTAGATGCACAGACACAGCATGGCGTAGTGTTGAATAACTAGACTTAGACTGTGGTAAGTGAGCTTGCAACCAGCAGTATAAGGGTATTAATTCTTCAGTCTCTGTGACATCATTACGATGTCACTGGAACTCAGTAAAAATACCAGTGGTATTTATTCAGCAAACTGTGCCAAATAACATTTCACAGACAGCCCCCCGAAGGAATGTGTGCTGTCAGCTGTCAGTATGCAACGGGCATCATAGAACAATCTACTACCACCTTTAATAGTGAATGGAGGTGGCTCCGATCTTAAGTTAGCTGTTTAAGTTTCCTGTTCTAAACTTACTTTATTAAGTTTAACAGCCCTAGTTCAGCAGTTCAACTAATAATGAGGACCACTTAAGTCAAATATATGTAAGGGGGCCTTGGTCTCATAAATGCTTATAAAAACACACTTGACCAGTTGGTTTAATTACATGGACTCTAATTGCTCATTACTCATCAATTTCATGCTCTACATAGCCGGATTTTGACAGAGGTTAAAAATGTGGCCAGGGTGTTACGAGATATAAACACTTGCAATCGAATCACATGGATGGACTGTGAACATCTTTGAAGGTCAACAATAATCCTACACTGAAAAAGTGAAATCAAATACCACTAATGCAATCAGTTTCACAAAAAAATTGCTAATGAAAGATATTCAATAAAAATATCCAGATCATGATACCAACAGCATCTCAAAAATGAGCATTTTAATTTTTTAATCTGTGATGATACATCTGCAAGGGTGAAAACAAGTTCTGGGTCTGAGTTATTTTGCTGAAATAAATACAGTGTTATGAATAAAGCATATAATAGCTGTCCATTCAGTAAGTAACTAAATTCAGTATTAAAAAGGAATAAAATAGCAAAAAGGTATCTAGATTATCTTTGATTATCTTTAATGTTTTTTAATGGATTTGTGGATATGATTATGTTATCATTGTTTATTATTACTCAAGGGGGGACCCTATGAAGGGGTCTCAATTCCAGAAAGGGGCTCTAATAATTGTGCAATGGGAGTCTCAGTGTCTAAATATGGAATAATCTGCACTGATGTTAGTCTTCTGTGTCAAACTATGACACCTCTGCCTTAACAATGGCATTTTGAAGCAGGGGTTCTTAGTTTGATATATACCAATATCCACTGGTGTCAGAAAACGCTGAGTGGTTCCAGACACGGATGTGAAATGATGTGTATTTAGAGAAGCCAACTACATTATTCACTCCATTCACAAATTATGCCCCGACTAACCACCAGCACTTACCACCAGCCCATGACCACTTAAAATAACAGTACTTCAGAGGACTGACTGTAGCATCTCACGTAAACACGCAATGAGAGCGGTAAAATGCCCAGGCCTCTGTTTAGCATTTTAGGTATAGATGCAATTGAAGCACAGATATAGCTGTCTTGAATTAAGTTCTAACACCACTAATCTACAGAGGAAACCTTATATTTTAGATTCCCAATGGAGTTTAATGGAGTGGAGAACACAGTATTTATTTGTTTTCTGCCAGAGAAACATGGGTAAGACAACGACCTGAACTAATATTTCGATGACATAATGATATCAGAACAGAAAGAGGCATGTAAAGAACCTGTAACAAGTGGGCAGCCGTGGGGTCGGAGGTCATGGCCTCGTTCTGGACTGTATTGTGCTGCGTGAGCGCCTCCTCGCTCTTCCTCCCCTTCACTCCACCGTCATCATCATCCAGCTCATCCAGACTCTGAAACAGACAAACAGGAAAGGAAACATGGAACGTTAGCGGCTGCCATGTGTATACTCTCGCCATTAGCGCACTGACCTCCACAAGCCACAGCCCAAAGCCACCTCATCCATTTAGGAAATTATTACACCAGACAAAACTTATAGGGGGCACTGATGCACCCTGTCACAGTTCAGAGAAGGCAATAAGACATGGGCCATTGAAGGTCTTTGAGTGGCAGTTCCAGTGTAACCCAGTGTAAAAAAAGTAAAAACCACTCCAGAAAAGAATTGTACGTGCGTGTGAAGGGGGGGGCTCTTGGTTTTTTCCATTTCTTTTTCAGATACTGTAAAAGAGGCCCCTTTCTTTATCTGCAGTAAGTGTAATGAAATATGACATGCGCTGTACTGTATAAAATATTGTAGGTACATTTTGATCGTTCTTACCAGTATCTTTAGACCTGAGGAAATTCTTTCAACCCTTCATCTTAGACATGCTGTAACCATTGAATGAATCTTGCCTTCCAAGTTTCCACACAACAATTCAGCCTTTCTTGACATTTCTCATCATTTTCCGTGAGCTGTACTTCAAACAGAGTTGACAGAGCCATGGAAACGTGCATAAATCAAACCAATCTCCGACCACTCCAGCAGAATGAGAGACAAACGTATAGGAGAGTTAGTCTTAGTTTGTGATTTCTGCAGCTGAAAAAGGAGCGCTGTGAGGAAGGCTCAATTTATTACGGGAACACAAAACCTGCCTTTGAATCATCCAAAATGACAACAACAAGAACCAGTCTTCCGCCGGCACACAAACTGGTCTGTCCTGCTCGCCTCAGCCGTCCACAAAAAAAAAAAAAGAAAAAAGTTGAACATGCTCACGCATGGTAAAAATACCCTTACAAGGGCAAGAAAGAATGAGACAACTCGACGAGACTTTCCTCTTTCTTCAGCTCATCAATGCTCTCTGAGGTAAAGTCAGGTTTCACACTTGCAGGTTTCACACTTGAACAAATGATACATTCTTACAATGAACCTTCCATCAGGTTGTAAAGGTAGAGTCACCTTAGTAGCACAAGACTAGTGCTGCCATGAACACATCTCAGTGAGTGGAGACCACAGCCTGTAGTTGCAAAAAAAAAAGTTCACTGTAGGAAAACAGAGGGAATTTATTTTCAGTCCTTCAGAATAAGTGTGATGTGGAACTGCAGGTGTTCTGGTGCATTGTACTGAGTGCAGTACGTTTAATACCTGTGGTTTAATAATGTGGAAAGTTTGTTTTGGAAGACATTTATTAGGAGGCCTAGACTTCACAATCTATCCAAAGAAGACCTTCCCTTGTCCATTTAAGGGTTGGCTCTTGTGTTTTTAATGCCACTGATGGCATCTGGATCTTTCAGCTCGACCAAATACATCTGGGTTGTTCAACTTTTTCTGACCTCAGACTCTCCCTAGTTAAATACAGCTGTGTTTAAAACATGTAAATAAACTTTGAGTTAGCTTTAGTGTATGACATATGATGGACACCATCTCAGGTTAGCCATACTTTTGGACTGTCAATATGCCTATAGACTACATTACAGCATTTTATCTAAATGCCTGAATGTTCAGGGTCCCTTGTATCATACAAAGATGTTCAGAGAGCCCCCAAGGGGATCCCAGAAAACCACTGAAATGCATTAAACTAGACAGACTGATATGTTTGATAGCAGTAAAATGGTCCATTTTCTCCACGCTACGATAGAGTTAAATGTAGATCCACCCTGCAGTTCAGCACAGTCCCCTTGACCCGCAATCTTTACAAGGGGGACTTGAGGGAGCCAAATGAAATGAAACACCTAGCTAATTAAACTGGGCCATTAAGGTCTCAGGAGGAATTCAAACCAAAACACCTTCTCCGAACCTGCAGGATCGTCATCAGTCCCAAGTCAATATCCACCAGCCAAGAGAAATCCAGCTGGCCCTGTTCCATCATAGCCATTGCAAAAGAAAAACGCCAATGCAAGCCAGTCTGGGACATTGACCGTTAATTTCCTGCAATCAAGGGCCTCAGACAAGGTGGTGATTGCATCTGCCCACGGGAAGGGGAGTCAGTCCCTAAAAGGAATTTGCTTATTCCTGCTACTTCCTGTTTACAATCATACTGCAACCGGCTGTAACTTCTACCAGCCGGCATGGAAGGGCGGGGTGCCAAGATGCATTTTATTTATCTGCGAGTATTTAGGTTTCCCCCTGTCCCTTTTTCATTCAGAGAAACTGGACCTGAAAAGCAACAGATGGGCCAGAAGGTTCCATATTATTAAAGATGCATGTGTGCAGGAGGGATTCTTGCCCATTCCCTGGTAAAAAAAAAAAGAATCCTTCATTTGTGGAGTTAACACTACACCTCTGGCATCAGGAATTCATAACACGTCCACTTCTCTGTCTGAAGACCGTGGGCCCTCGCAAACAAAGAGCTCTGATGCTATTGTGGACTCAGTCTCCGAGGGCCTTGAGTGCAGATTATTTTTGATTCTTTACCAAACCAGAGCTCTTATTATTGGCATCAGTTGCATCAAAAAAGAGCAATTTAAGATAGGCATTCTAACTGAAAAAAACATCTGCTGGTGAATGCTATTGTTTGGACAAGAAGATGAAAAAGCCGCAGCTCACAATTTTTAATAAAAGATTCCTTTGACTTTGCAGATAAGCATGTCCCTCAATAATACTTAAAAAAGAAACATTACAGTTACATCTACATTCAAAACAGTAAATCTTCAATGCAAGGCTTGGCTGAGATTATAAGAAGTTTCACATTATAATACATGCACATACTCTACATGTAGTTTATGGACTAGTTCTCATCTCAAAACCACTGAGCAAGGATGATATTCAATGAGCATTGTCAGCTGCTTGTTTGGTTTTCTTAAACAGTTTCAAAAAGAGCTTATCCTTCAGCTACTTTGGTCCGATGTCTGAGTGACCTTTAGGATACAACAATATCTTGTGTGCTGCTAAATAAGCATATGAAAATCACCGTTGCTCCATAAGCGCCAATTAACGAGAGTGTTGGCTCATGCGCAGGATAGCAAGCTACCGCTTCCATCAAATCGTGCTGGGTGCCATGTCCAACTACTTTTCAGATTTATTACGAGATGACCAAAGCGTGCTTTCCATCAGAGAGCCGGTTTGTTTTGCTGTGAGCTTAATAACTCGCACGTATGAATCACCTGCCGCTTGCACTGGCATTACAGATCATTTTGATGATGTATTGCGAATCTGCAGCTCAAGTGCCGGAGAGATTCACACTCTGTCGGGTGTCGTTTAATCATGGCTGTGGTTCTGATGTTGGCGGGGCTGAATTTCAGCAAGCAAGTACCGCATATGTGGCAGCCATTTTGAGCTTGCTGTGCCCTTGCACAACACAACCACATACTCCATACATGACCTGTGAAGCTGATGAAATTAGGTTGAAAGCCTGCAAGCCAGATAGCCATTATCTGACCCTTCCAGCCAAAGTTGGCAAGTTTGAAGGCATGTTTATCTTGAATGACTGAGGCAAATTATTTACCTAGCTGAATTCAGTGATTCGGTAAAGAAGAAAAAAAACTATACATATGAAACAGATACTTCAATATCTTTGCACAGTTACCTCAGCAACACTGGAGAAGAGATCATGATTTAAGAGCCAAACACTTCTATTTCTTAATGCACTCAGCTCATAAGAAATACTGACACCAGCATGAACTACATACCTGAATGACAATATCATCCCTATACTAATGTTTTTTAAATGCTCTCCTTTCAGGAATCAACCACTATCAAGAATCAAATTGTTGTACACACATTTCCTTATATGTATAAGTCCCTATTTCTAAACCTCCTATATAATGCAGAGGAGTATGAACACTACCTGCCTGAAGTGGGAACTGAGTCGTGGTGGTTTTTTTGTAAATCTGTTTACCTACAAGACGTTAGCTTTACTGTGAGCTCCAGGGAGCAGCAGGCTCAGGGTGTTAGCGGTGTTCATGGCAGCAGGCGGTGGCTGGGCCTCCACTCTGACTCACTGATTGAGGAGGCTCCTGCTGCTGCGAGCTCCCAGACAGATGGAGGTGCTCACAGGCTATCAGGGGCAATCATAAACCATTCTCCCATCCTTGAGACTCCGCCAAACCCTCCTCCCAGAGCCATGAGGAGGGGGATTTATCTCCCCTGTCACTCTGAGTCTGGTTTTGTTCCCACTTCTGTAATTTTGTTACTCTTTCGCTTCCAACTACAGTCCATTTTCAGAGACACTAGGAGCTGCCCAGGTACACAGTGAAGGACTAGTTGTCAAAACGTGTATGAGGCAGACACAGAAAAAACAACGTCCACAGTTTACAATTAAGCTGTAATGACATCGATGCTTTCTGATGAATGTGTTACAAGAAAAGGATGCCAACGATACTGTATGTAACAAGCAAAGCATACTTCTATCTAACAGCCCCCACCTTCATGACCACAAACATTCAGGTCTTGCTTTAAAAAACATACAACAAAAGAGGCATGAAATGCATTAAAATTCCATTTATAGGACACCACAGCATAAATCTGATGGCAGTTCACCATATTGCTGCAGCTATACAAGAACAGTCTATTTGATTTATTCCTTGCAAGGTGATTGATGATCAAAGTAAAAGCAATGAAGCCAACATCTATATCCACTTTTAAAAAACTGCCTGGTTTCATAGGAAAATGAAACCCAGGCAAAAGGCTTGCTTGGAATGTACTATAGTTGTATAAATCAGTCCGGAAAGTTCTGTTGACTTGATTTGTGCTTTTATAGGTCAAACTAAACACTGTCCCTAGGGCTTACTTTCAAAGACTTTCTCCCAAAAACCCCCGATTTATTTTAAGCTCCATTTATTTACACATGCATAATGAAAATGTGTGATACTGTTTCAGAGGTGGATACGAGCCTAGTGAGAGTAGTTATACTGGGCAGACAGAGGTAGGCCTCTGAAACCGAGAGCCTGGATGCCTGTTGTGTTGACCACTGTAATCCCTCTGACGGTCAGACCCGAGTTCTGGTGTTCTGTGTTTCAATGTGCTTTTGATTTCCAGGCCTCCCGGTCTGGTGGAAAGCCCTGGCAGTTTGGAGCAGGGAGCCGGGCGGGAATTTGAGGCTTTGGTGGAATGTTTTCAAAGACAGAGTAAATATTCACAGCTTAAGGCTCTCTTTCCTAAAATGGTAGCCAGCACTCCGCTACCCACATACCTCCCCGGACTCCATGAGGGCCTCACCTTTCAGCGAACCGCTACCCACTAACCGGACGTGACGGACAAGAAGAATGGAGCGTATAAATCAAACTGACCGCTTCAGACACAAAAGGAAGAAAACGACTTCCTCCGCTCTGCTTACATACTGGGAAAGGCCTGGGGATATGCAAAGGTTAACTGTCTATAATTGATAGGTTTTGTTGTTTCAAGGCAGCCCCAAAGTCATGCGAGAAAACATTATTTCATTCAGCGCTCGCGTATTCTGGTCATCTCAATTCCTCATGAGGAGTCAATAAAATTACCTTTTGTGGCACTGCATTTCAGTAAGGCAAAACCAGCCAGATGTTATGAATCTAATCACACTTATTTGAAAACAGGAACTTGGAGGAAATACTGGGATGTACTGGTGCCTCTTCAGATTCTCTCATTGACAGCGTTTCTAATTGTAGTTCCAGGAGCTGTCTCTGTCTTTGGGGCAGCTACAATGGATTGACAGAATCTGTGTTATCAACCTCTTAAAACAAGTCATCGGTGGCATGTTATTCCCACGCCTGCTGTAAAATCAACGTGCTTTTTGCCCGTGTAGTTTTAACGTTGTTTACGCCAAGCCATTGCATACCTCTTGCAGTGCAATGTATCATTCTGTCAGGCCTAATTTTGTTGCCATTTGTTGCCAGGTTTCCATTACAAAATCTGTTTAAGGGACTGTATGAATCTCAAACAGTCGTGGTTATGGCATGCAAAAACCCCAACTGATTCTCATTTCTGCAGATCCCTCTCAAGTGCACTTCAGATTTGAAGGGAAAAAAACTCCCTATTTTATCATTAAAAAACAATTCCACCGAGTCGCCGGGCGCTCCGCGCTGGCATGTTTTATTCAAGCAGACTCTTTGGCATTCAATCACAGAGAGAGGCGGGTCGCAGGGTTCAGGTAAGCTATGCTCAACGATGCGAACTGGAAGAAAACACTCGCACGTCGAGGGAATGACAATCCGACAGCGCTTGGCTCAGCACACAGCGGAGGAGAAGGGCCGAAATATTATGGGGGCGTGAAATTCGCCTGATCATACGGTCTGCTGTGTAATCAGCAAATCATATCCTGGATTGCCTAATTATATGGCTTCCCTCTTATTTGTCTAATGCATATTTAATTGTTGAATGTCTACCAGATTTGTACAACAACGAGGAGTCGCATTATCTAGGGTGGGAGAGATAACGGATGACTCATATTTTTAGGCAGACCTGACATTCAGACCATGACAGTTCATCTGTTTTTTTGGTTATTGTGATGAACTACACGACCATTCATTTCCAGCTATACGCTGCACGGTGCATTCACACCACGTCCTGTCATTGTACTCCTTAATGAAGCACTAAGGCACTTCTGTCCTCTGTGTATACCTACCGGCTGCAAAAGAGGTGCCCTCTGACTGCATTTACACAGCTGAGAGATGAGGAGATTGCATTTGCTCACGCCTAATTACCTTTAGGTGTCAGTACCATAATGAAAGCATTATTCCATCTGTGGCAAAGAGCTAAATTTCACAGATCCGTGCGTAATGCATCCGCGTACAAAGTTTTGATGAGAACTATTCTGCCGAAATTGCGGCCTTCCAGGGCTAAGACCTGAGTTATCCAGTTTCCTATCAAACAACTGATAGGATACGTTTTCTTTGAAATGGGGAGGATTTTTTGACCCAAAATATCTGCAGTTTCAACCAAAGAAGAAAGAAATAGAAAAGTAACCCAAAACATGCAGAAGTCCTCCAGGACTACAAATACACTATCGTGATGTCCTTAACAAACTATAGGCTGCGTGCATAATGTTATCATTTGACCATTTTAATAACTGAATCCTTTTGCTATACCACTACAAGAATTTTTTCAACTTTTTTCTCCCCATATTGACTTACAGCAGTTAATGTCAACACAACCACTCACTCAGTTAGGTCAGACTTCAGCTGGTGTGAGGAGCAGACCCATTCTGGACTTCCAGGACAAGGAGACATGCATATCATTACAGCACACAACTCGCATAACAATAAAATGGACCTTAAAAAAATCCAACCCCCGTGCATTTTGACAGATAATACCTCCTGGCCTTTTAAAACCTCACACAACACGTCCTTTCCTGTGACATGCGTTTACTTTCCCGAGCTGACGGGAAATGTTGCATCAGTTCAATTGCGCTTAATCACTGTTATAGCAGCAGTTGTGCAGCAGCGCTGTACAATCGCTCAATGTGAATATGTCAAGAGATAGTTCATAAATGCCACTTCGGTGAAATATTGATTCTGCATCCGTAGATTTATGCTGACATTAGAGCTTGCACTAACAAATGCGAAAATGCATAAGGGAATAAATAACGCTCTACAGACCTGCTGCGGGGAGCGGAAGTGCACTGAAGCTCTGGGTATGAGCTTGCAGCCGCAAGTTAATTAAGCAGCACAATAAAAATGTTGTATGTAAGGTCACTGTGGATAATTAAAACCGCGTGGCCACTTCCATCAACAAGCTCTTCTCTAGCATGTTCAGTTTGTACCAGCAGCATGCGGCTGGGGATTTTAATTAAAAGGTCATTATAGCAAAAGAAGGTCAGTTTTTCTTGAAACTGCTAGGTTCTGAACCCGAGACAAAAATCAGGTATAATGCTGCCCACAAGGTCAGAGACAGCTTTGTCTGAGATGAAATGCTGATGTACCTATCCGCACACTTACACAATGTGTTATACAGAGAGACAGATCTAAAACCAAGGTGTTGTCGGCTTTTAATCTTATGATGGCATACATCTGTATTCTTTATCAAGTATTATTATTCTGTACTCTTTACCAAAAAAAAATGAACTATATCAGTAAAGCAAAAGCAAATGTACATTAAAGCAAATAAAAGAAGGCACTAGGTGCAATCAGTATAGATTAGAGCTAGTTAAGATTCAATGCTTTCAAAAGCATTACTGAGTGTTTTCACTGTCTAAGGATGTCCCATTTATTACTATGATGTAACTGTCTGTACTTTGCAGTTAAGTCTGAAAGTCTGATTAGGTGTGAGAGAACACTGCCGAAAACTAGACCACTTTATCCATGTATCCCTTCCTGTCTGACTTATACGACTTGATAAAGTCTGGTGCCATGACTGGTAAAGTGCTTCAAATAAAAACATATCTCTGGCACCCCATGAAAATCAGCTCTAAAAAATGGTGACCGTGTGCAGTGTGTGGTGGCATGTGGTGCGTGGTGCATGATTCATGGTGCAGAGTATGTGGTGGGTGGTGGTAGCTGAGATTCTGATCCCGTTATGGCAACACCCCCCAGAACCCCCCCCCCCCCCCCCCCGCCATTTTGTTTCCAACACTGCTGGCATCGCCAGTTCCTTGCACAGTAGGCCGCACACCGTGTCCCAAAAAACACTGCCGTGCCCTCAAACAGAGGTCTGCTCCAACACTCCAACACTGGCCGGCTCCCACGCCGGCATGACACGGTCTCCTGATGAATCAGATTTTTTTGTGCTATTTTTCTCATTCCCTGTCATAATCAGCATGCTCAGAATTTTAAAAGCCAAAAAAATTATCATTGCCTTATCATAACACCATTTGTTTGTTGTGAAAACCCTTGTACAACCTTTCAAAAAAAGGTTTTTACATATTACGCTATATTTGATACACTATACATTTATAAAGATATACATATTTTTTAAAGAGTCTCAGGGCAAGTATTGTGCACAAGGGTAAAACAGTCATGTTCTAAAGCTGTGGCCTTCTCTCACCACAACTCCACTCTTAAAATGCAGTGTAAGAGAGAGCAGGAAGCAGGTAGACAAGAGGTCAAATGTCAGCATGAAGCTCCACTCGCCACAATGCCAGGGGACCCTTGCACTGCTGACTCCTGCCTTGAAAAGCCAGGCGCTTCTGGGAAGTGGCCGAAACGTTTCATCGCCGCTTATCTTCCGTTCCTGACAGTGCTAACAACATGCCCTCTGTCCACGCAGCGGCAGGCAGCTCCACACTTCCTCTGCTTTGGAATCTCTGTAGTCCGTAAGAAGAGGAGTCGGTGGCGGGGGGGGGGGTCATGAACCCAGCCTGTTTTTGACTTAGACATAAACAGAAATGCACAGAAACGCACATTCAAGGAATGTTTTCCTCTTCAGTGTCCTGAAACATTTCTTCCACATTTTGCCCTTGCTGGAATCTCTTCAATCTGTCCGCTCAGCTGTTGCTAGGAGACCGGGCAGAAATGCGCGGGAGGTGTTCTGTGTCCCGCATCCCATAATGAACACGGGCTGCTCTGTTGACTTGCATGATATGAATACCTGGCACCTGGTCATTGAGACGGCTCTCCAAAATGAGGGGTGACTCACAAAGCGGGCACTTAGCGCCGGGTTGTTGTGTCAGTGGGAGCTTTACATGACAAAAGCCAACAAGAAGGAGAGCTGCCTTGGCTTGGAAAACCAAGCCGGTGAAACCCTCCAGTGTTACAAGAGAAAGGGCCGTCTGTTTGTTCCCGCTTTCAATGGAGCTCGGCTAACAATGCTAACGCTGACAGCCGGAGCCGAGCGATATTCAGTCCCTGCTCCTTTGTGTGGGCCCTGTGGCTTTGGCTGCCGTCTCCCCCTGGATTTTTTGGCTGTCGACTCTTGCTCTCGTTCGGAGCCCGGCAACTCCGAAACCGTTCAGGTTTCACAGAGCGATAAAAAGAGCCACAGAGATGTTCAGCTCCCGTTTAAGAGCGATGGCTGTAGAGAATAAGTCTCTCCGTCCGGTTGGAAGATAGGATCGCCACCACCGCAGGTATCTTGTGTCCACGTTCATGTCAGACAATTTAGAAGTGCACTTATACCACTAAATAGAGCAAACCAATGTGTTTAACAAATGATCCAGACAATTTAAACTGACAATTAAAAATGATCCAGTATACACCAAAGGGCAAACCCAGCACTAGTAAAATGAAAAGGTCAATAATTTCTAAATGGATTACCATATTATCTGTTATAAGTTATGTCAACTGTAACTACCCCCGTAACTTTCAGCCTACATTTCCAATGAATCCAATGTTTGATCCACCCGCTGTTATCAAATTACTAACTGGATTATCCTCCCACTGGTCTTACTTACAAATGTAATCAACTGAATTTATTGGCCTCATTTTGTTTCATTTTAGACTCGCAGGCTTAAAATGGCCTGCTCGGCTCCCTGATCTGAGAAAATCACAGATTCAGAAAAACTCAACATCCCCCTTACGGGGGTACGGGCCCCAGCACAGGCTTACTTTTTATGTTACAGAGTGGATCTGAGATTGCAGCTACATCTCAGGAAATCATGGGTTCAGTTCAGATCTGTGAGCGATATAGCCCTCCACCTGCAGCTGTACAGCAGTGAAGTCACAAACAAATGAAAACATCAGTCTATCGTGTTTTTTCTGTTTTAGAGCTACACTCAGAATCAGTTTCAGGCAGGCGTGCTCTCTGGCAGCTCCCAGTTGTAATGAGAATATCAACAGACGAGCCTCTGGACTGGCCTGAACGCTGACAAGACCGCAAGGGGCCTGTGTGTGGCAGTGACAGCCAGGAAGCACCTGATGGCACCATGCACCACAGTATGGAGTTCTTTTGTCCACAATCACTTACCGTACAAGAGAATCATGCATTGCAACCACAATCAAATCTATAATAGTGTAGAAGACAGGCACAATTTGTTTCAAGTGTGTTTAAAATCCTTTTAACGTGCGCACGTTTTCTTTTAGTTGCATACCTTTAGGAAAACAAGAAGACTATTCTCTCCTCTGGAGCAGACTGGACTGTTGATTTAAGGGAGATTTGAAGCAAAAAGACCACTTCCTAATTAGGGGGATAATGCCTTACAGCAACAACATGAGCGTTTCTGGCAGCAGGATTCGGCCCTCCGCTCCAAAGCCAGTCACAAGGAATTTGTTTGACATGGAAAACTCTTATTCCCACACCGGACCAAAGCACATCTGTCCCTTAAGATTGAAATGATTAACGATGCCGCGCAGACTTCGGAGAGAGATACTGTCGGTCCGGTTCCTTTTTTCCATCAGCGATGGGTTTTGTTTTCCTTGTCTTTATGTGTTTTGGTGTCATTTTTCATGTGCTGCCCGAAAAGATAAAAAAAAATTTCCACACAGTAAAATTTCGCGCCCACAGTGTGTGGCGTCCGTGCTGTGCTCTTAGCATGATGCAGGTTGTGCTGCCCTGGATTTAAGAGGTGAGTCTGGAAAAGGCTGCAGGTTTCATTGCCACACAGGCAAATGCTGTTATACCCTTGAGCAAGGTACTCACCCTCAATTGCTTCCCTAAATATCCAGCTGGATAAATGGATAATACGCAATAAATAAAGAAATAAATCTAAAGAATGCAAACTGCAATGGACAGGAAAATCTGCTAAGCAAATAAATAATGAGGAAATCCAAACAACCTTGGTATAAATAACAAAAGTCATGCTGAGACCCTTGAGTCCTACAGGGCTACTGTATATCAACACAATAAATCTGTATTCGGTGGTCTAAAATATTTGTAGCTTTGTGGGAGACTGACCTTCAGTTATTTAGAGATATCTTTGCTAATGTATTGTTTGTATAAATTCAATCAGGTGCAAAATTCAACAATTGCCTGAAGATATTTTTACAGAGGACTATGAAAACAAGTTGCTATGGCAATAAACAAACTGAAAGTCTGGCCAGTACATTTATAGGTGTATTAAAAGGAGGTGTAGTTTACAGTCTTCTAACTGGTGTGTAAATGACAGTTTCCATTTTTAGTTTGGAATGCGCGCGCACACACACACACGCACACGCGCACACGCACACACAACGCACACGCGCACATGCTCATTTCATGGTTCAGCCGGTAGTGTTGCAAGTTGTATAGACAAAACAAGAAATTCAAGGTTTGAATTCAGACACTACTAAAGACCACATAAGTAGATCCTGAAAGCAGAAAGACTGACTCCCATGGCACTAGGGAAATGGTCGTCTCTGATTGGCTGCCCCTGCAACAACAGGAAAACTATCCAACTCTAATCGGTCGGGTGATCCCACAGCTGCTCTGACCAATGCAGGATATGTAAATAGAGGAGTCATTTAGATGGCAAGCGGTGAAGACCACAGAACATTATGCAAAAGGGAACTCCAGTTTCCATTTATTTCAGATAAACAACAAAGCCAATCAATCTTGAAAAATGCACTGTTAAGATGCAAAGGTTATTTCATCAAAGGGTGGGTGTCTGGCATTGATAAATGCACTTGCATGAGTTGTCCCATTCCCTCTTAGCAGAGTGGCAATGGCCAGAACATTCTGTAAACATCAGATGCCTTTAAACAAAATAAACAGACTGCGTGTGACAGGGAAATTGGATCCAAATGTGTTCACTTGTACACGCTTCTTTGGTTTGTGTCAAATAGCAAAGATATTTGACTAACCACCATCTGAATCAGATGAGGAGAGGAGATGCTTCAAACCAGATGGAAAAGAAGTTGCCTTTTAACAATGGACTCACAGCAGGTAACATTTCTAGAAAATTCTTTCAGAAAGCTCTTTCAGAGTCCAAATCTCTGAAAAACAGAAAGCCCAGGGAAGTCTGGCTGGACATATCAAGCTTTTATCAAACACCACCGAGAATAATCTCATTGGTGCACACCTGCTACATCCAACTAAAAAAGTTGGAATCACACATTCATTGTCTTCTTTAGCCGAATATCTTAGAATAAGTGTTTAGGTTCACCTCAATTACCCAATTGTCGATAGCTTTCCAGGAAATGGCCCGGGGTCATATTTAAATTGAATTTCTAGGAAAAAAATTATTCCAAACTATAAAGAAACGGCAACCCATTAAAGACTCCATTAAGGATGTCAATCTGCCCAACAACACATGCTCTGCCACCAACACAGCTGCTACTGTTCACGTCAGCCTTGAACGGTTTGACAGTTCATCATTATGATAATGCTGTAAGGGTACAGAAGTGCCAGTTAAAAGTAATTGAAAGCCCACTGAAAAGAATAGCTTCTGAGGACAGTTCCAGGAATCCCTGTCAACAAACCAAGGCCCGGACCTCTGGGCGGCATTTAAAGGCTTTTATCTGAAGGTGGGCGTGGCTTGCAGGACAGGTGACGTGAACGGCTCACACATTCCTCTCCTGATTGTTTCAGTGTGCTCGCCTGAGCCTCGGTTCGGCCTGTCAGGAGCAGGGGTTGTTCCCTACTCCAATTTATAGGGCGCTGCAGGATACTAAAGGGCTGTCTGCAGGGAGTTTTAAAGCAGACAGCTGTGGTACAGAAAGTGGCATCTCTCACACCGGGCGCAGACAAAACAGGCCCTCTGTCGTACAACACCCCTGTGGCCATCTACCGGAGGCAGGGTCACAACAGGTGGAAGGCCTTGCTACAAGCAAAACTGCACCATCTAAACTGCTCTGAGGCAGTTTTGAATGCAATGCTGATGACGATGTAAAGATTAAATCAGAGACCCCATCGACTGTCGTGTTTTTTTTTTTTGAATAATCTAAAATATAAGATAGTTTTGATTTGTTTATAACACTTTATTGGTCACTGCATAATTCTATTTGCACTATTTCACTATTATTTACAACTATTCAAAAATGTGGAAAATTCAGTTGTAACATGCAGTGTATTCTGCTTTTAAATAAAAAATAAAAATAAAAAGCAGGAAGTTTTGGTACAAGAAGTACAACTGGAGCTGTTTTTACAATGTTTCCAGAGCTCAACCAAATCACGGGCCGAATGACACAGAGACCCCAGGCTCATTTGGCAGAACTGTCTGGTGTGGAGCAGTATCCCAGGAACGTTAATCAACTGCTGAGTGCTGATCCCTTAGAACAGCAGCATGCGAAGGATCGAGTTTCTGTGGGTTTTCTTTGGCCTGCGGACCGCATTTCTGAAAGCACCCTCATTTAAAATGGGGGATCTTCAAATCAACGGGAGGGATGAGAGGCGGTTGGAAAATAAAGAGAGCCACCAACTGCTGCCAAACCCAACGCACCGTATGGTTAAACAATCAAAACCAGTTGGCGAAAGGATGGTACGTCTTCCCTTATTAGAGTATTAGCGACCTAATCTATAGCTGCAACAAAGTCTTTTCCCAGGTACCAGGCTGCTGGCATTACAATGTGAAACCAGACAAGTGCAGATGAGGGGTTCAAGCTAGTTCCTGTATAACCACAGCAAATGTGAACCAAATCGACTTCGACCATTGCCAGTGATGTCATTGCCATCATTCTGAACGACACGTGAACATGAATGATTAAAAAGAGACAGAGCTCAGTAAAACAAACTGTGCTCTTAGACTACTCATGTATTCCTGCCAATTCATTTTGCAAAGCAAATAGCCTGATATCTGTGCTCCCATGCAGACACTTATGTTTGTACTTTGGTAATTTTTTCCCCAGAAACTAACAAAAAAAAATCCAAATGACTGTTCATTAGGTATTCTCCAATTCCTCAAGTTAGTTTGTATCTCAACTCAGTATACAAAACAGTCAATTCAATGCTACGGGGCTTTTAAGGATAGGAATGCACTGGAAATTCAAAATGAACATTCTGTCCCTGCCATTGCCGAGCCAAACAACCCATCACCACAACTGCTTCACAATGAAACTTCTTAACTCCTTAAGACCTCAGCAACTTAAACAGGGATGGAACACCTCAGCAAAACCAGGAAGAAAACACAGAGCAAGTGGTGTGGCAACAAGCAAAGAGACAGCAGGTGCTCAGCTGGTAAACCTTCTCAGACTGGAGATACAGGTGATTAAATTACCCCAGAGCAGTTCCCAGCAGGTGAGGTCCTTCTGTGCTATCACTGCATGCCTGTACACTTTCTGTTGGCTTCAGATGCTAAGAAACTAACTTATTAACATTTCATTGGAGCCAATAATGAATTTGAAATCTGGGTTTCATTAGCCTTGATTAGTGGCAAGACTGGAAAGATAATGATCGATCCACACAAGGCTTGGTTGCCTGTGTTTGTTACATCAAACTAAGACCCCTTGGTGTTGACTTCATAAGACAAAAGTTTCATATATAAATACAATCTCTCTGTCAGACTGCACTGATCCTCTGTAGGATCGTTAAAAAATGAAGGTCAGCCATCCCAGCCATAAATGATATAATGTTTTGTGCTGGGTGGCTGATTAACATTCAGTTAATTAGGATGCACATTATGGTTTCCGGAGATGCAGGTTCCTTTGGAGCAGCAGTTACTTTGCCGACTGGGACACTCGAGGTCCAACCCTTGCCAGGCCCCTCAAGCGTAGCGATTCTTTACAGTGACATTAACAACCATCTGCTTTCTCGCTTCAAGATCATTATATCGGCTGCAGCCTGGGTGTGCTAATTGGAACAGCCAGAGCTGAGGAAGATACCAGGATTGAGCACGCCCCAGGTCTGCACAGGTGGCATGTGTCACATCCCAGAATGCACTGCAACCCAGAAGGCACAACTGGGAGGCATCGGAAGTGGCACCCCAACCAATAGGGATATGATTCATGGCCCTCCGCTCCTAAACATGATTACCTCCGCCGCATAGGGAGAGATGGAACACTTGGCTTATGGTAAAAGCCTCAAGCTAATCATATTCCTGAAATCAGATCCTGGCAAAAAACCAGGGAGCCAAGCCTGATAATGCAATTCGCAGCACTCAGAGCTATTAAACACTGCTTTAATGGTAGTTAACCTCCCTTTCTGGTGTGGCTAGGTTCATTACCACTGTGATGACGGCCTCTGTGTTCATTTTGTACGAAATTAAACAAACACCGGGTGAGAGACAGATTACCTCCGAAGGTATTGCAGCTCGAGTGAGAGGTGTTGCCATAATCATGGATGAAAGGAGCGGTTTAATCAGATTTTCTGTTATTTTAATCAAAAATAATTGCTTAATCAACCTCAGATCATGTGACCGTAACTGTTTGAATTTAAGGTTGAATTCTGTTTCTGCTGGGTAGAATGACACAATGAGAATGCCATTTTCATATGCTGAAGTGTCTGCTTCTCTTACAAGATTTTTCAAGACTGAATGTAGGTCAGGGTGAAAAACAGAGATCCGGCAACAGTGAAGTACAACAGCTCTATTCTGATACCTTCCTCGAGCTCTGTCTTGAAAACCAATACTGCCCATGTATCCACAGGCACAGAACTGTAATTTGTTAAAACTGAACACAAAAAAAGCAAGAAACATCCCTTCAACAAACTTAATTAAGCTTTGTCAAATAAAGTAGAAACAAGTGTAGCTCATGTAACATCCTAGGCAATATGAGAAGCAATTTGATATGTCTCAGCTCCGTCTGCACCACAGAGGCACTTAGCTGGAGAGCTCCAAGTGACAGATTCCCCAAAGCCAGAGGTTTTACAAACAACAAAAGACTTGCCTGCAGCACAGAACATTCAAAGCAGTACTTGACCCCATCTCCGTCAGTGGCCGTCCTCTCAAATACCCGCAGACACCAGCTGCAAGGGCCTTCCTGTCTGTCTGCATCGCCGCTTCTCTCGTGTCAGCCCCACACCTGTCTCAACACGCAGGCAGGGAAGCATAGGGGCAGGCAGGGCAGCCCTTCAACTCATACAGAGCCCCGTACACTTGCTTCTGAGAGGATGGCAATGTGATGGGAGAGACACAGAGAAGCAAACCCAACACAAAAACGCATGTGCATACACAAATGCGAACACCCACACACAGGCAACCACGCAGACACACAAACACATAAACACAGACACAGACACACACACACACACATGCGGGCACGTACACGAACACACACACACATGCACAAACAAAAAAACGAATGATCAGAAGCATGTTTCCCTTTGAAGATGAATAGAGGCAGACCAATACTAGGGACGATCGTGAAAAAAGCTTTCAGACATTTCATTTTGGTCCATATGCAAGAATCTCCCTCTCAGATGTGCTCGCCGTTACAGCAGTACTGGGGTCACTTCTGTTTGCCGACAGCGCTCGGTACCTTCCTGGAGATGTCTCAGAGTCAAGTCTAAGCACTGTGCTCTGGCAGGTGTCTAACACACTCAGCAGCAGCTGCTACAAACAAGTGACTGATGTAGACTCCCATTACAATCATCACAATGCAGCACCACAGTCTTCTGAAAGGTTACTTTGTACGCCATGCTGGGCAGGCCAGCGGACTCTGGACCTGTGGGTCGGGGGTTGTAATCCTAGGGAAACTGCTGTTTTATGACTGCGTTAGGAAAGACTGTTTATTGATTTGGCAGACTGCAGTATACGGAATGGAATACAGAGCACACACACACACATTTTTGAGCCAGCTGTTGTACTGGAACAACAAAGCATCTTGATTACATAATAAAGCATCTTGTTTAAGTCTACAACAGCAGTGCTTCCTGAGAATATAACCCAAACCCCTATTACACAGTAGGACAGACATCATTTAGATACTGAGTGAGCCTGTTACCCACAATCCTTTGCATTATACCATGCATTTAAACACACACTGCCCAATTAGCTGTCATATTCATTTGCTCAAAATCAATAAACAGCCACTTCCCAAAGGAGTACTGAGTTTGAGGAAATCCAGGTACATGAGGGGAAGTTATAACATTACCATAAAGGTGAAATGAGTGCCAAAAATGTCTGTCTATTATGATCTTACAATAACTTTGTTGAGTTCTGATAAATATTAACCTCCTGGCCAAATAAACTTTCAATATTAATGTGTTACATATTCATGTTCAAGGCATTGTTCGATGTGAGCAGGCTTATGTCTGTCTGAAGTCCTGTTAACTGCACTTCACTTCCCAGAGGTGGATAAATCATTGTTTGAAAAACAGGGAAAATAAACCTGGATCCATTTCATCCCAGAGCTGGACAAAGAAAGAAGCACATCACTCAAACCATCACAAAAATAGCCTTTTCAGGGAGTTCTTTTGCAGCATCAGCAGCCTCTAGACCCATTTTTCATTAGTTACCAAAAAATGTGCAAACGCTTGGCTTCCACACCGATATTCACATTTGGATAGCACACAAGAAAAACATAAATCTAACATGTTTTCTTTTGGCCTCCAGTGGAAAGTGTCACAAAGCTCAGTAAACAAATAACTCCATAAACCAAAATACTTATCAAGTGACTCAAAAGCCAGAGTCATTATTTTTCTGCAGTAAAGAGCAGCATACATAGTAAAGAATCAGGCGTTGAGAAAAGGAGCAGCTTTCCCCAAACCACTTTATATCCCTTTTCTTTTCTATCCTTCCTTATCCTGTCTATCCAGCACACGTGACAGTAGAGACCTTGATGACCTATTGTATGACACTTAACTATGAAACTATGAAGAGCTACACAGCTCTTTTTTAAAATTGAACCCACATACAGACAAATGGACAAATATGGGCCATTACACAAAAGGCATTTCAAGTTCACACTATCAATAAATATTTAAAAGGTAATTGCAGTGTAGCCTACTGAAAATATCTGCCACAAAAAAACTTTTGTGGAAGGTGGTACACAAAGTTACAGATACAGTATGTGTCAAGACATTGACATGGGCAGAGATATATGGGACTCTTCCCTCCAAAACCACAGACCTCCTTCACGAGCTGTACTGTCACTGTGTTAACTCCATTTAATTCCATTTTACAGCTATTCAAAATGTGCCATAACACCATAACACATCAGACTTAGCAGTATAAACTTTGCTTCACCCCATGAATGCAGAGCATACACAAAAAAATATTAGAAGAGGAACACCTCTGAAATCATTAAGTGCGGTTAACTGGGATTTGTAAGTAAGTTTTGTTTTTTAACTGGTCTCTTGTCCTATCAAAAAGCAAGCAGGCAAATGAAATTCAAAAGCTGCAATAAACACTGACTCATAATCCTTCAGAAAGGCAGCTGTAAGACAATGCTACAAAACTGCATTCAGTTAACTAAATGACCCTTAAGAAAAGGATGAACTATCCAGCTTCATCCAGGAGTTACAATACAAATCCCGAGGCTTATAAAAACTGGATTAATTTAGTGGGAATGGAACAAACACTTTGAAGTCCCAAAAGAATTATGGGATGTAAGGGGGGTATAATGAGCTTTAATCTCGAGGGAACACTCACCACTGTTTCCTCTGAGGGTATGATCTTGTGTTGGGTCTGTCAGAACCATATACATATGATCACTAATTTGGTAACAGCCAAACATTTGGAAGACCCTTGATGCCATACCAGATTTCTCCTCGTGTTGGGTTCAATCACACACATACAGAATGCTAGAGCATTTCTGTTGTATCTGCATGGCAATGAATGCATTCAGTGCACCATCCACACGCAACAAAAAGACGCAGATAACTCTTTCCTAAAGAAAACTCACATTTGTCCTATTATTCTTTCCCCTTCCATAAATTTACAGGGAATGGCAAAATCATAAACTAAAGTCTGTGCATCTGTTTTTTTCCCCAAAAACAAACTAAAATATGGTTATGTCTTTGTGATTATATGTTGCTGGATCAAAACATTGTAAATACATTAATAAAATGAATGCAGTCTAAGAAGTGTCTTGCAGAAAATTGCTATAATCCCTTATTTGGCACCAATGTCCAAAAAAGAATCAAACTAATTGAAGCAATGGAGTTTAAACTTACTTTTATCCAAGCCCTCTGGGAAAAGATTAGTCCGCTGTATTGAGACTCAAAACAAGCCAATTTACTGTAAGAGCAGGGCAGCCCTTCCAGCAAATATTTCTAGGGTGCAAAATGTCCTAATTTTTAATACCACAAAATTATTTCCTCTTCAAAACACATTTTAAACATTAACCATGGAATAAACATGATAACACTGAGGTAGGCCCTCCAGAGAAAGTGTTCTGCAGACACAGTGCACAGTGGAAAACTACAGTGTTTCTCCAGCTATCAGATGGGCTGAACTTCTCTCACCATTACTGAGGCAGCTGAAGCCAAAATATTGCAGGGTTGCCTGCTGTCCATAAATTCATGGACAGTCTGTAAAAAAATTACACAATTCTGAGGGTGTCCAGAAAGCCATAATTATGTGAAATTTTCAGTAAAACTGTGTGGGTAAAGCCTCCTGTAACAGAAATGATCTAAGTCACCCAATATGACCCACTAATCGGCAAAGAGTATCCAAGCTTGCTGATCCTGTAGCACATACCTATTACAGTAACTGTAACTGGGTGCACAGACAAAGATGAGATTGACATTCCAGTTCTATGATTGGATATTTCCCAATGCATGTGCACTGAATGTCACAAACATTTTGTGATGTAGCTAGCAGGTCTAATGAAATGATTCATTTAAACTCAGAACAACTTAGAATTTATAAATAAAGAGTTAAAATGTAGATGCAGTAGCATGGGGGAGAGGTGTGGAGTTTAAGATGCATGCCCTCATTAGGTATCATTAATTTTGAAGGAGGCCCATTGTTTGGGACAACACTGTCTGATAGCAGCCACACTGTCTGCTATTCAAAAATGAAAACAATCATCCATGAACCTATTTCATACACTAATCCTTCTATCCTTCGGTATCCATTTTGTTCTTCTCATGCAAACTGAACAGGAGGTCTCATCTGGAAGGTGTGGGCAGATGTAAACTGTCCATCCGGAATGGGGGTGGCAGTGTAGCATAGTGGTTAAGGAGCAGGACTCGTAACCGAAAGGTTGCCGGTTCAATCCCCGCTGGGACACTGCTGCTGCACCCTTGGACAAGGTACTTAACCCACAGTTGCCTCAGTAAATATCCAGCTGTATAAATGGATAACATTGTAAAACAACTGTAACCAATGTAAGTCGCTTTGGATAAAAGCATCTGCCAAATGAATAAATGTAAAATGTAAATGTAAAAAATGATACTAAAAATTGTAATTTCTCATGACAAAAGAGCACACTGTCGAGACTTCATTTGTCAATGGTAAGTAGTATGAAGTATAAAGGACTTTAAGGAGTGCAGAATCAGGGATTCAACACTAAACCCATCGGGCCGAAGTAGCCACTGTGTCACTGAAAACCACAACAGCACGAAAGGGGGCGGGGAGTGAGTTAGACTCTGGAGATACAATGAACAGAATCTCTCTCGGTTATGCAAAAACGCAGGCAGCTATGAGCGGCGGCCAAAGTGAGTCATTCGCAGCTGAGTGATCAGGTGCGCTGCGAGAAGACGGTTCCAGGAAGCTTGCAGGTAATCAAAGTCTAAAGGTCTTCGCATTCCATCTGTGTACTGACGCTGAACAGGAACAGCTTGTAACGGCACCTCACCTCTCTTATCAAAGGTCCGAGAGACAGATCTGTTCTGGTGTAGTGTGTGTCCACTGCAGTACCAGCCGGGTAGAGCTTCAAGATTCCACATATCTGCTATCCCATTTCCCATAGTCTGCTGTGGGAATCACCACAGACATGAGTAATGCACTATTTTACAAAGGAGGACTTCTACCCAACCAGCAGGATAAGAGTACTAAAACATGGATAGCTCCAAGTCACAGCTGCTTGCCTGTTATGTGTGATCTGGATCCTTCTTTGGGAGAATAATATGGATGTCTGAACAACAAGAGACAAAACTCCTTTAGCTAGAAATCTTGAAACCAGTGGGTGCAGTTGAAGCCGATGCCCAATCTGGGCCATTTATAAGAGCATGAGCAATGAGAATTCATTGCGGAAAATGTGGAGGAAAAGGACCATGGAGGGGCCATGAAACTCAAGCAACTCCATAAAGCCCAAGAGCTCCAGTGCCTCCTGTTTGGGCAAACTGGAAAAATCCAATATATCACAGGGACAAAATCCAAGAGCTCCAACATTAACTGTTATTGTTATGAAATGTCTCTCTCAGAGTTCATGTTATGTCAGCAGCTGCTGAGACAGCCATTCACTCCTTTACCATTAAATGTTCAGTTGTATCTTGTAATTATTGCATCATTTTTGTACGTACATAGTGTCACATTAAGCTTCATGTTCATGTTCAAATGTTTTATGTCTGCTCTCTGACACTCTGATACTCTCAAAATGAGATGGGAACATTCAGTTAGCACACCATGAAACAGGCTACACGTGATTAATTTCCATCATTTTACCTTGATCCTAAGTAACTGTATGGCTTTCTCCAAAGCACCACTTCTCCAAGTAAAGCGTGAGCTGCTGGTGGCTGAAATGATTGTTCATATTTTACACAAAACATATCCTGTGTTAAAACATTAGAAAAAATGTGGATTTAATTACAAGATAAGGCCTGCCCTCATCAGGTTTAGGTGTGGGTTGGTGTGTTTGCTGTTCCAAGTGTGGGTGTTGATGGAATCATTCAGCTCATTTTGAAAGAAATCATGAGTCTTTAAGTTTAGGCGGACAAGAAGTACGCGGTTATCCTCCCAAAGATCAAACAATTAAGGCAGTACTGAACACAAGACAGGAACTAGGTACTATGTTGACATGCAGCATACTAATGACATCATTGCCTTGGAAAGTTAGAATGCTTCCATACATAAATTACACAATCTGGAAGAATATTTATTGTAAATTAAGGTAGTTATAACAAATTTTATTGTATGAGTAAGAAAGACTGATAAAAGAAACTTAATACAACTGAAATCACATATAGTACATTATATCCTGCTAGTATAAAACAGGGCCCACACCTGCTTTAAGTTTGGTAAATGCACTGTGCATTCAGCATTCTCTTTACCTGTGAAGACATGCAAATCTCTCCAATTATTTTACAACAGAAAATCATGAAAATCATGTTCCAGAGTTGAGATTTCTAAAGAATGAGCAGTTAAAAAGAGTTAATATCCCCACACTGGCAACACACAGACTTCAAAAGAGAGAGCAGATGATGATGGGAAACTAATTTCCACCACACCACTGTAGTTCCTCAGGGACAAGACAAGCCTGTTATCAACAGCTATTATCTCAGGGTATTTTCAATCATCACACGTGTTAACTTTCCCTGAGAGAAAAACGCACGGCAAAACCTGAAAATTCTGTACGCTGCCTATCACCCTCCAGCTATCTTCACAACAATCCACCCGCACCACCAAGCACATCTACAGTACTTTCCATTCCTGAGCTTTTGTTGGCCTTTCTGGAATAACCCTTCCATACTGTCATTGCCCGCGGTGCCAACAGACTATTCTTACCCATGACTCAAATCAGACAGCACATGAGTTACACCTAGAAAGCTTGAATGATTGATTACAGCACAACTAAGATGCTTTAATGATAAAAAAATGTTTCCATACAAGGTCTGTACTGAACAGGAACTTTGGAGTTAACATACATCACTGTCAAATGACTCACAACTGCTCTAGTCCTTTCTGCTCAATGGAGGAAAGCTGGATTTCAGAAACTGCCTTGGTGTGCCTTACCAACATTGTTCAGATGAAGTCTCATCATGTGCCAATCCACGCGCATACTGCTGTGTAACATTACCCTATTCACAAAACCAAGTACACTCATCTTCCAAAGTATTCCATTTCATTCACCAGGATTGACAAATGGTACAGAATGTTCCAGGTTTCTGTACATTCCTTCTAAAATGGCTTTTGCTGTTGTTGTTTGGACCCAATTGTCTGTGGCCATGAGCACAAACACCTGACGGTGATTCACACATTCATTAGTGTCTGACCATGACCACAAGGGTCACCAAGCAACGGGAAGGTCATGGTTTAATGTGGTTCCAGTGAAATGCACAAAAACGTCATTTCTCAACAAAGAATCACAAGAGTGCAGATGTGCACCAGTGTATCAAAGAAGATGAATGGCAGATAAATGGTTTTAGAATAGGGATAGGCAGCCCTGGCCCTGAAATGTCTGAGCTGTTTCTGGTTTTGCTCCATTAGAACTGAACCCTTAATTGCCTAATTAGATCCATTATTATGTTAATTAATGACAAATGGACTTAAGGTGCTGAGAACTGCAAACATGTCTGTTTATCATAAGAATAACCATCTTATCCTGTGGATAAGGAAAGCAATCCTGGAGACAGGAAATTTTAAGCATGGCACTGACCACATTAGAATGCTCAGACATAGCACCAAACTTATTTGTAATCTTTAAGTTAAACTTCTGTTAATATCTTTTATTTATAATATAATCTGTTGACTTTGTGCATTAGATGCAGTTGTTCATCAACTCCTTATTTGTACACTGAGCACAAACTTGAAGAAGAAATACATTACAAATGGAAGCAATCCATCACAATCATATTCATGCTGGGTTTGCAAATGACAAGACCAGGCTCTGGCTCACAAAACGTTAGTGCAATTTTTTTCAGCAACTTGTTTACACTTGCTGTATCGTGTCAGATTTTTACGCTATTTTATAACACCATGGTGCACAGGGAGGCATTTCATTTAATGTTCTGTATGCTGCTTTGGAACTAGAAATCAACTATCAAGTATAAAGGACAAACTGAATACTTCTTGACCTAGGGAACACCCTTGCTGCCATTAATTATATGTGGAATCCCAATTCCAAAGGTTTTGTGCCTTCCTAGGGATACAGACTAGATAATCCAGTTAAAAGGTACCCTGGCATTAATCCACACAATCTTATTATGGACTTCTCCTTCAAGGATTTGGCAGATTCAAAACTATTTTCGTAACCCTGACACTACGCGTAGGCCATTTCCTTCTTTAGATCATCCCACATGGAAATTTCATGCCAGACCCATTGCCTTCAAGCTGTTGGACAGTCTCATCTGAAAACCAAATTCCTTAGGTAAACTGCCCTCCCGGTCCCTCTCTTCTGATAAGACGAATCCGAGGACTATTTGGGCTCCGTCGCGTGACCCTTCAGTTCAGCGGAGGGAACACAAACCCAGGCGCACAGAAGGAGAAGTGAGCTGCCCATTCCGATATTTATCATATCGTGAGGAGGCTGTGCCACTCTGACAGGCAACAACCAGAGCGTGCACACACATCTTTTGTTTACTTGACAGAAAAGGATAAACACATCCATCCGAGCACAGACCGTGAGGACCGTCACAAGTCCTGTGCTATGCAAGTCCGCTATGCAAATGGTGTATTTTCCACATCACAGCAGCAGAGTGTTTTATAGTTTTATAGTTTTTGAAGGAACAAAAAAAAAAAAAAAAAAAAAAAAGCTGGCTAAACAAAAATAAATCTTGCACATCCGTAAGCCAAATACCATCCAGCAGTTGAAATTCGAGCAGCTGACAGAGCATGAAAAAAGCCAACAGGACTGGAGGAGGGTTGATTCAGAATCAATGAGGGTGTCTTGGGGATGAAAAATCCAATCTGTCGCGCGGAAGAGGTTCGTTTTTATTCGCAATGCATTCTTATAATGGCGTGCTCTCTCATGAGCCAAAGGTTAATACCCAACTGGGAACTTGGGTGACCTGGCATTGTGGCTTTCAATTGGCTTTTTGCTCCTTTTGAGAACGCTGAATAGAGGGGAGATTCAGACAACTACTTTGCCTGCTTATTCAGAATGCCTAGCAACTCTGTATATGAAATAGTGAGTTTAACTAACAGGACAATCATTTTTGTCTGATAAAAAATTTAAAAAATGATGCAAGTCAAGCTATTTAAATACCGATTGTTTCAGCTGTTGTGAAATTCTGAATATAAACATCCCTTGTGACAAAAAGCCAACAAGGATAGATTAGCCTTTGATATAATCATTGTCAGATATCCCAAAGGAAAAATTAAACTGCTGAAATATTACTGCTCCTTGCACTGGATTTGCAAAAATGGAATGTTACATTGGACTCAAAAGACACTACAATTCAGTGAGATATCTAGGAAATATTTGACCTCTTTCAAGTGGAAATAAGCGGACCACCATCACAAAATGACATCTGAAAATCTTCACAAACACATCCACCATTGAACAAGGAGTCTTCAAATGTTCCACACCCATAGAACAAAAGAAACTATTCTGAGGGTACAGATTAAGAGGGTGTGTCAACATTATGAGAATTCTTCTACTACCATTTGTCGTCATTACCAGGTTTTGTTGTTGTGGTAAATATTTACTCTTCATATTATCTGGCGTAGTCCCCTGACGAGCAGTCCCCAATTACCAGCCTACGAGTGCGAGATTTGCTGACTTGTGACTCTCTATCGACGGTTTCTCAGCCTGGTAGCGCCTCATGCTTTGACAGGGTGGAGTGGCTGATGGGGAATAATAGAGGCGTAATCTGTGTGGGTTCTGCCTTTGCACCCGTGTTGTCTTTAGGCTTTGTGTGCCTCGTGACCGGCAGCACCCTGAGGGGGGGAATGTGGGAGCAGGAACCCGCCCTCCACCCCGCCGGCTGGGCATTCACCTCTCCAGCACACGCATGGCACAAGCCACACAAAGGGAAGCTCACCCACGAGGGTTTTAGAAAAAACAACAACTCAGAGTCAGGTTTCGGATCCGACCAGACAGGCTCCCGGCTGGGTGAGACAGAGGGGGGTTCGGCCCCTGGCCCCCCAACTGCCCATGTGTCCCCTGCGGGTGAGGTTTGCTGGCGGCCCAGTGCGCCTCGCCAACGAGTCGTGACGCGTGCCGGAGATCTCGGCGCTGGAAAAACACAGCTGGAGACGCCTCCGTTTGGGCCACATCAGGCATGGGATGGCAGAGCCGCACCCATCGCCCCACTGCAGTGAACAGAGTCCAAGTCACGGTGCTGGGACTCCAGTGCTCTCCTGGAAGGATTTGGAAAGGTTAGCCAAGACTGCTGGCTTCAAGAACTGCTCCTTCAAAGAACCGCAAGACAAGATTGTCTCCATACATGAAATATTTCTTTAAAGATCAAGATTTCACATCAATAGGATAATGTGACATTTTATTCTGCTGTATCAAGTCTGGGAAATATAAACCAAAACAGCTTGGGAATGTTGTTTCTATTGATGCATCTGAACACACTTCCCATCGCACAAAAAGTTACATCTTCATAACACAGACTTTTGTGTTCAAAAATACAAAAGTATTTTTCCCCTGTAATATATTCAAGTTTAAAAACTTTCACAAAGCATATGTTACATTTCATATTTTTTAAATTATTCACCAAAAAATAATTAAATCCTCCAGCCATCCATAAGCAAAATGATCTTCAATGACTAGAAAGCCCAGCTTGGCTCTTTCAACATGTGAAGATTGCAAAACACACAGAGAAAACAAAAAGTTCACCTCAAAAATGGCTTGATTTCAACTGATAGTGGCATGTTGCTAGGATACACAATGCTTTCTCTGCAGCTACACTGAAAACAAACGAGAGAAGCACACTGTTTACCCCTCATTTGTTTGCTGGTACGCGCTGTTCAGTATTCAATCCAGCGATGTAAATTTGAGAGAATGGAGGGGCTATCGCGGTCACATCAGCGGTGGCTGTCTCTCCACCACCGCCACCCCCCCACCCCACCCCCCTGCCCCCCGTCCTGAGAGGCAGCAGGAGAGAGAGAGAGAGAGAGAGAGAGAGAGAGAGTCCTGCATTATTCTTTTCTAGTGAACACAAACAGACGGGCCCCAATGCCTAATCACGCAGAGAGGCCCCGATTCCCGCTGACTCACAAATCTCTGAACTGACAGGAATGTTGGGCAAACAAGTTCCGTTTACACTCCAGGCCAAGGGGAACAAACGCATTTCAGCGGGGACAGCTTTAGAGGAGGGGTCCGATTTGGCAGATCAGCACCCCGGCCCTAATCTCTCTTCCCTCCCACTCAAAGCTTTGTGTGTCCCTCAAATTGTGTGTGTGTGTGTGTGTTGTAATGTCAGCGTACGTGTGAGTGTAAGTAAACCACCAAGCTCTAAATGCAACTGCCTGCACATCAGCCTCTACTAGACTGCTGTCCTGAGAGGTCACAGGAAAGCGCCTAAGCCTTGTGTGTGATGGCGCACAACCACCTCGCCAAGCTCATGCAACGTAACACCTGAAGCAGTCCTCGGCTGTAGGCCGTGTGAGCTTGAAAATCATTACTTCAAAATGCTGAGGATTAGGGCAGGAAATCCACAACTTGCAGGTCGATTACTATAATGTGGAACAGTTAGCGTCGAGTTCTTCTGTGTGTTGCTAATTAACGGGGGAAATACGCCAGCCGAAGACTGAGCAGAGAAGTGCAGAGATGAAAGACATTCCATTTTCATATCTGGTAATCGAGATAATGAAGGTGTGCACCCCGCAGAAAGGAAAAGCATTTCACTTAATTATCAATGAAATATGAGATCTTCCCTTCAATACTGGCAATAACCTCAAGAAGGACAACCTTTTTTTTTAAAAAAATTTACATTAACTTTACATCAACGTCTTCCAAGACAAAGAATTTTAAAAGTCACACTGCAGCATATTCGGTGATAACAGTAAATACTTGTGAGGACAGAACAGTTATAATTGTCCTTAATTCTAGGGATGTTTAAAATTAGCAAATCAATGTCAAGGTTTACAGCAGTCATAGGATCGGGAAGCGTTCATGAATCCCCAAGATTGGTGTGGCTTTATTCAGTAACTCACTGATTTGAACCACTCATGCTGCTTCGTTATGGACAGCAAAGTCTTTTGAGTCCTTCACTACATTGAAGGACTGCCGTCATTTTTAAAGATGAAATGCTTTGTTTTGCCAGTCTCCTAAACTGATTTTAAACCGTCCTGCAAGTCCTGAGCTCCTTTATGCCCTGCTCAGTACGGAATGTGCTAATCCCACTTTGATAGATCAAAATCAGGTTTGTGTTTTTTACAGATTTCGTCCACATCTTGAGTTCTGTAAAAAAAAAAAATAAATAAAAAAGACTAGCCACAACCAGCACAAGCTGACAGTGATTACACAACTGAGAAGTTTTGTTTTTTTGTCTTACAATGCAAATTGTGATTTCTCCCAGCTGCAACTCTCAGATAAGTGAGTGAAATGGCCACAGTTCATTCAGTCATTCAGATATCTATAGTGTAGCACAATTCAGAGATCAGAAACACAGAAGTGATTGTGCCAGTGGAGCACAGTGGTATCTAGCAGTTCACAGTGTAGCATAGTGGTAAGGAGCAGGACTCGTAACTGAAAAGTTGCTGGTTGAATTCCCTGCTGAGGCACTGCTGCTATACATTTGGGCAAGGTACTTAACCCACAATTGCCTCAGTAAATATACAGCTGTATAAATAAGTAACATATATGGGTAACCTATGAAAGTCACTCTGGGTAAGAGCATCTGCTAAATGCCAATAATGTAGTGTATTGTAATGTAATGCCAACATGTACAGATCCTGATCTCAACCACTCGAGATGCTGCCACTTGAACACTCCGAGTTAATCAGAGCGATGTCGTCATTACGCCTGTGACAGAGAAGTGAGTAATTTCTCATGCAAACAGAAAAAGCAAACAGGCTGGGCCATAAAGGCCTATTTTTACCACTTCGGTTCATTCCCCAGTGTGATAACAGCAGAGACTGCCCATTATGCTGCAGTGAGAAAGCTTCCCGGAGTACCCGCTCATTGGGGTGACATCCCTGTTACGCGTAAACGCCATACACTATCAGGGTTTCAGTGACTGTTCGTTGCATTCCACACCATATTGAACTACTGCTCATAAGTATTCCCCAAAAATAACCCCGCGTGACTCATCGCTGTTACATTTCCATGTGGGCTGTAAGTGACGTCACTTTCTAAAGTTTCTAATGCCATAGGATCATTCCATGCCAAGTGAACAAACATGTCAGATTTTGTTAAAAACATTTACCTGGGGGTTTTTGAACACGCCGAGTCCAAAAGTCTTCCTTTATTTGTATATTTTTAAATCTCAGATTTGCCACCTAAGAGTGAAATGCTAACCGTGAGCAGGAAGATCACCCTTGGCTAAATCTGACACCTACCATTTTCACCACTACAAGTCAGCCATTTGAAGCATGTCATTGACATTGTCATTTATTGTGCTTCCTGAAATCTGCCTGAAAACCAGTGCTGCATAAGAGAGGACCGTATCCCTTTTAATATGAGGGCTTTACCTGTCCTGTTCATCTAATTATCAAAGTTCATCCCACCATTCGAGTCCTCCTGCATTCTTTCCACTCATCCTCCCGGATTCCCCAAACCCTCCCGAACATCGCCATCTCTCAATAAATGTTCAAAGTGAAGACATTAACAGACAAAAACTATTAAACACAATGACTTTAAATGTAACTCTAGAAACAGTCAATTCTTGCTATTAAAGTGTATGGTATTTTAAGTTCAATTCAAACTGACTAAATAAATTTCAACATAATCTGACTCTATCAGAAAAAACAATCCTGAAAGATTACTGTACATTAAGTACCCTTGAATAACAAAGGACTTTAAAAACTGAAAAATCATCTCCCCAACCAAGATTTTCTTTATTTACTTCTACAAATAACTGGTAAATTAAAAGCCACCAGAACAAAATTAAACAAACCTAGGAAGCCAAATGCAACCAGGCTACATTAACTTATACTTAATGCCTCCTATCAACAAATGGTTGTTTTGTTATTTGCCAAAGCAAATGAAATGCTCTTGTACACTGTTTCTATTCTGGCAGTACTGTTCCAGCAAGATTCCAAGGCAACGCTTACAGGAAATGAAATAAAACAGGTTCTGACACCCTCAGAATGTGGCAAATGCTCTGCACTCAGAGATAGCCTTTCTCCTCCAGTAACCTGATGCCCACATTATACACTTCAAAGAGAGTGTGAGAACATGCCAAGGACAGAATCCATGATAAGGCTCTGCCAAAGCTTGCTTGAAATTACTGCTAAAAATCAATCAGCATTTATTGCACTATTCAAATTATTAATTATTGCTTAGCTTTTGCCCTTCTCCATGGGCACCTTGAATACTTTTCATTATACATAGAATCCCTCTTTATACTTGGATGTTTACTGAGGTAATTCAGATTGAGCATCTTGCTGACAGTTACAGCAGCAGAAACCCGCCTGGATAAAATTGCAGTCCATAACCATAACCGCTATACCCATTACATTACTGTCATTTAGCAGATACTCTTTTCCAGAGCAACTTACATATATTACAACTTTTACATGTTATCCATTTATACAGCTGGATTTTTGCTGAGGCAATTGTGGGTTAATTACCTTGCCCAAGGGTACAGCAGGAGTGCCCCAGTAGAGAATTGAACCGGCACCCTTATGGTTACAAGCCCTGTGCCTAACCGCTGTGCTACACTACCCATCTATAGTTCAGTATAGTATGAGAATAGCCATTGCACAGAGGGGCAAATAACTGTCAGGTACTAATGTGAACAGAAGTTCAGAACATTCTAAAAAAAGGCACAACATTAGGAGAAGAGAAACATTAGGAAAGTGTAGTGTGGGTTGACTCATCCAGGCTTTCCATTGGAAGAGTTCGGGATCCTCTTGGGAGCAATGTGAACCCCGGTTTGGTAAAAAGCAGAGGAAACGTCTTTTCTGGTCACAGCTTGAGGAAGCACTGGGCAGAAGGAAAAATAAGCAAAGGACAGCATCCAAGGAGACAAAAATAGAGAAAGAAGAGCTCTGGGCTTAGAGGCCAACACCACCTTTCCCCGATGAATGAGCTGCTGGCTACAAAGTGACCGCAGGCATAGCTGAGCTTCTGAGCTGTCGTTGTAACAGGAGCGGAAAAATTTCGGTTTGAGGATGTTTCAATAAATGGGAGCCATATACCCTTATCCTTGTGCTCCATTGAGGTCAAAAGAGACAGACCATGCCAGGCAAAGATGATGTCCCACTGCAGAACTGCAAGCACAAGATCTGCTCAACATATTTTATCTCCTCAGATATGCTACTGTACCTCTCATTGGCAACACCATATAAACCATCCATCTAAAAATGAAATAATCTACCCAGGTGCTTGAGAGGAGGCTGATACCTAAGGCCTGGGTTCCATTCCAGCCATGTCATCAGCTAACAATGACCGAGAGAGCGCAGCGGCAGAACAAATTAGCTTCATTCCACCAGGGGTAGGGGTGGTGTGTCAGCACGTTCTCCTCAGCTCACCACTCTCAGGCATCCTGCAAGTTGCTCGGACATCAGCGGAGAAGCGCCGATCTCCCAGTTCCTGCCCACATCATCCCAGTGCACTGTGGGAGATGTAGTGAAACTTTCTCGGAGGATTACGTCTGTCGTGCTGAAGCACGCCTGAACAACTGCAGAGACTATTGCAAGAAAGTGTTGAATAAAGGGAAAAAAAATCATTAAAAACAATGCACTGCATGCTGGTTCACGTTGGACCGCATTTTATATAATCAGAAGCAGATTAGCGTGTGCATATGAATGAGATGGACTTATGAAAAGTATGCAAATACTCCAAACAGACAGTCAGATGTTTTCATTCAAAATATTTCTACTTTTAGAGCTACTTCTAGAGCAACAACCCACATGATACTCATATGCACTTCTTGCTCCACTGCCATGGCACTGTTCACCATCACATGACTTCAGCAGATGAAAAATGAGAACCCACTCATGCAAACATGAGCTTATGCATAAACTGACAGCACGCTCTAAACCAAACAGCTGTTCTCAGCTGTGTTTAGTCTTACTCTTACACTAAAGAATGTCATCTCTAGAGCTGGTCTGTCACCTTTCTCCACAAATGAGCCCAAAGGGTGTTAAACTACAGCCAGAGCTCCAATAATAGACTAACTACTTGCAACAGTGAGCTAACTGTTCAGCCAGTAATGTAAAGGCTGTATTACCTTACATTATGGGCTTTAGCAAACACTCTTATCCAGGGCGACTTACATAGGTTACAATTTTCACGTTACCCATTTATACAACTGGATATTTACTGAGGAAATTCTGGGTTAAGTACCTTGCCCAAAGGTACAATGGCAGTGCTCCAATGGGGAATCAAACCTGCAACCTCTCAGTTACATGTCCTGCTGCTTACCACTATGCCATACTGCCACCCAGTAATATTCAACCACCACATTAAACAAATCCAGACTAAGATACAGATTCACATTTTGAGAACAATGGGGGAAAAGTACACCTTACTATGTGTAGATGCACTCACCACCCAGACCACCCTTGGGAGGGATCAAGTGTGATTCCTTTGTGCTTTCCACATTTTTCCCCATTCCCCATTCAAAGGCATCAATCTCTCTCCCTCTCCCCCTGCCATAATTCAGACAACAATGTAAGATGTCCCTGGGTATTTGTAAGGTCTGATTGACATTGGGCAAACCTTCTGTTCATGTCATTTAGCTGCACAGTGCACTGGTGACAGCATCCTGCAACTGGACTCCCAGCTGCACTTAAAGCCAACAGTTTCCATGTACAGGCATCTGTGTCCCCCAGAAGGAGTTACTGGGCATGTTCATGCCCACACCTTCTCCACAAACCCCAAGCCATTCAAAAAAAGGCTGGCTAGAGATTCCAATCAGCAGACACTTTGCAACAATGTGCAGCGGCCCATTCCAGTTTAAATTCTGTCACGCTCTACATGTCACACAAACCAACGGACAGCATTGTAAATGTTAACCAGAAATCTGAGAGAGAAAAAAACACTTCTGTATTTAAAAGATTATTGAGACCACGGGGCATGATCGCACATTTTTGGCAGGATGTTTCTCCCGTTGAAGCCTAACATTATGGCCTGGCTGGATCCCAGTCTCTAACTCAAGTCTGGCACCGCTTTTGCCTAATGACAAGATATCAGTCAGCTGAAACACTGGTCAACCTCCAAGAGAAGCTGCCCATAGGGTAACACTTTCTGGAACACTGACATTAGGCCAGAGGCCTAGTATGTACACTATGTGTCAACTAGGCATTGTGCCACTGCCATACTTTAAACCATTTTTACATTTTTCAGATTTTTAACTACTAACTATGTTTGGTATGACCCAAACAGACAGTAGTGACAAGAATATGGCTACATTTGATAGCGGGTGTGTACTGAGTTCACCAACCACAGACACATACTGTCTCATTTGGATCCACCTTGATTGCAACATGATTTACGAACAATAACAATAACAAGGCAATCCAAGCTGTTGTCCACACATTTTCGCAGCACAACTGTTTTTTTTTACCTGCCAGACAGATAAGATCATCCTGAGCAGTTAAGCTAGAACAGACATGTTTCTGCACACGTTTGTCTTACATAAACTTGTGTACAGAGTCGTTAAAGGATTCGGTCCCCATTTTATTGTTGACAACATGCAGTGATTCAGAATGTAATGGGAAAAGTAAACCAACGACTGCTTACCCTTTTTTGTCTAAAGGCGAAGCACGTTAATTACTTGCTCCCACTGAATCTATGAGAACAACGTCTGTTGCTGTTAATCAGCAATTCTCGAACATTATAATGGTTCCGAGAAGTTACTACATTTCATCCAATTGCGAGAACAGTGTATCATAAAATGCACAATGTAGTTTATTTTTCGGGGTAAAGTTACAGTGACTATAGGTGATATGTCAACAAACAAAACATCGCCGCGCTCACCTCGTTGGACGGTATGCTGACAACACCTGTTGATCTCCGCTTCTCCCTCAGCTTTCGTTTCTCTATTTGGCCTTTTCCCTTCCTTGCGCTCGGACCCGAGCTCTTTTTCTCTTTCCCCTTGTTGGAGCCCGTTCCCGGAGTAGGGCTTTCCTTGTCGCTCTCGGTGCACGCATTCCCGCTGGACTCCAACTGCGGAGTGCTGGGTACGCTCTCTGGCTGGGATGTCTTCTTCAAGTTACCTACCGGGGGATCGGTTCCCCTGGCGACTGGCGTCTGATGTGGGTCATCCTCTGGCCTCCTCAGGGCAGATGAGGAAGATGACCGAACAACGGGATGGGATGACACGCAATTGATAGCCGAGGACCCTCCCCGGTCCGGGTTGCCGTTGTTGTTCAACTCCGTGCTCTGTGTCGCATTCCGTGTTTCACTTTTGCTGTTTGTCCCAAGGGAAGATGCGACTGCGGCGCCGACACAGGTCCCGCCGGTAGAAGCGGCAATATCCCCGAGCATTTTTGCTCTCATCTTTTCACGTTTAGCTTTCCACTCTTCTAAAAAATCCGTTGCTGGACTTGATCTGAATCCACCCGTCGCCATGTTCCCTTTTAATGTTTAATTGGTGTCTATTGTAAACTGCCTCGCTTTATTCAACTGTTCCGTTTCACACTAAATGAGCAAAAACTATTCTTCCCTGCAACTAATCACGCCACATTCTTATAGGCGAAGCAGCCGCAGACAGCATCAAACATGTGAGGGTGTCTAGAAAGTGGAAGAAATTGGAGTTAATGGCACACAAAATAAACTACACTCGAAATAACGTGGTTGTTCAAGCATATCATACGCATGTAGCCTATGCACCGTCTTTCTAATTACACAGATATTCGTTATTCAAAACTTGTGTGATAATCTGCAAGTCAGCCTACATAAGATTTTCGATCTGAGAACTTCCCTGCACCGCCGTATACAGGTCTATGCATGTTCCAGACTTTACGAACTTACACTAACTTCCCCCCAGAGTTCTCTTTTACAACGGAATAGATATTGGTATCGAAGTCAGGTTAAACGTAAATCAGTCGGTTTCCTTCAAAATGTACATTAAAGGTATGATTCCGTTTTCGATTCGACTTACCTGTTTTTCGTGCGACACCGTTGGTGTACCAGGTGAACAGACCGGTGGAATGAAATGCACGTCAGTTGCAAGCTAGGTTAGTCACAAGCAGTTCGCGAAGTTGCGATCATTCTCTGCCTCCCTTTCTCACGCAGTGAAAAGAGACGAGCTCTCACGAATAAAGCCGAACTCAGACACCAAGCGCAGAGGCAGCAGCTTGCGTGACAGCTAGGAAGTTTTTCACTTCAGGCTAAATGCTGATTTTTGAAACGTCTCAAGCGTGAATGACTTTATAATTGTAACGATGTATACAGTGGCGTTGCCTTCACACTAAAATATGCGAGTATACATCTCTTTTTATGAACTAAACTTGCAAAATGTCATACAAGAGGAGGAGATAGATGCTTGAAATGGAGTGTTAGATAGTGAAACGAAGCAAAGATTAAGGTGCACGTTTGTTGCGTGGTTTTGAAAGGTCCACACAGAACTGGATTATTTACTGTTTATGCTTCTGGAGTCCACCCACACAGATCGCATTGAGCACACTGTAGATGTATCATCAGATGAATCACAATAGAGATTTTTTATGGTGACGCATAACACAGCAGAGAGTATGCACTGCTCGTGTTCGCTGCGGGAACTGTGCCCTGCCAGACACAGCAATTAAAAACAACAATAGAACATTTTATTCAGATGCTGTCATTTCTGTTGTTGACATGTTTGAAGATTAAAGTGATATAGCATAAAATGCAACACCAGTACCTGCCACTTATTTTGATTTATCATTATTTATTTCCAGTATGTTACGAGCCTGTTCGAATAATGATGCAGCAGCATGCAAAGTTGCTTTGAATTATTATTAACTGAATATAATGTCGCAAACTATGCGACTGATGTGATATTGTTTTGTCATAAGTCACTGATATAACTGGCATTCAGTAAACATGAATTGATCCTCTTTATGCAGAGCATTGTGATAACTGTGACCAGTGCAGTGCATTCCACGCCCTTCAGTCAAGTGCTCAGGGAGATTTATAGACAATACTGTGCATGTGCTAAAGCCAACATTTCATTCCTTCAGTGAAAGGAGAACATGGACCAGTGAGGCCTGAGGAAAATGTCCATTTGTTCTTCAAGAAGAGACATTTTGTACTGCTGTGTATTAGAGCAACTCTGTGTCCTCGGGGTAGTGGCAAAAAACATTTTCTTCGATGTTTCTGCCTTTGGATCATCAGCAGATTAGTCAAATCCTCCAGGACACAGGAAATAATCCAGCCAAGAAAATGTTTGTCATGTCTACAGTAGAATAATTATATTGAGAATTAGAATGCATGGGATTCATTTGCATTTTTACATTACAGGAACAATTTCCTTATGTCTTTCTCCAATACAGTGTAACTTGTTTTCTTGTAAATGTGCTCAATTTTTCTCTCACAGATGTTTCTTCTCAGTGTAAATTCTGTCTTGAACTCTTTTTTAATAATTTTTGGTAGAACACTTGGAGCCCACAGAGAATTTTTATGAGGAAAACACTCAAGAAACTGACAAGAAAGTATTGTTATTCTAAGATAAACATTTTGAAATGAGAATATGATATGCGTCAGGTTAGACTGGCATAATTTCAAATTTTAGGCACCACATATCTGCTCTGACTCCACTGTTAACTTAAAGGGATTAACCCACACCCAGACATGTTGGTTGGAGAATCAGCACATTGCCCACAAAACTAAAACTGAGTGTGTTGATAGTGTTCAAAATGTCAGTATGTTACTCACCAAAAACATCTGGATCATTAAGTCAGCTTGTTATCCACCTAAACATCTGGATCAGAGAATCAACACATTACCCACAAAACTAAAACTCTGTTAACATTAATTAAAGTATCAATGCATTACCCACAAGAAAGGTTTGGATACAAGTTGAGGTCAGCCAATGGCAATCCTCACTGGGGGCAAGTTAAAGAGGGTGCATGTTGAAAAGATGTTGTAGCAATGTTGTTAATATGAATGACACATCCACCATTTATAGGGGGAATGTTTGCACAATAGCAGATTCAGGAAGAGCAGTCTTTGAATTCCTCAACTGGAGCATTTGCTGATGGATTGAGGAAGTGTTGAGTGATCCCTAGGGAATGAGTTCCCAGAAGGCAGACCAATTCCTGGCAAATGTGTTCACCAAGGGGAAATTTGGGTAGCGTGATTATATTTACAATGTTCAAAGTGTATATATAATACATGTTATATGTTCTGTTGCATTATACATGTTTTTTCACCAATGATTTTTATTATGCTGTATGAAGGAGAGTCATTCCAGCTGCCAGTTTCCCCTTGGAGTTATCAAGATTTATTTCAACTCTTGATATAATGTCTTCTATTTAAGAAAATATACAGCTTTGTCCCCCAAGTAGTAGCCTCACTCCCCTGTCATAAATCTGCCTGACACTCCCGTTCAGTCGGTGGGCTCATTATCATTATAGCACGTTGTAGTGTATGGCCTCATTCCAAATTCTTTGGCTCTTAATTTCTTAGGCGTCGAGTCAAGTGTGAATATCTTCATTAAAAAATCCTTGGTTATTGGCATCTCATTTCATGTCGTGAAGGTTGTCCCGTAACTTTGTGGTGTAACAATATGTTGGCAACTTTAAATACTGTGCACTCATTGTAGTGTCGCTTTCCATTGCTGACCTGCTTGTAGGTGCTGCTATGAGACTCCATCGAAGCCATCAGTGTTACACTAATGTTGAGAGAACATTATGCGAGCCTAATTTGTGTCCAGAGCCTTATTGTGGAAGGCAGTCATGACAACAACACCTACTCCTTATAGACGCATCACTTGAGACGTTAACACCGAAAACAAACCATTGTTTAAACAGTTCACACTGTTAAAAATGAAGCGGGAAAGAACCTGGTTGGCACCAGACTGAAGACCTAAAAATAGTACATGATCTGAGTACGGAGGACATGCTGAAAACAGTGCCGCATATTTAGCATTTTTCTCAGTCTGCTCTGGAGGCCCTGAAGTGTGAAGGGGCAAACCAGTCATCCTTCATCACTTCTCACTTCTTCACACCAACAGAGATGTCACTCAGCTTTTGATTTAATCCCGTGTAGCACAGCAGTTCTGTGTTTCAAATGTAACCTATAAGCTGTAGCTATGTAACTCCCAATTCAAATTCGGCACACAGTTTCACTTTATCTGTGTTGATTAAATGACATCTACAAATGAGGTGAAAGATTTTCTGTCCCTTTCTCAAACAGCTTTTGACACAATAATATTTTCTTTAGTTATCGTTTGCTGAGCAAACTCTGCTATTTTGGAAAACTCTCATGGCCTACATGAAAAATATTATTCATGGATACAGCTATATATTTACTGAAGCCATTTGGGTTATGTGCCTTGCTTACTGTTGCCTATAAAATATATGACAGAACAGAACAGATTGGGGCTCAGACTGCACATCTGCAGTTAACCTGAAATGATCAGAACAGCCAAATCCATAAAAATGTCAACTTCCTCATCACTTCCATCCAAAATTTATATCAAAACATAAACTGGCATAATGAGCACTCCTGCTTGAGCACATTTTTATGCATCCCATAGTGATTTTAAAGATACGAGGCTTATCTCTATAGAGGAGCATAATCTTCAACTGCCGGCAATAAAAGTGTGGATAATGTACAGTTTTAGCTCTGCGTGTGCTGTGGATATGGTTCACTTTACACGCAGACAGTGTGCAGGTCGTTACATCCCGTGATCTTTCTGAAGTCTTGGCCAGCCCCGATTCTGTAGTTTTAGACCTCCCACCAACATAGTCACATGGGCCTCTTCCAACTGCCTGCAGCATTTGAGCCACTGCATTAATTTTTAATTTTGTTCTGCCGCACAGTTTGGCCACAGAGAGCTGAACACACTTCCACAGAGGAGGCCTAGCGAGACCAGCTTTTACATACAAACCAAGGATTACATGTTCTGAGGGCAATATGACTGAAGTACACAGAGCAAAGAAATCTAATGTTATTCCTGCAAAAGTGATATAAAAGATTCAATTAAACGAAAGATTGAAAGGAGGACAGGCCACACTATATGTGTGACATATTCTATGATCTCCCACAACGCTCTGTTGAGCAAAGGTAAAGTATAGCTAACAGTTTTGAATGATGGTAGGGGAGCTGGACAAAGGTAGATGCAAGTTCAATTCCTGGAAGGGGCACTGTGGTCTGTAAAGCACCTCCATGAGACAAAGCATTAGCAGACAAAGCCAGCAGTAATCTGCTCCGGGCTGTTTTCACAATGTCAGCTGTCAGTTTAACATTTAATGTTTCATTTCAAATCGTTGCTGTCCTTATTATCAAAATAGGACGTCACAAAACATATCAGAAATCCTGAAATGTTGAAAAAATGTTTGCATTTAGCTTATAGCTCAAACTAGTTTTACAGCTGCTTCTAAGCCTCTGTACCATATCAACCATCTGTCTGTCATGTTAATGTGAAATACCTGCATCACAGTCATTCTGGCCTTGTCAATATGATCCTTAAAGGACCTCACTTCACTGGTCCATCTGGCTGAATCATCTGCTGTAACAAAGCTGGTCAGAGGAAGGCCAGCAGAAAGGGACAACAGAAGCCAGTGAAAACCCTTGGTTTTCAACTTTTTTTTTGTAAATTTACTTTCATTACTTGATATTTCAGCAGAGGAGGAGCTGGTTGATTTCAGCTCAATACGTTATCTTCAGTACATTTCAGATTTTGATTTAAAACTCAACTCACATATAACATTGCAGTGATATTCTAGAACATTAAAAACACAAGTGTGTTTCTTGTGTAGAAAGCAGAATATTAAGGCTGTGTTGTGATTATAATTTTGTTGTTTCTGAAACTCCAGGTTACCTGCCTTGTAAAGCCTTTTTATTTGGTGTGGACAACACACCAACACAACTAAACTCCTTCCCAGTAGGGAATTAAGTTCATGCTCCAAATAGGTGTATAATTGAAATGGTAATTGCAAATGAATCTAGCTGTTTCATAGTTTCCTCACAAATGACCTGAACAAAGCAGCTGACAGCACATAGTCAAGCCTTGGACTCCATTTATACTGTTTAATATAAAAGAAATACAGGGGTGAAAAGTAGATCTTTAATCCAACTTCTGACTCTCCCTGTATATCCACATGTCCCCAGAGCCGTAATATTAATATTGGCCCAGGGGTTCTTTCTTCATAACACCTCAGGTCACAATTGTCTTAATCAAGCCATTTTAGGACAGGAATTTTAAATTACCACTAAAAGTCTAGATGATTGACTGAAATAAAAAAGCACCAGGGACAATAAAACTTGATGATCTTCCACCCATTTAGGATTACAGCCCTGGCTATCCTTTCACGGTGTGACTTTCATTGGTTATTGAACAATTAACTTTTTATCCGTGCCCTGTGACCTATTGATCTGGTTGCACTTTCACTAGATGTATTCATTATTTTGAAACATGTGTTAATAGTGTCTCACCCCCAATGTGAGTCTACAACCAGTTGGTAAAAACAAAAGACTATTCCACATGCCTGACGTTTACTTCTTACCACATACAGTATAACAGATCAGAGTGAATTCCGGGAAGGTCTGTCTTTTCAATCTCTTCAGCGGCGACATTTGTCAGATGCTTAGAACAGCTTGTCTGATTAGGTCACACAGTTGATAACTTGCCCAGCATCCATGGCCTTTTTACTGGCATTAGAGGATTTACTCCTGTACCAACACCTACAAGCTGTTGCCTAAAATGACTATAAATGCTGTCTCTTGGTCTTTATAGGTGGTACGATAATTGTTAATGTTCTTCACAAAGAACAGGGACGCATTAGTCACTTTACTACGACACCAGTATAAATAAAGTTTGGAAAGATACAACAAAGCTGATGACAGCAGCTCACCAATATGGTTTAATTGTAATCATGCCACACCTTGGTTTGGGAGGTATAAGAGGTATATATATATATATATATATATATAAGTAGTACTGTGTATTTGGGTGGGAATGTATAAGTCTGACAGCTATTCATTCCAGAACAGGAGAAAAACTTGTGATGGAATGCAATGCATGCTGGGATCAGGGGCCCCTTTTGTTGAGGGGAACGGCAGCTTCTTGGCGGACCACGCTGTGAGTGACATCAGGGGCAATCAACACTCTCCCCCAGGGGTTACAGCAACTTCTGAATTGTGCCTCTGAGCGAGTTGAGCAATTTAATTGATCTAATTACCTCAAATGCTTTGCTTTTGGCGATGGCACCCTGTTGAAAAACATCAAAACATTTAGTCCCTGGTGTTATTTTTGTTCTCGTAATGAGTTCCACACAAGAAAGAAGAACACAGATGTCACAGGTTGCCTTTGAAGAAGCGGATATTTCTGTCAAACGGGTTTGATCAGAGCAGGAGATTCTAGTCCTGGTTGCTACAGTACTATCTTTAAACTCTGCAGTGTCAGCAGGGTAGAGCAGTCACTGACACCCAGATTAAAACACTGAATCGAGGGGAAAAAGGGGGAAATATGCGGAAAGGATCAAACATTTGCAACAGGGGTTGTGGAAGAATAATTGCCTTCTCTGGACATTTTTATCTATTGGCACATGATTCCATTCCAAGGATGTAACATGGCATTAGAAAAAGATACACATCATAAGCTCTCTGAGGTGTAGATTCAATGACTAGCACACCCTACTGAAGAAACATAACAAAAATGAAGATTTCTCCCCATTCGGACAACTTAAAATGAAGATTGTCTTGTTCAGGAGCATTTAGCCAACACCAGTACAAGCTTAAAATCAAAATCTTAATTTAACCCCTCACCTAGACAGTTTGAAAAGTGCTTTCTAAAATACAATTTTCCTATGATCGTTTGAAAAAAAAGGAAAAACTTCTTGCTTCTGACCGATAAGCAGCAGCTCCCACGTCCTTGCCTCTGACCCTTACATCACAGCCCTTCTGCCAGGGAGCTGTGTACACGGGAGAGAGCAGGCAGTAACGGATTCCTCCACGGTCTGATAACAGAGTGAATTCATCAGGGTGTGGCCCCCCTCATGCTCCCAGCATGCCCCAAAGCCCTTCAGTCCGTTACGGCCCTGGGAATTCTTCACCGCATCAAAACCAGAAAAAACAACAATCGCCAGCTCCAAAATGGCACAGAGTTTGTTCACTTTTATCCAAAGATAATAATTCTCCCCTCCCGCCATGGGATTTTACGATATTAGGATGATCAGGGCAAAGTGACTCATGTGGGTCATTTAGGTCATTTCTGTTTCTCTCTCTCTCTCTCTGGATGTCTGTTGTGAGAACTGGCTTTTGTTTGTCATTAGAGGCAATCCCTAAGTCAGGAGCCAGACATAACTACAGTCAAAGAAGCATTAAATCTAAGGCCTTTCCCACTGATGCCACATCTTCGGAGGAATGTTAATCTTGCAGATCCATGAGGATAATTATTTTTAATAGTCGGCTGTAGCTGTGCTGTCAATTGCACCTTTCTTATTTCATGTTGGAGCAGCGAGTTATTGTTTGCTCCATAATTTTATTGTGTCTGCAGATTAATATAAATAAGCTTACCCTTGTTTAATATGTAGATTTCAATGACTAAATCAGTACTACATTCATTGTAATGCATATCAGTCAAGCAAACCTGTCTAACCAACATCACTAACAATATGCAACAGTGTTATTGCAACCTAAGTATTAACATTCCAAACAAATTGCCAAGGCATTATATGTTGTAATAATCGAATCAAGAAAAAGATCTAGCATTTTATGTGGAAGTCATGCTGAATTTAGAGGTCAATGCTTGCACAAACCTGGGATCCCAGTATGTCTCAATAGATAAACCTTACAAATACAAAGCAATAAAAATGATTTTTACATTAGTTATCTGAATATGATGAGTTATACTTGATATACTTATTTGTGGAAGAATAAAAATGAAGTATGAATGAATTCATTCTCTCCACTTTTTGGCTCTCATGAAAACAGAATACAATGAACAGGCTACTATTATTAAACTCATTTATTTCTATTATTATCATCGCAAGTTCTATTTTTAATGGACCAGAAGTGTCCCTAAGTGGTCCTTTATCCATTAGCCCTGGACAAAGTCCTGATTTTGACAAACTACTTGTGGTAGCAAAACAGGAATGTTCATGTCAAGCGAGATGCGAACCAGACCGAAATGTGCTGCCTTTTGCCTGTGTGAAAAAAAGTGGAAAAATACAAGTTTGTTGCATGACTTTGTGCGATTACAGCACATACCACCACTTATCCCCAAAGTATTATTTAAGCTTGGTGAACTCATGCAGCACGATTGATGCAGGCCACTTTCTGCCAAGTCTATCTTCTGAGAACTCACAATTTCAAAATGTCTTTAAAAAAAGGCTGGGTAAGAACATTAAGCTAAGCTAAAGAAAAAAATAATTTTACCATGATGTGCTTTGGCCATAACTGGAGTAACAATCTTAAGTAAAATAAATGTTAGTTTTTTTTTTCTCTTCAACTCACAACTCAGAGTTTTTGTGACTACATAAAATTAAAATGTTGCCCAAGACTTCAGAAAAGAAAGTCAGGCTTGCTAATATCCATGACCTTTTCAAAGGGGTAACTTAAACAGGAAATCTCAAGTTTAACATGTTTTCCCTGCCCTACTGTAGAGGGCATCCATATTGGAAAGCCTTTCGTTTGTGTTAATAACTAGGAAAACAAGCTTATTTAAAATCCTTGTGGTTTCTTGGCCAGCTTCAATGTCACAAAACCCTCATACAAAGCCCAGAATACATTGCTTCACCTTTCCTTTGAACCACGCAAATTACAAATTCCCAATCATGTTGCTATTCTTTCTTTACAAAGAATTCTTGATCACATAAACACACAGGGACCCCAAAGGCTTAGCTAAGGTTTATAGCATATAGCTTATTCTGTGAGTTAAGATGATTTGTGTCTTATTGTGTTCAACTTGAATTTGTATCCATTCTAAATCCCAAGCTGTGTGTTCATTGCCAGAAGGGACATAGCCAGCCTCACAGTACTTTGTAGAGACTGAAGGAGGACAGTAATGGAGTGAGGAGGCATTCAATTACAACCATATTATATTATGAAATATCAACATATCAGTAAAAAATGAATGACTGCATGTTTCAGGACAGCCATTTGGCTCAGATAGAGGACTCCTTCAAAGGCAGTTGAATGCCTGAGGTGACATCGATAAGATGAATGGAGCAGCCTTTAGCTAACAGAACTGTGGTTACATTCAGTGCATCTCTTTTCTATAGCATAAGGGCTGCTCCAACCAGCTCATCTTATCAGATTAGGCTCCTGATACCTGATAACGACTCCTTTCAATGCAAAGGCCAAACACGCTCATAAACTGACCTTGAAAACCAAAGCTCCAGGATCACATGGAGGAGGCTGGGCATTCTGTCAGCATCGCATCACCAACAGATAAATACATGAGAGGGTACAATCTGGTGACGGATCTGGATGGATCAGAGACAGCAGAATGTCCTTGAGTTTGGCCAAAAGTGATGTCACAGCTAGAGCTGGATGAGTCCTAACATTGGAGGGCAAGAACCAAGTTTTCGCAATGACCTCCTCAGTCCACCCAGAAAGTAGGGCTTTAGGCAGCGCTACTTCCAAGTACCTTTCTCTGAAGCAGTCCATTAACTGGTTAACTTAACAGTTCTGTATATGCTCCATGTAAGCTCAACATAACAGGTCAGAGCCCTGACCTGAGAGAATGTGTGCTCCTGGACACCGGGAAGATAGCATATAGCTCATGGAACATAGTTCCATTAGTAATAGTGGTATAAGCTCTTAATTCATGTCGGCACTAACAGAAATTGAACTGGACAATATATTAGGCTATGTACGACTCACAAAATACAGTACAGATGTAGGCAGTATTAGCTCACAGGAAACAAAAAAAAAAACACTGCCGAGTTGTTGTCCATTGACAACCTGGTTGTATGCTAACCTTCATACATTTTTTTCTGCTCACAATAATCCTGTGCAGACATTCTGCAACTCCATATTGAGTTTCCCTGCTGGGGGAAGGGTCTTGAGATCACTTGCTTGATGTTCACTCAAGCAGCAGCTCAAGTGACCCTGGACAAATGACACAAGCCCGACTCTGACCTTTCACGCTGTGATGCAATGCACATCAGCATAATCTCTGTATGGCTGCCACTGCTGTATATAACAAACAGGGAGTGTGCAAACTCCAGTGCACAGACACTGGAAGCTATTTCTAGGTCCATCCATTGCAGTGGGGGGTGGATAGAAGCTAGCACCTCCTAAGGGAAATGAAGTCTGCTCCCATTAGCTAGGTAGCTAATTTCAGCTTTTATAATCATAGATAAGTTATAGATAACACAATCTTACCAAGCTAATGCATTGAAACAGAGTGGGAACTGATCTTCCTTTATACAGCCATGGGGGCCAGATCACTTCTACTACTTTGAGATAGCCCCTCACTGATATCAAGAGGAAAGTCATGAACCCAGTCTGATGATGGGATGACTGGAAAAGCCCTTACAGTAGCACTGTATAAGAGTAGCACATTCAAAGGATGGCAATGCAACAAGAAATATGTCACACAGTGAAATGAACTTGTCCAAGCTGCAGAGGTGCATAGCTGCACACATCTCTTCCAGTAATTAAAACCCAGTGATCCCAAAATGTAAGTGGATTTTCCGAAGAGGCAATTTCATGCCAGCTGTTCCGAAACGTCCACGGCGCTCAAAAGCGGGTTGGAACAGATGGGCAGAATCCTGAAGCCGTCCCCCGATTCAAACGGAAACCTCAGTGTTAAATGGAACCCGCGGGCACTCTACTGGCTGGGCCAAAATGAGCACTGCTCAGCACGCAATGCGTTCTGGGCAAATGGGGCCTCCACCTACTCTTTACCAATGCCTACAGCTGCCAATCATGTTTGTCTTAAAGACAAAGTAGGAAAAAAAAAGCATTTCCTGTTCTTTAATGCCAAGTTTTGATAATAAAGCAATGCATGAAGGTGCGGTTTGATGCCAGTGCTCTACTTCATCCAGTTTAATGGTACATCTGTGTAACAAATCAGCTCTTCACAGAAATTAGGCTCCACAACTGTATGGAGGTAACCTGACCCACATAAAGACAAAATCATACTTGAATCAGTCTTTTTTTTTTTGCAATTTTTTCCCCCCACACTTGGTCAACCGAAATGAAACAGATACAGTATATAAATCACTTACTTGTATGTGTTGAATGAGATGTAAATTTTGTTCATCCATACAATTCTCAGACAGGGATTGCACATAGAATACAATTGCTAAGATGCTAGGCTAATACCAAAAGGTAGTCAGTACGTTGATTTGAAAATTCAAAACAGGGACTAGGTGGTGCAATACTGCAAATGCATATATATACCAGAACATGGAAAATACGGATTTTCACAAATTCACCTCAAAGTTGTAAGGATAAATATCTTTGTCAGAAGCTATCAGCCACTTGCTGTGTACCTGCATATGAAGAATAAAACCTCAAACAGACCAACATTATTAGTGTGGGACAAAAGCAGACACTCCTGCCTGTCTAAATCTGAAAGGCCAGGATTTGATTGAGACTCTGATATGGGAATGATTGTAGAAAATACTGTAAAAATCACACAAAACCAGGGGTTTAGATATAGTGTGTGCCACCTACTGGCTCCAGCCTGCATGAACATTTAAGACCCAATGAAACTGAGGCAGGAATTGCTAATACAGAGCAATTTGTGTGATGTAGAAATTTCATATAACAAACTGGCAATTTATATCAAGATACTTACATCTGCATTCAACAATACTACAGATCTGATGCCCTTCATTGTAAAGCAATTGTCACGCTTTATTTTGATCCGCACAGCTGAAGTGCAGGTAACTGCAAAATAACATGCTAGCATTATATATATCCAGCTTATTATTAACCCCTAAAGTGCAACATACTTGTTTGTTGTCAGCAGCTAATGTATTTGATACACTAAATTACGGTCACTATTGTTACTGGTCAGTTACTGAGCATGTAATAAGTGCTGCCAACACTTTTTCATAATTGTAAGTCACAGATACTGTCAACAAGGACAGTATCTGTGCTCCTGTTATAACTAAAGTGTTGTAACTAAAAGAATACTCCTAAAGTGTTTTACACTAGGAAAGGTATGTGGTAAAAAACTACAATATATCATCTGAGAGGGAAAAAAAAAAAACAAAAAAAAAAACATGGCTTGCTGAGAACTTACCTTTTGGAATACAGCAGAGGACAAACATAACTTTATTCCTTTTTATTTGTATATGTCAAAATACAATTTTCCAAAATAATTGCGTTTTAGCAACTGGTTCCATGCAAATCCAAGGTTTGCTCTGTCCCACCAATAAAATCACTTGACAGCTGCAGCCACTTGATTTTTTTTTCCTCATCTTAAAGAATAAATAACGTTAATATAAAACACTAAAATATCAGACAGTAGCTACGCAAAGTGCACTCAGAACAAACACCGACTGGCATGGGTTTTTTTTTATTTTTTTAACAGTCACGTCACTTACACCTGCTGCTCACAATCACGTTGCATTAAAAAGTCCTTTAGCGCTGGATTTTCCATGCGAATATATTAGCATCTATCGGTCCCTCCATAAAAATCGCACAGGATCAGTCCACGATAGAAATATCCACGGTACCATGTTTCTTTTGTTTTTAAATCAAGATATCCTGAGCCTGGTAGTCAGAGCACAGCCTCCTACCCACACAGAACCAATTGCCAAAATACAGACAACTGCCCAGCATTTGCAACTAAAAATATCCGACACAATGACCTTGTTTCGCACTCTCTTTTATGAAGGGGTATAAATTCACATTTAAGTATACAATATAATCAATGATAATACAACAGCTAATGCAAGCTTTACAATGTACAATTGTCTTTTTAATCAACTCCTCAGTGGTTGGTAGTCACAGCACAGTGCGCCAGTATGAAGTCACTCGTATTTTACAAGATGGCATAAAGTTTAAAAAGAAGAAAAAAAAAAAAAAAACAAAATCAAACCAAAAGGAGGAAACTGCCAACAAGTCAGCAAACTACAGCAATGTTTCTGTTCACTATATATATATGTTCAGATGCATGGTCTTTTATTTGACATAGTGGTAAGTTCTCCTGGCTGGACAGGACTCGTCACATGGCATTGACAGTGCATGTTGACATTGTAAAAGGACTTGGGTTCAAAACACCTAGGATTTAGTGACAACACCTTGGCTAATAACTACTGCTTAAAAAAACAGCACTCTTCCAAAGATACTGTATACAACATGTGAAATGTAGTGAAGCAATTATATTATTCTTTCCACAATTACCGTGAACACTTAAAAAAAAAAT